>NC_072785.1:18561883-19242053 GCF_022539595.1 Amphiprion ocellaris
ATTTTTTTTTTTTTTTTAGTGTTTTCTCTTTCTCTCTCTGTCTGTGAAGTCTGTATCCAGGAACAAATGTAGCGGCATTTCCTAACAAATGGCAGCTAAATGAGGCCCCTAGGGTGCTGTGCTGCTAACTACCGGCCCCCTTTTTTTCTGAGCCATTATGATTGTCCTAACTGTTCCAAAAACACCTCTCCCGTTCTCGTTCATTTGCATTTGAATTGCAGCTCGGCTGTACAAAAACAAACATAAATCAAAAAAGGGAAAAAAAGGGAGGAAAAAAAAAACAGTGTCGGATTCTGGCCGAGCAATTAGCGAGTGTCAGTCAACGTGGAGGTAAAAAACACACTAAATTAAAAACATTGTCTCCAAACCATGCAGACACACTATCGCACACGCGCACACACACAGAAAAACCTAGCTGACATACTGTATACACGTTATATAGAATATGTTTTTTTTTCTTTTTCAATTTTATCATTTAGTTTTTGCCTGAAAACTCATCAAGCTTAAGTGCTCGTCAGCGGCGTCCAATCAGAGTACGGCAGGCCCAGGGTTGCCGTGGCGATACGCGGGGACATTTAGAGGACTCCGATAAACTCTGCCATTTAAAAGGTTATGACAATTAAAGCGGCTCTCCGCAAATTACCACTGCCAGACCTTTACCCACAGACGTCTCTCTCTCCCTCTTATCACCTCACACCCAGCCTCCCCTCTCCTCCCCCCCCTCTCTCTCCCTCCTCTCTATCTCGCCATATGCCCTCCATTTCTGCAGCCTATCCTCCCTCTCTCTCTCTGTCCACCCTCTTTCCAGCCAGCAGCACTTTTATTATCCCGTTAATTAACAGAGTTCTTCACTTAATATTCAAATGGTGACCAATTAATGACATTGAACTTTGGGCGTCCCACCCACCCACACACAGTGCCCCCGCCACACACCCCTTCGCTTCAACTCTCACCACATCCTATTGACTCCGTCTCTTCTCACACACACACGCACACACACACTTCCTTCGTGTCTCTCATTTCCTTCGTTTTGTCCCCTCAACCTCCTCGCCGTCACCAAGGTGAGCTCCCATTTCCGTGTGATTGAAAGTGTATACGTGTGTGTGTGTGTGTGTGTGTGTGTGTGTGTGTGTGTGTGTGTGTGTGTGTGTGTGAGAGAGGAGGGGTGGCCATGGCGACTGAGGCACCAGAGCAAGTATACAGCGAGGGGGTAATAAAGCCGGGGGGGGCAGGCCGCAGAAAGGCACGATGGCCTTTTAATTAACCTGGTGTGATTAAAAGCGGGGTGGTGGAGGGTGGGGGAAAGGCCTGCTGCTGCAGCCAGTTGGAGGTGGAGAGGTGACAGACAAGAAATAGGAAATGACACATGGGAAGTGGTGAACATTACAGGACCCAACTGATCCACCAGTATGTGGGCTTCCTATAGCTTTTGGAGGGCTTTCACTGGTGGAAAAATTATATATGAATAAAATCATTTCACACACAGAAATAGAAAATTACTCAATTTCAGTCCTCTCACGTCAAGACTAGATTTTCACTTTTAACCTGAAGTCTTTACAGCCTTGAGGGAAAAAAAGAACATGTAAATGTCTGCAGTTGCTCTATAACTAGGATAACTCTATTAGCTGAGAAAGAGCAACTGATACAATAAAAGAAACTGTAGAATAGACACTAAATGGATGAGATGGTTTTGCAGAACTGGGTCTTCATTTCAAGAAACATTTGATTTGTGTACAAACCGCTATATACTATACATGTGTCTAATGTCCAATATATCAAATGTGTATGCATTTCCTCCAGATCGGATTTTTCATATTAAACCTCTGAACCATTATTAGAAAATTAATCAGTCAGAAACTGAGAAAGCAGAAAGAATTTTAAGATTTTCAAGTTTCTGACAGTCCTTGAACTACTCATGTGTTACCTGCAGTCCTATCAAAAATATTAAATTAAGTTTAAAGCTTCGTCAAAAAAACTGTACAAATCACATTTTAAGAATTGCTACAAATAATTCATTTGCATTAAACAGATCCTGTTAAAAAAATATGCACTGTGAAGCTTTTAGTGACTCCATATGACAGTTCACAGTTTGTCACTGAAAGGCAAACATGCAACAGAGTAAAGGAAAAGTTAAATAGTATTAAAAGCAGCCTAGGAGCGGTTATTGTTTTGTTTTTTTTGTTCATGAGCTGACACAGTGGAAAGTGTGCATGTTGTGCTATAGACCGTCACAAAGCAGCATCTAACCTCCCATGTAGGTCCCTGTAAAGTGAGCGTGTCTCCTCCAATCAACTGAGAGTTCATCTTTGCCAAAGCACCAGTCCCCAGAGCCCACTCTCAGACAGTAGGAGGAAATAGTTAAAGTCAATAGAGGAACTGGCATCGGTTTCACAAAGGAAAACGGATAGGTAGTTCTTACTATGGGGAGTAAATGTTACAGGGATTGACTTCCTTCTTCAAAGACCGGCAGTGAAATCCTCACAGCTCTCCTGCTCACCCCAAATACCACTGACTGGTATATCCATCACGCAATTTAAATTACACTAAAACAAGGCAAGGCTATATTCTGTCACATGTAATTACTCCATAAACATCAATTTAACACACTGTTTCTAAGTGAAAAATTAAATAGTGTGTGCTCCACGGAATAGCTGATCAAAGCCAGTACCATGTTCTTGCAACATTATGAGTTTGAGTCTGGCAGTTGGCCAAAGTTGCATTTCACCTCCTTTCTCTCTCTCTCCCCTCAGTCTATCCTGCCACACTCCGCTGTATACTACCCAATAAAGCAAACATGCCATAAAAAATTATCTCCAAATTCTTGAAATTGTAGCGCTCTCATTTCCGTTTTTACAAGGCCGAATGTATTAGACAGTAACAAAATATCATGCACTTCATCTGTTATGCGTCAAATGTAATATGGCCATCAAGAGAAAGAAAGGGCACACATTCTCCTCCTTTTAAGCGATTTGTCTCACACTTCAGCTGGAGTTAACAATCACACCAAAAGCATGAGGGTCATGATATTTATAGGCTCTGGTCAAACTGTTGCTTTCAGAAAAGGGGCCACTCCTCCTTGACTTTAAATATTTTTTTTCACATTACCAGAAATTGTTTTCATTGCAATTTCGACTGCAGCAGAGCACTGTGTAAACACATTTCGTGGAAAGTGAAGTGAAGAAATAAATTAGTGTATGAGGTTAAAAAGTCAGTCAATTAAAAGTACATGTCAGTGTTTCTTCGAACCGTATCTCACAATCAGCTTTTTAAAAGTGTGTGGTGTTCTCAAACACCCAAGGCATTCAAAATCAACCAACAAAACTCCCACATTTTTTTAAAGCCTACTTCTTCCCTGATGCGATATTATATATATATTTTTACTTTTTTTTGTATCAGCCCTGATGTCTTAGAAATGTCTTTTTAGCCTTCTTTGCTCCTCGCAATCAGATGAGGTCACAGCAGTGCAACAGACTCAAAGAAAGGCGGCATTTTCACTTCGATTTGTTACAAAACCAGCTAATAGCGGTCGGTTGCAGAGCAAATTCTGTGTCAAAGGCAGCTGGAATGGTTCCATCAACTGGAGGATGTCCTCTGGCTAGGGTTAATGGGAGTGGAGTGGGGGGAAAGGAACTGCGGAGAGTGCCGGAAGAACAAAATAAAGAACTTTTCAGCTTGGATTTCTCAGAGTAATGCAGGGTCAAAAAACAGGGGTCAAAACCACAATGACATCCTAATCTGGCGTGCGCTTGCAATTGTGTGTATAGTGTGTGCGTGTAATCCGTTCTGTGCGGCTCACATCATGTCTCATTTCAGCCCAGAATCACAGACAAAGGTCACCGTTTGACCTTTTCACAGCTCAGAATTGCTGTGCAGCACACTCGGCTGATTAGTGTACACACAGACACACATATAGAAAAACTGATAGAAAGACACACACTCGCTCAGAACGGAAAAATGAAAGTAATAGAACGCTGAGCTGAAAGCACACCAAATCTTCTATTTGTAATCTTGGCCAGCAGCACTGTGTAAGTTCAATTTCCAAACATGTTTACCTCTTGAATCCGAAATCTTAGACAGAGACCTCGTTTCTTTGTTGTTTAAATTTATTCTGGTATGTTCTGATATTTATTTGCCTCTCTAAATTCCTCTCTCACGCAATCGATGGACAATTAACTTTGTCTTAATGCCACAGCACGGGCGTGTTGTTGTTATGTGTAAAATGTCATGGTTTTTAATGATCAATATTGTGCATTTTCAGTAATTACTTCAACATAAACTGCTGAAATGAAGTGAGACCATGGACCTGGATTTTGTACACAAGATGAAATTGTATGTATATATTTATAAGAGAAAAATCCACCTCTGTTTCCAAGAATCTGGCCTAATACTAATTATATATATTCCATTTACACACAGTGCATACATCAAGGCTGTTTCAAATGAATTGGACCCCTGGTCAGTAAGCCGGCCCTTCAACTGTTCATTAATAGCCGGGTTTCCTGTAAAACCTCATTTCTTACACCAAGTTAAAAATGTAAAAATGTACTGTAAAAGTGTGGGGGCCAGGGGCTTATTAGCTGCTGGAAATTTATCTGGGTCTATCATGTGACGGTAAGTAGTCAGAAACCAGGAGGTATCAACATATTGCCTGCTGTGTTGCTGGAACATAAATTGCTGGATAGCTGGAACACATCGGAAGGATTTTTTGATTATATGTAAAGACAGCAGGATGCAGCACTGATGCAAAGGCTGCTGAAGGTACTGAAGCTTTTATGCAGCTTTAACAAGCATGTGCGCTGATTGAGACATTTCCTCTTAAAGAAGCGTACATGCATAACAATGAAAAACAGAGGGGAACCGGCTCCCCGATCACCACAGAAGTTGGCATAGCAACCAATATGAGGCCTATCAGCACAGGTGAAACAGGGCTTTGTCCAATCAGAGCGCTTGGGCAGAACTACCTGGTACATAAATGTCAGCACGGGTCAATTGACACCACATCATCAGCGATGATGAAAACACACCATTACTGTCACAAAATGTCAACGTGGCCATGGATCTCAGCCCCTCCTAGTTAGAGTGAATAATGTTTGTTCAATAGGCTGCACAGTCTGTGTGTGTGAGCATGTTAAGTGAGAAAACAAGAGTAAGTGCTTTTTCGGTGTGAGACAAAAGGCGCGCTGGCTGAAACGTTCACTCAGTATGAAAATTACTATGCTAAAACTGACGAGTTCCTTTTTTGACAACCTGCTTTTGTGCTCACAATGGCTTTTTGCTTGGCTATTTGTCTTGGTGTGCTCAATATTCAAGTCTGTCTAAAGGAAGGTTTAACTACATCTCAGTAAATCACAGTATAAGTACCTCGACAGACACAACTCCAGCAGTGCCAAATGGCATCAGCTTGTGCAGATGCTAAATAAGTCTGCACACATTTGTGAACCACTAATGGCCTACTCAGTGTCTGGGCCAAAAAAAGAGACGCTTGGAAATATTGTTGTTTCTGCTGATAGTTCTAGTGTTCTTGCTGCCCTGTACTGTCATTTGCAGAGTAAAAATGAATTGAGAATTGGGTCTTTACAGAGAGACAACAGCACATCTCTCTCAAGGTATTCTGATCTGTGCTGTCTTTTATATGTACAGTCACCATGTCCTGTTAAAATGGGTATCTAAAGTGCTACCTGCTGTTTCAGGCGTATCAACTATTATTAGCAAATAATGGCAAATGTTCACAGTTAAAAAACTCTTCTGAACTGGCCCTTTTGAAAGCTAAGTGGTGCTGGGTTGCCACCAAGATCAGCCCCTAAAAAACGTATGAATCTTAAAAAAATGTACAGCCTGTTCGGTTTTTTTGCTCTGGCCTAATGCAGCTAGTACACTTTTTTTGTGAGACTGGACTGGGTGTTACTATTAATACAATACCACACTCTTGAGTATCTAAATCCAAATTAAGGCATTCTATTCTCTAAACTGTTTATTATTTGATCCATATGAGAAATCTGGAAATCAGCAAAGTGAATTGCAAATGTCAAATACAGTAAATATGGTAGAGTGATTCAAAACTGTGCGTCAGTTCTGTAGTCTTGAAAGTAATTGTACTTCAGTTATTTTTAGACAATGGAATGAACTACATTGCTGGCTTTAAGAGTCTAATCTATTAAATTTGCCACATTCTGTTATTCAGACAAATCATTTTTATGCTAATGATCCTCATGGCTTCATTCAGACAACCATGAGAGATAAGTTAAAGAGCCATGCTATGCACGCAGTATTTGTCATCATGTAATAGTACATTAGACTTATGTTCTACTATGTCACTGTGTCAATCATTTGCTGTGACACAAATGACTTAAAAAAGGATTTAACTGCAGTTCAGTGAAGAAAAGTACAGTATGACTTTCTGTTACATCCTGATCGATCCTGTTTCCATGTCAGGAATAACTGACAAGACAAAACATAGAGAGGCTGATTTAAGGACATCAGGACTGAGGAATGTGTGTTCTCATTCCAGCTGCATCCAGAAGTATCAGCCGCACAAGTTATCCGAGGTTAATGAAGTTTCCAAATTGTTCCATGTGTGTAAATATGCACAATTCTCTCTCTTAGGAGATGTTCATATGGATTTTGTTGCTCTCTGATGCTGCAGGTATTTATTAAGGTCAGAGGAAAAAGTCCGACAAACAGCTGGAAGCAACAAAGTAGACTTCAGCCTCTGTTGATGTTTTGTCAAACCCCAGATTACATAAATTATCTATCTATCTATCCATATCTGTCTATCTATCTATCTATCTATCTATCTATCTATCTATCTATCTATCTATCTATCTATCTATCTATCTATCTATCTATCTATCTATCTATCTATCTATCTATCTATCTATCTCTCTATCTATCTATCTATCTATCTATCTATCTATTTGTCTGTCTGTCTATCTACCTATCGTGCATTTCTTTCCGTTAGTGCGGCTGCATGCATTCAGATTTGTGCTGTGTTCAAAGTGGTATGGAAATGCTACTAGGTCTGACCTCAGACATGAAACTAAAAGGACAACATGCTGTCAGAAGAGGAAAGGAGTGCATGTCAGTATTCTTGTTTGCAACACTGTGCTTTAGGATTGGATATGGACCAATATAGCCAATATTTATTAATTTAAACAAGCCTTTATATGCCGTGACACTGTTCTTGCGGGAGGACTTGGGGCGACCCTACTTCACTCTAGCCCTGCTCAAATGTCTCCTGTCTTCTTCTTTCCTCCCTGTTCTATCCGATACATTCTTTCCTGTCCAGTTCTGCTGTAATCTCTCCCGTCTCGTCCAATTCTTTCCATTGCTCAGTTTTGTTCTGCTCTGTAATGATCCAGGGCAGGGCTGTGAGCCAGAGTCACTCCATGCAGGCTGATAGATCCCTCTGGCTGCAGAGCGGATGGGAAACACATGGGCAGCCTTCACTCAACGCAAAAAACAACTGCTTGAACCCAGCTTCCCAGTGGAAATCTTCAACAGAACATCAGGCTGAAACTTGGCAGGATAAGTCTCGATCCATATCTGTGGAACAGGCCCTTTGTTGTTCTGAGAGTTGGGTTTGCACTGGCGGCACTGTGTGCATTGAAAATGTACAATATGTGTTCATACACTATGACCGTCCAATCTGTGAATGAGTGTGCGTGTATATGTATGTGTGATTTGAGAGAGTGTAAAATTATTCAGGAACATGGAGCGTGAGATTTACCTAAAATACCTCTCAAGAATAATGCGAGTGAATAACACCCCTAGACCAGACATGTTGGACCACTAACACAAATACACAGTTTATCCCCTAAGATGCTCTCTTCAATCTCAGCACCACTAAAATATTAAACTACAACACATTAAAAAAGACTTGCGAGAAATTCCTTTCCTGCTGATATGTCACATTTTGCTCTTGATGCTACATCTGCGAAGCAACATGTGTACACTTGTGTGTAACTGATGTAGTTATTCATATTTATTATTGAGTTAGGGTTACCATTTGCATTTTTGTTCACGCCATGTAAAAAGAACTTGATTGAACTGAATGTCGTGCCCGATTTAACACACAGGAAACAGCCGTGTGTGTCTCGTTGTGGGTGCATATGAGTGTGTGTTGGTACCTGTTGCAGCGGTGGTCGAGGCTGCAGGTAGGAACTCTGGGTCGGGCCTGGAGGGTTCTGCTGAGGGGGGCTGAAGTATGGAGGGGTTCCCTGCTGCCCCCCATGCTGCTGCTGCTGCTGGGTGTAGCCCCCCATCCCCTGCTGGCCATATGGCGCCACCTGCTGAAACAACCAATCACATAACAGTTAGAGGGGAGACATTAAGGTCAGAGCTTCGCTTTAAATTGAAAGCAATGCAGAGACAGTCTCAGGTACAATTAGTGAGATGTTACGACGTGTGTCAGGTGCCACGCTGTAGCAGCCAATCACGTAAAAGCTGAAGTTTCTAACCTACAATTCGCTTGGAATGATTGGAAGATAAAGGTAAAAACATCCCACACATAAACTTACATAACCTCTTCCTTACTTATCCACTTTCCAATTCATCTGATTGTCCCTCGGCTAAAGGCTTGCAATTTAGCTCCGAGCAGGATGACGCCCGTCTCCCAGCAGTCCTCCGCCTAATGAACTCACACTGCAAAAACCTCTAACTTTATGTCCTCCAGCTTGCCAAATGCATCCTCCGTTCTACATTATCTCCGTCTCGGTCAGCTCACAGATGGGATGAGGTGTGTGGGATATTACTGCAGGCTCGTCCCAGGCCGTAACCTTAATGAGGGACACATGGACGAGCCGCGGCATTCCAGAGCAGCGCAGTTAAAAAACTAACTCACGAGGGCGAAGCCACGCCAAGTGCCGATGCTGCATTACACGGTGGTTATGAGAGAGAATGTGAACAGGGAGTGCGTGTAACAAGCTGGCACAAATACAAATGTAGTCTTAATCCCTTCTTGTCGTTTGTTATGACTACAGACAGCGCCAGGTGCTCCTCCACTCCTCTAAGGATTTCCTATGGAGGCTGGGGTTTTCTTATTCACACAGACAGAGCTCCACACATACACACAAAAGCCAAGTGCAGATTATTAAACAACATTTACGACCGCTGGTGAGGCAGTATGACAGCGCTTTTCATGTCATATTTCTTCCCTTTCATGTCATGTTGCTTTTTTATTCAGCAAGGAACGCTGCCACAAACTCATTAAATGTGCATACAGGCTGTAATTTGGGGCTTGTAGTCCACGTCCAGCTTTCACCCCGAGTCCTAAACTTTGAAATGTCCCTTTAAATCTTCCCTTGGCAGGCTTGGCAAAGTCTCTCAAACTCGGAGTGATTTATATCTCAAATGATGGCGTTATAAGGGACTCCGGCATGACGTAACTACTACAACTACCGCCTTGTCAGATAAAAAGCAAAGAGCACACATCCACAGTTGTATCTTTACTGTGACTGTTATGAGTGAGAAAATCCACTCATAAAAGTCATGTTGTAACTGATGGCTGGTGTAAAATACAGTGAAATCTGATCTGGCTGCAGAGAACCAGTGGAGATTAATATATTTGAAACAGTTCTGAAGAGTGCCTTCCTTTGAGTGGGTGGTTAAAAAATAAAAAAGAAAAAAGAAAGAAAGAAATATTCTCTCAAAGCTGGCAGAAGCTTTTTGACTCTGTGAATAGAGATGATTGGACTATGTAGAATATTTTTCACGTCAATGGAAATTTGATTAGAAAGGACAGGTTTGTGTGTGCGCCCGTGTGTGTGTGTGTGCATGTGTATGTGTGTGTATGTGTGTGCGCGCACGTATGTGTTGTGCTTAGAGTGTGAGTGTGTGTCATTAGGCCGATGAGACAGACAGACAGGGTGAGATCAGTCTAGCTGGCAAAGAGGTTAATAGCATGGCCCTGCTCATGCCAACAGCACCACTGGATTCATTACTGCCAGCCAGGGCAACACACACATACACACACACACACACACACACACACACACACACACACACACACACACACACAGACACACACACACACACACACACACACACACACACACACACACACACACACACACACACATATACATACAAATATAGTGTTTGATTTCGACATGCTTGAATGCACATTCTATTGCCTGTATGTAGGGGGTTGCTACATACGAAAGAAAGACAAACAAATGCTCACTTTGTCTATCACACACACATACACACACACATACACAAGTACACGCGCACACACACGTCATTAGATGTGGATCAAAGCCAGTCCGATAAAACAGAAGCAACTCTATCCAGTGATCAGTGATGACAGGCTGCTGTAACACAGTGGGTCTCAACTGGAACACTACTGTTCTGGGATTGGTGAGGATTAGGTCGCCATGGAGATCGAGACCAGACAACCGTGGGTGGGTTCCCTTCCTCCTCAGACAAACACAGTGACAGGCAGACAGACAGATATGGGCAGACAGTGACAGATACACACAGGAGCAGATAGATATAGGCAGAGAAGCAGATAAATCACACAGAACAGGGCTAACAGAGAATGATTTCTTAGGTTTGTGCCTCCAAAAATCCTCTTTGTTCCACAACCTTGTAAAAAAGAAATGAAAAGCTAATGAATAAATAATATTTGACACTGCATCCTGTTGTCTTTAAAATTGGCGGTTTGAGATATTTTGCAGAGTAAAAATACACCTGGGACGCAGGTAGTGAGCATGCTGGAACGAGAACGCTTGAACACACCAATGTTACATCTGTTGTTTCTCTTTGTTTTCTATCAGGATGAAGCGGCTGGATGGGTAAAAGCACAAGTGGACAACAGTATACTGGATGTTCAAGTCTGTAAAACTCAGTAACTTACAATTTGGGGCCACCGAGGTGCAAATTGGGTGCCTAACTTTTTTCACTGATTGTCAGAGGTGACATTTTGGTATGTTGTAGCATTTAAAACACAGGTGTTGTTGATACTATTAACAGTATACGCATACCATTTAGTGCTACCGGATGCACATTGACTCACTTGCCGAGACCCTTAAATGCAACAGAGTCATTGTTAAAATCATTAGTATGGTAAAGGTCAACTCATGCTTTCTGCATCGTTGAGGGTAAACGTCATGTAGATCATGTCATCTACCCAAGTCTGCAAGGGGTGGCAGGATGCCCAAAATTTGCAGTTGGAAAAGAGATGCTATATGAGATTTTCCGCTATCCACACCATTATAATTCATCACTAAAAGCATTGTAATTAAAGTAGTCACCGCAGGACTTTGAGAAGCTTTGACCTGTGCATGCTATCCATCGACGGTGCTCCAACACAGTAGGAACTTCTAAATTCTCCAGAAATCCTGTTGCGCTGTCTGACCACTGCGTTCGGCACGCCTCAGTTTCAAAACCCAATCTGTAACCAGCTGGTATATTCTCTAAAAGGTGCAAAGTCACAGCACAGAATTGGACGTATGTCTGCTGTCCACTTTAAAAATCCGCATTGGTCATGAGAAAACCATGAAATGACCTCCATACCTGTGTTTCTTCTAACCTGGCTGCTTCGATAGCTCCTTATATGCAAGTAACTGGAAAAACTGAAACCTTGAAACATGTGGATCCTTTGTCAAGTGCCTCTTTCTGCACCCTCACTGGTTTGACCATAAGATGTGCAAAAGAAAAAGACCAGATCACTATACGTACCTCCAAAAAACCTTTGCAATGTGGGAGCTGACTCTTGAGCTGTGAAAGTGAGAGAATCTGGGCAGGTTGTAACAAACGAAGGCCATTCTACAGCATAATAGCTAACTTCACAATACCATTTTCTGACCAAACAATGCAACATTATCTTATATGAGGTATAGCGACACACGACAACACAAAGATCCGATTATCCGTGGTGAAAAACACTAAAGCGGTTTGCAGTGGAAGAAGGGCTGGTTGCACTAGAGAAGAAGTGGATAGTACGACATCGAGCATTATTAAAGCCCGCACTGGACTTTCAGTGAAACTTAAGAGGCTATAATTGCCATGAATGGATGATTCTGGCTGAGTACATTCATTCATTACCATCATTAAATACCAAGAAAATGGGTATTTTCAGCAGCATTTCTCTCCCAGCAAGAAGTGTCCAGTAAATGTTTTGGGGGACATTTAGTTGATTTGTTGATCATCCATTAACCATCAGCAGTTCCATGCAGGACCGCTGTCTGCATGGACTGTTTCTACGCCAGAGTCTAAGTGTAAAAAGTGGAGCAGTTGTTGTTATCACGGCCAGACGGTGCAGCCCTGAACAACGGTTTGTACTTTCCTCTTCGGCGAAAACATCCAGCAACTTTTCAAGGTGTAGCAGCTAATTCATTTCTGCAGATAAACTGTTGACGGGAATGTTTGCAGAGCATCTGTTTGGAGAAGAGACACTGACAAATATGCCAGCAGGTAGACAGGCAATCAGGTACACGAGCAGAACAGACAGAAGAGGCAGAAATACTGCCAGTCAGTCAGTCAAATAAGCACAGAGACCGCGGGCAGACTGGAGGTCTAACAAGTAGCAACCTGTCACTGTGGCTTTGGGAGGGAAGAAAGAGTCATTCAAATGCAGCTTCTGTTTGATCGCTGGGGCCGACTGTATGAATGTACTGTACCTGCTGAGCACACACCAGCTCACTGAAACCTGATTCTCTTTGACTGAGAATATGCTTAGTGATAAACAGACTTGCTGTGCTGCTGGTTACACCAATAAAAATAACTGCTGGAAGTAGAAAATAAGACCATTTTCTGCCTTTTCCCTCCACTCAGGTGTGTGGAAGCAGACAAAATAACAGTGTGATTTATCCAGAGTGTCTTGGCAGGCACACAGTGTCAAATAAATGTCTGTAATGAAATGACAACAGATGTGAAGTGCTGTAGGGAGAAATGACGCAGAATAGACGTCCTGTGAAGCAAATAATTCACCATAAACTGCAGAAACAGTGTGATGAAAACAAAAGCCTTGGCGGCATATTAAGATACAAAGACACAAACAGGAACACCAACACACTGAGAATAACTCAATCAAAAATCTATCAAAACAAGAGTCGTATGAAAAGGCAGACAATATCTTCCTGTTCAGCAAATGGTGGGAATTAATAGCCATGTGAGGCTTTATTCAAGGCGGAGGTGTGTGTCTGTCTGTGTGTGTGAATATGTGCGGCTTAAATCAGCCGTTTAAAAGCCTTCCATGGAACGAGGCGCTGCTGGTAAATCAACTGGGCCAGTGAGCAATAGACAGGAATTTTCATAATTCTGTCACAGCACTGATACGGCTAGATGGTGACCGGGACCACAGGTTGCCCGTTTTGAGTGACAGATGGGCTCAACCAACCAGAGCGCTAAGCAGTGTCACCACCCCGACCCCTGAACACACTCACATGCACACACTGACAGCCATGACAGCAAGGCATCAGCATTAGCATTCACATGCTACCATGTGACTTGGTCACCGTATAAGTGCCTGCTTTAAAATAAAAAAAAAAGAAATATAGGAACCAAAATAGAAAGTCAGATGAGCTGACAGAGATGTAAAACAACATGGGAAAAAAAAGAGGCACACACGTGAAGAGATACAGAGACAGTGGCAAAGGAAGATGTTTAGACAGACTGAGATGCAGAGATAGTCAGAAGGGAGATAGAGAGGATGGGTGTTACACACTGAGATACTTAAAGGGATAGATAAAGCGATGTTTCACATGATAAAGACAGAGAGACAGATAAAGACGGTGATGCAGAGATGCACAGACAGAGATATATGGAGAGAAAAGGGCGACACAGACGAGTGTAAAAGAGAGGCAGAGGGAGGAAAATAAGCTTCAGAGGAGGGAGAGGGATAATGTAATATCACAAAAAAAGAACAAGTGTTTTCATTGTCACAAAAGAGAAAAACATATAAAGGGGAGGCAGTGAGAGACAGACATGCTCTCACATTGTTCTGAATGCCACCATGAACAACAGGTGAATGTGATTAATTCATTACTATTTACAAGCTGGGAGAGAACAGCGGCAGCAGTTCTAAGGGCTAAAAAATGATTCAAAAAATAATATTTTTTAAAGTATGAGCTTAATGCAACAAAAGGATGTCGACAAATCACACAGTATTGCAGCCCTATTCAATTAGCGGCCCGCGGGCCACATGCGGCCCGAAAGCAACCCTCGAGTGGCCCTAAAGCAACTGCCGAGTGATTGGGACTTGGGTCCGAGAAAAACATCTTTCAGTAACACTGAGAAGTTCTTACAAAAATTCCAACATTATTGCAAACATTGAATGCAACACTTACCGTAACCGAGCAACTAACCCACAATGCAATGTGTTGAGGAGTCGCGTTTGAAAAGTAAACATTAGCAGTTCTATACAGGCGAAAATGGCAGCATGTCTTTTTCTATCCTGAAACGACAGATCGGCGAGGAAAAGCGTCGGTTTAATCCTGCGTGGACTGACAAGTATTTATTTATTTACCACCAAGTCCGAACGCCAAACCAATGTGTTTACTCTGCAACGAGTGCTTTGCAGCGAAGACACCACGTTGGAAAAACATGCTGCGTTTCGGACAAACTTTCCCGAGGGATGTCATGAGAAAGCGGCTATAATTCAGAGTTTGACTGCATCTTACAACCGGAGCTGTACTACAATGAAGCGGACCTGCACAGCTCAGGAAAGGGCCACGAAAAAGAGGCCGTTCACAGACTCAGAAACTGTGAAGGACTGCATGTTGGCTGTCGTGGATGAAGTTTTAACGGACGATAAAGTTAAGACGAGTGTGACATCTGCTATCAAACAGGTCTGAACGTCAAACATTCTCGCCACCGATGTCTTCGAGACATGGTAAGTGCAACAAAGCAGCGTGCTGTAGCAGACACTAAAGGTAGTTTTGTGTATTTATGTGACTATTTTCTGTTCACTTATTATAAGTTTAATATTTAAGAAAGACATTTTGTTTCGACAGTTATTTCACTTAGTTGCACTTTATTATGCACTTTGATGTCAGCTTTACTTTGTTTCAAAGGGATAGTAACTATCACTGTGCCTACTGTTTATTTTTTTGATTATATGCACTAAAGATGCGACTGTCTCAGATGAGACCAAATATGGACAGGGACAAACTCTGTTTTTTGTTATTTCAAAAGAAGAAAAATGTCTCAAGTTCTGAAAAGTTACTGTTAAGCAAGTTACTTTTTAATGCACTTTGAGATGTGACCAAAACAAAAGATGGTGTTTCTAATCGGCACTTAGTTTTTATGTTCATATGCACCTTAACCTGTGCTTATATTTACCTATCAAAAGGTGTTGAAGTTGTGTGTTTGAAATGTAAAATTTAAAGAAGCAGTATTTCAGCACAGGTTTAGTTTAAGCACTGCTCTTCTATTGTGTTTATGTCCTTTTGGATGTGGCAATACGTTAGTAAACATCCAGTGTGTTTGTTATCTTATCTGTTTGTGTTTATTTTAAATGTTTAACTTTGCTCACTGTCTGCTAAAAACATCCGGCCCAGCTCATGTTCTTAGTCTGAAAATCCGGCCCGAGTCAGTTTTTAATTGAATAGCCCTGCCATAGACTGTATATAATGGTATTTACGCAGCTAATCAACGTCAGGCGTCCTTATGTGCAGCCACCATTGTTCTCATAGATATGAATGAGTAGATAGGACACGCCCCTTTGAGCTGCGTGCTACAGCGAGGCTAAGCTAGTGGGGGCAAAGTTTCAGTGCATTCCATTGATGTAAACGGCGTGAAAACGGAAACAAGTATGCCGGCTCGCTGTGCTGCATACAATTACACACTGCGTCGTACGACTGAGACAAGGAAACTTGGAATGACTTTTCATAGGTAAGAATAGTTTTTGGCTCTTTTTTAATTATGAAATCTTGTTGAGAGCTTCCAGTCTATGAGAGCTAACTAGTTAGCCACTAGCAAAACACTAAGGCGAGCGAGCAGCTTGACAACCAAATACCAGACGATTGATAGTAGCTGTAGTATACTTGTACAAGCAGTAGTAGTAATACTAAATGTACAAGCAGCAGTAGTAGTATAAACAGCTGTTAGAGTCGTAGAAGTAGTATCGGCATTTGTAATAGTATTACAAGTTGTAGTAGCAGTGCCAGTATCAGCAGCAGTTGTGTGTACTACGACTACTAGTAGTAGTCACATTGGTATTACTACCACCAATACTACCAATAGTAGTTATAAAGCCTAACTCATGTATATCCAGATTACCATCTATGTCAGGGCTATTCAATTAAAAATTGACTCGGGCCGGATTTTCAGACTAAGAACATGAGCTGGGCCGGACGTTTTTAGCAGACAGTGAGCAAAGTTAAACATTTAAAATAAACACAAACAGATAAGATAACAAACACACTGGATGTTTACTAACGTATTGCCACATCCAAAAGGACATAAACACAATAGAAGAGCAGTACTTAAACTAAACCTGTGCTGAAATACTGCTTCTTTAAATTTTACATTTCAAACACACAACTTCAACACATTTTGATAGGTAAATATAAGCACAGGTTAAGGTGCATACGAACATAAAAACTAAGTGCCGTTTAGAAACGCTATCTTTTGTTTTGGTCACATCTCAAAGTGCATTAAAAAGTAACTTGCTTAACAGTAACTTGAGACATTTTTCTTCTTTTGAAATAACAAAAAACAGAGTTTGTCCCTGTCCATATTTGGTCTCATCTGAGACAGTCACATCTTCAGTGC
This sequence comes from Amphiprion ocellaris, assembly GCF_022539595.1. Lineage (NCBI taxonomy): Eukaryota > Metazoa > Chordata > Actinopteri > Pomacentridae > Amphiprion > Amphiprion ocellaris. The sequence goes on from NC_072785.1 coordinate 18,578,600, forward strand.
ATATAATCAAAAAAATAAACAGTAGGCACAGTGATAGTTACTATCCCTTTGAAACAAAGTAAAGCTGACATCAAAGTGCATAATAAAGTGCAACTAAGTGAAATAACTGTCGAAACAAAATGTCTTTCTTAAATATTAAACTTATAATAAGTGAACAGAAAATAGTCACATAAATACATAAAACTACCTTTAGTGTCTGCTACAGCACGCTGCTTTGTTGCACTTACCATGTCTCGAAGACATCTGTGGCGAGAATGTTTGACGTGTCAGACCTGTTTGATAGCAGATGTCACACTCGTCTTAACTTTATCGTCCGTTACAACTTCATCCACGACAGCCAACATGCAGTCCTTCACAGTTTCTGAGTCTGTGAACGGCCTCTTTTTCGTGGCCCTTTCCTGAGCTGTGCAGGTCCGCTTCATTGTAGTACAGCTCCGGTTGTAAGATGCAGTCAAACTTTGAATTATAGCCGCTCTCTCATGACATCCCTCGGGAAAGTTTGTCCAAAACGCGGCATGTTTTTCCAATGTGGTGTCTTCGGACATTATAATCTTTCAGCGCTGCAAAGCACTCGTTGCAGAGTAAACACATTGGTTTGGCGTTCGGACCTGGTGGTAAATAAATATACACTTGTCAGTCCACGCAGGATTAAACCGACGGTTTTCCTTGCCGATTTGTCGTTTCAGGATAGAAAAAGACATGCTGCCATTTTCGCCTGTATGGAACTGCTAATGTTAACTTTTCAAACGCGACTCCTCAACACAATGCATTGTGGGTTAGTTGCTTGGTTACGGTAAGTGTTGCATTCAATGTTTGCAATAATGTTGGAATTTTTGTAAGAACTTGTCAGTGTTACTGAAAAATGTTTTTCTGTTTTTCTCGGACCCAAGTCCCAATCACTCGGCAGTTGCTTTAGGGCCACTCGAGGGTTGCTTTCGGGCCGCATGTGGCCCGCGGGCCGCTAATTGAATAGGGCTGATCTATGTTCTTCCTCCAAACCTATTTTATGATTGGGATTACAGGCAGTTCTTTAGGACTGCTATCAAATAATTGAAATGTTACTATACAAGGTTATACTTATCAAATTAAATAGCTCTGGTCTCCAGTATATTGGTGAATTCGGTTCTTTGTACTTAATTTATTAGCATAATTTCTTTTTAATATGTTGTGTACAGACTTAATTACTTCTCTGTCTACTTTTCTTACTCCATGTAGGTTTCCCAGAGACTATGGGTTGAGGAGGAATTGGAAGTTTGTCGGCTTAGACCTGGTGTCATTCCATCAGTGTTAAACTTCCCGGCTCATCTTGGAAGAGTACGTGCCAGAAAGACCACGACCAAGCAGCCTTGAGATCTTAGGCAGCGTCTCCCTGAGGTGGGTGTCAACGGTGTTCACAGTCAGGTCTGTAGTAATCCCGTCAAAAAACAAAACAGAAAAAAATCTAGATTATAAATCAACATGTAACCAAAGCACTCTGTGTATAACGCCATAGTATAGGATGTAGTTCAGAAAATGTCAAAGTATAGTATGCTTTACTCAAGAATAACATAGTATGGCCTGTAGTTCATAATACAGCATGTTGGCAAGAAAAAAAAAACAAAACATAGATTATTATGTGTTCAAAAAGTGCAAAATGATAGGATGTTGCCTAAAATTGTCATGTATGATATGTGGTTCAAAAAATGTCATAATGCAGTATATTGTCAAAATAGTATGTTATTCAAGAAAACATCAGAGTATAATATGTCATCTAAAAAATGCCATAGAATAATAATTCCATTGCACAAGTAAAAGTATAGTAACTTTTAAAACTGTTCGAATTCTTATATGTTGCTAAAAAAAAAAAAAAAAACTAAAACAAAAAAAACCCTCAGTAATATGTCAATTATAAAAGCCTATAGTATAGCGTGTCACCCAACAAACATCATAGTATAGCATGTCGCTCTAAAAACGTCACAGTATAGCCTTTAGTCCACAGCTGTCAGTAGGTGAGGAGCAACACCAAAAGAGTCCAAACGCTGGTTTCCAGAGGGTTAGATGAGAATTTATTTGAAAGAGTAAGTTTACAACAACACAACATGTGAGGGGGTTAAAAACAAATGGGTGTTAGTAAAATAAAAATAAATCAACAGAACTAAAAGTGAACTTCATGTTGACATTCATGGGCATTCCAACCAGGAACAAAGTAAAAGATAATCAATACGAAAAAAAAACTCTTCCTGTTCACCTCTTCAAGCCCAAAAACACACCGCAGTAGCACCCTAAACTAAAACTACCAATGGGTTCCCTGTTTTCCTTTCTGAACAATTCAAAGGTCCCTCTCTATCTCCGCACACATCCAGCAACCACTGGAACACATCTCCAAAGTTCTGCTGGGCCAGCTCAGCTTCCCCTCAGAAGAAGTGCCGCCACCTGCCAGATGAAGGAGCCTTTTGAGAGGCAGCTGGCATCGTGATTGGACTGTACTGTGGTCTGTTCCAATCCAGCTTCAGCTCCAGAGACGGCAGGCGGGACGAGTCAACGGAGGCCGGGTGGACGAAGGCATGCAGCTGAGTACAATCCAGAAAACAACAGAGGAGGAGTGCAGCTGCCCAGAGCCAGAACAACCAGAGTAGCATCATATGTCTCTTAGAAAACATCATAGTATAGCCTTTGGTATGAAAAAACGCCATCATATACATCGTATATTGTACAAATAACAAGTCAAAGGAAAGAGACAGACATTGTAGAATTGTAGTAATTGTGGGCTGACTGATTTACTGATTATCAGTATTTTATTTTTTACTGATTTATGGTAATAAATACATTTAAAAATGGCGCTACTTTGGCTCTGAACCTTTATCTACCTGTGGTCACTCTGTCTTCTGGAGTGATTTGATTGGTTATACGTCACGAATAAAACTCCTTTAACTTAACATCTGTAAACAAAACAAATATGTATCAACAAAGTTTCCTGTTAGAGTTTGTGTTCTTCTAAGTTTAACTCAAGATTTTAAGTACTTTCATTTACTGCAAATGAATATCTACTCCAAATGTCTCACTAATAATCAATATCAGCCTTAAAAACCCACAAAACACCCCTCTACACTCGACGACACTTAGTACGGTCTGGTTCCCCCATCTATAAATGTGCTTGGAATCTTCCACTTCCTGTTTGTCAAAGTGGCCTTCTACCTGGACAGGTTTTGTTGGAGCTCATGCAACAAACATTTTGGGTAACTGCACTTTAATATGGATGGATGACACTGAATTAGAGTGTTTTAATGAGACTGAGTTAAGATGTGTAGCTCTGTCATTAAATAGGAAATTATTTCTCAGAATTCACAAAGAAAAGTCTGAAATGGTTGCTAGGTTAGCGTCCCACATGTTCTTTGGCTCAGCTAAAGCTAACTCTCGCCAACTTCTGGATCTCTTGAGTTGCTTGTTGTTAAAATATCTTGCTGTAGGTGCTGAAGCTCAGAAAGTCTGAGATGTTTGTTAAAAATAAGCTCATTCTCAAGTCTTCTCTGAACTGTCCTCTTTTGTTTGAACTTTCCCTAAACTTAAGAGTTAATGAAAGAGCAGCACATCCAGACTCAGTCTCATTTATGTAGAGATTAAACTTCAGTGTCATTCATTGATGTTAACGTGCATTTTTTCAAATGTTTATTGCACATGCTCCCGACCAAACCAGTCCAGGTGGAAGACGATGTGAAGAGAAAGCTCCAGAGGATGAATATCACACATTTACATTGGAAATTAATGTCCTTTAATTAGACATTGTCATGCAAAAGTTGGATTTCCCTTTGTTGAGTGCTTTGTTGATGTTGGTTTCTAAATGTTTTCTGACACTCGGCCCCAAAGATTAAAACCTTTTCCGGCTCACAAGCTGCAATAATTCACACATTATCAACTATCTTTCTGACTAAACTAAGATAAAAAGTGAAAAACTGTCTGATTCCTGCATCATGAATGTAAATCTTTTTGGTTTTTATGACAGTAAACTGAATATATTTGGGCTTGACATTTTATAAACCAAAACAAGAAATGAATTACTGGAGAAAACGATCAACAGATTAATGGACAAAGAAAATGTGTTTTCCAACATATATGGCTGAATTACTCCAACATTACAAGATACATACAATTTTAATTCAATTTTATTTATATAGCGCCAATTACAGGTCAAATTGTCTCAAGATGCTTTATTTTTATATTTTTTGTCATATTTAAAATATGACAAAGTAAGAAATTTAAACCTCTTGACTAATCCAATTTATTATTTAGTTTTTAAGAGACTAATTGACAATTCAAACTTTCTCCACTAAAACTAATAAACATGAGGTCAAATAGAAGGAACAGTTTTAAATACTGCAGTCCCACGACGACAAGAATAAAGTTTCTCAACAAAAAGTAAATCTGCTGGTAGATTCCATTAAAGTCCTAATAAATGATAATAAAGTGTGATACTAAAGGTTTTTGGTGCTAAAAATCTCCAAGTAAAGATATCAAGTTGAACATCTGGATGGAGGTTGATAAAAGTTGACCTCCCTTCATTTCTCTGGAGCGACTCCATGGATTTTATGGATGGTGGTTAAAGACCTGCTCTTCTAGTCGTCTTCCTTCTAGTCGCTGTAAAAAGTCAGTCCATCCTGACTGACTTCAACACCTCTTCACGACAACTTGTTCTGCCTCCGACCTTGTGGAAACTCAAGAAACTCGGGAAAACCTGTGGAGACTCGAAGAACTCGTGGAGACTCGAAGAACTCGTCGGGCGGGGGAAGGTGTGGTGGGCTGTGGGGGGAGGTGGGGGAGCAGAGGGGGGAGGCCGCCACCCACCTCCCCGCCTACTCTCCGCCCTGACTCCACCCAGACTCCGCCTTGGCTCCACCCATGTGGTCACTTCAGGAACTACGATGTCAAAGGGACGACGAATTTATTTCTTTTTATCTGATCTGTAGCTCAGTGAGTTAAGGATTTGCCTATGGAGCTGCAGGTCGCTGGTTCAAGACCAGACACTTCTTAAATTTTCTCAAATCCTGACAAAGACAAAGAAAGAAAAAGGCCGGTGGTGGGTCTTGAACCTACGACCCTCCGCTTCGTAGTCCTTCTTCTTATCCTCCTGAGCTATTCGCTCAGATACTAATTCTTCTCGTTTTTGCGCATTTATCATCTATTTTTTGTCGTTTTCGAGTTTTTTTTTTAACTTGAGTCTCAACTCGACCGTTTTTCTCAGGAGGTTGGACTTCAGCCTTTGTGCTGGAGGGTGGAACCCTCAGTTCCAAGACTTTCCAAAGCCTCCACACCTCCCGAGTCCTCAGGACCTGAGCTTTCACAGTCTGAGGGCTGAAATTTTCTAAGTCCCACAGTAGTTCTCTGTTAGTTTGAACCTTCAGACAGTCTGAGGGCTGAAATTTTCTCAGTCCCACAGTAGTTCTCTGTTAGTTTGAACCTTCAGACAGTCTGAGGACTGAAATGTTAAAAGTTTCTCAGTACTTCTCTGTTAGTTTGAACCTTCAGACACTCTGAGGACTGAAGTTTTAAAAGTTTCTCAGTACTTCTCTGTTAGTTTGAACTTTCTGGTTAACAGAAGCCTTAAAACTTGTGACCATGAGTCTTGATTTCACATTTAGACCATCCATCTGAGTTCTTCTCAGACCTTCACCTGTGGGTTTTTTAGAAATCCTTAACAAACTTTGATTCTCTTCACTGAACAGTAAAGTTTGTGGAGATCAGAAGGTAACATTAGTTTGATCAATGCCTTCAACTACTAGTAGACTTTATCTGGAAAGCAGTTTTCTGAAATGAGTTCTTAGTAAATCTGTCCACAATCAAACCAAGAACATAGAAAGAGGAAATGTTTGAAGAAACAACTTGATGTTTTCATTTCAGACTAGAAAACACTTTAAGAACTTTATCTGTTTTTGCTCTTTTTGATCGTTTTATTGTCTCTTCTGTTTAATTTGATCTTCTAAAGTCTAACTGGTGTCTTTTCAAATGTTTTGTCTTTAGTTTGATTCTTCTTAAATGTTTAGTTTTGCTCTTTTCTCACCTTTTATTCTTTTCTAATGTCTGATTTGATTTCGAAATGTTTTGTCTTTTTAATGTTTAATTGTTGTTTTTTCAAATGTTTTATCGGCTTGTTTGAAAAATTTCCTTTTCTTTCCCAATGTTTAATTTTTTGATTAAATCTTTAAGGTTTTTCTTTTTAAATGTTTTACCACCTTTTAAGGTTTCATTTTCTTTTTAAATGCTTCATTGTATTTTCTCTTTAATTCCTATTTAAAGTTTTATTGTCTTTAAGATTTAATTTTCTAATTAAACATTTAATTTTTTAGTTAAATGTTTTGACTTTTAAAGGTTTAATAAGCTAATTAAATGTTTTGTATTTTTCTAAATGTGTAATATTCTTGTTTAATTGTATTTTTTGAATGTTTAATTATCTAAAATATTTCATCTTTAATTATTAATATTTTTGTTTAAAAATTTTTGCTTAATTTCATCATTCCATGCTTTGTATCTTCCGTTTAATTATCTAATTAAATATTTTGTCTAATATAATTTAATTGTATTTAATGTTTAATTTTCTTTTTAAAAATTTTATTATATTAAATGTTTTTTTCCTTTGATTTAATTACTTTTTTTTTACTGTAGTTTATTTCTCTAATCTTTTTTTTCTGTCAAGATTTTAACCCCAACCTTAAAAATGAAACAAACCCTTAAATCACAATGAAAAAACTTCTGTTGTCACAATCACGAGTTAGTCAATTATTCAGTTTATCAATTCAGCTTTATTTGTTTAGCACCTTTCACACAGATGACAAAACTAAACAAGCAAAGAGAAAAAACTATGCTGAAACTATGAGTAAAACTCAAAAACAAACCAAAAAAAAAAAAAGAAGTAACATCATAATAAAATATGTTGTGTCCAGGGGATGGAGGCAGTTTATTGAAGTCTTCTTGGGGTCACATGGTAAATCATTTAAAATATAAACTTGATATTCAGTCTAAGGAAACTGGAAACTGCAGAGCGACTGAAGAACCAACATCTCCTGTTTTCTCCTTTAATGAGTCGACTCTTCCCGTGCTTCCAGACCAAAGAACTACAGACTCTTCACTACCTGCTCAAACTCTTGGTACAGGACCTCACCACACGGGTCAAGAAGGTTTCCATCTCATTTCTACTCTGAAGCTCACCTTCTCCTGCTCAAACTGCTGACAAATGTTTCTGCTGCTCTAAAGTCTGGTCTCCAGAACTTCCTAAAAACTCTCAAAGTCTCTTCTGCTGCAGGTTGCTTTGTAGGACTGTTCCAGAAAACCTCACTAAACTACATGGAGGGGCCTCAAGATAGTCGTCCAAATGAAACCATACAAAAACCAAACTGGCACAACCCAAACACTAAAGTCTCCTGCAGCCTACCAGAGAACCTCTGAGAACAGAGAATCAGGACAGGAACTCTTACCTTCTGGACAACCAATGTTGGTTCACAAACAAGAATACAGAATGTGTCTGACCAAAAACCTCTAAAGACTCACTACAGCCAAGATAAAGACACAACTCAGCTGCACCAAATCCACTAATCACTGCACACATTAGGACCATGTGCTAACTGTGGCTGAAGAACCACATTTACCAAGACAACTATCCAGTACAAAGCCCTAAAACACACCAAGAAACACATTAAAGACGATTTTACTGCTGGAAGCTGCAAGCCAACGCCTAAAGAACAAACGGAGCCAAACAGTGGTGAAGAGAAGCAGAGGAAATGTTTGTCTGCAGCTAAATAAAGCAGGAAGACAGTGAGCTGCTCAGGTGTTCCTGATAACACCAAGCAGCTGCTCAGGTGTTCCTGATAACACCAAGCAGCCACTTGGACAGCCAATAGGAACACAGCTTACTGGAAGTCCAGAGAGCTGGGTTAGTGAAGGAAATTTAATTTAAAGTTGAAGCAGAAAGTTAACAAAGAAAGTTGAAAACCACCTTCTGATACCTGAAATCTCTGAGTTTTCACACAAAGAACGCTTGAACATGTCAAACTGGCTTCATAGTAGAACCATCATTGTAAAAACGTCATAGTATGGTGTGTTGCTCAAAAAACATTACGACCCGGCTGTCAGGGGACAAACATGTAAGAAACATGAGAACAGAGAGAACCCAACCAGTAGGTCACGGTTTATCATCCCCCAGTCATCTCCTGAAGTCCATATGGTGAGAGACATCAGTATCTGGTTGTTCATTTACCAGAGGATGTTTATAATCATGCTGATGTGGTCTGTACTCTACAGTATTTTAGTGACTCAATAAATGCCTAAGTTGTTTTTTTAAAATGCTTACTAAATAAATCAATAAATACATGCATACACACAAAAATAAGTTAATACATTAACTGTGTTAAGATTTAGATTTTTAAAAAAGTTATTTATGTTTTTGCAGAATCCAGTATTGCTCACTGGTTGGTCATTACATTTTGTTAGTTTGATTTCACTGTTTAAAATGATGCCACCTCTTTTCAGACAGAACCTGTGATAATAAAACAATACAAAATTTGTAGTTCCGTGTTAATAAAGCACTTAAAGCTTTAAGTATGGCTAAATGCTTTTTTCAAAATTAAATATATCACTCCTTAGGTCAGCCCTATTCAATTAGCGGCCCGCGGGCCACATGCGGCCCGAAAGCAACCCTCGAGTGGCCCTAAAGCAACTGCCGAGTGATTGGGACTTGGGTCCGAGAAAAACAGAAAAACATTTTTCAGTAACACTGACAAGTTCTTACAAAAATTCCAACATTATTGCAAACATGGAATGCAACACTTACCGTAACCTAGCAACTAACCCACAATGCATTGTGTTGAGGAGTCGCGTTTGAAAAGTTAACATTAGCAGTTCTATACAGGCAAAAATGGCAGCATGTCTTTTTCTATCCTGAAAGGACAGATCGGCGAGGAAAACCGTCGGTTTAATCCTGCGTGGACTGACAAGTATTTATTTATTTACCACCAAGTCCGAACGCCAAACCAATGTGTTTACTCTGCAACGAGTGCTTTGCAGCGCTGAAAGATTATAATGTCCGAAGACACCACGTTGGAAAAACATGCCGCGTTTCGGACAAACTTTCCCGAGGGATGTCATGAGAGAGCGGCTATAATTCAGAGTTTGACTGCATCTTACAACCGGAGCTGTACTACAATGAAGCGGACCTGCACAGCTCAGGAAAGGGCCACGAAAAAGAGGCCGTTCACAGACTCAGAAACTGTGAAGGACTGCATGTTGGCTGTCGTGGATGAAGTTGTAACGGACGATAAAGTTAAGACGAGTGTGACATCTGCTATCAAACAGGTCTGACACGTCAAACATTCTCGCCACAGATGTCTTCGAGACATGGTAAGTGCAACAAAGCAGCGTGCTGTAGCAGACACTAAAGGTAGTTTTGTGTATTTATGTGACTATTTTCTGTTCACTTATTATAAGTTTAATATTTAAGAAAGACATTTTGTTTTGACAGTTATTTCACTTAGTTGCACTTTATTATGCACTTTGATGTCAGCTTTACTTTGTTTCAAAGGGATAGTAACTATCACTGTGCCTACTGTTTATTTTTTTGATTATATGCACTGAAGATGTGACTGTCTCAGATGAGACCAAATATGGACAGGGACAAACTCTGTTTTTTGTTATTTCAAAAAAAGAAAAATGTCTCAAGTTACTGTTAAGCAAGTTACTTTTTAATGCACTTTGAGATGTGACCAAAACAAAAGATGGTGTTTCTAATCGGCACTTAGTTTTTATGTTCATATGCACCTTAACCTGTGCTTATATTTATCTATCAAAATGTGTTGAAGTTGTGTGTTTGAAATGTAAAATTTAAAGAAGCAGTATTTCAGCACAGGTTTAGTTTAAGTACTGCTCTTCTATTGTGTTTATGTCCTTTTGGATGTGGCAATACGTTAGTAAACATCCAGTGTGTTTGTTATCTTATCTGTTTGTGTTTATTTTAAATGTTTAACTTTGCTCACTGTCTGCTAAAAACGTCCGGCCCAGCTCATGTTCTTAGTCTGAAAATCCGGCCCGAGTCAATTTTTAATTGAATAGCCTTGCTCTATGGGTTTGACACATCAAATATTCTATTAAAGTGGTGTCAAATGAAGTGTTATTACACCATTTGATTTCATTGACTGCTATGCCTATACTGCATACTAATAAAATTTCTTTAAAAAAGTACACAGTAAAATCACACGTTTCATAACACACTGGTTTAGCATTTATATGTGACAAAAACCCCAAATTTATATCTAAAAACTATAGAATGTAGTAGTGTAGATCTGAGGTTAAACTTGACAGTGCTGCTGTCACATTTCAAAGCAGTTATTTCCTGGTAAAATTTATTTATTTTTTTTAAATTACGCCCTTTTTCTGTCTGAGTTGTCATCATCAATTTCTGTAATAAATAACTCAACTTTCTTTCCAACAGTATGCTCAAAAATCAAGAGGATTTTGTATAAATATTTCTTCTTTATACTACATTTTGCCACCTTTTCATAGACCCTTAGAATTAGTATCTTGAATACTAGGACGCAGGTCCATATTAGTCTTTGGCTGGACTGAAAAACTGCACTTTTGTGACTCTGTGACCCAAAGTTTAACACCAATGATCCATATATGGATGTTGTAACACCATAAATCCGCATGGGTGGTACAATACTATAAATCTGCTTGCTTACATTAGCATTAATCACCCTAAAAACATAACTGCTGCAAAATAATATTTTTATATGCAATGCTGTCTATGTTCATATATAAGCTATATAGGTCTTATTCAGGTAGAGGGCTGAAGGGAGCTGGAGCTCTCAAGTGGTTTACAGTCTGCACAGATCACCAGTCCATCATAACACAAAAACAAGAGATGAACAGCCACATACTCTCACATCAAACTATTTAAGAATCACCAATGAACCTGCCAGACATGTCTCCTGACTGTGGGATTAAGCCAGTGATCCCAGAGAAGGCACAGGGAGAACACGCAAACTCCACAGAGAAAGCAACCAAGCTAAACAACTCTAAGTTGTATTTCATTGCTCTGACTTATTCATATTAGATATTCACCAAGAACTTGTTGTAGCAAGTTAGGTGTGTTTGTCCTGAAGGTAGACATTCGTCCTCTGTAATTTTTTTCAAATGTCAAATAAGTCTTCTTCAACAGACCTCTAGCCATGCTAAGGTTCTACAGTGTTCCAAAATGACTTCTGTAAGATGTTTAAATATAACCGTAGGCTTACTGATGTGGCTTCTGACGGAGAACTGCTCTTTAACAACAGCATTATAGCCACATGGGTTAATCGTAGTATCACTGCAGGACTGAATGCGAATATGCAAAAAGCCGGCTACATTAAAATGATTACATTTGTAAACAAAGTGCAGAGTGAAACCGGATTTTTTCATATTTACATTCTCCAGGAGCTCAGTGAATCCAAAAGCTAACTTAACGGCAGATAATCAAAGGAAATTTCAGCGAGGCAGCACAGCAGGGAAACGGTAGGAGAGAAATGGCAGTGTTGACAGATCTGTCAGTCAAAGAATGAAAAAGTGTACCAGGATCAAAATAACTCTGACAACTGTGGCAGTCGGTGTATCTATTTTTCTAAAGCTTATTTGCCATAAGTGGTTGAAGCATTTAAATTTTCCAACTGTAACATTTTTCAGCTGACCTGCATTGTTTGCTCTTCCCTCACTGTCTCACCTGTGAAGCCCTGAAAATTCTGTCTGGAAAAAGGAAGAAAAACTTCTTGAAATAGCTCAGATATTGACAAAGCAGCTCAAAGCCAATAAGATGTGTCGGTATAATTTTGTGTTACAAAAAAATGAATATAGTTAGAATGAAATATCAAGGATAACATTTTTTTTGGAATGTTTCTATAGTTGACATATTCTGATATTCTGCTCCTGATGAAATATTCTAAATTCACTGAATTAAGTGAATGATGTGTGATGATTTTTCTCTAACTAGTCTGCCAATGAATCAGAAAAAGTAAAGAATTCTTGCAGTAAATCAAGCATTTTTTCAGGTTTTTCAACTTCATTGTTTGGATCTTGACATGCACCGTTTGTCTTATCTTAAAGTTGTTTTTGCCGTGGTAATTGGTACAAATGTTTGAGATTCGGCTCCCCTTATGATTGGTTGCCACAGCCTGTTTCTTGATTTAAAGATGCTTTTTTTTCGTGACTCGAATGTGATGCCTGATAATGATGATCCATGACCTAAACCTTGGTTTCTAATAAAATTAATTCTGACGTTCTGTGTAAATTCTACTTTTTCTTTGGCTTCAATTTTAAAGACATCAGCATGTTTAAACCATGAGATCGCATCTATAAACATAGAACACTTTGCAGCAACACAAATGTATTAATGACAAGACTAATAATCTAACAACACATGGTGTTCGTGCTGCTGCTCGAGTCTGTCACTGGTAATATGCACATCAACTCCCCCCTATTTCTGTAACATAGAAAGTTGACATCTAAGGAAACACAGCGGTTCTCTCTCATCCGAGCTGAGCCGACAAGAGGTTATCATCACACTCTGGACCAAAACAAATCAAGCAGCTTCTTCAGCTTTGTGTGCTGATAAGATCAGCCGCTCATAGCCAATACCACATGCACTGGTGAGCCGCAGACGAAGGTGAGTCCTTTAATGAAATGCGAAGCGTCGGATGGAAGGATCAGCATCAACAGGCTCATGATTAAACATAAGGGAAAGAAGAGGGGATGCATCACCGTCCTCGTCATCGCTCTCGTATCTCTCCCCCCAAGGTGACGGCGCTCTACGTCTCTCTATACCTCTCTGTGATCTCTCTTTCCTCTCACTCCTCCCCCTCCTCACACATGGAGAGGCCCTTGACACCTATGGAATGAGCTGCCCTTGGAGGAGTCAGAGACAGAGCGAGGGACAGGACGAGTCTCCAAATCATCCAGGGACACATCAAGCCAAAACGGCATTTAAAAATATAGAATCACTGAGTCACATTCAGGCAATGAAAAAACAAACTGGCTCGCACATGAATTTGCTGGCATTTTTTTGTGATGCACTTCATATACCACAAGTTTTTGTTTTTTTTTATTCCCAAATGAAAACACAAGCCTGTCTATTCAACCATTGTGACTTATTGACCTGTTGATAACATCAAATCGCACTGACGGCGGGTAAAAGTGAGCGGATAGTGTAGCCATCGACTGATAGGCACACAGCCGCCTTTTTTTATCTTCTTTTTATATATTTTCATCTTGGATCCCTTTCTGAAGACAGCCAAACGCTGCTCCCTGGCCCCTGTCTGTCTTTCTTTATTTTTCTCCCTCTCTCTAATTCTCTGTTGCTGCTAACATCAATTGATGGAGGGAAAAAAAAAAACAAAGGGGCCGCTCGTTGCAGGCGTTTTATTGCTGGCTGACTGTGACTAGCGGTGGCTCTGTTGTTCCAGGCAGAGCCGTAATGGAGACATTTGGAGAGGCAGAGCAGGGCAGGTTAATGCTCTCCGTAATGTCTGTGTGAACAGCAATTTTTTTTTTTTTTTTTTTTTTTTTTTTGCGAGAGGCTCTGGGCCCTGTGCCACCGGCTCCAAATGTTTTTCCCCTACTAAACTCCTGACCCCAATCTGAGGCCAAGAAAGACAGAAGAGAGAGGGGAAATTGAGAAAGAGGCAGCGAGAAAAAAAAGCTAATGTGATTCACTGAGGGGGGGGGGTCAAAAATGGATCTGAATAAGAGAGCAGGGGGGTGAAGTGAAAATGCTGCAGCTGTTGATAGGAAAGAAGTTGCAGGCAGTTTGCCCAAAGCATGTGTGAGAAAGTGGCAAAGAGATCATCGATCACCTGGGACGTCTTAATAAAGAATTTCTTAATGTTTATCCTGGAAATTTAGAGCGCGAAGACACTGCGAATGCGAAGTCTAACTCGAACTATATTCGCTCTTGACAGATAGAAAATTATCATCATTAAATTAGAAGACTCGTGACACATGTAAACATCACAACTGAGCACAAAATAGCCCCAAAACGTCTTTCAGATCAATCATTTCGGCGCACGGCGGCTCGGCTCATTTTTCACCGCTTGCTGTGATGACAGGCTTGAACTTGTGTAGGAGTCATGTCAATTACATCTGAACAGGGAGAGGGAGGGGCGGAGGAGGTGTGTGTGTGTGTGTGTGTGTGGTGGGGGGGGGGGGGTCGGCTTTCTAGTTGAAATACGCTTTTTCACCATTAGCGGTCACCATGAGCTCAGGAGATTATACTCGTATTTTACATCCCCTGCTGCGAGGCTGTCTTTCTCGGATGCTGACATGTAGAGGCGGCGCCTTGTTAAATGACAGTGACACGATGGATTGTCGAGCTCCTTCTGTGTGTAACAGATGAATCAGGTGTTGGCGATGTGATGATGACAGGGTTAAAAGGTGAAGGGCAAGTAGGCAGATGCTCTCCGCGACACTTTTGCAAGGATCAGCACTTCAGACGCTGACAAAAAAAAAAAAAAAACCCTGAATTGTGCCCTCACTAACTCATCATCTTGCTGAAGTGATTTGATACCACCGGTTAATGATGATTCTCCTGGGATGGACTAATAATGTTAAAAGTATTATTTAATAAGATGTTCTATTTATTTTCCTGCAAAAAGCTCAGTTGTTGTTAAAGGCGTAGGGGTCACCTTAACATTTAGGTCATCTTATATTTAGTCAACACTGCAGACGTGCTATGACTTGATATAAATAGGCCCTTTTCTTTATCTTCTTTCCTCCTACCAGCAACACCAGCTGGATGGATGTGAGCGATCTTCAGCAGCTGAATCTAGGTAACACCTTGATCACGCCAATCTATGCCTTTTCAGATCCGCTTTCAAATGATGACGGCATGTCACGTTTCCTCACTTCTCCGTTCTATGGTACAAATGAAGAAACTGAGATGCCAGAGCAGACTTGACCTGCGTAAAAATCTATCTCTAATCTGGATGAAAACTGAGATGAATTCTCGGTGAGCCAATTAGAGCAGCCACTAATCCCCTTGTAACTCGGCAAAGACGTAAAGCATCCCTTTCTTTTCCCTCTCTTCCTCGCTCCCTCCATTTCGCTCCACTTCCATCTCCCCGCTCTTTTATCTTATCAATAGGCGCATATAGAGCGCAGACAGAGCGCTGAGCGTGGATCTTTCAAAAACACGCCGTTTGTGACGTTTTACAGCGCCTGTCTGCATTCGACGCCAAATTATATTACATCCCGACATTACTTCAACCTTCCCGAGTAGGAATGATGGAGTTTGCAGCTCATACGACTAATGCAACAGCAAGAAATAACTGGCAGCTGGCTCTATAATAGAACTAATGGCTCACATGGGAAAAAAAAGTATCATTCAGAGGGTCATAGTATATACATGCATTACCTTTTGTTGTTATATAGGACTCTTTACATTGATGTAATTGATAGCATCACTTCAACTGGTCTGAGAATGGGGAGGGGTTTTCTCCCCCTGCTTCCCAGTTAATGGCCACGTAGCATGGGCTCCACACAGCATTTGATTGGCTGAGAGCCACTCCACAGCAGAGGGGTAATAAAAGTTACAAATGAGAGCAGGCTATTAGAGCCATTGACGTGCGTAGGCTAGCTTGCTAATTAATTGATCCTGAAACTTCATCTATTCTGTAGCCAGAGAGGAACCTTTAATTAATCAGCCTTTCCATATCATTGTCCTCCTTTTCTTTCAATCCTGCTCTCTCTTCCCTTTCCTACCCCTCCAACCCCTCTTGCCCACCTTCTCCCTCTTTCCTAATGTCTTTTTTAATTGTGAGGTGAAAATGTTCAGGGTCCCATGGGTTGGAATGGAGTGCAGGTCTGGAGTTGTGGAGGAGGCAGAAGAAAGAAATTGTGCATCAGCGTGGACGAGATGTGTACTTTGAACAGCCAAGCCCGCGATGTTTCAAGAGCCTTTCAGGAAGGGAGGAGGTGTGATGAGGTTGGAGTGGTCCCCTTTGTATCCCCACCCCTCCTCTCCCTCCATCTTTCCTGGCAGAGGGGCTGATTTATTGGGGCTTCCCAACCATCCGTCAGATGCAGCAGTGCTGGCTGCATTAACCCCAGAGACAACCCCAGCACCCGGGGCCCCTAAGTGCTTCCAAGTGGCCCTCACTCTCCTCATTGGTGAGGAACCCCTCTGCCCAGGCTCAATCGATGTTGTAAATTACCCATCTAACTCCTTAAAGTCGATAGCACACAAGATGATGTTTGGACAGGACAAGGATTTTTACAGCTTTTTTGTTCTAATGGAAATGGAAATGGAATACGGCCTCGCTGTTAATGAAAGGCATATTCACAAATTTAGTCTTAATGTTGAGCATTTTCTGTGTTTCTCATTGGTAAATTTTAAACGTAAAGGCTACTTTTAAATCAATGTTTGCAACACAGATGGAACCTAACATCTTTTCACTGTCTGAAAACACCACAAACTTGCTAAAGTGTTGTCTTTGGTTAGTGATGAAAAACATTCGGTCACAACTAGAACATCACACACATACAAAGAAAAAATAAGATGGATAAATTCTATATGGCTTCATCACTGTTAATAGTAAAACCTGTGCTTTTTCTGCTATGGCATATCAAAAAGAAACTTCTGTTTCCATTCTGTGGATCATGAGCAGCAACTTATTGTTAAAAAGCAGGTTTATATAGTTTAACTTCCTAATAAAGCAAAAGACAGATGAGTCAAAGTTGGAAAATGGATTGAATTATATCACTGCTGTTGTTCATGAATGCTACATTAGACCCTCCTCAATCGCTCTTTTCTCCTCTGTCCTTGCACCCTCTGTCTTCCTTTGCTCTGTCTTTATGTCTGTTGTCAGCACACTGAAAGAAAAAACAGAATTAAAGTACACTATTAGGAGACAACATGGTGTTTAAATGGAGACCCCTTATCCAACGATTATAATGATCGTTATGCCCTCACTTCACATTGGCCCAAATCTCCATCACTCTAATGAGGCACCTGTGGAGAAAATAGAGAATATTTGCAACACAATTGATGCTTGTGCTGTCTGTGTGTATTTAGGTTAAACTGACTGACCTTTCAGCATATCTGCTTTTAATAAAGGGCTAATTAAGAGGCCCGCCAGGACCTGAGCGCTTGCATTCTTTAGTTATTCCTGCATTGTAAGATATTAACTATCAGAAATTGTAAAACAGAAGGAAGTGGAGCCATGAATTTAACATCGTTTTTCTCCTAATGGATCATTTACAGTATTGTCTGTCAATCAGACCTGCCATAGTAAGAAACACACATGCGTTGTTAATGACACTCATGATTTAACCAGTATTCAGTTCATCATTTAATGAAGTCGATGAATACGCACAATACTAAGATCCTGAAACTGTCAATGGAATTCAGACTTCGTATTGTTATAGTTAGACCCGTGCTCTTCTCGCTATAACATGTGAACATGCATTAGGGACTGAGCGTTACTTGATGAAGATGATATTAGTCGACCAATGGGTGGGTTGTAAAAAAGAAAAAAAAACTACACAGACAATGAAAACATTAAGTCACTCAGTCAGTCACGAACAGACATGATCCTTTACATGGCTGGTCCCCACGGTTACTGGATAGTAATTACATGTCAGGCAGGTAATTCCAATTGTGGGATCATTCGAGGGGGTAAAATACAACCCCAAGAAGGTGACAGTCTCAGAGCACACAGGCAACATGCCCTCCTGCACAACCTGAGAGGACAGGTAAAAAGACAAACAAGGCTGGTAAAACTTTATGGATTTTTATGACAGTCGACCAGACCGCTGATGTAGCAGCAGAGTTTCTTTTTTGACAGTGTGAGCCGGCGACAGACTGCAGCTTTAAGGGCCCTATAGTTTCTGTGATAACTTACTGAGGACGAGGTTCTCCCCGGCTGCGCCTTGTTGGCACGCCATATGATTAGGCTTATTAACAAGATGTTCAGGCTCCTTGTGGGATTTTCCAACACATTCAGAGTCATTAACCTACCTACCTACCAGCACACCCTGACGAACACTCTCCGAGTGGAAACACATTTCTTTATCCGTGTATGAATCAAGGACACGTAATAAAGCATGCAGAATATCACATAAAGGATAGACCATATGTAATAAAGGATTTATATTTAAAATCAAAGTGCAACGGGACTTCCATTAATAAAAAGCAAGACATCCATATTTTTCATCTTTACTGACTACTGCTCTATCCTTGTATTTTCTATTTTCGTTATTTTTAAACTACCAACTTTATTGTTCTTGACCCAGTGCAACGCTTTTTTTCTTCATTAACCTGCAGCTTTTGCAGTTCGCTGCGGCTCTCTGTGTGCATGTACTTGTACTATTTCTATTTTAAAATCTCATTATTAGCTGCAGTTTTGTCTTTCTCTGTAATGTAGCACAGTGTTAACAACGATAACATATTCCGCAACAACTAGTCGACTAATGGTCTGATTAATGACTACCAGTCAACGAGGAAAACCTCCGGTCTGGGGCAGCCCTAGCCTTTAGTGAACAAAGTATTTTCTATTACTATATGAGGAGAGGGCATTTAATTACTGTTGCTGCTGAACCATTTTAGTTAAATAAAAGCTTTAATGAGCATCTACAACTATTTATAGAAATGAATAGAATGCAGATTCGATTGCTTCACATTGTTTTCAGCTCCGTGGTTTCATCTGTTTTGAAAACCACTGCAAAGCATGTTGTGTTGCATAAATGTGACACATGAAGAGGATAAAAACAGAGAGGAGGCATATCTCTGAATGTTTCTTATTGTTTCGGAATGTACACAGCTGTTGCCCAGCTGAAAGGAACAGAGACATGCTTTTTAGAGAACACAGATGCATTATTTTTTAGCTTCTTTCCCCTGTGATTACCGAATAAAGGTGGTGCCAGAAAAATAGTCTTTGAAAAGAGAGTGGGGCTTGATAAAAGCAATACAACGCCACGAAGGACGGAGGGTGTTGTGGTTTGTGTGAGCCGAACAGGTGGCGGGTCAGCCACATTTCCACTTGACTTTAAATGCTTGGCTTCTATTAAGTTGGCTCAGTGTGTAAGGAACAAACAGCCAACACTGGTAATGGTTTCTGCCTGACTCGTTGACACATTCACCCCCATCCACACGCACACGCACACGCACACGCACACACACACACACACACACACACACACTCCTCCTTTCTCCTCTTTCTCTCTCTTTCATTTCCCAGGATATCTTTTTTTTCTTCTGCTCTTTCTCCCGCTCCATCACCCCTCCCCTCTTTTCACATCAAACACTAATGTTTCCTTCAAATTCCTTTTCCTCTCCATCTGCCAACTTTGACATCACAGGAAATTACGCTCAGAATTGGCGGCACTGTTTTTTCTTTTTTCTTTTTTCCCCCCCAACTTCATTCCACTTCCCAAACAGACGCTTTTCTCGTGTGGCCTGTCATCCCTAAAGACACCCGCCTCCTTTTCCCACTTCCTCCTCTTCCTCTTCTATTTTTTCTCTCCTTCTCCTGATATATTTGTTCTGGCTCCCATCACTCCACACGTGCACACTCTCCTCCACATGCACACTCCGTCTCTCAGCCTCTCTAACACACTCAAACTGTCTCTCACAAACATGCATGCAGACGCAGCATGACGCTAACTACACCTAATGCAAGTTCTGGGCTTATTTGCTGGAGGCTGGTAGGGTAGGAGAGGATGTTTTTTTTTTCTTTCTGAGATCAACAGTGAGGCTGGCGTCTGTGCTCGCCTCCTATAGCTGGATTAAGTCAAAGAGGCCATGAGCAGAGTGCTTAATTAGCAGTGAATTGCAGTGCTGAGAATGTGTCAGCGTGTATGAGTGAATGCAAGCGTCTGTGCAGGTACGTCTGCGACTGTAGCAAAGACCCAGGTAGCCGAGCAGGTAAACAAAGGTCCCCCAGAAACAGTGACTCAACCTGGATTCGAGGGTCAGCCGCAGCCTCTGGGTGATACACACAGTGAGTACATTTACATGAACACCAGGAGCCATTCCACTGTGAACATCCAGACACTAATAGTTCAGTGTGTTTATGTGAATTATAAGAGAAGGCTTTGTGAAGCGCTCTCAGCTTCTCACCTCTCCTGCACAAGCTTTTTTCTATGTGTATGTGTCTAAGCAGTGTGTGGGTGTAAGTGTGTTAATGTCACTATGCGGATAGTACATCTTTTATATTGCATCTGTATATTTTAAGGTGCAAACAAATAAATAAAAAGAATTTAGCTGCATTGACATGATCAATGGGTATATACCAAGTAATATTATATAATATTTATTCTGTATTTATATTTACTGTAGAATACAATGTTACAGTCTTGTCCGTTCAAATTGCCACTACTACTACTACTACTAATACTATGCACACAGCTTGTTTTTTTCATCCAGGTTGTGAGATATCTGACATCTTGGATATTTCCACTTACTCTGGATAGTTCACATACCTTGTCATCAATGTTCAATTCAAATTTATTTATATAGCGCCAATTACGGTTCAAATTGTCTCAAGACGCTTTACAGAACCCATATGCCTGAACCCCCAGAGCAAGCCCTAAGGCGACAGTGGCAAGTCTCTATTCATAGGGACTGTTTTCCAGTAAAAAAATAACTCAAATACAATTTCTGTTTTGAATGTATTTTTCTATGTTTTGAGGGAATCTTATGCTTTTTATTAGACAAGAACAGAGTAGATGTGGCATAAGACTGGACAATGAGAGTTACCCGGCCAGATTTAAACAGGGCATATTCTGTATCTCAACACTGTGAACACTAGAGACAAAAAAAATCCAGTCACCATCACTGTGTTATGGTGGCAGCAGAAATGTCAGATATTTGAAATCCTGAGGAAGAACACATAAAGACTAAATATGACTACGTCAATGACAAAACGAGTGTTTCTCTAATATGGGTGATTTTACTCTTCACTCCACAAATGAGATACATGAAATAATTGGAGTGCTGCTCCAATCAGGTGCAATCACATGATTGTAAGAGTGTCAGTTTTGACGCTATAGTCAAATATGTGAGACTTATGTGAAGGACAGAGGTGAGCCTCTGCACACATCCAATAATTTCAGTGGATGAAAAATACTGAAGTTCTCATTTAAAATGACTGAAGCTTAATTTTAGTGGTATTTAATCATAGTAATGAAAGGAGACCTTTTGTTCCATTGTTACAACCTCTGCACACAGACACATATATATATACAGCCGCTCCTTCCTGGGGAAATCACAGAGGTAGATGTACACACATATCTTTGTTGACGTCACGTTGCCTGGCAACATCCCAGCATGTTTGGCTGTGACAAGCGCAGGTCTCAGCCCTGGAGTGCGATGCATTATGGGGATTGTGTGTGCCGCGTCTTACATCACCCACAATCCCCCTTGCCGATGCAGCTGCAGTCAGGATTGTACTGTGCAGCTGACAGTGGGATAGTTTTGCAACATCTGGGGTTAGGAAAGAGGGTGGGGTGACGGATTTCTCCTTCTTCAGACGCAGCTGCAATCATGTCCGTCGTAACTCCGTTCGGTGCATCTTTTGAAATGTAATTAACAGTCACTTTAAGAAGTGATACGCTGTATATTTGGCAGTACACATCTGGAGCGTTCATTTTTTAGCCCTCCCCGCTCCTCCCTGATTAGACCCCTGACCGCTTTTCTGTAGGTGAGGCTCATTACGCTCATCTGAGAGCGTGGAATTAAACCTCCTCCTCCGAACTCATTACTGTGAGCTAGATTTCACCGGCTACAGATAGGCAGTGCGGTGGTGCTGCTTTTAAAGCCACAGCCAGATAATTAGAAACTTTAGAAGCGCAGTTCCCATGGCTATAGCCAGAGTGAACAACTAATTCTATTTGAACTAATTACATTCCATAACGCTAGGCAGTGATTGCTACCCCAACCACAGGCTCCCCTATGTAATGTGCCAGAGGATTTCATCACAAAACAGTACCAGGGATGTATTTGTGTGTGTGTGTGACTGACTGTACGTCATTATGCATTGGCATTACTCTCCATGCACAGCGTGTCTTCACATACACACCCCCGCTCGCTCCCAATTGTGTGTATTTCACACTGCAAAACCTCTGACTGAGCTCAGTCAGGCTCATTTTGGGAGTGTGTTGACATCATCAAAATGCGTCAGAGGAGGTTAAGACCTGCAGTAATGAAGTCAGACATGAGGTCTCCCTGTTAGGAGTACAGAGCACAGTATTTGTCTTTTCACATCGCACAAGGACCTTCAAAAGACACCGTTTTTAAAAATCATCAAAACTGATGCAACATAGGGCCAATTTAGTCCGTAGTACAGATCAACCCTCTGAACCTCAAGCAGTTTCTGGACATGTTTTGATCCTGTCACATTTTTACCGCCTGTAGGCTCATTTTCACTGCAATAAAAAGTCCTGCACCTCTTTGGAAACAGCACAGCCCTGGTTAGAAGTAGAGAGAATTCAACAAACCCTTCTGTGTAGGATGTCATAGTAATGCCATATTTTATTTAAAAATAAAGTTTCATTTTACTTATTTATCATACAAAAAAAATGCTCAACATGTACAGTATTTTGCCAACTGCCCACAGGTATTACTACTATTGCATGAATGCTAAATCGACAGACTGTTGACATTTTTAAAGTTATACTTTTTATTTCCTTCCATTCTCTATGTAAACACAGCCTGCAGTTCAGCTGAAAAGTTCCCGAATTTGTGTCACGTGACTGTTGTATGGTTGTGATGGTTTCACAGTTTCACCGAGGAGCACAGAATTTATTTGATTTTCCAGAATCTGGTTCGAGCTCACAATTTATTTCTGGTGAATTTTCAGACCTGTGAAATAAAATGATTCTGAAGTATCACAAGTTTAAGCTTAGATTCAGTTTATTTTCTCCAACTTAACTGCACCTGACACATGATTAGTTCAATGACCATCAGAAAGTTATTCAGTGTCTTAGCATTTCTGGCTCTGATAAATGGTGTTATTTTGGCAATTTTTTAAAAATAACACAGCTTTCAAACTGGCAGGTGTGTTGGGGTTCAGAGGGTTTCTCTGTAATTTGTCTGCAAACTCAACTGAGACACTTTATTTTGTCAGACTTTAGAAAGCTCCAGTATACCCTCACATCTGAGTCCCCCATAATGAATAAACTGACTTCTCAGTATGCACATTTGTTCACGTCTTCTCCATCTGCACTGTGTTTTCTTTCAAAAAATGCACATTTTCGCTGCACAACGTGAAAGAATGCTGTGTTTCTAAGAGCATCTTTTGCTGCTACATGTACACACATTTGTAGAATATTTTTAGACAACACAGGAAGTCTGTCTGCCAGTCCATATGCGTTTCTCTCTGTCTTCTCGCTCTCTCTCTGTCTCTTTTTGTGGCCTTGCTATGTGTGGAAGCTGACTTGCCCCAGTGAGAGGTGTTCCAAGTCCAGACCAGGCTGACTAAATATAGCAGCCAGCGACAGTAGGGAACACTGTGCTCCTGCCTCTCCTCTCTCACCGCGGCGCTCTGTACTGCTGTTTCACAACAAACTGCAGTGATGAAACTAAATTGTCATCCGCACACACACACACACACACAAAGAAGTTCACTTTCTGCCAGAAATGCGGGACACATGTATCATCCACACAAACACAAACATAAAGCAGACACAGATTAATACACATGCATACTTTCGCTCTATCACTCCCTTCACACACACTCACACACACACAAACCCTTCCAGTCCAAATGGGATTTACTTAAGACTCAATAAAGCAGACAGAAGCACTATTGTCTCCAACACAGGCCTATTGTGCTGCACAGAGAGACTGTGACGTGGGCCGACTGTGCTGCGTCTATGTTTACTACACAGAGAGCATTCCACGCAGGCAGAAATCAAACAAGCACACACACACACACACACACACACACACACAAGCATATAGAAATCTATAATCAAGTGCATCAAAGCACCACCTAACAAGCATAAAGAATGAACATGCTTACACACATTCTATGCATACCACACACGCAGCATCAAACCCATCTCGCTCCAGTGGGAGTCTGACGGGAACTGAGTGATGAACAGGAGTGACACCACCACATGCCAGGGCGTGAGATGTGCTGCCTGGTATTTTAGGCTGCGTCTCAAATTGAACACGCCAAGCCCTCGGGGGGGAAGAAGAAAGAAATCGCTGGAGAATGTTCACGACGAGAAGCAAATGTCCCACCGCAATATCGCTGGGAATACCAGCTACGATACCTGGAACGGCACAGCAGAGGGGGCTGACTCATTCATGAGGCGCATGTGTTGACGTACCTGCTGTTGGGGGTACTGCATCCCGCCCATTCCCATTTGGCCCCTCCCCTGCATGCTCATTGGATATCGATGCGGAGGGGGCGACGTGTATGGCTGGCTAGGCGGGTAAGGTCCGCTGCCGGGCTGCTGCTGCGGGGTGGAGTAGGGGTTGCTGGCCATGCCGTACAGCTGCGAGCGCTTCATCGCCATGAAGTCCATGGAGGACACCTGTGGAGGTGGGAAACAGAGGGATGCATCTTCAGCATTTTTCTCCTATTCGCTAATGTTTCACATTCATTCATGACAGCGCATTGTGTTTGGCTGAGAGGCACTGAAATGAATTCATGCGCCATCTGCCAAGTTGGAACCCCTAACTGAAGTCCACTTAGTGCACACACTCCAAACCACAGTCACCACTGATTTATTCTGTAATTGCACGAGTGGAAGTTTTAAATTAATGTCTGCACATCATAAATGAACAACAAATGGAATTAAGTAAGCAAAGATGTTTACTGCACCGCTATCCAGAGCAAACTTTGCTGGAGGAGGGCCAAAGTAAAATGACTGAATTAAAACCTAAAGCTTGTATCTTTGTTTTAATGTCTGAAAGGGGTTTGAAAGTGTTGTAAATGTTGTTTAAAGCGATGGGAAGCAATGGCAATAAAAAGCCCCATGGCCTTGTTCCCACAACCGCAGCCCAGCAGTGCCAATAATCACCGTGCAGCTCCCCCTTCTACCTGGCAGAAGACGTGATCACTATTCTATTATGGAAATAGTCTGTACATTTAAGTTTATGCTCTTATAAATTTATAAAAAAGGGGTGAAGGTTGAGAGTGTGGCAGGGATCCAGGCTTCGCATTAAAATTGTGACGAGGCATTTTAAGCTTGTGGGTTTGAATCCCATGAGGGAATTCAGGGCAGTTGAGCAGTCAAAGTACCTGCACCCCCCAAAAGCCACACCTTGGGAACAGGCTTCCTATAAGAACACAAAAAAAAAAATCAAAGGGAAGAAAGAGACTGTGTCAAGGGCAATTTATTCCATTGTAAGTATTTCAGAGCCATTTTAGGGGTTGTTTGGGGTCTCAGTGAGCCATTGGAAAATTCCGCTACAGTGCGTCAGGCTAATGCTAATCCGTCACCCGTAGCGGCGTGTTTGTCTGTCTGCCGGGCAGATAATGTGGAGTTCTTCTATCTTCCTTCTCTCCTCTCATGCTTTCTCCCTTTTGTCTCCGCCGTGTAGGATCATGAGTGATTTATGACATTTTGTTCCTACTGCTTCTCACACACACACACACACACACACACACTTTCCCCTCTCCTCTCTCATCTCCAACTAACTGCCCCCCTCTTACTCCTCCATCACCCCCCCCAGCACCAACTCCCTCCTCAGTTCCCTCCCTTCTCCCCAACTCAATATCACCTCATCTAGCGTAGAGGAGAAATTGCCGCTGCCTCATATTGCCAGGCTAATATCAAGAAGACATGTCAGGGGATGGGAGCACTTTATTCAGCAGGTTACGTGCAGACAGTTACGGCGCTCGAACTTTAAAGTGGTTTCGTCTACTGAGGCATGTGCGTGGAGTAGTTTGGACTGTTTCACCGGGTACAGAGGAGGAGGGGGGAGAGAGAGAGAGAGACATAAGAAAAAAAATGAGTGTTTGGGCAGTGAGAGAGAGATGGAGGAAGACAGCCGGAGAGTGAGGGATGAGTGCTCTTGAGTGTCTAAAGTTATTTCACAGCTTGGAAGTGTATGTGAGCATATGTGAGGAGAAGAGGCTATTCTGCAAAGGTTTGCAACGCCAGGATTTCAAGAGCGTAATCCTGAAAAAGATTTTTTTTTTTTAAAGAATTGACATTTGTGTATGTCATAAGCATTGATATCAGGGGGGACTCAGAAGATACGTAACTCTTGATATTTAGAATGTGCATTAGCATCACCCAATAAACTCAAATATGCAACAATGCCTCCAATGGGGTGGGTCTTGTTTCTTCTATAATCTATTATGAATGTGCAGAAAGTTTTGAAATCAAGCAGAAATCTTGCTGAAACATAGGATCTGTTTAAGTCCAGTAAATCATTTCAAATGAACGAATTTATCAGTGAAACATTTAAACAGGTTACGTCCCTAAACAAAAGGCTCAAAAGAAAAAAGCATGTCTATATGGGTTTTGACTGAGCAAGAGTGATTTTAAATGAGAAAAACTGGTCTGCAGGAGAATTAATACGTCCATCCATCCATTATCTACACACCGCTTAATCCTCATTAGGGTCGCGGGGGGCTGGAGTCTATCCCAGCTGACTTTGGGTGAAGGCAGGGGACACCCTGGACAGAGCTACATATAGAGACAAACACTCACACTCACATTCACATCTATGGACAATTCAGAGTTACCAATTAACCTCAGCATATTTTTGGACTGTAGGAGGAAGCTGGAGAACCCGGAGAAAACCCACGCATGCACAGGGAGAACATGGAAACTCCATGCTAACCACCGAGCCACTATGCAGCCAGAATTAATACAGAATAATTAGATTTCAAATGTTTCCTTGTGTTCTCCTTTACATAAATAAAGACATTTCCACTGTGAATGGATGCAGGAAAAGTAGGAATCGGTGCATTAAAATTCAAATGAGTGCATGAAATGAAGTGCTTAATGCACAGACCACTGCCTTAACAATCCGACTAACTCTATGCTCATGTTATGTGTGTTTTAATAGACAGTTTACTGACTTTTACTTTGTCCTCCTTCATGTATGAAACAACTAATAAGTGAATAATGACCTATTCTTCACTGGTTAAACTCTAAAATGAAATGAAATCAAAATGATCGTCAGCCAGTTGTCAGTCAAACCGGTTTTAAAAAGTCTCTGATAGAAAAATCAATTATATTTTTGAAAAAATGACAGATGAACTACGAGTTCAAGAAGCTAAATTTGCCCCAGACTGCATCTTTTCAGAGAGAAAGGCTGCATTTGTTTCTCTTTGCTCAGTAAGACAATGAAGAGCATGACTGAACAGCATCAGGAGGGAACTAATAACTTAATTCAGAATGCAACTAAAATAGAGTTAGACCTTAAGTGCACCTCAGCTGCACAATACACAGAGTTAAACCAACTGAGCATCAAAGCGGAGATTTGTTTTCACTATTGCTGATGTGCTCTCATTGATGCTGGTCATATGTTTCTAATGTAGCGATAATGCTGTTTTTTGCTAGAGTGGAGGCCAGCACATGACCTGCTCAAACATTTGTACACCCACGACACACTGCAAGCCAGACACACACACACACACGTATACACACTAGGATCCACTAAGCAATATTTGCAGTAAAAAGGCGACGCTCTCGAGTTTCTGAAAATCCAGGGCACTGTGCCACTCGTGATATGGGACACACACCCCCTCCCCAACTCCATCCAGTTCACCAATCCATCTCAAGAGGTCCTCCGTTTGCCAAAAATGCTGAGTGCAACACAAGTAAATCCCCTCACACGGCTGCCAAGTGCACACGCATGCTTGCAAAAAACATTAAATGCTGCACTTAGGAAGGTACTGAACACAGAAAACAACCTCAGAGTGTTGGGAGTGGAGGAGTGGACACTCGATTAAACACACATTTTAGCAGAAGACTCTGCTAGTGGCTCTTTCTGCTCTCACTGCATCTCTTTCATCTCTCTCCTGCTTCCTCACACACTTATGGGGACTTCTTAAATAAAACAGCCATAATCAAATTACATCTGATGCACTGGTATATCTTGCACACATGGCATCGTCAACACCTGTCTACGGAGGCATAAAAAGATGGAGGATTCTCCCCAAACGGAGCCTCAAATCTGCTCTCACGACAAGTTCCACTAAATGAGATTTCAGCCCACTGCAGCCTTTTCCTAGAGATATGCCCACCATCTCCCTCACACCATCAGGCACACAGAAACGACAACAATTCCTGACAAATTGAAACGTTATTTTTTTCCCCTCCCTCCCCTCAGAGAAATGACTGTACTTAGGAAAAAAATTATGAATATGACACGAAGTGAATCGTGTTTGTGCCAGGAGGGACAGCAGATAAAAAACTAGGGGGAATACACAGAAATTGTTTTTTATTTTCTTCAAATGTGTTTTTCACTTTTGTTCATCTGGGCATGCCATTCAATGGAGGAGGAGGGAGAGGAGGCATGGGAGACAATAGTAATTCAACTGCTAAATTTAAAATTCAATTTATGAACTCCTCTCCAGCGTTCTGACTCTCGTGAGCTCCTTTTTTTTCTTTTCTTTTTTTTTTTTTTGCAAAACAAAGCCATTAAAACAGAACATGGGTGAAATTACTGTGGGGTGAAACCTGCTAAATTGCTTTTCTGAGCTCAATCGACAATATTTTTATGTTGCGAAAATGATTTTACTCCTTCTCGCTTTAATGTGCTAAGTTGTTAATCAGAAAGAGACAAAATGCTCGACACAAAAGGCTCGGGTATGTGGTTTGTGAGACACACACCGGGATCAAACAAACATAAAACAATATTGGTAAATGGTTATTATTCCATTTTGAATGAAGGAATTATTTGGGGGAAAAAAAGCCTCTGATTTATCATCCATGGCGAATGAATGTGTTGGAGCAGCGCTGACACACACATGCAGGTCCCTCCGGCTATGGTTACCCTTGTCCTTCACACTAGCTGGCCAAATCATCACCTGTCTGCATCAGCCCTAAATTTTAGTTATTTACAATCCACACACACACCCACACAGTGAAAAAAGTAACAGAGACAGGCTTACACACTCAGTGAGTGGAGTACCAGTGCAGTGAGTTCCTTCTCTACAGCCTTTAGGGCTGCTGTTTTTCCACAGATAACTTCCGCTATTTCTGACTAGCGCCGCCGTCTCTATACAACCAACGATGCAATAAAAGATGTTTCTTCATATGTTCTTTATGGGCTACAAGCTGCTTTATTGAGCGACAGCTACTTCAGAAATTGTTTGAACCTCAAAAGAGCAATTCACTGAACTATTATGATCCCTTATATCACCTAGTGGTTTAATGTTGTCTTCAACAACAAGTTTTTCCCGGTGAATTACCAATAGTTTCTATAGAGCTGTTTCAAGCCCTGTGAACTACTGGCTGCACAGAATATTGGTGCTCCAAAGCTCCAAAGTGTATCTGATACTCGTCAGTGTACGCAAAACAAAGAGGATTCATATTTTCAGCCATTAAGACCTATTTGGCACTCACAAGGTGCAAATAAGTGCCATATCACCTTATGAAGACACATCAAACCCAATTGTGTATGAAAATTATCCCCAAGATGCCTTTTTGGTATTGATTATGTTCTCTTTTCCTTGAAAGGACTCGTGCAGAATGGTAGCTTTAATTCCTGTGTAATGAAACCATTTTAGCCTGTGTGTATTTGTGAGGAGAAACAAATAAGGATAATTATTATCAACGGATCCTCTTTATCCTCTGTGCCGCGTCTGCCTCTGGAGAATCAACATGCTGCAGCCAGAGCCGGCTGGTCTGCTGGGACAATCAGCCTTGTCTTTTATGTTATTTATTTGTAGCATGCAGCAGAGCACTCTCCAGTTCCTATTACACTGCGGGGCCCGACGATTCCTCGGCCTCCAGAACAAAGCTCCACATTTCAGGCTTGAAATCCTGTGCATTTGGGCCTTCTGTTTAACACAGGGTAGAAAAAAAAAGAAAAGATAGATAGAAAGGGTAGAAAGAGAAAAGATGGGAGAGGAGGAGAGGGGGAGGGAGACAGAGGAGAAGAGAGACTGCAGCAGTGGGCGAGTACAGATCGAGTTCCATATTAATGTGTGCAAATTCCCCCGCTCCTGCTGACTAAGATTAGAAAAATTAATTTCATGGATGCAGAGACAATACTGATGTCATCAAGCGGAGAGGAGAGGAGCAGTGCGCTGTTAACTCCTCCCTGCCTGGCCTCCATTAGGAGCACATCACTCTTTAGCATCGCTTCATCACTTCATTTCACCGCCAGGATTCAAGCAAGTGGACTAAATACTAAATACAGACAACAAAACACCGCACTTAGCCTTGACAGATCTTTCCTATCAATTTATCCCATCGTGAAAAACACAAATTATCCTGTAAGTGTGTGGTGAAGTAGCTGAGCTGTGTGCACGATGGCATTCCCATGTGTCTGCTGCATCTCTGAGAAGACCGAATTCACTGAATTATGTCTTGAAACACAATCTCATCCTGCATCTCAGCGTGCACGCCTTGTTAGTAAAAAGTCTCATAACGAATGACAGTGTGAAGAGTAGTACTGGTCCGCGGGGAGCTGGGTAGAGCCAAATTGCGTTTCCTCAGCCCAATATGCCTGGATAGCACAGGCAGCTATGCATGAAGGCTGGCTAGCAATGAGAAGCATGAAATTATCTGAGGAGGGAGAGGTGCAGGGAGTGACAGCCACAGAGGAGGCGGGGGGGAGATGTGTACATACGCCGTATATGTTTCCCAGTGATGCTGTGAGTTGAGAAAGAAAGGCAGACAAAGAGAAGCCAGATAAGAGGCTGTTGTTAGGCGGCCGACCGGCGTGCTTTTGTGTTTGGCGCAATGCACATAATTGCTCTCTCTCCTGCGTTGTCCTCAGAGCTGGTGATCGGTGTGCCCTCTACGTTTGACACCAATATTTACACCACACACAAACACGTCGGGGTGCTCGGAAACACACACGCAACCCCTCCAACCCCCTGCCATGCGCACGAGGGGGAAAAAGTTGCCGAGTGTTCGGTTGGTCACGGCCAGCACAAAGACGTCGTTAAGAGAAGGGAGGAGGGGAATCGAGGAGAAGACAGGATGGGAAAAGGGAGGGAGGAGAAGGCGACAGGCTGCTTCATCTGTCTCAAGTGAGATTGGGGTCGTGGGGTCGCCGGAGCCCTTTTCCTTTGCCGAGACTGGGAGCTATAGAAGCCGTGGAGAATGGGGAGGAGGAGGAGGAGGAGAAAACCTCAATGACAAAACGAGATGCGGCTGACATGCCTGTGACACGCCATTAGAGAATGAAAACAAATAAAATGCAATCGTCTGCAAACAGTCGAGGAAGCACGTGTGAAAGAACACACACTGCAAATTTGCCAGTCAAATCTCCTGCCAGGATGCAGTTTTCCCAGACCAAATTCATTCAGATTTCCACTGCAGAACAAGAAGAAGACACTCTTGGATCAAAAAAACATAAACACGCACAGATTCTGGTTTTCCATGAGATGTTCTGTAGCGTTCTTCAAGTCTAGCCAAAGATTCAAATTTACTGTTCACACATGGACTGTTTTTACATGTGCTGAGCATGTGTTTCCTTTAATCAGTTGACAAATTTTGCTTCAAATCAGCAGCGTTCCGCCTGAAAAAAAAAAAAGTTTCTCACTGGGTAGTGAATTCATTGAAAAGCCTTTAGGTAGGTGGTACAACTATTGCTTTGAAACCAATGCAAATGAAGTGCTTTCAGGAACGAGCAGAGGCACCCACATCATCTGTTACTGATGTGGTGAAGTGAGAGCCTTTGCCATATTCCCACTCTTTTCTTGTCTCTCAGTTCTGCTCGGCGTAACCCTGGGATAGCGGAGGGCCGCTGAAAAAGCCCATTTCATCTAAGGGCCATGGTGGAACGAGAGGAATGCGCTCCCTCTCTAACTTCGCCAGCCCGCAGAACCCCACGGAGAGATGCTATTACACAACCAAATGAAAGAGAGAAAAAATGGGCAGGAGGGAGCAAAATAACAATAACTCTATCTGCCCCAAAGAGAGAGACCAGGCTATTAGAGTAAATGTGCTGCCCTTTTGCTTCCCACGTTTCCCGGTGCCGAGTGGAAATGCTGGTATTAAATATGCAGCATAGATTCCCCCTTATTCAAGGAAATCACCACCTTTGCTAATGGAATGGTATTGGAGAGGAACTGCTTTTCTACAGCTCGGATAATTATGGACGAGGTCCCGTATCGCCAAGTGTGTTTATGAATTAGCAATGGTTATTCATGATATTGTGCTCAGAGTAGGGTGAAAATACATAAGTGAATACTAAGCGAGCAGACCAACAGAAACGATGCTAAAGGGTCCTGAGGGGGCTTTCTCCGCCATCCATTAGTCTTCCCTGTAAGGCAAAGCTTAACGAGCTCCTCAGGCTGGGAGGCTGGCCATTGAATGAGCGGGAGCAGCGTAAATTATGAATACGAACGCATCTAAAGCAACACCACAATGTGTCCCCTTCCTCGTTATTAAGCTGTTCTCCATCCGTCCTGCTTGATTTTGTTTGGCACTCCTGGTTCAGAGGTGTAGCACTCCAATAACAATGTCTCTCATCAAGGAATTAATAGATTGCAATTCTGCTCTATCTAAAATAAGGAAGTTGTCAAACTAGGTCACCCCCGTGGTGCAGTTAAAGAGGTTCCCCACTAAAAACAAGGATTTACATTCAGGCTGTTTGTTTTGGAGCATTGCCCAGTCCCCCAGGGTGGAACCATCCATATTTCTCCTGCGGGTGATCCATCACTTAAAAACAGAAAAAAACAAAAACACAAATAACAAACAGATATCCTGACCTTCCTTCCTCAGGCAGATATTAGATACTCATTAAAAGTCACCTGAAACAATTTGAACCTAATTGATTTCATTATCGGACTCGGCACGACACACGAGGCCCCCACGTTTGATAGCTCAGCTGGAAATTTACAAAGTTAATTAGAAAAAAATTGATTTTCATATCATTTTCCCCCCCCTCCGCTCAGCCTCCGTAAAGTGACATGGAGAGAAGTCTGCTGATGCGCGGCGGCAGCGATGTTCAGTGTGGATGGGAACACAGCGGGTTAGAGGCCTGAACATTGCAAGTGGAGTCGGAAAATTTATTCCTGCTTTCAGTGGTAATGGAGCAATGTGTGTGTTTGCGTGTGTGTGTGTCTGTATGTGTGGCTATGACAGATTGTGTAATAGCATGTTAAGGCGGTGTTCATTCCCCCAAACCCCAACGCACTAATATCTCTTAATCTCTTGACCTTTTGTATGCATACTCTCAAACACGCACCATCTTGTTTTTCCTCAAACCTCCATATAGCGGTCAAGGCAGCAGCAGCAGCAGCAGCAGCAGCAGATATGGCCTTAATTTCCTCCTGTAATGAATGTGAGCCTTCATTCTTCCACCCCGCTGCGAAGGCTTCCCCAGAAATGGTCTCCTTGACTCGGGTTAGAGGCCCTTGAAATAGGCTTCTCTCCCCCCAACAGCCCCTCTGGGTCACCCTCTGGGAGGCCCCAGGCTCTGTCAGGCCTCCCATCTCCTGGGCCCTGACTGGGAATCAATCACCGAAGTTGGCTGGGAACATGAGGTGGGGGAGCCGGGTCGATCAATGAGAGGCTCCAGGCCTATGGGAGCCCTGATGCATGGCCTGACTGCACATACACACCTCTGACTCACACTGAACTCCACCATTTACTCCCATTATTGCTGAGCCCCAGGGCAGCTATGTTTACCGTGGACTGGCTGTGCCAGATCATATGAATAACATATGACTGGGAAAATTGAGTGATATTTGCAGTTAAAGGGCCTTAATTAGATTTCAGCATGATCATACTGAAAATGACTGTCCATGTTGATCCTCTGTACTCCTCAGTATGAACAAATTGAGTTTTCATCGGCCTCATATGTTTTTGCTATACGTGAGGAATTTTAAAAAACAGTTAAATCAAACCGTTATAAATTCAGCATTTGTAACCACATACTGAATGTGTATCAGAGCACTCCAGTGTGTAGCCAGAATAAGTACCCTGATGATGAGTTGTTTTACACACCAAACCTTGACCGACCTTTTATGTTCAGGTTTTTATTAAAGGCCAAACATGTTAAAGGAATGCGTATATTTCCCAGGAGAGGCAACAGACCCTTGGCTGCAACACGCAGATTTCACCATGTGTCCAATTCTGTGAAAGAAAGTGGGAGTCTGTGTGTGTTCAAATGTCCTGTATGTATGATTTTAAACGCTACAAGTAAAAATGATTTGGAAAACAAATGTGAAAACAATAGACATGAATGTGTGGGAACGTATGGATTCAGATACATTAGCAATAACCAACTGCAAACGCGCGGCACGTCTGTGAATGCCTGCCAGCATCAGTAAAACATGTGTGTAAGTATTTTGTGTGTATGTGTGTGATCAGTGTGTACCATCTGTGTCCAGATGTTGCGTAGAGAGCAGGCTGCGTGGACAGCCAGACAGTTGGCAGGCCTTCTGACAGGCCTGTGTTCCTTATTGATAGAGGGATCACAGAGACAGAGGAGTCAGCCGTGCTCAGCTAGACCACAATATTGTCCTCTCTGCTGTTATTCATCCCAGTCAGCCAGGAGAAAATGGGATGTTCTGAGCCAAGTTTATAGCTGTCAGATCTCGGCCAAATCGGAGTTGAATAGGTTTCAAACATTTGGAAAACAGCATGAGGAACGTTTGATTTGTCATACAGATGCAGCCAGATTCTTGTAGCAGAGCTGAAGAATTTGATTGTATTTCAGTTCTGAAAAGGGCTTTTTTTTTTGACGCCGTTGCTAATAAAGCTGAACCTGAAGTGCACAGTCCAATGCAGCCGGGTGAACAGCAGCAAGGGCCAACATGTTGGTGGAGCGGTTAGACTGGTTCCTGATTGTTGTGGAAATATTTAAAGCTGTTTGAATAACTGCTGCTGCTGCTCCAGATTTGTGTTTAAAAATGGTCTCAACGTAAAACATGTCCATGACACTATGAATTAAACTTTCCTGCTTATAATTCCTCTAACTCCTCCACTTTTTTAGTTTTTACAAAAGGCATCTGTTGACTGTTTAGTTTCCATTACTGCCTTGCTAAACTGTCTCCCTGACCTCGCACCCCGTGCCATCTTTCTTCCCGGGCTCCTGCCAGAGTTATGGAGCAGGGCCGACGTTTATGGAGGGCAGACCCTTTTCCAAGAGCTTTGATCCAGAAAGTTCTATAGACTATAGTTTTGCAGGGGTCATCCAAGAGGAGCAATGTGGGCAGCAGTGTGTGTAAGTGAAAGCACATTGAGCTGCTCTGCTTTACGGAGAACCCTCAGTGCAGAGGGGAGTACAAAAAGGGCCTTGGAGGATTTCAGGGGTTATAAGGTGCGTGTTAGGTGTGTGCATATGTGCAGGTGTGGGAAGGAGGAAAATACACAGCGCTAATCCATGAGAAGAAAAAAAAATCACAGAAAATAGTGAATCGGACCCCAAATTTCATCAGGCAATATCACGGCTCTCATATCTGTCATCTCTCTTTCATCAAACACCTCCGTCCCGTATACAAATTATTCATGCCAGCAGCTAAATGTATTCATACCATTCTGTTTACTTTATTACTCCACTTTTATTCTGCTCTTTTCCCCACATTTGTTTACAAGAATAAAAGCCTACTCTGACAGAATTATCCCTCTGCACAACAAAAATAAATCACAGCGCTTGCACACACATCATTCACATTCAAAGAGCACAGCTAAATTATAGATGGCCCCTTTCTCCCCAAATATGCATTTCATTAGCATTTCCTTCGCCTGTTGTCTTTTTTTTTTTCCTTCTGCCCGCCTGCACACACGACCCACGGATGTGTGTGTGTGTGTGCATGTGTGTGTGTGTGTGTATGTGTGGGTGTGTGTATGTGTGGGTGTGTGTATATGACTGGAGAATGGGAACAGACTTGCAGCAAAGCAGGACGCGTCCCCTTTCCCAAGCCTAATTTAGGATTCAATTACAATACTCTTTAAAAAGCGTCGACTTCGCAATTAATTATTTTAAGATTAGCCTGACAGTAATGGGCCTCCCACCGATGCCAGCGAGCGCAAGACTGGCCGCCTGCACCCCAGGACCACTCTGTCTCTTCACACTTATATATATATATATATATATATATATATATACTGTATATACCTTCCTCTTTCTCTCCTCATCCCCTTCCATCTCTCTCCTTCACAGTCTTTGCCCACCTTCTCTCCATCTTCCTCTCCTGAGGAAACAAGAGATAAATCTTCCTCCTTCTCACCTTCATCTCCCTCCCTCCATCCTCTCTCTTTTTTTCTTTGCTACCTCCTCTCGTTGTTACACTTTGTTTCTTTCCATGTTGTTTTTTCCTCCCTTCATTACTTTGCATTGTGCTCTGATCTCCTTGGCGGTTGTCATGCAATTGATATTGCTTCAGTACAGAGGACTGCTTTTTATGAGCCACAAGGGCCTTCTCCCACGTCCTCCTGCGTCCCCGGGAAACGTTGACGGATGAGCCCCACAACAATGCGCGCTCGCACATAGACACTCGCGGCCCGTGCGCACGTGCACAACCGTCTGTCACCGCCGCTGCCAGGCGTAAGCGAAAAAACACGCCGCCTTCCTCCACCCGCTTTGATTGGAGCCAAGCGAAGCATTTTTTCCTCCTCCTTCCTCTCCGCCGCCGCCGCTGCTTTTCCTCCCCAACCTACACCACCAGCAGCAGCAGCAAGCCCCCACCCCACCCCACCTCACCCAACACTGTTTTTTTTTCTTCTCCCCCCCTTTCCTTTCTTCGTCTCGGAAATGAATGTCATCATCCATCCCCTTTCTCCCTCCGCCGCAACTCCCACCCGTCACCCCCCGGGCAAACCTGAGCCGAAGCCCCCGATTCTGTTTATTTAAATATTTGATATGTAAGCAGTCATAAAATAAATGTCAGAAGAGGGAAAGGGAATGGATATGCGGGGTGTGGAGAACGAGGCCATTACGGGTAATGGTTTCTGATGTATGTCGCCCCCTCAGTGTAACCCACCTACCCCCACACCCCCCCCACACAAACCCTGCACATGACAGAGGCTGGAGAAGCAACAGGGGAGTAGATGGAGCAGAGGCTTGAATGTGTGTGTGTGTGTCACGACGGTAGCGATGCGACAGATACACACACACAGTAACACACTTGTTCGACTAGCGATATGGAAAATAGGCCCTCCCATGCACAATTGACTTCTAATACATTGTATACTCCTCAAACCATCCATTTACCAGGCATTGCAATTTCAGGGGCCCTGAAAGCAGCACTTTGCCAGCACTTTACAAAATACCTTAAAAAAGCTTCCAGCCTTTACAGATGCTACCTTTCACTAACTGCCAATTCTAACACGTCTGCTAAAGTGACAACTCAGCCATGTCTCTGGGTTGAACATTGAACATTGCTTTATTGACTTGCCAGAATTTCCATGTTGGACAACAAGACCCGGTGCTGCCTACTATTTACGCACCCCTCCGCCAATGTCATTACACTCACGT
Organism: Amphiprion ocellaris; assembly: GCF_022539595.1. Classification (NCBI taxonomy): domain Eukaryota; kingdom Metazoa; phylum Chordata; class Actinopteri; family Pomacentridae; genus Amphiprion; species Amphiprion ocellaris. The sequence goes on from NC_072785.1 coordinate 18,616,158, forward strand.
GTAAGTCTTCCTGCTAGTGGCACCCAAAGGATTACACACCTGTGACAATTTCACCCAAGAACTGATAAAAAACAATAATAAACTGGAAGGTAGGTGATGTGAATAAATCAAGCAGGGAAAGAGAAAAAGAGGCAGAGTACAGTGAGAGTCTCTCAGTGAACAACCTTGAGTTTCTCCTTGATGCTGAGATGCTAAAATAGTGCAGATCAGCACAAAAAAAAAAAAATCCCCAATTAAGAACAAAAATCATCACAGAATGTTCATTAGCGCTGATGGTGTATTGGCTTGGCATTTCAGGGCCTTTAATTCGCAGACCTTTGCCTAACAAGCTCCCTGGCCACACAAAAGGGCTGCAGGAGGCAGAGTGACATCACATCAGGAGTCAAAAGTCAAAGAGAGGTGTTGCCGGCTGTTGACCTCGTCACCTCTAATTGCTCAAACGTGCCCGATCCCCCTGTGATTTTCCCATCTGTCAGCACGCAGGAATGTCTGCAAGGATACACATGTCCGGCTTTGCCTTATAATGTACATGGAACACACACGCATACATGTCAACCATCCCCCTCAACTCCACCTGTAACCTTAGCATTTATATTCACACATACATAAGCAAATTCCCGTGATACTGATACACAAACACTCGACACCTCTATTCACTTGCCACATGTTCCCATTATACTGATAACACACATCTCTACTCAGTCAGACACTGTGAAAAATAATGCTTGGGATCAGTAAAACACATGAACTCAACAGTCTGCATCAATCTTTTTGAGTTATGACAACTTCTGATGAAATTGTGTTAAAACCACAAACTACACTGAGTCAATGTGATTAGCTTTTCCTCTACAATAAAAGTTATTTTTATTCTTAATCATTCACAATCGTCCTGGTATGTTAAGATGGGGGGGGGGGACTTAAAATCTTGAGCTCAAGGTGAAGAAAAATTAAGCTGTTGAGCCAATTTCACGAAGTTACCTCAATTTGAATTTAGTTTGAAATCAACTAATGCAGGAATTTGAGTTTAAATTACACAATATTTAGTTGATGCAGTTATGTCAACCCAGCCCATCAAAATAAGGTTTATCTAAATCAGTAGATTTTTTTTTAAAAATCTAAATGGTGGAATAGGTCCCTGAAATTAATTGTAGAGTGTATAGACACCTTCTCATATATGTGATCACACCGTTATAACTGCTTCCCCTCCCAGCACAGATCTATAATCACCTCCCCTAACTAGGGTCATGGACAAAAAGTCACATTTCCATACATATATACCTAAATCTCCTTCACACACATGCCCCCTGCTCCCCTCTGCCCCCTCCAGAGTCTGGGTCAGTGTGCCCTCCAGAGCGCCTCGCCCTCTCCGCTGTTAATTACCACTAATTGGCCCCGCTCGTTTTTTCCCCCTGCTATAATGGAACCATTCATCTTTACTACTTAATGAGTAGGCACTGTAGTCACCAGCCAAGGTCACCCACAACCGGCATCCAAAAGACAGAAAGACAGAGACTTGGAAACAGCTGAGGGGGGAAAAAGAAAGGAGACCGAACAGCAGCGTGAGACAGAAATGGTTGTCAATGCTTTAAAAATACTGAGGAGAAAAATGTGAATTTGCAGAAGTTTCCACACATGACTTAGCTTTTTGGAATGTGGCCAGTGTGTTGAAAGAGAAAAAAAAAGAAAGAAAAAAGCTGAGAAATGTCTGGGGGCTGAGGGAGTCGGCAGTGTCCAACAAAAACCACAACACACACAGGGAATTTCCAAAGACAGACTAATTAAAATATGCGAGCGAAAACAATGGATCCCTCAAAACAATGCTGAAAGTGCAAACCAGTACAGTCAAACCCAGTTATAAATATATAAATGTGTTTTTCAGAATGCATTAAAAGCCTCCTCTCTGGCTTGTGCACACATAATTATCAAAACTATCACCCCAACTGTCAGCACAGACTCCAGCCCCAGCGGGTGAGAGGGCAACATGTTAGCCGTCTCACCCACCATAAAACATCTAATTAACACTGAATGCTTTATATATTAGTCCAGTGGTTGCTTTGTATTCATTTCTGTGCTGATTCAAACAGATAATAAGTTACTGCTGTAAAAAACGGCCTTATTACCTCACAAAATAACCTTGAAGAATTATGAATATTTTGATAATAAGGCCCAGGAAAGCCATTGTTAAAATCCCAAACTGATAGCTGAGTGAATCTGGAGAAAAAAAATTACTTTTTCATCGGGAAAATTAAAACTCCACAGGCGGTCCGTAATTGTCTGATTCCAATAAACTGTTACCAAATCAAGTGTCTGAATAAGCAGAAGTTTTCTCAAAGTGTTCACACATGCACCCAGGGGCCAGCAGGTAAGATAAGACAACATCTGCACAGTGTGAGCGTTGTTAGATGCTGGTCTTTGCCTAACAAATCGGCATTTTTGGGGGGCTTTTCCTCTTTCTGCAGTGTTTCTCCATTCAGCCTCATGCAGCGTGGTGGAAGCTCGAGCAGTCGTGTGCTCCTGCAGAGCTGTGGCGATCAGCCCAGCACGGAAATGTTTGTAAATGGGACAGTCTTCTATGGATTATGGTAATGTGGTATTCCACGCTCCCCTCTGGCATGCGTCTGACATTACAGTAACCTTTGCATGTTTAGCCAACAGTAACTATGGATGTTCATTGAGCAGGGAGGCGCACACGCGTGCATGCACTTAGAAACCCTTACGGAAACACACGGGCACAGTCGCGCAGGACAGATTAACTGTGCACAGCAAACATCTGCTCTCGAGAGCCGTATTGATATCCTTTGGAGGAATTAACATCTTAAAGAAATCAGACATTTAAACTCTAAAATAAAGTTCACTTGCGTCGTCAATATCCGAGCCAGTTCGTCCGGTTTGTGTCGAAGGAGTGGCTGGAATGCAGAACACAAGTCTGGCCATATCACGGAGGTGCAAGAAATGAGAGAAACACCGAGAATGAATTCTCTGCTCTGCACTCACTGCAAGAAACTAAAATTCAAACACAACCTCTCATCCCACATACGGTATCTCCAGTGAGCAGTGTGAAATATGTGTGTGTCCACTGTGCATATGTGTCTGCACCGAGGAGGATGTGGTGTGAAGTTTGCCGAGATAAAATAGATCTAAATGAAGTAGCATTCAGCCAGGAGTGACCACGAGTGTCCTGTGTGTGACCGGTGTCTATAAATTACCAGCATATTCCTACACACACACTGAATGAGTTGTGTGGGACTGGTAGGAGAATATGTTACATGGTTGACAAGTCAGCACAAAAGACCGATGCACATACATAAGTGTATGTTTAAGAGCGTGTATCAATGTATGTGTGACCGAAAAGGACAAAATATATACATTACAGTTCAAAAGTTTGGGGTCACCCAGGCAATTTCATGTTTTCCGTAAAAACTTACACTTTTATTCATGTACTAACATAACTGCACAAGGGTTTTCTTATCATCAGTTAGTCTGTCAACACCATTAGCTAACACAATGTAGCATTAGAACACAGGAGTGATGGTTGCTGGAAATGTTCCTCTGTACCTCTATGTAGATATTCCATTAAAAATCAGCTGTTTCCAGCTAGAATAGTCATTTGCCACATTAACAATGTCTGGACTGTATTTCTGATTCATTTAATGTTATCTTCACTGAAAAAACAACAACTTTTCTTTCAAAAAAAGTACATTTCTAAGTGACCCCAAGCTTTTGACTGGTGGTGTATATAATATGAAACTTGGTGAGAAAAAGAAACAACCCAAAGAAACAGACAAAACTCATTAATTGAAATTCGGCGCGTCGTCCGCGTCCCATCGTTTTTCTATTTTTGTCTCTGTGCTTCGCAAACGACAGACAGCGCCGTGCTGGTAGTGTTTGGTTGTTGTTGTTTCTTTTTTTTCTTCAGCTGAGCAAATGCTCCCACCATGCCAGCGCTGATTAGGATCAACTCAAACCACACAGCAAGATGTGTGACTGGAGTCTACAGTCTGGTGTAAACTGAGAAGTGCAGAGGCTTTGATGTGTAAAGTGACAGATGACGGTGATGATGATGATTTTGATGATAATGGTTTTCTCACAGGCTTGTAAGAGGATGGCGGCAACGGCGACGGCATGCAATTCATATGTGAAGAGACCAAAAAATAAGAACACGTGGGTTTCGGTGTTTTGCGGTACACTCTAAGATCCAATCGGTGACTGTTTTCTGAAGAATAGTTAAAAAAAAAACCACGGGCCTCGACTTTAAAAAAAAGAAGAAAAGAATTTGTATAAATGAAGGACACTCCCAAGATAATCTACCAATTATCCTCTTCTCCTCTCCTTTTGTTGTGCTGAACTGTTGGACCATTAGTTCTATTATGCAGAGGAAAAAGAAGGAGAGTTGGATCAAAAAAATGTCACGCTGACTTCTTGAATTTTCATTAATTGCCGCAATCACCAAAATTGCACATTTCAGGAGGGACTGCCGGGTGTGTTTTCCATTTGGACCAGAGAGGAGAAAAGAATGGGGGGCGGCAGTTACTGTAAGCAGGACAGTGTTTCAGTAGTAGCCCGCAGATCTGCTCAGTACTGTGTATAAATATTCGATAGGATATGCTTGCTGTCTAAATACCTCTGAACTGACTGCTGGTCCCTTGGGAGAGCGAGCTAGCTACTGAGAGCCAGGGATAGAGAGGCAGATAAAAGAGGAGAGACTGTATTTAGAGAGAAAACACAGAAAGAACAAAAACAAAGTGAGAGCAATCAGTATAGAAGACCATCTGTTTAGAGAGTATATTTATCTACCATACATTTCCCCAGCAAATACAGAGGAAAAATAGGGAAGGAAGAAAGCAAGAAAGAGAGACAGAGCACCCCCTCCTTTGGGAGAGGGGGGGGGTCCTTCCATTCAGGAGCTCCACGTGGCTAATTAGCATATGTGAAGGTCAGGGTGGTGGCGTGGTGAGGCTGGGGCGCCACCACAGCACCCAACACCACGACACCTGGCATCATGCCCGACACACACAAAGAAGAAAGAGGCCCAATATATGTATGTATGTGTGTGTGTGTGTGTGTGTGTGTGTGTGTGTGTGTGTGTGTGTGTGCGCCACCGACTCATAAATACTTCTTTTTCCTCACGTCGTTGAAGTGGGGTGAGATCCAGAGGGAGAGGATTTTAACTGTGCTGACATTTGCGAGAGTTCACATACTGATTCTCTCCCCCTCTCTGTCTCTGTACACTCGGCCAGGCCCATTCCTCAGAAGTCAGCAGGCCTCCATGTGACTCACTTCAAATATCGCCTACATTTCTGCATCTCCTGCCTCCCTATGCTCCCTCTGTCGAGCCGAGAGGACAGCAGCTCCGTCTACATGCATGTATGTCAAGGCAATGTATGATCCAGTGCGGTAAAAATCAATAGCAAAACCATGGAGATTACTCTCATGTTAAAGGGCTTCAGTTTTGCAGTGGTAACTATGCTGATAAAAGGAAAGTTTCCTATGCTTTTTGATAGAATCTTCCCTACAAGGTTCATTCGGCTGTTCAAGTATCTAACAAATACCAGACTGGTGATAAATCTGTTCTCCACAAAGCTGAAAAATGATACTGAAATGATGATCAAATCAAGTCCAAAAGACCTTGGACTATTTCATCCATATTGGAGAAGTCAAATTCTCCCATATGAACAATTAACTTTCTTCCCCAAAACTGCTTTGGTTTTTATTTTTCTGCCCTCCCCTGACACAGGCAGTTCGGATAAGACAGCACTGAGAAACAGCTGACACAAAATCAACACCCGCTCGCAGCAATTAAATCCTTTCTTCGGGGCATTTACACACCAACCTTTGACTCCAGGGGATGCTGTGAATGCATAGTGAGTTCAGACTCTCACACACACACACACACACACACACACACACACGAAAAAAAAAAACTACAATTATTTCATTAGCCAGCTAATAATACACAAGCTTATGACCAGTGATGCAACTGGACAGTTGTTTTTCTTTTTTAAAAATTCTTATTTTTCAAAATCAGAATTAATTGGTGTTTTGTGGAAACCGCATGCAGACCAGGGATAACCCCGGCCTGCCAATTACCTAAGCAGGCTCCGCGTTTCATCCGAGGAAGATGAAAAACGCTGCACGGGCCCTTATCGGACGCAACAGAGCAAATTAAAATTTCACTCTAGTCTTGCTAATCAGCACTGCGCTGGCTGGCCAAGACAGAGATGTAAACAAAACAACATAAACAAACGAGTGACGGAAGGAGGAGGAGGAGGAGGTGGTAGTGGTGGGGATGGGGGGGCAAGAGAGCAGGAGATGGAGAGAGAGAGAGAGAGAGAGGCAACACTGCGAGATGGGCGGAGCAGTGGCTGGACCGCTTAGTGCTGACGAAGGGGCTTTAGCCTGCACACACAAACACACACAGAGGAGACACACACTCAAGGACACACACGCGTGGGAGTAAAAATGAAGCACCCAAACACACACACCTGCACGCCCATTTCCTGACCAGACCCCATGGGCTGTCCGTCTGATGCAGAACATGTACCATAAATTAAATTCCAGCGGCCACAGTCAGGCCCATCACTATGCGCAAGGCTCCCCGAGATAGCCGCATAATACAAAGTGACATTGATGCATTGCTCCCATTATAGAGTCTTTGTTCGTATCACACTAATAATTCATAAGAGAGAAATGTAAACAGTATGCACTGGAGAGCACTGCAGCCAGGGATCATTTCAAGGTAAGCACACTACCAAGGATGAGAATCGGTCTGGTCTTTGATATGCAGAGCTGCTGAGCTTTGATTTCAATCCTTAAAAAAATAAAATAAATAAAACACACAAAACACTGAGCATAATAGTGATAAATTAGTGGAAACTGTAGATAAGCATTGTTTTATTAGGTCAGGTTTTAAAAGAGTCGCTGCTGTAATTATCTAAGCAACAGCACTCTATTTCCATTTTACTAGGCCCTCATTATTATCTACTAATTACTTTTATTGTTCTGTGTGTGTGTTCTGATTAGTGGATAACAGACGGATGCTTGTTACATATAAGATGAGACTAGAAGTGTTGTTTCGTTTATGTCGAAAACCTAAATAAGTCATTAATGCTGCACATGTGCTGCTGAACTGTTGCTATAGGTGCAAGTTGCACGTGAGGGAGGGAAAAACAGATCGAGAGAAAAATATCAGCTGACGTGTAAACAGGCAGACACACATTCAGGCAGAAGGTCACAAACCGAACACTGAGCATTGCTTTTTTTTTTCAATCAAACACAACAAGGTAATTTGAAAAAGTGGGACAATGTCATTTTCATGAGAGTTTGACTCGCACCTTTAAATATCTCATGCATCTCTGACACACACACACACACACACACACACACACACACACACACACACACACACACACACACACACACACACACACACACACACACACACACACACACAGTGGTGGGGCTCTGTCTTCATTTTTGGTGAGTGGCCAGTGTAGTGAGCGTGAGTGAGGTGTGGAGGGGGTGGGGGGTGCAAGCAGTGTAAATGAGGTGCACTCGTTTCGTTCACAGCTTGCTCCTGAAGAGAGGCAGTGGGGAGGGAAATTGAATTTGAAAGAGGGGAAACTGTGCCAACAGGTGACAGAGGCGTGCTTCGACCAAACGCACTCTGAAGTGAAGCGCAGTCATATCACGGGGCCAATTTGGAGGCAGTATTATGCACTACACCGCTCGGCTTTTTCGCACAGCCTGTCAGCGCGCAGGAGAGCAGTGCTGCCGCTCCAAATATGAATTAAACATAGGGCTTTTGTAGCGTGAATACACTGCTGCTGAAATGTTGGTAGAGTCAAGAAAAAACAGAGGAGCACATGCACTTACTCTTCAAGTGGAAAACTGCACTGCAAAAAAAAAAAGGAGAGAAAAAAGTGCAGCATAAAATGTTAAACATAGGACTTGTTTAGAGGGCTGAGGTGGTGGAATTATCTGCACTAAACACCCGAATATGAACAGTATAGTATAAAACTGACTCATTAACATGTCTTCCATACACACACATTTAACATCCAATCTACTCACAGTCAGTATTAATTAATATACCAGTTGGATTACTGTGGGGTTTCTGGTGACCAACTTATCAACGCATAATTTGCCACAATCAATGCAGCAAATCCTCCCACGCTCCAACATTCCCTTCATTTCCTCAGCATCCAACGCAAATTGCCTTTGATTGAAACAATGTAGGCTAATGAACTGCTTTTGTTTCGCGAGAGGCAGATAGTATAAAGCTACGCTCAACCACCTTGCCCTCCAGTCGTCCAGATGTGCCATCCAGCAGTGCGCATAATTTAGTGCATCAAACGCAACCGCAGAATAATGGCTGTTCTGCACAAACACCGCCATGTTTTGGTTCAGAGTTTGGATCTGGCAGCTAGTCCTTCCCCTAGCTGTAGGTCTGCATGCTGCTGACAGCAGGAAAAAAATGATGCAGCACAGGGTTTTGGGGGCCACCTAAGGATTCTTGAAGGCAGTCCCCCAAACAGAAAGAGGAATAATTAGTAACACTTGCTTCACTATTACTACTAAAGCCCCCTGGAGGAAGGCAGTGAACCCCAGCTGCAGCAGCGAAAGTCAGCTTCAGGGGTTATTGTGTAAAACTGTGGGTGAAAGAAGTGACTCTTTTAAGATAGAACTATTATACTGCATTAATATAAAATGTAAAAAAAAATGTAAAGCAGTTTTTCAAAATTGTGTTTTGTTGTGTGAAACAGATTAAATCAATGTGGACAATCCTCCATTTACTAAAACAAAATACTAGTTTCTTCTTTAAGGACTAACACTGCAGCCTTTTGTCTGTTTAGTGTGAAAAAAATATGAGAATAATTATCAAGAGCATCCTAACCTTCATAAAACTTCAATTATTGTATTGGACGGCCTCCAAGTCTGGAGTATTCCCATAAGACGTGAATGCAGCATCATACAGCTCCACGGCCAAAGATCCCTGCAAGAATCCTCCTGTTTTTCTTTTTTTTTTTTCTTTCCTGAATGCAGTCTGCCCAGAGGGGCCACAGGGAGCCAATCAGATGGCAGACTGGGTGTCAACTGTGAGCCAGGAGTACGCAGAGCTTTAAGCCAGTTTACCTCCACTATTCAAATTCCGAACAGAGCTGCACAGGAATAAACGAGGCGCACAGAAGTGCTCCGGCTCGACGCGGAGCGCACAGAGAAGGACCCGCGGTCGTTACGCGGCCGCAGTGTCCGTTTGACATTTGAAATCACATTAAACAAAGAATAGACGGCAAATATTTCCGCTCTTTCGCGTCTGTTTAAAGCATTTGTGTACATTTTCTATACGATTGTGTCACTTTTTTTCCGTCGAGCGCCTCGAACACAACACGTCCTCATAACAGGGCGTTTCTCAACGTGTCTGAAACCACGTCTGCAGAGAGGTGAATCTAACAGGACTGTTTTTAAATCTAAATTACAAATAAAGCAGCACAGAGCGACACACAGCTAATGTATGTAGTATTAAAATGTGGTGACGTGAGTCTCTAAAACAGCTTGTTAATTAATGTGGGGAAATTCAGAAGATTCTTTTTGGAAATAAATGCGTTTCTTTTTCCTTTTTTACGCACAGTTTGATCTGACATTGAAAGTGAGAATTATGCGCATCCAGTGGCTTTTCTTCTTCGTAACCCCCCTCCTCTCCGATAAACGTGTAACTTTAAATAATTCACCTCCATACACTGGTACACATCTCACAGTATTTGTGATCCAAATACAATATCTAATTCTGAGGGGCACCGCAGCGCGCACCGGAGCGCTTGAGTGAAGTTTCCAAAAACTCACCTGCGTCCTGCCGAGGCCTTGCCCTCCGTTGCCCGGGTTAACCGAATGTGGATGGTTCCTCTGTTGCCCTCCCCAGTGGGCCGAGCCGGCTCCATACTGGGGCCCCACGTCCTTCCCCAGGCCCATGCCGGCTTGCTGCTGCGCCGTGGGGCCGCTGTAGTCTTGATATGCACCACCGTAACCCCGCATCATGGGGCTGGGGGAGGTCAGCAGCTGGTTGAGGGTCGGGGTGGCCCCTGATGGGTGCTGCTGCTGCTGCTGCTGCTGCTGATTTTGTCCCGTGAACCTCTGGAAGCCACCAGAAGCTGCTCCCAGGGGAGACTTGCCGTGGCTTGCTGAGGAGTTGGTGCCCATCATTATGTTCCCAGGCTGCCGGCATCCAGAGGGGCCCATCATCCCGTAGGCCCCGCCGCCGTAGCTGGCCCGGTACGGAGGGTACTGGTTGTACTGGTTGTTGTGGTACCCTGCTTCGTGGGAGTTCTCCATGCTGTTATGAGCCGAGGAGTGCGTTATCCCCATCCCACCGCTTTGTTGCTGCTGCCCGCCATGTTGATCATAACAGGGCCTTGGATTGTAATAGTTGTTATTAAACTCGGAGTTGTTGCTCGGTGGCCCCAAGTTGGAGGAGTGTTCGTACCTGGTGCCCATCATCCTCTCCGAGGGTTTACAGGTGAGCTCCCCCTCACCTTTCCCTGGCATGTGCTGCTGCTGTGGCTCCTCCTGGCCCCCCAACAGGTTCTCTTTGCCGCCGTGGTGTTGGTGATCCATACTTCTGTCCCCTCGGGGCACCTGGCCGTTGTTATTGGCGCTGTTGTTACTTTGGATCTGTCGCTGCTGATGTGGCGCAAATTGGCCGAATTGCGGCGGCGGCTGCTGCTGCTGCTGCGGCTGAGACTGAGGGGGATCTCCGCTTCCCACACATTTCAGCTTGTGGTTCGCGATCAAACCCGTTTCCATCGAGGAAGTGGTTGAATTAGTCGACGCCGAGGCAGATGTGAGGTTATTCCCAGCCTTGTCGTGGCCGTCCGGAGCGCTGTGAGTCGTGGAAGTTGAATGGACCATGCTGAGCTCGTTTCGGCGGTGATGGTCTACATTATTCAGAGTCCCATCTCCAGCACCCAGAATCGGTCCACTTCGCTGTACGGTCCCTCCTCCTCCACCTCCTCCGGATTTCCCCGAATTGAGCTCCGGACCCAAACCGCCGGATAATTTCTTATTTTTGTTATTAGTTCTGGTCGGAGCCGATGCCACTTGCGCAGCCATGGTCACTCCAACATTTCAGCGCGCAGTGACAGCAAGCCCCAACCAGCCCTGCGCGCAGAAAATAACACAAGAGGGGAAGAAAAAACACAAGCTGGAAGGTGAAAAATATTTTCAGTGGAAAAGCAAGCTTTGTTCTAGCGCTGGTGTTGCTGTGGTGGTGGTGGAACGGTGCGTCAGTGAGGCTTCATGTTGAAAGTTTCTCTGCCAGGTTTAAACGAAACTTTTTTTTCTTCCCCCCTCCGCCTCTCCTCCATCCCGGTTCTCAGTAATATGTAGCAGCGTCTCCCGGAGCCCTTGTGGCCCAGCATGGCATGAGAGAGAGCGGGCTCCACCAGCTTATCCACCTCCAGGGCTCCGGCGTGCCTCACATGTAAAATCCGGACTGGAGTAGCGAGCCATTACGCACGCTGCATTCTCATATTTCTATGTTTTACTTCGCTTTGTGAGTTAATTTCACAACCACCCAGATGCACTGATGTTCAAGTACAATTTCATAACATATACACTCCTCTACTGTCATTATAATGTCGAGATTTATCCTAATAGCAGCTCAGGCGGCCAAGAAATGACGAATTCCATTAATTTAAAGCTAGATTTACTCCTAAACAACCATGACTGGTCGAGGAATGCCAAATTACGCACGCACCTTTGTCTTCCCCTCCACACTGGTCATTCAAATGAACACACTAGCACATGTTAAGTTTGCCTGAGCGAGTTTCTACGCCATTATCCAGATCTGATTTTCCCTCTCCCCACCCTCTGTGTCCCTCGGCTCAAGCCAGTTCTCTGCAGTTCTGACAGCAGTCGGACACGCAACCACAAGCGGTGCGCAATAATGTTGCCATCGGAATAAGAATGTAATCGCACTTTATAACTGCTATAATGCTGTAATATCAGTGCACAGTTTTCATCCCCGACACGCTCCAATCACTTTCTTTTCAGCCTGAAAATGACTAATGTTCCCCTTAAACAAAGGAGCATAGCAATCCTGTAATAAGAGGGGAACCATGGCAATATATAATAACTATTAATCTATAGGACTAGTCGGTGTGAAAGCAGATAGGCATTCAGTGCGATTAGGTCACTATAAACTCCCTGTAAGTCTCCATAGGAATGTAATATGGATGAATATTAAAGCTATTCCTCATTAGAGTCTTATTGGAATGGAGGACTACATTCTTTAATTTCCTTCATTGGATTTACTTTGTCAGAGACAGAACTTGTCTGAAATTATAATGAAATTTTTAAAAAAAATTGAGGCAGAAGAGAAGAATCAACCCCAGGCTACACTGTAGGACCACACAAAACCAAAGTCTACAAGATATGCCATCCCATCAATGGTATTCAAACATGAATGTAAAATAGTGCTTAGTAAAGAAGCCAGGGTGTCTGTTGGGACTTGAATGAGCAGAGGGTCTGCTTTGATGAGATCAGATGCATTTGATCAACAGAGGGAGCTGCGGATGAAAGAGGGGTGGAGGGGAGGATGGTGGGGGGAGGAGGGGGTGGGGGGGTAGGAAGGGAAGGATTTGTGGATGAGAGTTGTGCTGAGGATGGACCATGATAACGATGATGACTTGTGCAGGTGGTGGGAACAAATGTGAGTAAGAAGATGATGATGATGATGATGATGATGCCACCAGTGGAGGTGAAGATGACTGAAATGATGACTACATGGGGCAGTGATGATCACATCGTTCGAACATAATCGTTGCTTTTCGATCACACATGTTCAAAACAAGGAGGCACAATGCACTTTTGCCTGAACAGCACACTTGGTGTGTGGAGTGGGATAATACTGGAAGCCATGTCCATGACAATGGTAAGACCCCTGCTGGAGAGACAGTGTTAGTACAAGTTGGAGGGGAAAAAATGGGCAAAAATAAAAGTGAAATCGTGTTGTATTTCAGCAGGATATTGCTGAAAATTGATAAATCCATTTCATTTCACACACAAAAAAAATCACCAATTCATATTATTACATGACAGCAAGAGGTTTGATCCCACTTTTCCAAATGGAAGCTACTCACTGGAGACAAATAAAAGCGAGTGACATCCCTAGAAACCTTTCCCAATCGCATGCCTTTATGAGCCCATATGGCAGAGAATAAAAGCTATACCACTGCATGGTCCAACTACAAAGTCTCCATGGTGTTTACCATTCAGTGTGCTCAGGCCCCAGCCTATAGCTTCAACAGGACCAGATGGCTATTTATCTATAGGGCACCCTGAGAAGACATCACATTTACATCCTCTGAGTGTGTGTGTGAGAGAGAAAAGGTGACAGAAACCAGTGTAGACAAACATATAGACAAAATCATATCTCCTTAAATGATGTTCTTTCTGGATAAATGTCAAACTAACGCTCCGTCACTGGTTATGTGCACCTTTTCTGATTAGAACAAGCCTCATCCACACCCTTCTTGCTTTCCCTACTTTGTACACATGACGATTCTGGCTCCCATCAGCGTCCCAGATCAAAGCCTCAGCACTGATCTCATCTAAAGCAACACTAACGCTGACAGTGAGGGGACCTGGGGCATTAGCATATTCTATGATGGCGCCCGGCTTTTCAAGCCGTTGCCTCGGCTGCAGCTCTGGGTGTGCCGTGCTGTGGCTTTGCAACTCTAATTTCCCCTCTCTTGCTCATTAAAAAAAGCCCACTGTTCTCCTATTAATTCGCAGACACACTGATCTGTTTGAATGGTGAGGATGGGGGTGTGTGTGTGTGTGTGTGTGTGTGTATGTGTGTGTGTGTGGGAGGAGGGAGGTGGAGGAGGGCAATGGCTCAGCGCATTTGCATTTATGTTTAATTTATAACCTTCAGGGGCCCCCTGATGCAGCAAGATTGAAACAATAACTCCAGACAAACACAGGGAAGAGAGGAGGAGGAGCCGGAGGAGGGTGGATGGAATTAAAAATATACAGATCTGGGATGGTATGTGCTTAGAATATGTGTGTTTGAGCGTGTGTGGGTAAGGATGCTGTCAGTGTCTGTGCACCACGTGCATGCATTTTTTTTTTGTGAGTATTCATTTCTGCATCTGCATCAAGGTGCATCTGAAACACACACACACACACACACACACAGACACACACACACATTTGCTGACAGAGAGGCAGAGGTCTCCAATCCGTGGGGGAATAACATGCCACGGTGAGTGTCTGTCAGGAGGAGAGCTGGAGCCTGTTCCGGGGGACTCTGCAGGGATCTCCCCCTTAGCAGCACAGAACAGCACAGCACAGCAGACAGCAGCAGCAGCACAAGCCTGGCCAAGCACAGAAAGTGGGTCAGACCAAAACACACACACACACACACACACAGCTCAGATAGATGCAGCCCCAGTGTCACACTGTGGGTGTGTTTGAAAGAAAGAGGCAGAAAGAGGGTGCAGAGAGAGAATGCACAGATGATGGTTTGTGTAGATGAGACAGAGCATGGTGGTGTATTTTGCATTAGCGATGTTGAGGGGAGGGGGGTTTGTTTAAGATAAGGCGTAGATGGCTAAGGAGTAAGAGGGAGGGGGGGTGGGGGGGTGCAGCTGAGACAAAAACCCAGCCAGCCATTGTGAACACCCCCTATGGAAGTGCATCAAATTGATCCATAGTCTTTTCATTTCAGGCTTGGGTAAATAACAGCATTTGCATTGATCATTCTGCAAAACCAGGCAACGATGGGCTTGGGAGCGTATGGTATGCGTTTGGGTTTTTTTGTGTGTGTGTGTGTGTGTGTGTGTGTGTTCGTGCGACTGCTAACAAAACATCTCTTATTCCTTTCTGCTCCTTGCGGAGTCGAGGGCCTCACCAGAGCCCTACAAACGGCTATGATGGATAAAATGTTTTCAAGCAACACTTCAGAAGAGTGGATGCCATTGTGTCCGCCTGTATACTGAAACACAGAATCATAGAATTCCCAGGACACCGCATGCTCTATTTATGTGTTATGAAAAACATGACTCAAAAGAAAAAAGGGAAAACAGCTATGCTCTACTTTCACTGTCAGCTACCATGTGAAGTGTGAAGAGGAGGAAGAGGATGAGAGCGCGATGCAGACAGGGAAAGGAGAGTCGAGGAGAGTGATTTTCTTCATCCACAGATCCTATCCTGATGGTGACAGGGGACTGGGCTCTCAGAAACCCTCACACCCCCGTACCTCTATCTCCCCCTCCTCCTCACCCCTCTGATGCCTGTCACTGCTGCTCTCTCCCTCCCTTCTCCTGACTTGGAGGAGTGTGTGAAGTGTCCCCCGAGAGGCACCGACTCAAAGACGGTATTTACAAGATCCACACTGAGCTCACTTTTAACTGCCTGTGAAGAACTTCTCCCGCCGCCTTTGATGTGCCAACCTAATGGGGAAGAGCTTGCCGGCAGTCATTGCATATGTTAGCGAGGCAACGTGAGCTAATCCGCTAGCATTGCAAGGTAGGCTTCATGCTGCTTGCAGTAAGTGAACACTTCAAATGCTGTACTGCTTTGGTGCATTGCTGCCCTTGGAGAAAAAAAATAATACAAAACTCCCGTTGACAAACAGACGTTGACGTGATGCGTCAACTCTTACAGCAAATTAGCGGCAAGAAGTGGCAGAAGCAAAAGACTGCCTATTTCATAGTGGACTTAGCATATTTATGAGTGGATATGGATGTTTGCTGACGTGAGAATTGATGCTACACTTAAAAACTCAATACAGTTTGCAAAATTTAAAAGCAGATTTTACATCCATATTACTGTAAGTACAACAGCAGCTCCTACAGCAGCTCCTTTTTCATTTGGTTTGAAAAAATCTGGTGAAATGAATCAGAGTGCTTCAGCAGAATCAGAGACAAGCAACATCAAGAAGGTAAGTAAGTCCTCCCACACCGAAGGAACCGCTATAAATAAATAAATAAAATAAACTTTACAGCCAGCAGCCGCTGCCCCGTAGCTGCTGATGTTAACTGAAAGGGTCAGAGGTCACGCAGCTCATTTGGGGCCTCATTTGCCCAGTTAACCCGCGAATTCACACACACTCACAAAATACACACACAGGCAAATATGCCGAGGTAAAAACACTGACGCTCGTCCAACTTAGCTTTGTCTTTAACAGCGGCAGTGAGAAGGAAGGCTTTCATAACGAACAGAGGCATTTGGAACGATTTTGAATTAGGCTAATTAGGTTTGTGTTTTGTTTGTTGTTCAGGAGGCATGATCAAAGTGATATTTCACCAATTTGTGTCAGCTCGGGAGGAGAGGAGGAAGAGTTTGGAGAATGCTGCCTATTAATCTCCTCAGGTTCGGCGCTCTGTGCGTTAGGGACGGTAATCAAAACAAGAGAATTATGAATAATGAAAAGTGTTGATCAGAAATGAAACAAAACAGTAGATTTATGTTTTATTAGGGGTTTATTAGTAACAGGATTGGACTCTACATGTTTTTTCCTACTTTCCTGTTTTCCACTTCTTTAAGGAGGGGAGGAGGGGGCAACAATTTCAATGCATGCTCAATCCTCCATGCTCAGCCTGAGTGGAGGAAGAAAAATCAAAGAGATGTGGATGGCTTGACCCAGGAGCTCAAAGTCTGAGAGCAACCGGCTGTTTTGATCTTATCTAATATTTATGAATAACTTCCTTGATATTTCCTTCACTCCATGAAGCCGTCCGCTTTTACAGTGTTACACAATGATGTCTTAGAGGGGCAATGACGGAGATCAAACGAGGCCTGGGCTCAGAATACAGAGCGTGCTCTCTCTCTCTCTCTCCATAGCCTGGGAGGAAACGCAGCAGCAAGCTATCTAACGCTCTGTGATTGAAATACAAGCTCCACTAGACTGCAGCATGCAGTGTGATGATATTTGTATTTGTGTCTCTGTCAAAGGAATATGGGCACAGAAAAAGGAAAACGCTGTCACCGTTTGAGCATAAAGATGTGCGCTTCTGCCTGTGATTGCATCCTATGTGTGTCTGCCCTTGTATATGTGTGTCATCTGCAATGGATATAATTCTGCAGCCAGACTATCCATGGCTCTCACAGATACAGCTGCCATAGAACCATCCAAGGCTGTTTGGATCAGTAATGGCCTCAGATGCTTTTCACTATCTCTTCACAAAAGTCAAGTGTTCTCAACGTGTTATTTGCCCAAAGTGGCCTTGTTCCAAGGCTCTATTGTTAGCCTAATGGAGGCTAGACGACACTAAGACTCTAATTATGGACACCGACGATCAGCCCTGATAATATTGAGAGTAAAGTGGGTAATTTGTGGCTGTTGTGTTGAAGGGTTGAGGGGAGGCGAAGAAAAGGGAGGGAGGGGTGGTGGTGGTGGTGAGGAGAAGAGGAAAGGTGGGGAAGTTGTTTTCTTGTGTCATCGCCCCGTCGTCCGTCACCCTAATCATTCCCCCAGAGCAGAGAGCCAAGACGTGGGCACAGCAGGAGAATATTAATGGACTGTGTGAAATTATGGTTCCTGCCCATTCAAAAGGAATGTTCTATTACATTATGGGCCATCAACAGGTGATTTTTCACCGCTCACTAGGCTTCATCAAAGTATACTCCTATTTCATAAAGTGCCTGCACAGCACAGCTCAAGTGCCCATTCGTCTTATTTAATACAGATACTACACATCCAGTAAAGCCATGCTTATAGATCAGTGTCTTGTTTGTCACCAAGCTTGCGGCATGGCTTCCCTTATATCTACCTGAAACATTATCCAATAAAAATTGACTGTCGGGAATTGATCAAACAGATTTTTGCATACAGATCCAAACGGGTGGAGCAGTAACAAGTCGTGCCCGTATCGCAGCACTTTCTTGTAACCTAATTCCCCCAACAACAGCTACTTTGAAAGGTTGGACAAAGTTTGGCCTTTAGCTTAAGTGCGGCCCGAGGTAAACAAGCTATCACGATCAATACAGCGCAGTGCCAGTAATGGCAAGACAGACACCAAAGCAACTCAGCAAGCCTGTGCCTATTCTGTCAACACCCAAAATCAAAGCCCCTCTCCCTTGAGTGATCTGTCCAAACAATTAAAATGGAACCTCTTTGTACCATCACACTTAACATGTCAGACAGAAAAATGAAAGGAGCCTCGTGTATTGGAGCTGCATGCCGTGACGCCTCCTGTGACAAGCCCCACGGAGAGAGCGGCACACCACAGGAATGACGGCACTGTTCAAATTTTAAATATGTTTTGACACAAAATCAAAAGTTGCTCACCATTATGGGGGAGAGATTCCCCTTTTTCTGTGTGATCACTTATTAGACCCCTAGGTGAACGAGGCAGAAATACTGACACCTGAATATTCTCTTTGCGCTTTCTTTGACATTTTTTTTTTCGGCAGATCTGGGAATCATTTCACATTGTGAGATATCATTTCATAGTAAGATTGAAGCTCTGATCTCGCCACATCTGAGGCTCATGAAAAGCCACCGATGATCAATGAGGATTCCTGAGTGAGTTGCTAGGTTTTATCTGCCTTACATAGTCCCTTCTGGTGTCCAAAGCTAGGTTTGCTGCTGCTCCATTTCTGATGATTGTAATATAGAAGATTTGACAGCTTTTGCTGGTGCAGCTCTGACAGTGAATGCTGGGCTATTTCTAACAATCCAGAAAATATACAGAAGAAGAATTACTAGGATTTCTCTGTCTGTTTGAAAGCTGATTGGCTTGATGAATCTGATCCTGGAAGCATACTTGGTGGACAAGAACTAATCAGCCGACCAATCCCATCAATCAAAACAGCTGCCATCTGACATCTTTTTATCACATGACAATGGCGTTAGGTGGAGAATAATACATTTTTTCTTTCACATTAATAAGCTTGAGTGGCTTTAAACATAATGGAAAGCAAGACTATTTCATGGGCTTTCACTGTACTCTATACATAATCCTGAAGATGAAATTCCTAATCTTCTACCAAACAGGGGAGAGGTTTTTAAAGCAAGACCCCAATTATGCCCAGCCACAAATTAGCATGTTTAATGCAGCAAAATGTTTTAATAAAGAATAAAAGCAAGGCAGCAGAAAACAAAAACCAACTGGGTAATAAGATTATCTCTGCCAGGCACCCAGTGCACATCATTGTAGTTCACACAAATGGAAGAGATTATAAGTCACATTCAAAACAGTCTAATCCGTGAAAGACTCCCGATATGATTACTTTCTATTACGTTTGGTGACTGAGTGCGATGGATTTATCTGAAATCCTGAGGAGTCTTTAAAGTACAGTTGGACATAAAGGCAAAGAGCCAGTTGAAGATTAGTCGAATCCATCTGTGATAAGCTTCAGCAGTTTGGCCACAAACAGAGATAAACACAAATCTGAAGACCAGATGATGTAATAAACATTCAACAGCTATAGATTATCCCCGCAGATCACAAATTTACATAATGTATCAAAGGCGTCGTCGCTTTCCAAAATACGCAAATGCATTATTTACCCATTTTCTGTCAGGAAGTTGTTTTATTTTAAACTTTTAAAGATGTGTGTCACTGCCGTCTTTACCACTGCATGGAGTCTTACAGTGTTCTTAGTCATTGTTGTAGGCGTTCCAGCGCTGTGTCCCGTCTCTCTGGGGACTATTACAGCCTCCTTCATCCCTGACCTCCCCTTAGTTCCTGACAAGGTCAAACATCTCCCATTAGGGAGAACCAGGCCTTGCTGTTTGCCAGAGAAGTATCCAAGTCGTACATCGTGAAGGTCAGGGGCTGCATAATGAACTGGAAAATGTCAGTTATATTACTCCCCATTTAAATAGCGGATTTTCCGGCACCAGGAACAAGGATGATATTTACCCTTTTTCCTGCGCAGGCCCGGAGCAAAGAGTCCTCTTAATCCAGCTTGGGGTGTGAAATTGAGTCGTATGTGTGAAGGAATGTGATTTCCTGCTTCCAGAGATGAGTGAGTCTGCTATGTTACACTACACCACAACCAAGTCTCCTTCACCGACGGAAAAACATGAGGAGAAAAACTGTAATACCTCCTTCCTAGTGAATTAGGGGTGTCGAGAGTTTTCAAACAGACAATCCTAAGCATCACACAGAGGATGCTGCAATACAAAAATGATGACAGTGAACCTAGGAGGGAAAATAACAGCTAAGTAACATAATAAATGTATGACTGATATTTTTCTAATGCCAAAATATATACCCACTGAAGTGACAGAGCAATTCCTAATTATTAGTCTGATTATTCACATTTGCCAGCACATTTACACTCCAACAGGAATGTCAACGGCTGCATAAATTAGCGTGAGAATAAAACAGCGGAGGCGACAAGCCTGAGATGAAAAAAGGGCATCCAAAGGAGAATGTTAATAATGATTCCTCTAAAACAATTTCCATTAATTTTCAGCCTTCTCGCCGGGGAGTAATATCTACATGCCCGAGGCAGGTTTAAATTGCATAGTCTGCCTGAGAACGGAGACGAAGACTCCCCAGTGTCCAGCTGCTCTCATCAGAACAGGAAGATTCGAGGAACACCCAGGAGACAGCGCCACAATAGTAGAAGCTAAGCTATTAGCACAGCATCAAACCAGGGGAGAGATGTTGTGGATGCTCATTGTTTTGGACGCTGCTGGGTAACAACACGCAGGAGACGTGTGCAGGACAGTGCTGGATTTCCTGGGTATTCGCTTGATGTTGAGACACACCACCTGAGGTGGACAGCACTGCCAGATTGTAGCTCTATCTGTGCTGCCTGCTGCACTGCTAACAGACAATGTCAAAGGTAGGACGTGAATAATACGATCATTTCATATTCTGACTCCCTGCCAGGGAATATGTCACTTGGACACCAGGTCACATACCCAGTCAGTGTGTGAAGGCAGAGCCGGGGCCACGAGTTTGCCGAGAGGAGAGGGAAGGCAGCCAGCTAATGTCACGCATACCAGCGTCAGGGATCCGCTCAGTCCCCCCTAAAGTTATTCTGCGGCCAAGCTGGCATCTCGCGTCTCTTCACGGCCAACGTGAGCCCGCTTTGCTCGGTGACACCGGGCATGTCTCCTGGGCATGGGCACACCTGGCAGACTGTCAGCGGGCACAGGTTTTCAAAGAGGGCAAAGAGGGTAAGAAAGGGAGGGGCAGGCACACTGGGATCCAGGCAGGAGGACACAGTGTGTAATAAACTCACTACAGCCCTTTGGAGCGGAAGTCAGCCGTCTCTACGAGCCTTTGACTGACTTTTTTTAGACAAATATCTGCATTGACAGAAGCTGCAGGTACCTGCCAAGAGCCACATCTAGTACATCACATTATTTCACTGTATTCTCTGTTAGCCTCTGAAGCAGTTACTGTATACAAATTGGCAGCCACGTCTATTTAATTCAGAAACATTGCCGAGATCACATAGTTTGTCTGAAACTGACAATTTAGAAGTTTATTTTTCTCATACGGGGTATTTACTGTATCTTGGGTGTATTTTTTTTTTGCGTAAGAACAAATTAACCAAACTTATTAAAAATACATGAAGCCTTTATGTGAAATATTACAACGTACCTTTTTCTAGTTTAAATGAAATGTCCTATGGATATTTCAGCCCAAAAATTGTAGAGTTGAGATCTAAAAAAGAGATTCCCTTCACTAAAATTAAGCATAATAGCATCAACTTGAGCGAAATTTTGTATACAACCCAAAGAAATTAAGTTTACTGTCAAAGTTGGAAAGAAACCAAAAATATTCTAATTTAAGATGATGGAGTCAGCGACTCGAGACTTTTTTTTCTTGAAACTACTCTAATCACATAATACATGACCAAAATAGCTGCTGACCGATTAAGGACTAACTAATCGATTAATTGTTACAGCTCTATTTAACACTACAGTCAAAGAAGCTGTTGTCAAAAGATAAGAAAAGTCCTTTATTTCTCCCCACGCCAGGGGAAATTTACATTGGTTGAAAGGTTACAAAGGTTGAAAACTGACATTAAAACTTTAATTCATAGTCTTCTGGCCACATACACTACCAGTCAAAAGTTTGGACACACCTTCTCATTCAATGCTTTTTATTTATTTATATTATTTTCTACATTATAGATTAATACTGAAGATTAACACTTTTGGTTACACCCTAATTTCATATTTATTCTTTTATAGTTTTGATGTCTTCAGTATTAATCTACAATATCGAAAAGAATTAAATAAAAACCATTGAATGACAAGGTGTATCCAGACTTTTGAGTGGTAGTGTAAATGTGAATTTTGTTTCATTAATTTAGCTGGAAAAGCTGAATTTTGCGCTTTCTCAAAGTGTCATTTAAAAAAAAAATAGACAAGTTGTTCAACAGTGAAAATTAAATGCTCTGATATCAAACACTAGATTTTGTTCATGTATTAAAACTGCCACAAATAATCTTCATGGTGGAGTGTCGACTTTACATTTTGGTCATGTAAAGGCCAACAGGTTGGTCTCAACTGACTCTCCATAATGAGCAGCATTTTTCACATATAAAGAGAATATTTTAAGAATAAATTCCAAAACATGCAAGGACAATAACCCAGCAGCACCGAGCACATTCAGCAATCTCCTCCCAGTCGCTCACAGAAGGCCGTATAATGAAAACAAACTTTCTTCCCAATAAAACTTTTCTAATATCCCGTCCCTCGCCTGCTCTAAGAGGTTGGATGTCTCATTTGCAAGTGAGGGCCTGGAGAAGAGACGGCTGCCCACCAGCCTGTCCATCAGAGGAGCTCACCGGGGAGAGTGTGTGCGCGAGCTTGAAAGAGTGTGTACGTGTGTGTTGATTAATATCAGGAGGGCAGGGCAGTGTTCGGGCTGCGGCTGTCGGTGAGAGCGAGAGAGGACAGTTCTTTTCACTGCCGCCCAGGGAAAAGTCTGCTGGCGGAGAGGGTAATGAGCCAGAAACAGGCTGAGAGCAGAAAGAAGAAGGCTGAGAGGAGAGTAGTGGAGGAGGCACAAGGACAGGCCGCCACACTCCACCACCGACCTCACACACACACACCCTTCACTCAATCTCCCTCCCTCCGTCCGTCGTCTCGCCATCCCTTACCCTCCTACCCACAGGAAGCCAATCAAGGTTCCCCTTTTTTTTCTTTTTTTATATCATTTGACACTCATTCCCTACTTCCTTCTGTGTGACTCTCCAGTCTGTTCTGCTCTGCATCACACTCTTACTTAAAAAATACATTTGTATGTGCGTGCATGCACACGATCACAGGTTAGGCATCCACGCATCCCTGCACTCCCCGTCACACGGGCCCTTTCCATTGTGTAAGGTTACATGCACACAATGCACACTACATTACACCCAATTACTGTGAATAAGCTAGCAGTTCATTAAGGAAACATCGGAACCTTAGTGTTTAAGGTAGCCTAAAAATAAAATGGGTTTAAAAAGGATTTTGTGACATTAGAAAAACTGTCTTATTTGCTTTCTTATTAAGAGTTAGAAAATAAGACAACAACAACACCTCTCTGTATTCAATATCCTGTTATAGCTTAGGGGGATGCTTATAATGCTTAGCACAAAGAGTAGAAAAGCAAAAAACACACCTTCCACCCATAGCAATAAACGGAGCTTTCTTATTTTTCTTGTTTATGTCTTGATTTCTTGCTTTTGCTTTTTTGTTTTTTTGTTAGCTAGCAGGCTAATACATTCATTGTGATAATGTCCAGAAGGATTTGGGGTAACCAGCAGTAAACAGAATGAAGAGCTAAGGGGGAAATAGTCTTGATAAAAGTTGTGTTATTCGTTAACTAAATGTCAAGCTGCTCAGATCAATTCCTTTATATGGCTAAATAATTGAATGGGTATGTTTAAAGTAAAAGTAGTCTTTTGTAATGACAACCTGTACCATCAGCAAGCCGTTTTAGCGTCTTTCAGCACACTGTTTCCATTTAACCGCGATTTCATAATTTGATTCAGTCTCTCTCATTAGTTTTATTTCCAGCAGTAGCAAGCAGCTGCTTATAATAATGAACTATAGCTAAAACAAATGCACTGGACACCACCTGCACTTCCTCAAACAACAGAAAGACAAAGTTAGAACTATCAGGTGAACATGGTGGGGGGTTTAACAGCTAAAAAGCAAACATTTCCTTTAATATTGGTACCTATTGGTCTTACATTTGCAGTTTTCCCCAAACCTGAAAGCACTGTAATGAAAATGTAATGTTTAATTTCAAAGCTTCAAGACTGGCCCTACCAGGTTCATCAATGCCTATCATACCCTTAGTAACAGAACCCCTTCGCCCTTTGTTTCCCTCCGGACTGGCTGCCATGCAGATCTATTGAAACTCGCTAGTCCACTGTCGTCTGGTCCTTTGGTGTCTGCAAATCCCCCCTAGTGGAGGTTGGGGTCAGCAGGGACCAGCAGATGCCCTTCCAAAATGGGCTTTGAGGTTCTACAACAGCCACAACTCACCACTTCCACCTAAAATTTTACAACCGCTGCACATGGAGGCCAGTGCTGGGACCCTGTCTGGTGATACCTGATTTATTTTTCTCTATGTGTAAACTAAACTATTTGTGCGTGTTTGTTTTCCATTTATTACCTGTTATAGTTCTCTCTAGTGTTGTGATGAGAGGATATGTCACTGTTGTGTTTCCAATTTGTTCTGCTGCCCCCAAGTGGCCAAGAAATCAATTAACGCAGGTTTCAATCATGACAAAATCGAATTCAAATCAAGTCAAATCCCTGCAACAGGTGCACCAGTTCACCATTACATAAAAAAAATAAATGTTTGTCATCACTATGACTACATCAGCACTTGAACAACAGTCTTGACAGAGATGGACTCAGAGCAGTAAGCCATAAGAGGAAAAAAAAAGACACAGCCACAGGAAAAATGGGCCAACATGTGCCTTTTCACAGTAGCCAAAGGGGCCCTGAGGTAAACAAGAGGCCACTGGGGGGGATTAAGAAGGGACGCTCAGTGTTATGGCCAGGTCGTGGTGTCAGGGGCTAGTCGTGCTGTCTGAGAATATTACCCTCAGGATGATTTTTTTGTGTTTTTTTAGAGCACTGGCCACTGGGCTGTCTGTTTTCTGGATGGAGGTCTGGGCTTTGTGGGGACGATCTGTCGAGAGAGGATGCATCCACTAAGACTTATGAGGGAGAGATGGGCACTGGGGGTGAGGGGCAGGAAATAACATGAGCAATTTCATAAATGGAAGGGAGAGGCTGTGACTTCCTAAATCGTCTGTGAAAGACAGAGGGAGGGAGCAGCAGGGCAGGGGGGAGATGGGGAAAGGGACGGCGGGGGGAGAGAGATGGAGGGAGGTGAGGGAGCGTGACGCAAAGTGTGAAAGAGAAAGAAGAGAGAGGAGAGGAGAAGAGAGTCGGGGCTTGGTGGTAAATGGATGTAACTGGGTGAGGGAGGCAGGGGCAAAGTGAGAAAGAGAGAGGCTGGAGAGATGAAAAGATGAAGAGGGCAGATTTCCCACCAGCTGAGTGAGCACCTCTATTACCCTTTCTCTCTCCTCCTGCCTCTTCCTCCCCTCCTCTATCTCTGTGTCCTATCAGCCTCAGTGTGGCATCCTCTCACATCAGATTAGCTCCAGCCCAGAGAGACGGTTCAAACTCCTCTGTCAAAGTTATTTAAAACACATCCAACGCTGAGGCCACGCTCCATTCTGCTCCCTCCCACCATCTTTCTTCGCCCCTCCGTTCGTCCTTGTCACGGCCCAAACTTAGGCTGAGGCTGGAGCTCCATCCTTGGCAGCTCAGCTGGGATGCACATCTCCCCATGGCGTTGAAAGTCACTATCAATCAAACATGAGTGTGCGGGGGAGGACCTAGGTGTGGCAGGAGGCAGGAAGGAAGGGAGACTGCTGGAGACCCGCATAAATCACCAGCCAGGGGAAAGATGTCAGACATAAACATGACCTGGATGTTCAAATTCATATTTCCTGTTAGAGCTCAGATTAAATATTGGCCATACAGAGAAAGAACCATAAAAAACGTCATTGTTTTCCCGTCAGCAAGGCTATTTCTTTTTAACAAAGAGCATGACAGTTTGCCTTGTATCCTATCTTTATGTATTTTTTTTTAAATTCCCTGCAAATCGATAAAAGTATGTTAGGTGAGAGCCGAACATGGCAATCCAATAGAGCAGTTAAGGGAAGGCTGGCCTTATATAAGCATGACCGTGCATTGACCGGCAAGCTATGGATGACTCCTGTGTGTAAGGGGAACAGATCACGCCACGAGCCATCGTGTCAAGGCTTCATCCCTCCTGATGAGAGAAGGCCAGTTTGGTGTGGCACGGCACAGCCCGGCGCAGCCCACTTTCTGACAGAGATGGCTGTTTGAGCTCTCCAGTCATGGCCTCGGTGATGAATGGCCTCCACTGCCAGAGAAAGAAAGGAAAAGGGGGCCTGGGAGCCCTCCGAGGATCAATACGAACGCACAGCAGGACCTGCTTCGCATGTTAAAAACCCCGATCTGGCCCCAGCCCCCCTGCTCACTCTCTCCGCTGTCTCCTGCATCACTGACGGACAAACCTCTGGGAGCGAGTGGGCGGGGAGCTGAGGTTGTGTAGGGAGGGCTTTCGTGTGTGTGTGTGTATGTGTGGGCCCATGTGTACGTACATGAAGTGTGTCAGCAGGTTTCTAGAGGGGCTGGCATGTCAGCAAACTCAAGGTCGACGTGGCGCACACACACACACACACACACACACAAGACGCAGACAGACACGAACGCTCGCACGCAACGCTGCAAATCCACCCACTGTTGATGCTCTGAAAGGAGGCCACACTGTGACATGGTAATTCAGAGGTGTCTAAGGCGATGGATATCCTATTAATGAGCCCAAAACAATGACTAGACTAATGAGCTTATAATGGGAATATTGAATGCATGGGAATGGGATTGGGCCTTGTGTGAGCCAAGAAGGGGGACCATTGAATGAGAGCCAATGCACAAGGGCTAGAGGGCTAAAAGCTTGAGACGAATACAAACTGCGAGGGGCGTAGCTGGGGCTGAAGGGTAGGGCTGTGTGGAGGGGTGCACAGTCAACCCAAATCAATACACCCCTAACCGCCTTGCCTCGTTGGGTTTGTGATATACGAGAGCAGGCAGCTTCTCTGAGTATAAATAAAACATGAAAATGCTACAAATTATCAGGCCGAATGGACAGAGATCTATTTACTCAGTAATGCTGTATTTTTTATTTGTCAGATCAGTCTGGGGTAGGAGGGACTGATTGTTACCCTGCATCCAATTTGAGTCGACCGAGTGCTGAGATGTGATTCAGCCTCTGTTTGTGAATTAATGAATTAATCAAAGACCGGTTGGTTGGGGAAGCGGAGGAGGGGGGTGGTGGACGAGAAGTGAACCAAGCAAACGAGCGAACGGCAAGCTGTGACAGGCTAATAGCTGGAAAAGGAATTACAGTCCAATTGCTCTGTCTTATTCTGGCCCCTAATGCTGCCGAGGCCTTTTGCTGCGAGCCGGGCAGCCCCTCCGTGTGATTTGATTCCATTTGGAGAGCCTTATTTTCCTCTTGATCTCACACATTAAGGACCTTGCTATTCACCAGAGCAGGAAAAAGGGGGAGGACAGTCGGAGCAATGGAATGGATTAGCACACAGCTGTTGAAACCGGGCAGGTCAATGTTTTAAATCTCTGGCCCTGTCCGGTTAAATCTGCTGGCCTGTACTTCAGAGACACTCACGGATCTAAAAGGGATGAATAGCTCTGAGCAAGATGGTCCGGAATTAAAAAAAAAACTCCGGTCGAGGAAGGGGTGAGGTGGTGCCCGAGCAAAAGAGGGCCTTTACTTGCCAAGTTAGATAATCGTTATAAGTGGTTTAAAAACAACAGAGGCCACATGGAGAGGGTCCTTATGTGGAACAGCTGACCGGTCCCTCCACATGGACCATAAAAGACCTCAAAAGAAACTGTCCTCTTTGTTTCCTTCGCAACAAAATATTCTTCCGGTTTTTAATCATAAACTCCATCTTCCTACATCAGATCTTATGTTGACCTTCATGGACAGATGTGCCTTGAGCTTGAGTGTGTGTGCAATGCTGAGGTAAGGGATGGAACTTTACCAGCAATGCATGTCTGCCCAGAGAGCAGCCAGCCAATTATCCCTCTTAATTATCTATTGACGAGATGAAATTGATGTTTTTGGAGCGTTGATTGGATAATCAGGAATGTTGGCCACAGTTATTCTCCTTGGCTGGTCTCACTCATCTGTCCAATCTGGTCTCCTTGTTTCAGTAATTTGCTCAGTTGCACAACATATTCCTGCCGAACAATAATTTATGATCACAGAGAAGGGGATGGGAGACGTTTCATTTTACTGCAGGGTTTAGCGTGAGTGTACACTCCGCCGTGCCATGGGTTTGGTTAAACACGTAAGGCTTTTCTCACAATGAACCGATGTTTCCAGGAGCACCAATGGCGACCTTTTCCATCCTGCTCTGTTCATTAACCTCTACCTTTATCTGCAGACAGGCCAATGCTTCTTATGGGACTCCATTTCAAAAAACAGCCTGGTGCTGAACAAAAGAACTTAGCCGCATTAATTTCTTCCCCTTCTCTCTTTTCAAATCAGCAGCCCATTTTCTTCAAATTCTCTTGGAGAGCGTGCTGGCACAGGACCAGGCAGGAACTGGGAACAGGAGAGCACAAGACTGGAGTGACACTGATTGTGCCTCCTCTAATTAAACCCTACCTGACCCCGGTGTTGGGACATCATTAGTTCTCCCTCGTAATCATCACACAGCAGCAATTACATTCTGTTTGGCCCCATTTGCATTTCACAAGATTTCCTTGAACAATCAAAGACGGATTGGGAAAAGGAGGAAGAAGCCAAATAAAGCGTGGAGTCCTTAAAAAAAAAAAAAAAAAAAAAAAAAAAAAAAGCAGCCAGATTCAATTTCACAACAGAATGCTGCAAGGGATTGCTGCAAAATATCATGGGAGTACTCAGTTTAAAGGTTAAACATGTTGAATCTCAGAGGCTAGGATTTTAGTCTGAAACCATTTTCTCATACAGCACTAATGCTATCCTCATGTTCTCTGTAGGGACAGGAAGATACGCCCCTTCTGGACAACAACATCTCCAACCCCAAAAGTCTTGAGAGCCTCTTATTTTGCCAAGAACCAAAAATGTGTTTATTGCAGAGATGCCTGCCTCAGTTTGGTAACAGAGAAAGACAGGGACAGAGAGAAACTCAGACACTAAAAATAGTCACACTCCAGAAAACTCCAGTGCAGCAGGCGTACGTCTCCCCACTTGCAGAAAGTACACTACACAGAAAACACACACACCAGTGCAGAATAGAGCCATCTATGTAAGTACGTACTTCAGGGAAAGTGCACAAGGGCAGATCCTCCATCTGTATTCTGGGTGACAGCAGCGTTGTGCTGGGGTAGCGTTTCTCTCGCCGAGATGCCGTCTACACAGAAACAGTCATACGTCACGGACATAAAAGAGGGCCCTTTGAAAGCTCATATGCACAGTTGGCATTCGAACAAGCCGAAGGAGATTTTTTCCAACCAGCTCCCCTCATGTGTCTGCTGTTACTAAATCTGACAACAACAGCAGAGTAAGGTCGTTGTGTTAAGATGAGAATTATGCTGGCAAATACCCCAGGGGCCTCCCGCTTTCGAGGCAGTAGACAATCGGACGTGAATTCTCATTTCCATGCGGCAGTAAATAGAAATGTTGCCATTAGAGTTGAGTCGACTGCGCCGATGCAAAATGGAAAATATACATTCATATTCTGCAGCAAAAAAACTAAACATAAGTACAAGATTCACAGACTTTTAAGTTGCCGCATTCAGTCAGGCCCATAAGTAATTAGAAAGTGACACAATTTTTGTCATTTTGTCGCTCGAAACCACCACAGTGGGTTGGAGCTGAAGCAATCAAGATGTGATTGAAGTGCAGACTTTCAGCTCTAATTCAAGAGGTTTAACCATTTAGGAATTGCAGCCATTTATTGCATAGCCCTTCCATTTTTACAGGCTCACAAGTAATTGGACAATTGACTGATGTAGTTTCATAGCCAGATGTGGCCTGTTTCCTGCTTATTCTGTGATAAATTAAGGAGATAAAAGGTTTGGAGTTGAGTCCAAGTGTCGAATTTGTATTTGGTAGCTGTTCATGGGAACTATCCACTAGAGGAGGCCATCATGAGGCTGAAAAAAACAAACAAACCTGCCAGAAAGACAGCTGACACTCTAAGAGTGGCCAAAGCAACAGTTTGGTAGATTCTTAAAAAGAAGAAATGCACTGGAGGACCACAGATGACAACAACAGAATTCATTCCTTGGTGAAGAGAAAACCCCATCACAAGATCTTTTGATGTGCAATCAACTTTGCAGGAAAACATCTAAGTTTTGGAACAAGATGAAACACAGAACAACTTGCACCGGAATTGATGTGAAGAGAAGAGGATGGAGAGGGGAATCAAGAACTGGAGTTCCAAAGCAGACCACATCATCTGTCAAACATGGTGGAGGCAGTGTTATGGCATGAACATGTGCAGCTGCCAATGGAACTGGGTCACTGGTCTTTACTGACGATGTAACTGCTGATACAAGCAGCAGGATGGATTCTGAAGTGTGCAGCGTTTACAGATTCACTCAAATGCTGCTAAACTGAAAAGATGATGCTTCACAGTGCAGACAATTCAAAACATACCAAAAAAAGCAAGCCAAGAGCTTCTTAAGAAAAAGAAAGGAAAGTTTTTAAACGCCACAGTCAGGTGACCGACTGCCTGGCAACAACCTGGCAAAGCTTCTCAGGGAGGGAAACTGTTTGGTGATGTCCATGAGTTCCAGACTTCAGGCAGTCATTGACTGTGAAGGATTTGCATCCAAGTATTAAAAATAATCCTTATATTTATAATTATGCTAGTTTGTCCAATTATTTTTGAGGCCGTGCAACTGGAGTAAAAAAAAAAAAATGGCTGTAATTCCTAAAAGGTTAATGCAATATTTCTGTTAAACCCTTTGAATTAAAGCTGGAAGTCTACACTTTAATCACATCTTGATTGCGTCTTCTCAAATCCATAGTGGTGGTGTACAGAGGTAAGACTACAATAACTGTGTCACCGTCCAAACACTTATGGACCCGACTGTATTAATACACATATCTTTCATATTTAGAGTGTGTGCACTCACACAAAATATCTATTTCCTCTTAATGATGAAAAGCCAAACTTGTGATCTTCACATCTGTGCAAGAAACATCTCAGATTATTGTCAGTTCATTGATACTTGACTACCAGACTTTTTATCTTTATCCTCCCATGTGCCCTCAACTGGCTTTTCTTTCCCAAACCAATCTCCTCTCAAGTGTTTCTAATCTCTGTAAAGACTGTGGAGAGACACTGTTGTGAGATACACTCTTAACTGTTACTTCAAACAAGATTATCTGACTGAGATAGTATGAGGTGCATCATTTGTTTAGAGATGGAGTTTGAGCTTTTGGATATACAGTAAGATTATACCACCTCGTTATAATATGGACAACATAGAGTTGAATTTCTATGCAGCTCAGTGGGAGAAAGAATGTCTAGTCATCACCAGGGCAGAACTCAGCAGGTAATAATAGTACCTGCTGGTGCTAGCAGTAACAGCTGAAGTGAGAAAAAAAACTTTATGAAATAAATGAGTCATGTTCAGTTGTCAATGTAGTGTCATAATCATCCAAAGATTGAAGCAGCACATAAGCTGTCAAAGAGATACATACAGTCTTACATGCTCTTGAAAACATGTCTTTTACTAGCTGCTAAAAATTAATCTTTCCTTATAAATTCAAAAAAAAAGAAACTAACAAAAACCCAAGCAAAGGTGAGCACAGTCTGCTCATTTACACTAAAGGAAGGAAGCCTGGGTCTTTTAGAGATTTTACAATTTATCTGTCAATCATTTCCCTTTGCAATTTCTTACTCTCTTTTTATTTTTTTAATGAATTTATTTTAATTTAAAATAAATTAAAAATAAATAAAACGTAATTGCACTCCCTTACTTTGATAATGAGGTTTAGAAAACCCCAAGACCTTAAATTTACAATAATAAAAATGAGAAAGGAACACGTTCACTAATTTCACTGGGATAATCTAATACCGTGCATGCATAAAACATATGGACATGGTATGGTTCATGGAGAGACATGCAGTCAATAGATTAAGTATTTAATGAATGAACTGTTGTTGGTGAATCTTCTGCTCAGTTAATCAATTAATAAAATAATTGTTAATCATTTTGGTTACATTTTTCTGCATGTGCATTAGTTTTGACATTTCAGCCGAATATATGGAAGAGGACCGTGCCACAGGCCTGTCTTTTTCCAACTTCGGAGAAAAGAGAAAGTCTGATACGTTCCAGGCCTCTGCTGATTGGTCAAATGCCACAATGTCGTGTTCTGTAATGTAGAGTGATCTTCAAAGATTGGCTGGGTGAAAACCACATGCTTCTCGACCTCACTGAGAGGCAGGAGCAACACCATATTTAATGTGTGTGGAAGTTACAAAATATGATCACTTGCCCCATAAAGGGTTAATGTTGATGCTGCCACAAGCAACAGTCACTCACACATCATCACTTCTAAACAGGATGTCATAACATCAGAAAAGTCCCGAAGTCAAGTTCATCCACTGCCTCCCACAGGGACTAGTATAATTAAAAGTAAACTGAACTTGTTAATGATTAATCAAAGGGGAAAACACAGGACAGCTGACCATCCTTGGCCAGGAGAAACAGAAGCTGACAAGTGTTTGCAGCAAGAGCAGAGCTTTCAAACAATACTAGATATAAAGACAGAGCAATGGTGACTTTTAACGGCCTTCAGAACAACAGATTACACTAAATCCCCAACAAAAAGATCAATAATCCAAAATGTAGACTTTCTTATGTTCAAATTCAGAGCATCACCATGAATTCAGTCTTTATATTTTCCCTTGACTGACCCACAATAAGCTATACAATAAAATACGGCTCTTTTTGGAACTGCAATTACTTTCTGAGGAAATTAATCATATAAAGGAACAACGTGATAAGAACTGCTAACAGGTTATTACAGCATGCCGTGTTCATCGTTGATAAAAACTTGCCTCATACCATCAGGAGAGAACAAAGTGCATTCTGGAGCCAGATTTTGCATTAAGGCAATTTAAAATATTCCAGACTGCCTAATTTAGGGGTCGGACTTCTGTGTAACTTAATTCGACAAGATTAATTATACAATTAAATCCAAACTTCTCTCAATTATGTGGAGAAATGCTGCCTGCCTGCTCAGGCCGACCCTTCACCTTTGCTGAGGCGAGGTACCTGATAAGCATAATTTTCAACAGGAGCAGAAGAAACTGCCGCCTATTTTGTTGCCGCGCTCGACTCAGCACATTATAGTTCTTAATTGCTGTCAGACTTCGTAACTGTGCCCTTGACATGGAAAAGCAAAGTGTTATGCCATTCACCGGCACATTACTGAACGTGCAGGAGCGCCTTCCTGATTGACAGGACAATCCACTGAAACAAAAGACTTAATTGTGTGTCAATTGATTCTGTAATTACTATTGGCAGTCTTGCCACTTCAGTTTCGCCGATTTATCACGTGTGACGAGCAAATGCCTTATGACATAATATGGTGTTAGCGTTGTAGAACTCTGTGTTATCTCCAAAATGTTGAAGCAGGGCAGTTGAGGAGGCTAATAGGGAGTTTAAGTTCAGCAGCCAGCCAGGTATGTTCATGTCTCCTCTCGGAGAAAATGTATTCTTCGAGTGTCCTTTCATGGACTATTGTACCCTTTACTGCTACATTAAGGGACCACGACGCAGGGCCACTAGTAACCCCTGCTCGTGTTCCTTTCATATTTATGTCGGGCTACGAGCTGAACCAGCGGGACTGAGTTACAAAGAGCAGGTGGGCTCATCCTCCTTGACAAGCAGCCATTATCAGCACAGTTCTTGGAGTGAGAGAGGAAAACCACCAGGGATGGGTGTAAAACCTCTTTCAAAGACCTTCAAAATCCCACTTTCTCCCCTCACTCTCCCTCTCTCTCGCTCAATCCCTCCCTGTCATCATTTTATTCGCCCTCTCTCTGCTCCCTTCAGAGGAGAGGAGAATGAAGAAGGAGAAAGGTGGGGGGGATGGTCTACTTGACCTTAATCTGCCCAGTAGTGAATTTCAGAGAGATGACATGCAACCTTAGAGGTAAAGGGCAATTGTTTTTCCCCCCTCTTCTGAGAGCCAATTTACAAACCCCAGGGACTTTTTCTTTTTTTTTTTTTTTTAGGAAGCTGCGAACTATTTCAGGTTCTGCCACATTGTTTTTGATTCACTCTGAACGAAGGGGCTAAAAGAGCAAGAGCAACCTGACTTCCCTTAATCTCAATCATCATCTGGCTCATTAATTCCTTGATGCCTGAATTTATTTACAATTAAATTTAAAAAAAATTGTGTTTTTGCTTTCTAGCTGATGCTAAAATAAGTGGAGATTGTTAATTTATCTATTACACATAGAACAGAAATATAATAATAATAACAGATATATAATAATTAGGTCCCACTCTGACCGGTCCTATGAGAAACCAGTGCTTGCAAAAGGTTCCGAGGTACGTATTGAATATGCACAAACCGGTACTGGGGGAATGGATAAGCTGTCTCGGCTGCAGTCTGAATGAAAGTGGTACGTTGTAAATTTGCGACAATAGGCATCATGGGGTTAAACTCCATTCATACCTGCTGCACGTTAAAAAAATTTTTTTTAAAGTATACCAGCTTTAACTGTCATTATCTTTTGGCAATTTACTGTTATGCTACGAATGTTATGATTTTGTACAGATCATAACATCAAAATCGCAAAAACTATATATGTGTTAATTATTAAACAAAACAAACAACAAAAAACAGTACAAAATGTAAATAGCATCTAAATGAAAAACCAGTATTTTTACAATCCCGTCTTTTACAACATTTGACCTTAAAGTTACGTCATTTTTATACTGTATTAAATCAGCAACAATATAATTATTCTAAATATATTCAAAAAGTATTTATGAGAAAAATATCCATGTTAAGGAAAGAAAAATGCTAAATATATTTTTTTAAATGTGTCAATCTCTGGCCAATGTATTTTCAGAAATAGTGATTTTTTTCTTATGCAATGTTTGCCTCTAAAATTACACATTTTTTAAATGTATTTAAATCCACAAAAATATCATTATTTTATCAATATTTGCTGTTATTGTCATAGTATTTGTTTATTTATTTATTTACATTACACCATATCTTAATGTAGTTTTTCTGGCATTGTGTGACAGAGGACAGTGTATGGAACAATATTTGCATTTCATGGACTACTCTATGTGTAACCTATAATGGAAAATGTTTCCTACTTGCCGCAATGGCTATTATAACAAGTACATTACAACATTAATCTCACAGAAGCCAAACAACAATTGAGCATAAAATGCTAATAAGTAAATAAATCCAGCTGGTGGTATTCTGCCTGAGGAAATGGATGAGAAGCACCATCAGCGGCACTTGATGCAGCTGATTGTTTTCACAGATTTGCATCAAAACCCAGAAATCCAGAACCGCCTGGACCGGCAGAACCTAATTTTATGAGCAAGGAAGCAAACCGACTGAAGCTGTGTTACCTGCACCTCCATGAGCTGAGTGACATGTCCGTAGACACTCCTGCAAAGTTTTGCAACACTGTTTTATGACAACAATTTTCTGCTTCAAATTTAAGTAGTGTGACTGATTAGTCTGTTGATAATTTCACATTCAAGCAGATAGAGCCTAGCAGGGGACTGATACAGGACAAAAAAAACACATCAAAACATGATCCATGATTGCTGGATTGATAGGTGCTCCAATCAGAACCACCTCATTAGCTCTAAACGTGAGTCAAATGAGGCTGAATTGAGGACGTGGCTTAAATGACAGACATTCCTCAAAGTGCTCTACTTGTATCAAGCCTAAACCACATCAGCATAATGTACAGAAGAAAGTGCATCTGTTTTTCCAGGCAGGAAACAACTACAATATTCAAACCAGTGTATCACCAGACAAAACTGCGGCTCAGATTTTCTAAGAAAGTCACAAAAGCTCTGGCAGATTTGCCAAGTGCTCATATAGAATAGTCAAGAAGCGATGCATATTTAACAATGTATAAAGGCAGAGAAATTAACCATGAGACAAGTCTTTTTGCTGAGCCAGTGTGAGCCATGAATTAATAATCACAGTGAAGTTATTAAGTTATTTGTTAACAGTAAATATTCTGTATGTGTCCCTGAGAGCATGACTTTTTAATAATTTGGAATTTTTAAACTTTAATGTTGCGCTCTGTTCTGGAAACAATGGTGCTTAGCTGTAATTGATTCTTCGGGCGTGGAGTAATTATGATGGCTGCTTGGAAGTGCAGCCTGATCCACTTCGCCCTGGGTGATAGCAGAGAAAGCGAGGGGGAGAACAGAGAGATTTAAACACGAGGAAGGCAAGACAGCGCGAAGACGCAGGTTTGGATGTAGCCCTTTGACAGACAGGCCGACTGAACTGGAGGCAGAATACAACACAGTGGTGGGAATAGCCTCCAACCCTGAGCCATCCATCTTCTAATCCCATTTTTTAGGCCTATTCACTCCAACACTTCACATGCACTGTTTATTTAAATGGTTTGGGACTGATAAACTGCCTCAGCCTTTTCTTTCCATCTCTGCTGCTCATATCACTCTTTATGCCACCTTTTGCCCCTTCAAAGCGTCTTGTTGCTCGCAGGTCACTATGCCAACGGCTGCAGACAGAGTCGATCTCAGGAGGGTAGTATTTAATCCATCAGGGCTCAGTGTTAATTACTCACATCCACGGGGCTCTGAAGTGAGGCTGGGCTGACACATCCTGGCACTGGTCTTTAAAGGGAGTGATCCCGCAACAAGGTGCACAGTCTAGGACACAAGACTTGGTGCAAATTATTGTGCAAAATTCCTCAATCTTGCTGCAAACGACAGCGCTCCAGAATACATTTTGTAGTCCCGGGGCAGAGTAGAGCAGGACAGAACAAACACACACACAGCAAATTCCCCCCTCAGGTAAAGGTGCGCCGTCATCTGCACCTGATGGGGTTTCCCGCAGGTCGGTGACACACACCGATTCATGGGGACCGCCAGGAGAAAAATGCCAATTGTATCGTAGGTTAAGTCTCTATAGCCAATACACAGACATACAAACACACACACAGGGTCCCGTCTAGAGCGGCATAGCAGGCCCCGGTCGCAGCTGCTCTCCCCTGCCTCGGGAGGAATTGCTTCCATTTGGCCTGTCACTTTGGCCAGGGCCACTGTGGCTTTTCTCATTTGTCAGAGAGCGGGGGCGATCCTCTGGCTCTCATGGCTAATCTGCAGCCGCAGGCTAAACGAGACACACACACATAGGCTCGCTGCTTTCTCCTATATAGGCTTTGGTTCACAAGGGTCTTTTTTACTTTCCAGTCAGCAGGGGGAAACAACAGCAACAAGGAGGAGATGGGCAGAGAGAGAGATGTCAACAGTATCAAGGTCAAGGATGCAGCCTCTCATGGATCTCCACTTTTGATATAAAGATATTATTCACACTGACTGGATGATGAGATTATTCTCTCAGAACCACAGCAAAGGCCTCTTTGCTACTGATTTGAAGAACTTCAAACAACACACTAAAGGTAATTGGACATGGTTTTAGTAATTATCCTCTGATAGAGGCAAAAAGCATTGCTTTAACTGTGACACCACTGAGTCTGGGTTGCACATTCTCTTCCATGCATGAGCGCTCAGTTAGCACTTGATTAGGGGCAGAAATGATTCAGTAAGTCTCAGAGAGGGATAGCGAGGTCCACATGTAAATGAAATTGCCTGCATTCATATACAGTTGTATAGAATTCCCAGACATCAGCTTTGTCTTGCTTGATTTTATTACAGTATATTGTGGGGTAATTACGCCATAACAGTCCAGCAGTGCTGCCTGGTAACATGTTGGAGCACCGAGGTAACGGAGCAGTGCAATTAAAGAGGTGTCACACACGGCTTTGAGGGAAACGTGGCCAATGTGCTGCGCCAAAACTGATCCTATCATTAGAGGCTGCCATCGCTTTGAGGTACAAATGCTTTCAAGTCTTTCTTTCAGCGAGCTTCCGCTGCAGTCAACAGGTGATGGCTCTACTTGATTATTAGTCTGCCTTAAATCTACTAGTATCAATATGCAGCTACCTGTGAGATCCATATTAGAATGAAAATGTATTCCTTTGATTAAAGGTGGCTCAAAACTGGGTTGTCATTTGAGATTAAAAAAAACTAAACCTCACAAGTCAAGCATCTCTTCATTCTTTTAGCAGTGAGAGACAAAACAGAACAACTCAACAGCCACTGAAGGACACGATATGGAGGAAAGAAAACTTCCCTGCACAGAAGTGATTAGAACAAGTTTGTAAGTACACAATACAATTTGGTAGGAGTATGTCAGACTCTGACCTTCTGGTGAAACAACAACAATGAAAAAAGAGCTCAGATTTTAACATTTATTTCTGGAAATATCTGACACTAGAGGTTAGGCCAGAAACTGGTCTAAGAGGGTCAAGCTTGTGATTCAGCAGCATGTTTTTTCAGGGCTGATAGTCTGAAATTAAGGAGGCCGATAACTGATACTTGGAGCCAAGAAACACTACCAGTCAAAAGTTTGGACACACCTTCTCATTCAATGGTTTTTATTTAATTATTTCATTCATTGTAGATTAATACTGAAAACATCAAAACTAAAAAACAATGCATATGGAATTATGTTGTGAACAAAAAAAAGTGTTAATCTTCAGTATTAATCAACAATGTAGAAGATAATACAAATAAATAAAAAACATTGAATGAGAAGGTGTGTCCAAATTTTTGACTGGTAGTGTACATTTGCAGTAAAAATGAAAATCCTTGCGTCAAAACTGAGAATAATACAAACTCCAGCACAAAAGTTGCACACTTCACATATGTGTCATTAAAGAGAGCTTTTCAGCATTTATCCATCAGTGTTGTTCGGCTGTTACTTGAGCACAGATAGTGCTGTGGATACAAAATTGCTTGCGACCACAGATAGAAAGACGTGGCTGTATTAGAGCTACGGTTGCATTTTCTACATTTGCAAATGAATAACTTCATGTGGAACTGGTAACACAAAATAAAATGAAAAGAAAGATTCTGAACACCAACTCGATAATCGGTCAACCTCTGTTCAAAGCACTGGAGTTAAAGTCAGCAGCTTCTTTACCTCTGTAAGACTGCATTATCTACCTCTACATGGCTGCTGCTTCTAAGAGCAGTGCCTTTAAAAAAAAAAACAAAAACAAAACACACAGAGATCAAGTGATCATGTAACTATCCAGTCATACACATTGATCAAAATCTCATCTTTAATTTACAATCCATTGCAAAATACATTAGAGAAAACATCATTTGAGTGATGGTCATAAGTTTTTAAACATTTCTGACAACCTTAATGTATTCCCAAGTTTAATTATTTCTTAATATTGACATTTCTAATTAAGCAGCATAATTGGAAAGCCTGTGTGCAGTGGCAATCATTTCAACGGCCACTGAAAAATGAATATGAAAATAATTAATGAATACTACCGCTTTTAATTGCTGTGTACCCGTATTCATAATTGCTGCAGCATCCTCCTTGAAATGACATGATGACAAATACAAGTGTCATGTCAGCGCTTTCCTTCTTCATCTCGCACCTCAATCAAAGCTAATCCATTTCACCTAGCTATGAACACTGAAACAAATTAAAGTCCCATTTCATTTTCCACCTTCATTAATGCATCTTGTTTCCAAGGTTACAATCATTGAGTAACTGTGGAACAAACAAATTCAAAGAAGCGTGCGCTTTGATACTTTGAGAGGAAGACATGGATGGAGCTTACTGGGAAAACAAATCAGCACAGAATTTTAATCCTCCGGCTCCAAAGTGTTCTGCACATGTTTATCAAAAAACAAAGCCTTTTTTCATCTGAACAAACATTTTAATATTAGACTTTAGACGCTTATGCCCACAGAATTATGTTGGTAATTTAAACTTTGCCTTGCCAATGCTCCAATAGTAAGTACGTAGTGTATTTAATAGTCCCTATCCAAATGCCGACAGGAGACAGCATGAGCAGTAACTGCACAATGTCATTATGTTGGTTGTGTTTCTTCCTGCAGTGTGATGTGACAACGCCAGACACAATGACCCAATTTGCCTGAGTGGTTATAGGGGGCTGCCAATAGTAGGCTGCAGCATAAATACAGTACAAAGACACTCTTAGGTAACAATACAATCCCCACTATGTAATACAGCCACACAGAATGTCACATTTTCACACTGTTTATACACTGCATTTTCTTCTTTGCTCACACATAAAGGGAAAAAAATAAAGAGCCTAAAGATATGCAGGGCTGGAGGTGGTGGGGGCAATGATGAGTTCTCAGACTAGCCTCTTTCGCATGCAAATCATATCTGAATTTCTCATTAGCATAAATGCATGAGCAACTTTAAATGCTTTTAATTTTCAATCTCGCCCAGCAGAGGAGTAATTTGTCACTGTCAAGATGGGAGACTAAAAGGGGGGGGGACCAGAGGGAGCCAAGGACTCCACGCTAAACTGGAATCACAGAAAATTTCTGATTTACTAATTGACTGATGTGCAGTTCAGTCGAGTTGCCTTGAAGGTGTAAATAATTCTGTGTATATTCAAATGGCAAAAATGAGAGAGTGCGGGGTGGATACGGAAAAGCACATTACATGATGCTTTTCCCCAGGCCATACTTTTCTCTTGGTGATTCTAATTTCCAGCCTTTTACGTTTTCACTCTGTCTCTCTAAAGCGGCGCAAGTTTGCCGTTTTAGCACATAATCACAGATAATCAACAGGAAATTAAAAACAAAATGTCACAATTTTTTACATCTCTTTGCCATTACAGAGAAGGAGGCTGCTCAAAGCTATTCATCAGCGGAGCACAAAAACATTCCTGCAGCTTATCACATAAGCAGTTGTAAGTCATTTAAAATTTTATCTTCATTCTTTCAAGATGTAAGATCAATTGACACTGCACTGTGAAGTCTAAACTACTAATGCCTCATTTTTGGAACAAAGCAGTTCACATTCAGACAGACCTTGTTAGCTAAATTTAGCTGTAGGTGAAAACAGGGGGAGAAAAGATTTAACAAGCTCCCCATTTAAATGACTAAAACCAATTATGCAAACATAATTAGTATTCCATAAGAAAACTAAAGGCGTCTGCAGCATGGGGCAGGCTGCTTACCTCCAAAGAAGGCTTCATCAGAGACGAGCGTGGTGGATGTATGTGTCTGTACTGTTCCATAAAACGCCCAGCCTCACTTCGGTGTCCATTCCAGTTAATCAAATGGCCCGGCTCTTAAACTTCAAGCTTCAGAAGCTTGGGAGGGTTGAGAGACCAAATCATCATGGTGCCAACTTTACAACTCCTGCAGGGATTTTAAAACAAGACAAAGGGAGACAGTGTGAAAAATGATGTGAAGATATTTCATGATGAGTAATTAAAGGGTCTCGGTCCTAAATTAGGACTTCAAAAGGTGAAATCTTCATGTTGCTGGAAAGGTTACTGACAAAAATTGTTTAGAGGATGAATATTCAACCAAAATCACTCAAATAAGTTCAATATACACTAGACAGGGGTGGAAATAGTTTTCGGACACCCTTAAAATTTTACACAATCTCAAATATTATCATGAAGTATGGAAAAATGTGGAAATGTGGAAATGTGGAAAAATCATGTTTGTGTTTCAAAAGGTGTGGCTGCATTAAACAGACCCAAACAAGTACAAATGATATTTTTTCGTTCATTGTTTACGAGAAAAATTAACAAAACTAAATTCTTGACAGTTTCAATATGTCACTTCTAAACATTGTTGGTATCAAAGTCAACAAATAACAGAGAATGTGTTCAAAACTGATCAAATAATAAATAAACCATCACATCATATAAATAACATTTAGTAGTCCTGCCATTAGCTTGTAGTAGAACTCTAATCCTGGCTGGCATGTTCCCTACAAGCTTTCACACTGTTAAGGGGTAATCTTGTCCTTTTTTTCTTGAATTACTGTTTTCAATTCTTCTAAATTCTTTGGTTCATGCTTTGAAACACATTTTTGATAATCCACCACAGATTTTCAATGGGGCTCATGTCCGGGGATTGTTACTGTGCTTCTGCAGCCAAGTTCTACTGGTCCTGGATGTGTTCAAGGGGCATCAACTTGTTGAAACATCCAGTTTTGACCTCGACAGAACAGTGCACGTGCAGAAGGGAGCATGTTGGTTTGGAGAATGGCACAATACTTATCAGAGTTCAATGTGCCATCACAGACAGTGAGATGACCAACATCAGCAGCACCATGATACTGCCTCCACCATGCTTGACAGTAGGTACTGTACATGCTGGAGATAATGCTTCAGCTGGCCTCCTGCGTACCCTCACATTAGCAATAGGAAGATAAAGGTGGAAACTGGACTCATCTGACCACAGAATCTTGGGTTCAACGATGCTGGACTAACCTCTGTCTCTCATTGATCAGGGGCTTCTTGACAGCCTTGTAGGACTTTAAACCATGATCTAAAAGTCGGCCAAGTACAGTGCAGGGGAAACACTGGACACCACTTTGGTTTGACCACTGCTGCTGAATTTCCTGTGATGTCATTCAGCGGTTTTCCTGCACATACGGATCAGGATGCGGTCATTTCTTGCTGAAGAAACTCTTGGGACGCCCAGATCTTGATTTGTCTTTCAAGCTGTTGGTTCATCTGTATTTCTGCAGTGTATCCAACTGCTGAAGGGCTACATCTGTGCTTCCTGGCTATCTGGCGGCAGCTGTACCCTTCCTGGCTGAGAATCTGGATCTTCAGGCATGTTTCCTGCGCTAGGTTCCTGGTTTTAGTCATTTTTGTCTCTGAAGAATTTTCAAATGTGCTGGCTTTATATAGACATGAAGCATGGCAACAAAAACTCTGTCTTTTAATATAAAGCACAACCCTCATTAGAGGATCACTGGTACCGAAATGTAACAATACTGAAAATTTCTTATGTATTTTCATGGAACCAATCAGTTTTAAATTTTTTTTTAGGATTTGTTTAGTATTTTGGCTGTGACTGTACTAAAAGAAATTGCACTTGAAGACCTAAGAGTGATTCTTAATGCAACATTTCACAAATGCATGGGGTGTCCGAAAACTTTTTTCCACCACTTTATACACACTATATTATTATATGTATAGGAACATATAATAATAAATAAATAGCATTTTGTTCATTTGCAATAATGGCAGTGTAATATGGCATATTTTTTCACTACCACATCTACTTAACTGTACCAAGACACTTGAAAAGAAATGGTGCAGAGTTAACCATCTTTGATCTACTTGTAGCTTTACTGCAAACTACACAGGAAGCACAAGCCGAGTTGATCTCGAGAGCAACTGAGATATCAAAAGTTGTGTACATTCTTAAGTATGGTTCCCAATCTACACCACAGAATCCCCTTATTAGTCTGTATGAAGACAAGTTTGCCTTCCCATGAACTATCCTACAACCCTATGATTCTGCATGTTCTGTTTTAACGAGTAATTATTACTTAAAACCTCACAAGATCTTTGTTCTGCGTATCTTGTGAACATGCTCGGTACTTTCCAAGAGGATTGTGTCATACTTGCAAAACGAGTTTATCATCGACCAGCCTTTCCTGACATTTCACTTGTTAGGCAACAAGCCGCTGTGCTTCCCAGTATTTCACATGAATCTTTCTCAGGCATTAGGATTCATTTTAACCTTCTGATTATGAGTTTTTACATTTGATCATATGTGATTATATATTTTAACATCAATATTAAACATATTTGAACACATGGTCTAAATGGTTATATACTTGACTATATTTTCCCACTGTAGCTGCTCAAGTTTTATACAATTTTCCCATTCATGCATTTTAAACAACAAGCCAAAGTTAATCTTTAATTAGGCTGCAGCAATACTGTTCTGAACTTAGCAAATAGCTGGATTATTCACTGGATAAGGTAACTTTTTTGGCACTTGTCCCATCAGAAGGAAGGCTCACAGCAAATCAATAGAAAGTTGTTCTGAGTGATCACCTTTATCCTGCGATGGAACGGTTTTATCTGATGGGAGTGGTCGCTTCCTGGGTGACAGCGCCTCCATTTACATGCTTCGAGGGGTCACTGAATGGTTTGAAAAGTAAAAGAAAGTTAGTCGCATGTTAGAACGTTCGCGGCTGCCAGATTTTGACCCAGTTGAACACCTTTGGGGGAATTTGGACCGACATGTCAGACAGTGCTCTCCACCTCCATCATCAAAACACAAAAAGAGAAGATATCTATTGGAAGAAAGGTGGTCTTCCCTCCGGAAGAGTTCAGAGATTTTAGAATTAATATCAAGGTGGGCTGAAGCTGTTCTGGTGGCACATGGTGGCCCAACACCTTACCAAGTCACTTCTGTCAGCCATCTTAGCCACTGCTTTG
Source organism: Amphiprion ocellaris (assembly GCF_022539595.1). Lineage (NCBI taxonomy): Eukaryota > Metazoa > Chordata > Actinopteri > Pomacentridae > Amphiprion > Amphiprion ocellaris. The sequence goes on from NC_072785.1 coordinate 18,660,726, forward strand.
GTACTATGTCCCAAGTGATGCTACATTTAGAACCTTTTTACCATCACACCAACATATGCTGTTAATCATGACCACACAGCCCTGTATAGTAAACAGAATTTTTGCATCAATTGCAAACGTCAAAGTTACAAATCACATTCCAGTTGCCATCTAGTTATTATTCACACTGTACATCTGGACAAATTAGAACTTTGGCACAATTTTAACTTTCATGCTTTGTGAAATTCAAGGAAATTTTTGGTTAATTAAGCTTAAAATAAGGGTAAGCTGCTAACAGTCCTGCAGTTAGTAAAGGCATTTAGCCCTTACTAGTTAATGTAACAGAAAGTTCAGTAAACTTCAAAGGCTGATTACTGTTTTCAACCTATCAACCACAAATCACAGTCTTCATGATACAACAACAGGGGCACAGCAAGAGGTGACCATGCCCCTATAGACTAAAGTCTGGCCAAACCAAACAAACAATAGCAAAGTGTTCTAGAGGGCTACTCAAGTACTGGTGGTAAAACCTAAACCTAGTGTCATTTAAATTGTAATCAGCAACAAGAAAAGCAGTCAGAGAGCACAGTACTCCACGAAGGCTGCTTAGTTGTTGTATGATTTCCAACGGAAAAGTCCTGATAAGTCCGCAGTGTTTGGATTTGAAGTAGGTCCGCAATCATGTGATCATCATCGTAGCGTTCACTTGTCATTGTTACAGCGATGCCGTGCCGCTATCTCAGAATGATACCGAAATATGTAATAAATCCGTGGATCCAGACTATAAGCCGCATCACTGCCAAAATCTAATCAGGTGGTCCTTGTTTCATTTCTGACCTTCCCTGAAAATTTCATCCAAATCTGTTATTCCGTTTTTAAGTAATGTTGCACACAGACAGATGGAAGGACAAACGTACGCAGCGGCGTTCCTTGGTGGAGTAATTACACAAACATAATTTAGAATAGTTTCAGATTAGCTTAATTGAATATTTAGATTAAGTGAAGGTTACATCAAAACACCTATTACAGGGCTCCAGACTGCGACTAAATGGTCGCATTTTGCGACTAAAACCTGAGTAAAATTTTCATCTACTCGCGCATGTGCGACCAGTAAATTTTTAAAAATTATTATTGAATATTTTTTTTGTTGCTGCCAAACTTCTGCTCTACACTTCAGCCCAGTAGTTAACAGTAATGAAATGAGCTGCTTTGCCAACCGACATTAACTCCATAAGAAGAAGAAGGTGGGCCAATGTGTGAGAGCTGGGGGGAGAATGGCGGCGAAGCTCCTGATGTTTCACAAAGCCTTCAGCCGTCAGCCTTATTTTGAGCACAAATTCACCTTTCTGCCCTTCACTCCTTTCTTCAGGAAACACCGTAGAGCTTGTCTCCATTGCAGCTAGGTGCCTTTAAGTTTAGACACATCCTTTTTATAGACAGCAACAGTGTGGAACCGTTTTCTTTCATCTTTACGTGAATTTTCTCACTTTTTGGCAGCATCTTCGTCATGTCAAGAAACCGCTTCTTAGATAAACACTTCTAATGGTTAGATTGGAATGGTGACAAAATAAAAGCCCGTAACATTAAATATACGTCTTCAAAATGAAAGCATGGAAGGAACGGTTATTTTAACACTAGCAAAACAAAGGCTTGCAAAAAGTGATGAACTGATCAACAGACCTTTATAAGAGTAATTTACATGCAATTCGCTATCCATACATAACATGCACATGCATAACACCTGCCTGTGCTGAGCACAAGGTCATTTTTTGTTAAAGATTTCATCCGTCGGAAATGATACGTCAACTGAGCAGCCTTGGCGAAGTACTGCGCTCTCTGAGTGCTTTTCTTGTTCTGTTGTGTCAACTGCTGCACAATAAAATGTGAATTGAAAACATTACAGTTTCTGCAGTTATTGTTCAAGTATTTATCAGTAATGCAGTGAAAATGAGAGGAAATGTGAATATTTACTTTGTAAGTCGATTTTGGTGTGCGCCCCTAAATTTTCTGCTTGTGCTCCTAAAATTTTAAGTTAGGGGCCACTGTGCTCCTATGAAAAAAGTTAGTCTGGAGCCCTGCATTATGAAGTCCTCCTGGTGAACTTCCACATGGCAGTTTTACCTGCATGAGTGAATGATAAAATTGAGTAACCAACAAAAATGGACTATTTGGCTATAGTCTTTTGCCAAATAGGAAAAAAATGACAAAGAATGAAAGAATGATGAGTGTGTGTCACCCCCCGTGTGAGTAATAGTCTCAACCTGGTGACCCCTATAAGAACCGTCTGACCCGTCACTGCCAACACAGCTAATTCAGCTGTCAGGTGTTAACATGAGCAGCTTCAGCGTTACTAGTTACACTAGCAATGACAATATAAGTGCTGTAAGGACTTTGCCATGAGCCACAGTAATTCTGACCCCCACAGATGTTGAATGTATTTGACCAGGCAACTGTGAAACGTGTTTGTATAGAAACAATGTACCTGGCAGGTAATGCAGTACATTTTTTAATACTCTCTGTGTCACTGCATTTTAACGAGCAATACTTGCAAGCTGGCTCCTCCTGGAAGCTACATTTCAGCATCTATGCTTAAAGAAACTAGCTGTCAATCATCTTGGCGCCATGGCAACAGGCTGAGAGTGAGTTAAGGTTTTCACTGTTGTGACAACACATGAAGCCAATTAGTAAGCATTAGATTGTACATATATTATATGTACCTGCAGTTAAGTTATATTAATAATTATACAGCATGGTAAATAGCCTAAGGCATTTTTATTTAAATTTAGTTCTGATTTTTTTAAAAAATGTTACATTTAACATGCAGACTCCATAGCTCACATTCACAGTAAAAGAAAACTGAAAGAGCTCTACATTTATACTATTTATGAAAAAAAATTCATATATCTTACATATATTACATTACATATACAGTTACACAATCATATACATTAACATTTTTACACAACGAAACATAACATAAATATATTAAAAAATATTTGATATTCCAAAGTAATCCTCCTTTTGCTTTCTGTCATTCACAAACCAAAAAGCAATCTTTAGGTCGACAGAGAGCAGGAAAAGTGTTCTTCAATACATAATGTAAAGGAACACCTTGATATTTAGGATTAATCATTAGAACATCTAATTGTAGCTTTGGTGTGCAGTGTTGGTAAAGTGGTTTTTGGTAGAATAGTTTACGCAAACTAAACAATACTGTTTTCTGTGGTCACTTTGACTTGTTATGGTCTAATTAAGGTAAAATGACAGAAATTTGATCTGCTACAGTTCAACCTTCATGGCACCAGCTGCAATCCAGTATTAACTGAAGATACCAGTACATGCATGGATGGAAAAAGGTGCTGCTCCAGTACAACCATCCTTTACTTCAGGCTCATACTGCCCTCCAGTGTGGACACAGTGAACTAACACAACTGTACACTGTAAACCAGTTTAGTTCCAAAACCCTGACATAAAATGTCTTTTGCAAAGCAAATATTCTGTCTGTGTGCAGCAACAAAAGAACTTAGTACTCCAAGTACCACAAACAAAATCTCTTCCTGCTGTTTTGGCTCATTCACTGTGAGAAAATATGAGCGTGGATTGTAACTGACATCACGTAGTTCTCTTGTTTTCTGAGTTTCACAGCTCTGGTATGTTGCATGATGAAGATGATTCTTCTTATTCTTCTTATTTTTTAAATCAGCATTACATGAGGACAGGTGTAAAGGGTTCCTGGAGTGTGGTTTTGTTGGCTGGCAAATAAAAGACAATTTCTCCATCCTTTAATTCATGTCATTCTTTTGTAAAACATTGCCACCTGTTGATTTCTGCCCCATAACTCCTGCTTCTATGTCTGTGGTTGGTAAAACTGTCCCTAATCCTAATATTTACTTACAACATTTGATTCTATAATGTGCAAAATAAACAAAAAAAAAAATTCATGCAGTTAGGTTATTTTATAGGAAAATGAACAGATGTATCAACTGTGCAACTCTCTCTTCCTTATTAGGTCCATAACTAATATCCACTTCTTGATGCAGTGTGTCGCTTCATTACAGGGAGACACCATAAGGACTGCTAAAATAGGAAAAGTAGCAAAAAAAATAACTGGCTGAAAGTGAAGCAAAATGCAAGAAAGAAGATTGTTTACAATGCAGCAAAGCAGAAAGCAGGTCATATAAGTCTATGTGTGTACAAGAACCTGCAAAGGATCAAGTAGTATGGCAAAAAAGTGCAGTTTATGAGTGTTTGATGCGGCTGTCTGGAAGCTGCTGGCAGGAGGTGAAACTCATTTGCATCTCCCATCAGGCTTTTCTGTCTTTGACAATTCAAACACAGAACTGTTGGTGGCTTTCTTTTCCTCCCACTGTTAGGATATTATATAGGTGTGGAACAGTCTGTCAAAAGTGCTGTCGGTGTCCTATTCTCAAAGAGACACTGTGATCCTGCAGAAAACACTGGCATGATTCTGTGCCGCTGCCCTCCAGACACGCCTCAGAACATTTACCAAATGTAGATGGTGTGTTTTTAATATGGATATAACTGTGGTGTTGTGAAAGCATCAAGAAAAAGATGATGGCTGCACTTATGTCTACATAATGCCACTGTTTGGTTCAAATCTGGATCTCAGTGTGCTCTAACTGATGGCCTGAGGTGGTTTATTCTTACATTAAATAAGGGATTCTGGCCTGAACTGTGATGTGGGCTACTAAAAGACAAACTCTATGCTGCTTTTTCATATAAAGTAGACAATAGAGCTGTGACAATTAATTAAATAGTCAATTACTTGTAAACTATTACATTACTTGGCAGCTATTTTGATAGTTAATCACTTTGAGCAATTATTTAAGGGAAAATGTTTCTTAAACTTCAACATTTTCTGCTTTTATTACTCTTCTGTGACAGTAAACTGAACATATTTGGGTTGTGGACAAGTATTCGACACATTTGAGGAGATCATCTTGTGCTTTGGGAAACACTAACCAAACATTCTTCACCATTTTCTGACATTTTATAGATCAAACAACTAAAATAATCAACAGATCAGTTATAGTTGCAGCCCTGGCAGGCAGGAAAGAAAAGGAAAGTTGCTTAACTTGGCTTACGTTTGTGCAAATTTTGCTGTTTTGTCATATTTGCAAACATGACAAATACAGTAAAATCCTATAAAATTCCCTGCAAAAAACTTGAAAACTTCACTTAAAACATGACTGCAATTTTTGAGAAAAACAAGTGAATGCCATCTTCCTCTTACAAGTTAAACTACAATTCATGACAATTAAGACGCACCTATGTTCAGTTGAAAACACTCAAATGTTTAGTTTTTATACCCTCACGTGGTCTAAAACACAAAGTAACACTGTCCTATCACTTCACAGGTAAATATTTACTAAGTTTCATCATCAGAAAGAAACAATAAATAAACTCACCATGGAAACATGTCTGCTTGTGCTCCCACTCCACTCAGTCAGGTCACCTAATGATGATGTCTTCAGAGCCACTGGCCAAAGAGAATCTTGGGAAATGGAGGGAAATTTTAAGTGCCACTATTCTGTAATTACCAAATGTGGCCATAGAGGTCACTCTCGAGCGAATCACTTAAAAATAAAGTTGTTTAAAATGATCCTTTCACAGGTGCAGGGATAAAAGAGGTCTCCATCTGCCAACATATCAGCCTGTTTCTATATTTGTGACCGCAGACATAATACACAGTAGATGCAGGTATTAATACAGTTGCTGTGCAGCTAACTAAACTGTCTTTTGTAATGTTCTCTTTTATTATTTTTTACTTTTCACTTCAATCAGTAGTTGCCTGATGCCTAGATACCTTGTTACCATGACAGCTTCACAAACTAGCCTTGTCTGACCCTTAATTTTTAATTTACAGAATATGACATGATGCTGCAGATGACAGTTTTCATACAGCAGGAAGATAATTATCCAGACATCCAGTCATTTTATAAAGAACAGCCAATGACTTCTGATATACAGCAGCTCCTTATAATTCTGAATTTATTTGATCATCATAAGATAATACGTCATGATAACAGTGCACATGACTTTTGTGATGCCTTACTTTACTCATTTGATCCCCATAGAAAGTAATTCATTCTGCTACTTGTCATGTTACTTGCATTCCTCTGCAATGTCACCTGAGACGTACGCTGCCGTTCAAAAGTTTGGGGTCAATTAGAAATGTACTTATTTTGAAAGAAAGGCATTTTTTTCTCTGATGAAGATAACATTAAATTAATCAGAAATACAGTCCAGACATTTCCAGCACCCATCACTCCTGTGTTCTAATACTACATTGTGTTAGCTAATTGTGGTGAAAGACTAATTGATGATTAGAAAACCCTTGTGCAATTATGTTAGCACATGAATAAAAGTGTGAGTTTTCATGGAAAACATGAAATTGCCTGGATGACAACAAACGTTTGAATGGTAGTGTACTGTCATGTAATTGTCAGTAATATAACCTTAAATCTTATAGAAGCCCACATATGAGCACAAATTCCTATCCTAATAAGGAGGATTTACACACAAGCGTTCTTTTAAGCTCTACAATAAAACATTAGCACAAAGCCAACAGCGAAGTTCGGGAAAACCTGCCTAAACAGCAGTTGAGAGAAAAATGCAATGGAGAGAACAAGGCTCAGCTGTATGTCTAAGAAAATAAAGGTGGCACTGGATAAAGGCAAAATAAAAGTAGTTACTCTAACCAATTAGCATCTCTAATATGATTACTGAATTAAAGGAACACTAAGGCGTTACACTACCATGTTACATCCAAATGTAGTGTCATTATATTAATATTGTGTAATGCATAACCCAAAACTGAATAACTAGCAGATCAGTTTGAGATTCATATATTGAGATAATGTCTGTATTCTCATAATTAAGAGATAACATATAAGTGAATACAGAGTTAGTACAACACACTAACTCAGAATTATAAATATCTGTCACAGTATATAATGGTAGAAGCCTAAATTGTAAAATCAAAAATTACGTAAACATGTCTTTCATAAAACAAGTCAGTACAGTTGTTAGAAATATTAAATCTAATCTGGATAATCTTAAATTTATCCTGCACTAGACCTCTTGACCTGCTGCAAAGTTGTTTGTACACATATACATATATATTTTTTCTTAATCTATCTTTCTGCATGACAGCCTGATTACAGGCAGGTCTGACTACACTCAGGCCTGTGAACTTGTTCTATGACCAAACCCCTAAAGTACTAGATAAAAATCAAAAGTTCACCACTGCAGTATACTGAAAAACAAATCATTTTTACTGTTTTTAAGACGTTCTGTTTTACTCTGATGCATGCTTGAGGTTTAAACTATTTTGGTCAATATACAATTGAGGGATCTTTGAAGTCCATGGGATATATCTTGCATACATTTTTATTAAAAATGAAAAAAATAATGTTTTTTATGTTCATTATGATCATGTCTTTACAGTTTCCATATTTATTTATCATGGAAACAATCATTTATTAATAGAAAATGACTGGATATCATTAAAATGTCGACTAAATAACAGTCCAAATTTTATAACAACCAATTTCTAATTAGCTAAGCAATAATAAAATGAGCTTATTCAAAAATTGTTTTGTGTTCTTTTTATTAAATTGAGTTAATCATGACGCATATTTCTTTTTTTGCAATATATCAGATTTTATATGTAAAATAACAAATTGCATCGGTGTCCGAGAAATCACTTTCAACTAAGTTGCCCGTTACAAAAACACTCTCAAGGAAGTGTGTTGATTCGAGATCACATGACCTGCTCCACATGATGTCATTTCCTCCTGAAGAAAAGACTGGCAAGACTCCAAGGCTTTCTGAGTTATTTAATATAAAGTAGTGTGTGAGTCAAGTGTGGATTTATGGCATGTCAACAGGTTTATTACAATATCTTTATGAATAACTTTCAATTTCAATTTTGCTCAATTGTCTATGTAATATTTAGAAGACTCTTTCTGTAAAAATGCCATGTGGTGTTTAGTTATAGGTGACCATGTTGATTTTAGGCCTAAAAAACATTCAAAATGTCTACTATGTCCCACAATTATGTATTGACCCCTTTTGTAATGTTGTACCACCTACTGTCAAGAGATGCCTGGCCTGTGCAGGCAGTTCCAGTGCTGGTAGGACTACACACCATCTACTACAAGTGACTGGGTACTGCAGTTTAGAACGACAGACTTCCTCTCAGCTCAAACAGTGGGCAGTGGGTTGCCTTCGATTTATTTTATTTATCATACATATTCTATTTATTATTCAACTGAATACTGTACCTGCAAAAGTAAGTAATGAAATACAATAGTCATAAAAAACACAAGATGAAAAACGAAGGTGGTGAAAATTCATATCTGCTATTCAAACTTCTACACACTCATGACACAAATTTCTCCTTAAGGAAATTCTAATTCTGGCGTTTACAACAATAACTGTACATTTATTATGAAGGATAAGGCAGTAAACAAACTTCTTAAATATTTTAGAAAGCACAAGATTATTTGTGTCAGTGGAGCTAGATACTGTTACAGTCAGTATCCACTAGGTGGCAGCGTGGTTCCACAGCAGATTCGCCAAAATAAAACGGCACCACCCTACCAGTCAAGAGACTACATCAGAGCACCACATCATTTTCAGACACAAAATATTTTATTTGAAGCACTTAGTCTTGACTGATATACATTATCCAACAGCTTATTTGCTAGCCCACTCCAAACACCACAGACAGGAAGCCGTCGCCTTGCATTGCATCACTTTGACCGTCCATCACAGCAGCAGATCCAAAATCCATACAAAAAAATTCACAAAAATACAGATGCCAGCCAGCGAAATATCAAAACCACATCCAGTTTGTCTGAGTCACAATGATTGCTCAGAGACACTTCTACAAACATTATCAAAAGCAATTTGTTCCAAGAATATATCAGCTTTAGCTTCCATACAAAACTCCCACTGTGTTATTGCAGCAGCAAACAAATACTGTAGAATGTCTAAAAGAAGGAAATTTTGAGTATAATTTGTATAAATGTGCACTGATGCAAGAAGAACATGGCTTATTAGTGTTGTATGAAGAGGATGTCTTTGACTGGACAATGCTGTGTCTATGTAGCATCTGATTTGACCTTTGACCTCAACAGGTGATGTAACCTGGTGGCAGGTGAAGCAGGATCTATAGCATGAAAAACATACAGGGAAATACAGATCAGAGTAGCAGCTATCTCCTAAACTTACCAGAAATTGCCTGCAATCAGCAAGCCTTTCTCGTACAAAAATAACTATTGCTTGAGATTTTACTTGCGGTGGCATAAGTGAAATGCTTTTCAGAAAGAACTTATTCCACAAATGATGTCAGTTCTGATCATCTTAATATAGCCTGACTGAATGGTTATCTTTGGCGATTGTGCTTATTGTAGGACCTGTCACATCCAAGAGTGCACTATACGCAAAATAGCATGTTCTGAATCTAAAAATATATGTACTTTATATACTTTTAACTATAATGTCTGATTTGTAATGCAATAATGTAAAGCTTTAGCTTGACTGAAGAGGTCCCCTGAAGCATGATAGGTACAATAAGCGCCTTAATATTTGTGTTTTCGAGGACGGACGTGATGGCTTGTTTTTACAGATCATAATATGACCTTGTTTGAGAGGGTTAATGAAAGGCAGTGCAGTATATGGTTAGAGAAATACTCTACTCCTTCCTGTCAGATTTCACACATTGTCACTAGAAAACAGCACAACATTACAGCAGATCCACCTGTATGTTCGGAATCATTTGCATAGAACCTGTGTTACTTCGTTCATAAAGCGCACTACAACTGCTTCCACGTCTCTAAATACAATTTTCAACAAAACACTTGCTTTTGTTACCAAAGTCACCAGTCAGCTAGTTAATATGTTCTAAATAATATCTATTCTAACTACAAAAGTGCACCAAACCAGAACTGAACACACAAAATTTCACTTTCATCATGTCATTATCTACAGTCACATACAAATATTGTTGCATTCATTCAGCATTACAAAATCTTTTTAAGGCTGAACCCTGTAGATGCATTATATTGCCATGCAAATACACACATTCCATTGCAAGCAGGCAATGAGACATTGAGATAGAAAGCTGACATTGAAGAGTGTACATAAGGGCTTCTGCTTATTGCAGTTTTTGTTGTGACATTTATTGTGTTACTCTGGAATCACGCTCTATGTAAGTTTTTCAGGCTTTTCAGGCAAAGTGAGAACAAAAGGGAAAAGAACGCCTTTCGCCTCCAGAGGTGCCCTCAGCGTCTCCTCAACAAAGTAGGCGTTCTCCTCCTCCACTATAAACTGAAGAGTCTGGCTTTTGTTCACACAATAGATGCAGTTTCCGATAACGGCACACCTGAAGGGTAAATGACTTCCAAGCCTCTGCGATGCACAGTCGTGCCACATTTTCACTATGGTGTTGTACTTGAAGACGTTGATTCCCTGTTCGCGGTTGACGTCAAAGCGGTAGATGAAGCTTTTCAGGGCCACCATGTCGGTGGACTTCTTCCTGCTGTTGTTGTAGGGACACTCCTGCCACTCGTCTCTCTTGGGGTCGTACTTGAGGAGACGGTAGAAAAGGGAGCCTCCTGAGACGTAAAGTTCTCCGCTGCAGGTGGTGGCTTCATGGGCCACTGCGAAGGCTCCCTTGGGCAAAGGGGCCACTGTTGTCCAGCGGTCCATTCGAGGGTCATATTTTTCCACTGTAAACAAACATTCCCCTCCGATGGCGTACAGGTAGCCATCCATAGATACAAGCTTTAGCTGGGCACGTGCCTGGTTCAAGGGTCTGACCTCAGCCCAGCGATTGGTTATGGGGTTGTAACAGAACACCTTGTCTGAAACTTTGCCCTTGTCCCCGTAGCCCTTAATCCCTCCTGCCACAAACAGGTAGTTATACATGGTGCAGATCCCACACCCTTTAGTGTTTATGTCCTCAGGCATCACAGTCAAAGGTCTCCAGTCATTTGCTGTTTCACTGAAGCTATAAATCATATGGTTTTCTTCCAAAGACCCCACCGACAACGGACTCTGTGGACGGCTACCACAGCGACTAGGTGGTCGACTTCCAACTCGATCAAACACATCATTGATCTCTGCGACCATCAGAGTCTTCCTGCCCTCCAGTCTCTTTTTCAGGATCAGATCCCTCTCAGATCCAGTCAGTCGCCCGTAGACAGCCGGGTCTTTGAGGATCCGGAGGAAGTTGTCGCTCATGAATCCATACGCCGTCTCCTTGAGTTCGCTCAGTCGCTGCTTTTTGGCGATGGTCAGAATCTCGTAGCAGTTCTCTGCAGTGACCTGCTCAGACATGGAGTCCATGGCTGCCTGGACGGCACAAGGGATCTGCAGGATTTTAGCCCCCGTGATGACATCCACAACATTGTCTTTGCTAACTTTGATCTGAGAGGTGTAAATATAGTCTATCAATGTGGACAAAGTTTTGTAACTCATGCCCTTCACTTTGAGGATGTTGCGTGACAGCCGTGCCTTGAAGTAGTCGCTCTTCTCTGCCAGGACAGACTTGTGAGCGTTGATCATCTGTCCGCCTACCTCAATGAGTAAATCCGGCTCTTTTTTGGACTGTGTTTTTTCAGCTTCCTGGCTGCTGTCCCTGCGCTCGAGGTTTGATTTTAGAACTGACCGATCAGTATCCTGTTTGGCTTGGCTAGGCAAGCATATGGAGGAATCTGCACTGTAAGACACTTTAGCTCTGGCGCCATTGTGGATCTCGCCGCTTGCACAATTTTGTTGCATGTGATTGGACACAGCAGCATGAGGAGGGTCAGCTGGGCTTCCCTTGTCCCTACAGAGGTGGTCATCTCTTGAGATGTAGGAGCTGTTACTTTTCTGATGATCCATGTGGTTATTCTCCATTATTCCTCCGTCCAACAGGTATTCCTTCTCGAACACTGAAGGAGGGCTGAAATCCGGGTCATCCTGCAGGAATCCCTGCACAAAACCTGGACATATATTCCTGTTTTTGTCAGCTAGTGTGACCAGGTCAGGGTTCGCTGTGTGGAGGATGGAATCGGCCTCCACGGTGACAGTCCCTCCTCCCTGTAGGTGGCCCTCGTTCATCTCAATGTGCTCACTGGCAATGGGAGACTGCGTCCTCGCCGATCATGCTGGGTGGCAAACTTCTCTTTTCACCTACATGAATTGAAAACAAGAAGGGAATTTAACCAACTGAGGAGGGAGACAGGTTTGAGCCTGCAAAGACTTCCTCATTCTCTAAGGGGCGCCCTTTCTCCAGTAACAAACATCTTGGAAACCCTGAAATTTGAAGGAAAAAAAAATCACTCTGGGCTGCCACTGCCAGTCATCCTGTGTAATCCAGCCCAGTGTGAACGTGTCATCATATCCAACACACTCATTGCTCTAACGTTTCATGTGCAACATCTGCAGCTTAACAAAGGACCTGCAGCTTCTTGTTTGACCTACTGCAATAATCACCCTGCCTGTCCTGTATATGTGGTAATCTGGAGACAATCAGAACGCATGCGCAAATGGTGTTACTCTGATGGAGGAATTAATCTCTAATATGACGGAGAAAAGGCGTTTGTAATTAGATCAAAAACTGCTGTCTGATGCGCCCCCTGGTAATGTCGATCAAATGATCAGAAACAGCTCATTCATTCAATTTAAGAGGAATCAGCAGAATTTGATCAAAATCTCAATTCAAAACATGGATTTCGGTCCATTTCCAGTATAATGTGACCTACCTGCGTTTCCTCGGTGTGATTTCACAGCTCGGCACCAGTGGTTTCCCTGCCAGTCTCTCCACAAAGCTCAGTTACGTAAGGCAGGCGCAGTCCTGACGAACCAGCCCGCCTGTGCTCCCCTGGATGACTTTACTTCAACCCCAGATGGTTCCTCTCATCCGTTCACGCGTTCATCCATCGACCCTCTATCACACTGTTCAGTCCGCTCTGAAATCTGCCGGGGTTCCGAGGTTGGAGGCGAGGCGTGGGGGACGATCAACCAGTCATTTCAGGTCGCACCTCCTTCAGATCTTGCTGAATAATTTCCTCCGGTGGAAGTGGGGGAGAGCTGCTGCGCACATCCAAGCGGCTTTTCCTCCTGTAAAACCCGGAGCTGTCCAGGAGACACTGGCTGCCGGAGCTGTCAGGACGCTGATTTTTGTTGTCTTTTTTACACTTGACAGGAGTGAGGCGTTATTATTTGATCTAGACCACGCCCTCTCCAGCCCCTATTAACCCTACACTCCACAGCACGAGGCTCCATCTGTTGTTGCGCGCAACGGATGCGACATTCCTTTACGCATCATCCCTGTCGTGGGTACCACCACTGAATTTATGGGGAATCCCTCAGTCCAACCCTGCTGACACACATGTATGCCAATCCTAAACCGAAAATGTCAAAAACCCAGTGCATTCAGTGCTTGCTGGTATAATAAATTGACACTGGTGCACATTAAAATGAAATGCCAGACAGTTAGTAAGCCCCCATAGGGATTTTATATTGCAGTAACACTACTTCAAAATCAATAAATGTTCCATTAGTACTCTGCACCTGTTTGTGCATGAGACAGCTGTGAGAGTAAAATCAATTTTGAGCTCTTCGGGTATCATTTATTATCTATTTTTTTCACTTTATGTACATGTATCGTTGTTGGGGAACTGTTTTCATGTTAGTAATTTTCAGGTCGCTCAGCATAATTATTGAAGAATTGCTTAAAAGGTCATAAAGGTTAAGGTGTGAGGCCAACCAGAGAAGATTGGTTTACACCCCTAAAAGGTTTTTGTCTTCAGAGAGATGGACTCAGCATTCTAACATGGCATGAAGCACCATAAATCACAACCTATTTACAACGAGCCAATACGAAAAGTTTGTGTTCACTATAAAAGCTGTCATTTATACTTCTTCTTTCATTCTCCATGTTGTGAGCAATAATACATTTACAAACAGCCTGGCAGTGTGTTTGTTAGCTCCTTCAAGGGTAGAACCTGGGGGCATAAAATATCCCTGATACAGCTCATGAGAATGAATGCAGAAGTGGCATGACTGCTCTCTTGCAATGTGTGAGCTTGTACTTAGTAAGTAGGTTTGACAATACTGTGGAAACAAGTCACATCTTCCTTTGGGCAACAATCCAGCTGTTCCTATCTGCGTTCAGTTAAAGATCAAGCATAAAGCAGCATTAAGCATATGCTACTTCAAGATTTAAAAAGGCATGAGAGGATCATACACTCAGCACATGACAAGGCCAAACCTCACAGGATAGCAGCAGCAGTAGAGGACTATTATGTCCAGGGTCCAGAACCTCTCCACCGTGGAGATGATGTGTCTTTAACAACTGGCCTTCAGATATAAAAATAGAGGGAAGCCACCGCAAGGGCATCAAACAACTATCAGCCCCGTAAAGATTAGAGGGCCTTCAGCTGGGAGCTTTTAATGTCAGATATTCTGAGAACAAAGACATGCTGAGGACTGATGCACGCACACAAAATGAGTGTCTCCATGGAAACATCAGGGTCAGAGGGAAAACAAGACTTCCAGATGCAGAGCTACGAGACACACTGATAACTGGGTTCCTTGGTTGGTACAATGGGACTGGCTGATTTCTGGCTTTTACCAGATCTGAGTTAAAAGAGTTCTACTGGTTTAAACTAGCATATTATATACTCCCAAAGACACATCTCATCAGATAATATTTGGGATCGACCCGGGGTGCCGAGGACTACAGCGTGGGAACAGCTCCAACCTGGAATTATCTTGTCTGCTGCTGTTAGAACTGATAGTGAAACATGGTTGTGCAACAGTGGTCGTGGGTGTTTAGAGAGAAAATGCCGTGACCCTCTCTGTTCGGCAGTAGGAGAAATCCCGGAAGAGATGTATCAGGCTCAGTTCCTGCGGCCCCTCAGGCACATTGCTAGTCCCAGCATGTACTGATGGCTGCACACAATCACCGTGGAGTAAAGGTTAGAACGAACCAACAAAAAGAGGCACACTGACACTGTTGACGCCTTCGTCTATCTCCAAACACCCCTGGGTTATTTTCAATAATGTAAGACATAAAAAGTTACAAATCAACTCCTTTGTATTATTTTGTTTGGCTGGAAACTTGCCCAAACTAATTACAGATAATAAGTTTACAATAAGTTAGTACTGGAGTGACAAATGCTTACTAAAGGTCACAGAACTGCCTCCAAGCTTTGAAATTTAACTTCAAATGAAGAACACAGCATTGCTCAATAAAACATTGTTTTATGGATTTGTTAATATACATAAGTACATATAAAGTGTGACAAAAGTAGAAATCTTTTTATCTTTTTTGAAAATATCCTTATGTGAAAAACAAAGCTGCATTAGGGCAAAAAAAAAATCTCTGGGTCTTGACAAGTCTTTCCTCCGTTAATGAACATAAACCTGGCCAGCCAGGGACTCTCATCAAACCTTCTCAAACTATTTCAGTCATCAGTACTTCACTTTTTTTTAAAAAAAATCCCTTTTTTTTGTAGAATAGTTGGAGCACCGGAGAAGCTGGTCCAGTTCCATATAAACACATAACCTCTGTATGACTCTAAAAATAATGCACATGTAATTCTGAGTTGTGGGATTTTACATTGACAACTCTGGCCTTGATAGATGATCAAGAATCTGTAAAAAAGCTATCCCTAAAATGCCTTTCATTTCCTCACTTCCTTTCAACACTGATTTAAATACTGCAGTCCTATACAGTCAAAGTGTGTAGCACAAACACTGGACAGTAATGAAATGTATTAGACAAACTACAGGACAACATCCAACAGAAATTAGAGACCTTTCAGTGTTTGCAAACATCCTTAATGTGTACAACATGCCTGCTGACTGGTGTGTTGTTCACACCGTCACCCATCATGATAGAGTGGTTTTATTTATCATTTGTTCTTTATGGTAGGGGCATCCTGGGAATACTACGGAGTGCTTGATGGAGTTCTAGTTTAAATAAGACATTTAATTGTTTTGATTGATGCCAAATGTCTGGTCAAGTGTTCAAAACAGATCTTCTTGTGAGGGTCGTACGCATCACTTCTGATTTAACCTGAAAAATTGAAAAGGATAAGAGGTAAGATTCAAATCTACACAGTACACGTTCTACTGATGATTCATACGATGTGTTTTCTTACCTACCAATGTGGTGCTGCTGTCACATGTTCAGTAATGGGATCTGCCAGATCATGATGGTGGAGGTGTTGTCCTCATGGCGAGACTGTTTGGTCTTTTTGTTCACCCTGCGGTGGCCCAAACCTCCGGACACCACCAGTAGAGAGCTGACATCCACCTTGCTGGAGCGGCGGCCCTTCTGGTGATGGGCTGGGTCATGAAGCATGTCGTACAGGGCCCCGTCCTCAGGACCGTGCTCCAGGGAACCCTGGGATGGAGCTAGGGAGCCGCAGGACGAGGAGGACATGGAGTCCTGGAGAGCCATGGTGGTGCAGCCTGCCTCTCCCAGCCACACGCCTCGCCCCTGGGGGGGAGTCAGAGCTGAATCTGAGGGAGGCTGGGTGTTCTCCAAATCACGAGACTCTGCTGGCTGCAGGGAGGAAGGAGGAGCGGAGGATGGCAGGCCAGACGGCCGATTACACACTGCAGCAGCCACAGTGAGGAACCTGACTGGCCCGTTGTGAGCATGTAATGACACCATACCCCGACCTAGGAACAGACACAAACATTCATCCAGGATATCTGACACACTTTACTGTACATGTCCTGTATGTCACCAGTATACATAGAGGACTGAAGCAGAGGGGTAAATAGCAAGCTACAGAGGGTGATGACGCTACCCTTTCATAATTCTGCCTACTAAGCTCTTGATTGAATTTCTCGAAACTGCAGAAACAGCAGTAAGTGAGCACAAAACCTGTGCAGTGTTCCCTTGTCAGCTCCATGATTAGATGACTGCTCTGTATGTACAGCTGCTGAAACTATTTCATTTTGTTATGTTACATTATACACACTACTTAAGCAATCATTTAAGTCATTTGTAAAGCAGAAAATGTCAAGCATTTCTTTGCTTCAGCTTCTATGGTGACCTGTTTTTGCTGCTTTTCTCTTTTTATATGATTGCAATTGAACATATTTGAGTTTGGACACAGGCTTGGTTGAAACCTGAAAATGTCTTTTTGTTCCATAGGAAATTTTCTTGCTGCCTTTTGTGTACACATACTTTTATGTCTGGAATACATTCACATTTCAGTGTTACCTGTTACTTTAGGGATGCCCTGCAGTCTGGGGACAGAGAGAGCCACAGTTACTCCCAAGTTGGTCCCTACCAGTAGTAGACCATGGCAAACCAGCAGACTGCTCACTGACACTCGCTGGTTCCCTACAGAAAAACACAAACAAAACATTGATTTAGTTTTACATGAATTGAAATGCTTTCTGCAGCATATCCATTGATATTCATATATGAAGAGGCACAGCTAGGCAAACACGTCCTCCCACACACGAGAGTCTCCTAGAAATCAGTAAAGCGCACAGTCAATGGGTCACTTCAGCAGGCTGGAATACAGTGTAGTGTGCAGGAGGGAGGGAGTTGTATCGTTTTAGTATGTGGCGGCATTTCTGCAACCACAGTGTTCAACGCTTATTTGTCTCCAGGGCAACGTAAAGAGGAGCCTAGATAAAAGCAGCTCTTTTCAAGTGTCTGAACACAGAAAAATGCACCATTATAGTCCGCTTCGAGTCAAACAAACAAACACAAAAGTGTTATGCAACAGAATGAGTGAAGCGTAATGCTGTAATTAAGGAAGGGGCTCTGCCTCTATTCAGAAAGCTTATGGCAATTACAACAGGACAATCTGACCTGACCTTTTCTTTCCGTCCTAGTCAGAAAAATCCATGTGAAGCCACTTCGGACTGTAAAAGCAGGGATTGTTAAGTTAACGGCACCTTTCAGCAAGAATAGCCACAAAGCAGGCTTTCTGACAGTCGGTGTAAAGTCATCTATTATGTGGAGTTTGGCACTCGTTTCGAGCCGTCCCAACACGGCAGCTTTGTCAGGAATTAGCTATGCAACAAATGGTATCTACTCAGACATTTTTATCATATTTTTTATGACTGTAATAAGAATCTGGGGTTTTTGTAAAAACAGTCTTTTCAGTCCTGCTATGTGGGAGGCGAGACTGTCATGAGTCATTACTGCTGCAACAGCTTGACTTGAATTTCCTCCCTCAAAGTAATCCTCTTGGGCTTTAAGAAAAATTACTGCCAGTCTATCTGCCTGACCCCCTCACTAGAGCTGACCCCTCGCATGGGGCACACACACGCCATACTGCCACACTTCCTGGAATTCTGCCAGATAGACAGGTAGGTACAGTTGAAGGCAGGCAGGGCCCTGCGTCTTGCTCACATGTGCTTCCAATGAGGGTCCAGAGTAAGTAGAAACATACAGACTGCTGGTCAGGGGCCTTGCTCAACTTCCTCCTTTCATAATATTTGGAGTTCCCCACCCAGAGGGTGAACTAAAATAAACCCGGATTGAGCGTCAACATGACCTGGCTCCAGCCCTGATCCTACTCCAGAGCACCTCTTTGATCTGCACTTAGTCCTGACAACCAACAGCAGGAGGGAGGAGTAAATCCCAAACATTACAAAAATACACCATATCAGCTATTCAGTCAGTCTAGAAATAGCTACCATCAGCACATTATGAATAATGGTGGTGCCAGTCATTGTAGCTGGAAGCTATACCCTCCTCCTATATTATTCCTGCTGTAAACTAATGGAAGTTGTGGATTTCAACACACACCAGGATGCCCATACTAACTCTAGCTAATTACACTGAAACACAAAGTACAGCTGAGGTTGATGAGAATATGCTTAGTTTTGCAGTTATCTGAACATAACCAATGGATGGTGGATCATTTGAAATTTTCCACTTATGGTGACACTAAATGAAAAATCAGACAAGGTTTCAACTACATAACATGGCAATATAATCATTAGTTAATATTTTGTTCTGGGCGGCAAACTAAGTGGCTAAGAGACATTATATACACTATTGCTGCTAGAATGGCAAAAAAAATGACTGCAAATCATTTCTTATTAGCAGCTCAGCCAGAAACTATACACGTATTTCAGACTGTAGCAGTGGCATATCTGACTGTTCATCAGAAATCAACTCTCAGTTTCAATCTACCATCTTACTAAGGAGAAGAACAGATGGATTTCTAAGCAGAGCTGCTTCACATTGCTATCTAGTCCTATCTTGTCCACCTGAGCCTCATATCTCCGTGGGAGTGGATGTTTATTCACTAATAAGTGTGTTATCCATGTTTGGAGGTGTGTAACAATGGTGTCACACTAACAAAGAAGAACTGAAGGTGTTATTTACTAACCCCCTGATGTTTGTCTCCCATTAGGCCATGCATGGCTGCCTATTTAGGTCACAGAGCAGCACACAAAGGCAGGCTAGACCCTCAGCACAGCAGCCTGCCAGCCACCAACCTCTGAGACACTATCACTGTATACTATGGTTTGATTGTGGTCTAATGTCTTCTGAAACTTTATAAAATGATTATTCCTGTTTTATTTATAGTATTTAATCCATGATTTGCGTGACAGCCATCATACTTTCTTCAAAAGATAGTCAGCAGCACCACATTTCCCCCTACAGAGCTTTAATGAAATAAATTCATAACAGAATACAGAGATCCATCTGAATTTCTTAAGTTGAAGTAGTAGGATTTAACTTCACAATATGGAAATGATCACCTGCTATCAACTACTAACAGCTCTAAATTACTCCAAATTTCTTTAATAAACACTAGTTATGTTACAGTGTAAATGATTGCTATTATGGCATATTAGCCGGACGTGCGTTCAGCGCTTGGATAAGGAACTCCTGTCTACAAAGAAGGGAGTTGGCAGAATTGCTCCAACATGCATGAACATGAGAAGGATTACCCCACCTCCAGCATGTCCTGCATTCAACACTGCACCATTGATAGAGGCATTCAGACTAAAGACAACGCCCTGTACCTCTTTCTCTTGTGTTGGTATTATTCACTGGATCAATCCTGACTGTTCTGTAGACAAGCCAAAATTGAGTTAGGATCTTGCATAATGCAATAATATCTACTTCCTGGATCAGTATAATGTCATTTCTGGTCCTTCTCTGATACACTGATATTATTACACTGTCTCAGTAAATAAACATTGATGGAGCACAGTGGTGCAGATGAAAGACCCATCACTCTGTGCCCCTAACACATCGATTGCAGGCAGTCCCTCCTGTCCAAACATTTCGGCCGGCAGTTCCAATTACACCACAGTTTGTGCAGAAACAGCACATTTTTTGGGCACATTCTGCTCAGCGGCAGCAACCAGCAGTGATAAACGCCGTGGTTGAACTCTGTGGCAAAGTACAGACGATAACAAATGACAAAACGAGTAGCAGACAAGTGGACCTCACACAACAACGTAACCTTGTTGGAGATTACAGACAAAACGAAAACTTTTGATTTCCATGCTGACCCACACTCCGGTCTCTCAATACTGTTATCAGAGGAGCCTTTTAATGGCATTGCCCAGAGGATGAAAGCTTTCAAGTGAGTTGCTTTGTCCCAGAACCAGCTTCCTCTGCGGTTGCATGGATTCTATTAGCAAATACGGGTAGTGAGGTCCCTAAGCAGCCGGCTTTATCATTCACATCTGCCTGACGAAAAGTGCTTCCACTTGTAACTCTAAACACTGGATATCAGAGAATATGAATACTCCAAGTAGTTGGGCATCTCTTGCATTTTTTACTTGCAATTAGGGATTTCCTCGAGGAAACTTGGGTTTGCAAATTCACTGTACAACCACTGTCCATAAATATGCTTTCTGTACAGTTCTTTGTTGGTTGTGTTTTAGCCTTTACAGCACTAGAGTTTGTCTTCATAGCTGCTCCAACAACCAAATGATATTTAAAACAATCCCTCAGTAGTTTACGACACGTGATCTGGTGATTGAGAACTAAAGAAACCCCTTGAATGAGAGGTGAATTATCTTCAAGGACCAAAAAGAGAAGTCCAGTCGATTTCTCCTCAAGGACTAGGTTTATCATGACCTAAGAGACTGAGAATCTAGTCAGACTGATGATTCTACCAATTACTAAATGCTGTTATGAGTGAGAGAAAAGCCAGATGAAAGGAGTTACCATGATGTAGCAGATTTTGCAAGATCACACTTCTCTTTTGTCATGTTGTATCTAAATACTTCTGATGCCTTTTTGAAAATTATTATTACCTTGTGGCAAGAATAGAAAAAAACATCACAAGACTAAATCTGCACACAATCAGGCAGAGCTGGGCTGATAATAGCACTGCTAATGATGCTGAGGATGATATAGGGCAGAGGAAAATGCAGGCTTGTCGTGAAGTGCAGACGATAATACACATACGGAATGAACCACAGCTGTCATCAAAAAACAAAACTCAAATTGATACATCTTTTAAGTACCAAAATACAATAAAATCTAGCTTCAAGAGGAAGGCAACAAGTCAAATGTTAAAAAAAAAAGATTACAAAGAGTGTTTCAGGAAAGGCATGCCACCCCACAACAATCTGCATTACTCAGCATTCAGGAATAAGAGAATGAAAGCAGCTATTATTGGACCGTACAAATCCCAACTTCATACCAACAGAAGTAATCTCTCCCACAACAGCAGTTTCAATCAGGCTGTGTGTTTTTGGGTCATGCTGATATAATGCAGCAGATTACAAGATTCCAGACAGGAGGTCACTCCGATGACTTCGGCCTGGGACTACTGTCAGTCATTTGATTTAACCTTTTCATCCTCAGCAGCAATGCTGAGCTTAAACAGAAATGGCAGGAAACTGCCCTGGTTTCACAACCAAGCGCTAGACACCAAATACAATATTATCCACTGTAATGACAACCATTGCCATAGCAACAAAACCATTCATAATGCTTAAGAACACGTCTACAAGCTCAAGCTGCGCTGGGTATGATGCAAACTGAAAGCTCTGCATACACTCTATGTTTCACTTCTGTATTCTTTTTCAAAGCCCTTAAAACAAACATTTGCTCTTCCACAATAAAACCCATCTGGATTCTAATAATCTATGAGCCATGGCTCATTTGTCTTGCTTCTGACACTGTACTGCCAATATCTCTGCCTGTTAATGGCAGGTTTACATCTGCAGTGCCTTACACAATCTGATACCAAAGGTGAGCCATTATTGTGGAATGATGTAAGTGAAGTAAATTGCTCTTCAAAGTCAAGACAAACCTCTGCTCTCATCACAATTACTGCACTCACTAGTAATACACTATTTTATTGCAGGTCTGTTGAAGGAAAACTGAACCCTCTGATACTCCTACATTGTCATTTGTGTTTAATCTGTTTTCCTCACTGAATTCAAGGTTATTTAGGTTAACCCAAATTACAAAGAGTTTTTGACTTAACAATTGTGGATTCTATCAGTGCAGCTAACTTTGCTTTTCTTATTTGTCCACAGCTAACATGTGTTCCAACTTAACATTCTGATTGATTAAGATTACTTGTAAGCGAAAAAAAAAAAACCTGCTGTTTGTGCTTTTTAGGTGATTCACATTTTTATATACTAATGACATCCAATACAAGTGCTGATCTCTGGCACCACTGCCACTTACTGTATGGCTGATAAATGCTATTGTATTGTACACTGATCTGAACACGCTCAACCAGTAGCTCAGCTGCTAATATTTCTCACATTTCAATGTGGTGTCATAATTCTTTTTGTTTATGATTAGTCAGTTATTACTAGGATGAGCCTTTATTTGTTGTTCCAAGTGTTCAGATTTAGGTTGGATTTTCTGTTTAGACATATCACAAAGCTGCGTTCAAATCGACTTGGCAAGGTCAAAACTTTTTTACACAACACTGTGAACAGAGACAAAATGAGAAACTCCTTGTTCATTGTTTAGACTAAGGAGCTGTTGAAAAGAGGACTAAAGCGTGACAAACCTGCCATAACAAACACTGTCTGGATGAGCACCTACACTAAAGTCAGCTAATAACTGACAGGCACAGGAAGCACTGAAAATGTGAGTTAATGGGACCTGTATGACAGAAGAATGCAGGGCGGTGTTGAAATAACTACATTTGACTAGATCACAAGATCAGACATCAAAAGAGAGACTAACCATACTTTGCTGTTCTTTGTCGGGCAGTTTGACACTCTCAAAGTGTTTTTGTCAGGCGTACAGATCACATTACTCAGTGACACTGAAGGGCAAGGGAGGAAAACAGAGAGGTTGTGGTTGGTGAAATGGCAAACGTGGTAAACCACCAGGATCACCATGACTGAATTTTGAAGCAGAAGACTTGTGGACAGAGGCAAGACTTCTAAAAGGTGACAAAAGCCTCTGAATACTACTGTACTTTCTGGACTATAAGCCACTACTTTTTTCTCATGCTTTGAACCCTGTGGCTTATACAACGATGCGGCTAATGTATAGATTTTTATGGGCGAGCTTCATGCCGTCAATACATTTAGTCTCGTCACATCAGAATGAAATTACTGAAGAGGTCACAGTGGAACAATGAAACTGTTTGAATTAAATCAAACACACTCACACTAAATTCTTCAAATCAGTCATTTTGCGCTTCATGCACACACCGTCATCATGGAAAACACACGAAGAAATGCATATGATGCAGCTTTTAAGGTAAAGGTAATCGATTTGCCTGTCACAGAAGGAAATAGAGCTGCTGCTCGTAAGCTTGGCATCAATGAATCCATGGTGAGACGTTGGAGTCGGCAGCGTGAACTGACTCAATGCGTTTTACTGCTGTGTTACTGCTGTGTTACAGGCACTGTTTGGAAATAAGCATTTATTTAATTAAAAGTTAAAAAAAATCTTTCTGTGTAAATATCTCATGTTACAACACGGACACCTGTGGCTTATAGTCAGGTGCAGCTAATATATGTACAAAACTTTCTTTCTTCTTAAATTTAGTGGGTGCGGCTTATATTCAGGTATGCTCAATAATCTGGAAATTACAGTACATACAATAACCTTCTATTTGTTATTGTGTAGATTAAACTGCAAAAAAGATTCAAAAAGATTGTTTATTTTGAATCTCCTAAAAGATAGAGAAGTATTGAAGCAGCAGCAGTTTAAACAGGCAGATCCAAGAATGTCAATGTTGCCTCCTGTGGGAAAGGAAAGTAATAGATGTAGGAATTTTGACCTGAATGTAATGAGTGCTATATTTTACATTTTACATCAGCTGCTGTTCTGGACACTCTGGAGGGGGACTGAAGACCCTAACTCAATTTTATTTTTTTATTTTTTATTGTCTAAAATATGAAAAAATGTTGGCAATGGGAAGTGGAGACCAAATTTTGAAGATTGAGAAACGGTTTAAGAAAGCAATTTATCACTGTAGGTCGACTGCCTTTGATGCTGTACGATTAACTGGTGTGTTTCACTAAAATCATTTAATCAGGTGACTATTTCTCCAAATAATTCATACTCGGGCTCACTGTCTGATCAAAAAAAGTGTCTGAAGAAGAGTAAAGTCATGCTGAATTCCAAGATATCTAAAAATGTAAATTGAATACATTTACATACTTTTTATTTAAATTTTCAAGCCCTCTTGTTAAATGTTTAACAGTCATTGGAATTTAAAAGACTCCTATTTCGCCAGTCAGAAAAATATAATATTATCTTACCAGGCAGTATATTATGGACAGGTGTGGCAATATTTATGTCCTGCAGATGTTCTAAGGTCTCGGTGTGGAAGAGGCGCAGCGTGGAACCAGAGCTGAAGGCGATCCAGATACCAACACCGGCCACGACCATGTGGGACACCACCATGCCCTCCTCCTGGTGGGCATCCAGCTGCCTCTAGATGAAGGAGACAAGACAAGATGACAAGACTTAGACATTATCCACTGCAGAATCACATCAAATGAACACTGAGAGGAATATCTGTGCCGGAGTCATTCATTATTAGGAATGCAACCCATATATCATGAAGTAAAAATCACAAGTTCTACAGTGCCAGTTAGCCTGAAAAAGATCAACGATGTGAGAGTGAACATGATATATCAGCATAGTCTGCATGATTTAAACATCAAATATACAGATGCACATGTATGCATATAGATATTAAGAAATGCAGTTCTAATATAGCAGCTTCTTTAATTGTATTTATTTGGAATTGGTTAGGATTTAGAGCGAAATCTGTAGCATTGCTCTGGCATCCTGTTAAACCCAACTTAAACTATTGTTTGCAGGCTACATTTAGACTGTCGCGTGTTGGCTATGTGTGACAACAAACTACAGCGACTCCCCCAGTCAACCCACAGAGTCTGTCTCAGTGTGTTTAGACTGCAGCAGCCCATGCGTTGCTAGTGGTTGCTATGTCTGGACTCTCTGATTACACCTTAGAACAGAATTAAAACTCCCAACAGACAACCCAATATATGATACAAAGTTTTTCATCCCAATGAATAAAACAGGTGTATTAAAGTGTGATATTTCAATCATACATAGAATTGGTTTATTCATCTAAAATCACATTATATATGTATTGATTTCTTTTACTCTGATTTGTTCTTTCATACATTAGGTTGAACAAGTGCAGTTTTAACTATCTGAAAAGTATGAAAAGAAAACAGACCTATACTGCAGGCTCTCTCTTCATCCCCACATATTGCCTAGCATGTAGGTGGAGTTATATTTAGCGAAGAGGAGTCCATTCACAAGTGTTTCAGTATGAGTCTTGGATATAACATAGTGAGGAGAAAGCATGAAATGTAAATGTAATACCCTGCATTTTGGTTATTTCCACACATTTACCCTTCGTAATTTAGATTTTATTCAACACCTTTGTTTTTTTTTAAATGTTCAGTTTCTTTGTATCTAGCTCACCTCTTCCTCCCCTCTACTTCAGTGTTCCTCTCTGGCTGACTGACAGTCACCTCTCTGAACTAACTGTAAGTCCTTAGTGAGGAAAAGAGAGCGAGACAGGCAGGTTGTCCAACATAATGAGCTTAATGAGGCTAAACAGATTATTAGTGAGTGCATGTCAGAGGAACGTTACTATTCCTGGACCCATGGCAGGTGCTTGCATTCCCCTAACCAGGCCACACACACACATGGATATGCCGTTTATATTTCAGGATATGGAAAGAGAAACAATGGGAAGGAAAATAAAGAATCGTAGCCTGATTGCAGTCCTTTCTTCTTTTTGCGACCACATTTTACACTGAGAAACCTTTCCGACTCTGATGGTCCACACTCAAGAGATCAAGTCACAAAACCAGCTCTCAATCCAGTCTGTTATTTCCTGCGTCCCCTGTGGTGATGTGTCATTTCTCATCTTTGGTCTTTTTAAAAAAAAACAAACAAAAAAAACAACTTACATCACTTACTTGCTTAGTGTGGATGCGGTCTTTCTTGCTCATCTAACCACACTCATGCCTTAAAGAAAATAAAACTGCCTCCCTAAACTTGCTCTTATTTATTTTCCTAGTCTGACCTACTCTTAAGAATTACTCAGATTTCCCACAAACATCATAGAAAAATGTGAAAATGATTATCCTTGTTTAAATTATTATTATCATTTTTAGAAATTATCCTTATCTGCTGGGACAGATACACAAATAGGCGCATACTGACGGTTATCTACTCCTCACAAGATTTATCTGATAAACTGCTCTGTTCATGCTGTGGAGGGGGTATGTAATAGTAGCCTAACAGCATCAGAGCTAGGTTACCTCTACGCAGTGTGTGTGGGTGCTGATGATGAAGACTTGTCCGCCTGATGAAGCCCAGAGGTGCTCCTCCACAGCCAGCATAGCCTTGACAGGGAGGACTCCAAGCTTCACTAACTTGGGCTTCTCAGAGTTCCACAAACCATCTGTGAGAACAAACACAACGCTGGAAGTTTAGCAAACAGAACATATAATACTTTTATCACAAATTTAAAACATGTATAAAATACAGTTTATTATGTATGCAAACTGTAAGAGTGAGTGTAGGTTCAACACAACATATGAGAATTATAATACTAAAATCTAATAAAATTTCAGTAAAGATGTATATGATTAAACAGAAGCTACAACAAACCTGTCTCCGTGTTTATTTATCTTTACTAGTATCATTGCATTCTAATCTGGAGCACAAACCTGTTGAAGTTATTCGTTTAATGGTTTACACTGTACGTAAACAACACAGCAATTGTTCCATCTGTCTTAAAATGTCGCCTGTAAAGGTCATCTGCATTTATAACTCTGCTAATACTGGACGAGTGGCCATTGATGGTTTCCACAGCCTTCACTCTGAATATAGATGGGCTGTGAGGCATTAGTCAGAGCCGAGCTGTATCCCACACACACCTCCTACACACTCTGTTCTACATGTGCCTGGGCACCTACAGTGCCAGCTCCACTGCAGCGAAACACCCCCTGCAGTATCTTTATAACTATCAACACATTACACTTCTGCAAACCATTATATTTATGTAAGTGTTAAGAATTCAATTGCTGTGGCCATTAAATGAGAGGAGGTATGCGTGTTTTTTTGGACTGAAAAGGTTGGAGCATTTGCAGAAAGACAGGAATGCACAAACTGTGACAAAAAACTATAGCGCTCAGTTAAGTTAAAATGAGGTGATGAATTTAAAGTTTCATGTAAACAACAGGAATCAACTTGACACAGTTGAATCCAGAATGTCTGCTGCCCTACGGGAACAGAGTTGAATACAAAGTACATTTCATCCAGACCCACATTCCCTTAACTAATCTAGGCCAGGAAGTGAATGAGGCCTCACCAATAATGTTTGTTTAATGGAAGGCACAAAGGCAGCTATTGAAGGGAGAGGTGCCACGCTGGGAGAGATGTTCTTTCAGATGGACAGTAATGACTAGGGAAGGAAGGGAAATCTCCTTCTAAAGGAGCTAGGTGATATTAGCATTCCAGCAATGAAATGTGTATATTATTGTAGTAATCACACCGGGTAGGTGAGTGTAGGAGAAAAAAGGGAAATGGAAAAAGGAGCAGTAGAGAAAAAAGAAGACAGGAGTGCCAACTTGCAGGCTTATGTAAGTCCTCTCTGCTGAAGTGTGTCTGCCCACATCTCTCTCTCCTTAAACTGTAGCATTCCTTCATGCTAGTAACAGCTGCAACAAAGTGTATTTATGTGCACAAACCAAAAAAATATAACCAGATATTGAATCCAATTAAACACTAATTTTTCTTATTTTGACAAGTCGACAACAAACACATTACGTGTGTTACTCGAGAAAAAAAAACTGATGATTCAGGACGGCTAAATAGAGGAGAATGGAGTTCATGCTCTCATTGTCTGACTATGACGTGTGACCTTTGCCGAATCATTGCCTCCCTCTTCCTCCATCTCTCAAACACTCAGTCACAAAGGAAAAAGCAACCATGGCAGAACGAGGCTGACTGGCCAGTTCCACAAGCATTGCATCAACAACAGAGTAGTATTTCTAAGCAGTTACTCAGCACTTAAGACATTAAAGACGAAGCAACATTTCCATTTGCTCAGTTGTTTTTGATATCTTGGTATTACACATTTAAGGGTCCCCTTTGATCAGCTGGCAGTTTAACAAGAATGAAAATAAGCTGATCATTTCTCTGCTGTTCTCTGAAAGGTAAACTGTGGATCTACTTGAAATGCTGATGGAGTACAGGCAAAGCCACCCACTGTGACAAAAGTACTTGAGCAGCACTGCAACATGGGTACAGGGAACAGTTTTCCTACCAATGTATGCAGGATGAGTCATCATTTTAGCGTCAAGCAGAGACAGTGAGAGAATGGCTGATGGGTACAAATCATACATATCAAACTCTGGGTGCCTAGGGCCAGGGTTTCCTTCTGGGATTTCATTTGACACAGCAGTGGTGATGAATGATAACAAGCAAACTGTTGGAACATTCGGTTACACCAAAGGTCAGTGCTGCCATATACTGGGCCACTGCCGAGTAACTGATGTCAGACCAACGAAGTGGAAAAAGTTGTGGCACCAAAGAAGCGTGTAATGAGCGGTTCAAAAAAAAGAATTCCTCAACGGTTGCATACATACTGTTTATTTCTCCCAGGCAAACTGTAGCTTGACAGAGGGAGGAGCAAGAAAAGTTTTCCATTTGCGTTTCTGTCCTCAGGCCATCAACCATATTCCCCGTTTTTATTTCTCTCTTGCACACACAAATCTAACATACCAACCTAACAGAACAACAAAGCAAGAACTGAAATCCTATTTGAATCATGTAAGGGTAAGTAGAGGAAGGAATATGTGTCACTGGGGTTAATGAAATATACCTCTCACAATGGTGGCATTACAGGATAGTGATACCCATACTTATGTTTGACAGCCAAGAATTACAAGGATTCTGTTTCCTCATGCTCCAAAATATGTACTTATCTTTACCCACATTATGTCAGAGAACCAGAGAGACAGAATGAGGAAGATGCTCAGACACCCTCTGTTTGCACCACAATGAAAGCCAATAAGAGACGGAACAAAACAGAGAATGTGAAAAACTGTGGGAAGAGTGCGGCCCAGAGTGTAATGTCTGTGCTCGTCAGAGAGGGAAAACATGAAATAGGTCACTGCTAACAGATTGGCTTCTCCCAGACAACCGAGCAAACGGAAACAGAATCTCAACACAGCAGAGGACACCTCTGACCTCAAGCTACACATCTGACTTAAACACTAACGTAACTTATAAATAGTAGTTGGAGAAATAGGCCACAAAACAGTGTGACTGTGTGCAACACAGAAAAACTCTTTCAATCTAGTATTACCAAATGCTTAACTGTGCCAATTTCGCAACTCTCCAGCATTTAAAACTTTAAATTTCTTTCATACACTCAAAAAAAGTAATTAAGATAAGTTGCTACGTGATGAAATTTGGAACAACAAAGTCACCTAGTCAGCAACAGTGCTGCTATTCACAAGCACAGCCTGTTTTAGTTAAAGAGCTGGTTAAAAACTAAATATTTAAGTAAATGCTGTCATCCTATGCAGTTTTGAACTCAAATCTAATTACCTTAATGAATGCATTTCTGTTTTGCACAATAACAGTGATTTAACCTCATAATTGCCCTAATTACAGCTATTCCAGAGTATCAACAAACGTTACAAAGGTGGAATTCTAAAAATAAAACAGAAGACACACAGAAATGCAAAAGTGTCCCTTGCCTCCTGAAACACGCACCTTGTGATCTGGAGTAGATTGCCACGGAGCCGCTGACCAGGCCGGCGTACAGACAGTGCTTCTTATAGACCAGGCTGGTGACAGTGGACTTTTCTGGGGTGAAAAAATGCTGCAGACGCACTTTCTTGGACCGCTGGCTGCTCTTATACACAATAATGCTAAATAACAGCAGAAATAAAACCAATATAGGATGAATATTTGATAAACACTCATATCTGAATGCTACTAATAACATTTTGATAGTAGATGTAGTTTCAAAAGATTATTGACACCATAGCAATGAAACTATCTATGGGTGAAGTGGATTGACAACTTGCTGCTCACCAGGAAACAACATTACGCCAAAAAAATAAACATTTTCAAGATGCACACTTTGTAATCAGTATTAAGTCTATGTATAGTCTATGCTCACTTTTCCTGAAGCTGCTTTGTAAAATTTGATGTTTACAAAGAAAGTGCATGTCCCTTTATATTATGTCTTTGTGTGGACAACTGTAAAGATCAACAAGAGATACTATGAACTTGCTGATCAGTAAAGCTGATCTTTAAACATGGGATACACTGAGCATTCATTGAAAGCACAAGTCATTACGTATCTCATAATAGCAACACATTATTAGCGTTTTGCATAAGTAAGATAGTATAATATAATGAAGAATATGTACTTCCTGTGGTCACTTTTTTTCTGAAAATGCTGTTACCTATTAAAAACAAACATGGTCCATGGTGTGATATGTGTGAGAATGGATCATTTTAAGTGTTTTACAGAAATCATAAATATTTCAAGACACCAAAAAAACTGCAGACACACTTTTGTTGGTACATTATGTGTAATTATTTATACCTGCCCTCCTCCATGCCCAGACAGACACTGGGGGTTTCCGTCGCCTTCACTAGAGGAGAGTGATTACTCTCAGGGAGCTTTTCACCGTTCTCCTGGAGGTGCTCAGTTGGGACAAAAGCCATGCAGAGGATTCGGGACTCCACATTGAAACACTCAGTCACCTTAGGGCTGGAGTTCTGCATGGCCACTATGGCGATTTGGCCCATCTGGTTGGTGCAACTCGCAACCTAAAATTAGTAAACCTCAGTTATTCTGACAGAACTGTTTTTTACCTAGATACTCATCCAGGAAAGCAGTGTGTTTGAAAAGAGAAAAAAACAATAAACAAAGACCTCTGAAGTACTCCAGATGTTATTTGTGAGAAAACACCTTCCACAGTTTAATTACACGAAGAAGTTCACATCAGAATCATGTCATAATAGCCTCATTTATGAGACCACAGCTGTACTCCTAAGATGTTCAGTTTAGAAACAACTAAAATCTAACCATGTAAATAACTATCTTATTTTACTTTTTTCCAGCAACAGTTTACTTATTAAGCTCAACTTAAAAAATAACCAGTGAGAGTGACACCCTAAAATTTTCCTTCACTGTAAAAAAGTCTACATTAGCCGTGATTAGCCTTGTTATGGCAGTCAATTGTTTATTTTCAGAAAAAAATTCAAGTACTGAAAAAATAACTTTCAAACCCTGGTTGTCTTTCTCAGGGGGACATTAGACATTTTACTAAATAAACAGCTAAAACATAACATCTGTTCTGCCAACACATTATAGCGAAAACCAGCTCTGTGCTGAAAGAAAGAGTCAGACTCACTGACAGAAAAGTGGTTAAGCATACATCGTGCTACCTGCTCGGAATAAGAGGACCGCAAAACCAACAAATGCTTGTTTCAACCACTTAAACAAATCAGATTTTCAGCTACAAGTCTCTAATTTCAGAGCTGAAGACCTTGAATGTGTTTCTCTAAAACAGCAGTTTTGCTCTCACTCTGGTAGGTAACCACTATAAACATTTCAAAAAGTCATATTTCACATAAAGGTTGAAATGTGAGTTAAAACATTACTTAATTTGCTGGAAATATAGAAAAATTGTCTTACCCAGACACATCCATGTCCTACGACAGGAGTGTCTGCTGTGCTCTCTGTGTTGATGTGGGGCTCTGGATTGTGTACGGCGCACTCCACCTGCCACAGAATAAGACAAAACACAACAGAATGTAAAAAAGAAAAGCTCAGATGAGTACATGCCCAAAGCCACAGCAGAAATCACGGAGTAAATAAAAAACCCAACAAAACAAACAAGTTTTTTGGGTTGTGCCTCAACAAATCTCCTAAACCCACCTCTTTGTCTTTTGACATTAGTCATTTTTCAACACTGTTGGTGAGCTTTAAGGTGCAGAAATGCTGTTGACAGGATTGTAGGTGAGCCAATGGATGACGTGAGCTTATCAGTCAAGAACACAGTGGAACCTTGCTCAGAACAACTGACTACTACTTGGTATATGGAGATGTAGTTGAGCTCAAAACCTCATGGCCCGTACGGGGATCGAACCCGCGACCTTGGCGTTATTAGCACCACGCTCTAACCAACTGAGCTAACCGGCCTCACACGCTCACACTAGAACTATTTTTTGCCTGAGTTGGCCAGTGAAGTTGTGTACGTGATGTAATCTGACTCCATTCCACATGTCAGTACCATGTAAAGGGGTTAGTCATGTCAGCCTATGAATAGCCATGATCAGTTGAGCTGCACTTGCTCTGCGCTGTACAGAAAAGCAGACGAGGTAAACTGAACCACTAACGAAGCTCTGCTAGTTCTTTGATATAAAAAGCATCCCACCTGTTTGACACTGAACAGATTTCAGTGTGAAGCAGTAACAGCAGGAAAGGATCAGCATGCATCAGCAGTAACTCAGCACAGCTCTGATATGACTGAAAATGATCAGTAAACAGTAAAATATATCTGAAGGTCTACACAGGCACACAGGCAAAAAAAAACCCTCACACATTCAGGAAAAAACTACAAAAGTACTAATATGTAAACACACAGCGACTTTACAAAAAAATATGGGTCTATTCCCTGGCTTGGGTGCTGAGGACAGGAGAAGGGATGGTGCAGATTGGTTGGGGTGGTAATTTAGCTGGATTTCTGAATAGCAGTGTCGCTCAATGCAGCTACTCTGTGAGACTGCAGGGGAAATGAATGGTGTTGTGGTATAACATCTCTGAAATTGAGTGTCGCCATTGGTGTTATTAACATCACACTGAAGGCAACTGAGCGAACATAAATTTGTTTTTGGGTCACAGCAGGACAGTTGGATGTAGCTACCCTGTAAAGATGCCGGGAAAATTCATAGTATCACGGTTTATAACTTTGAAATTGAGTGTGTCCTTTGGGGGAAATGAAGGTTATCAATATACATGTTACTTTAAATGACCCATGTGTGTGACTTTGAGCTCTAAATATCACGGTCTTTCCAATTCGTCATTAAACATCCCATGTTATTACATCATTTATTGTGCACCCCCATGAGACTTATTACAATGAAGTAAATTGGTCATAAGTCACAATGTCTTTAAAAGCCTTTTGCGGACATCACATCCACAACTTCTGCATTATTAGCACAAATTTGTAACCGAGTTAATCTGTGCACAGTGAAGGTACTTTCTGGCTCAGTCGGTCCGTCAATGCCAGTTAACGACATGGGCAAAATATAATCTGACTCCATTCCACAATCAGTGTCATGTAAAGGGGTTAGTCATGCTGGGCGGTGAACAGCTGTGATCAGCTGAACTGCATTTGCACTGCACTGCACAGAAGGTTAAGTAAATCACCTGAAGCTTTGTTTGCTCTCTGATGAACACATTATATTTCTTCTAACCAAACTGAAAGCTTCCCACCTTCTAACCAAACTGAAAGCTTCCAACTCGACAGCTTTCAGTGGGAAGCAGTAACAGCAGGAAATGTTCAGTTTACATCAGGAGTTACTCAACATAGTCCTAATGTGGCTGAAAATGATAAATTCCAAACCACAGACATTCAGAAAGAAACAAATAAATTTGTCTCTTGTCTCAGCACTGTTTAGACGTGAGTGGAGAGCAGATTGGGTGGGATCAGTCCTGCTTCTCAACACACATCAGTGTGACTCAGTGTGACTATACTATGTGGCTACAGGCGAAATGAATGCTGTTGTAGTTTAAAATCTTTAAAATTGAGTGTCCCATACAGTGATCAAAAGCACAACCTTGGCATAATTAGCACCATGCTCTAACAAACTGAGCTAACCCATTTTCAGACCAAGCTGGTCAATCATTGCTGATATACAAAGTAACAGTAAATTTTGCAATGGCATACTGGGAAGACTGTGACATTTACAGCACTGATTCACATACAGGAGATTCAAAGCAACATTTCTACTGATGGCCTCCTTCTCCCTAAAAATAAGTCTTGTTGGCTGCTGCATCCAAGCTAAGCCAACAATAAACAAAAGCTGCATTTTCATATTGACATATTTTACTCTTGTTATGATTACACCCTGTGCTACATTTATTCATAACCAAACCAAAACCTCAATGATCTCATTCCTATTTGCAATGACTAAAAAATTAAAAGGCGATGAAAACCTTTGGTGTGTTAAGTGTTCTTAAAGTGTAAAGTGTGAACTTAAAGTGGAATAAACAAGAACAAGGTTCAGAAAGGGATAATCAGTGATACAATTAGTAGATAAACAACCAGATTACATGTAACATACACTAGTATGATCTTTGTACACATACCAGTGTTATTTTTCAGGATGTACAGCCACCAATCAATAAATCAATTAATTACAGAGAGAAACGAAGGGATTTCTCCTCTACTCTTTTGAGTTTTCACTAGGGGTAAATGACCTAATTTTTCTGATTGCACTGTCACTTTTGACTAAACACTGTGAGAGTTATGACAATGACTCAGTAATTCTCTTTAAAAATTATTGGCCCATACGGGGATCGAACCCGCGACCTTGGCGTTATTAGCACCACGCTCTAACCAACTGAGCTAACCGGCCACATTCTACGTGTTATTTTTACTCATTTTTGGCTGAGTTGGTAGCAGTATTGTAAAAACATACAGCAGACAGTATGTCATTCTTGGGCCACGGTGAAATTTATGCAAAAAAACTAAATAAGTACATTTTTCGGATTAGCAGCAAAACATTTATAGTAATACCATTTCATACGATACTATGTTGGACTTCAATGTGTCAATAAACCAAATTAAACTGTGTTAAGAAGTCCTGTCTGCCCTCAAACTCTCTTTTTGCAACCCAAACTGGATTGTTACTGGATCAAATCCACGGCCCTCATTCCAACCAGCTGAGTTAACAGGCCTACAAGCCAGAGACTAAGAAAGATCTAGGGAAGAAAATAGTCGTACCTTGAACTCCTGTAGTTTTGACATGACCACAGGCATCTGTCGAAGCAAGAGAGGGTGTTTCTGCTTTTTGATTTGGTTTCCATCATCCTCTGCGAAGAACCAGCCCTGTAGGTTGTCCTCCTCTGATAGAAAAAAAATACACACAAACACAAATATAACAGTTCAACGTTGTGTAGTATGCAGTAAGCAATAAATCTGTTTTCTGAGTGAATGGCTCCACGGGACGGTTTGTAAATTCAAATATCCTAATAATCAGACCTGTTAAAGAAAGACTACCCAATCATGTTAAACAACAGTGAATACAGTAAAGAAATATATAAACCAATAACTCAATAAAGTCTGCCTCACTTTGTATGAATGCATGCAGATGGAAAAACAATTGTGCGACTGAGACAAGTGGAAGTATATTGCCAGACAGTGTACCGTACCTAGAGCCAGCTTAGCCATCTGCAAGTTACTGATCCATGACTGTTTGATGGCTGGGCTGAGAGTATTGAACACTGCACTGAAGAAAGTGGGTTTACCCGCCCTGCAAAGAGAGAGAATAAAACAAGAACACAGAGATGACAAAAATAAAAGAACATTTGTACCTCGGTAACTGTTATACTGACCATAAATGTATCATTCACATGTATGTTTCAGTGGATCTTCATGGTGATCGGAGTTGATTAAGAAATGCAGGCAGAATGTAAAAAGACAGTGGGTTTTTAACATTCTGGCTGACCACAAAATAAAAAAAATTCTCACACCAGCGTACTATAGGTTAGAATGGACATTTCCTTTTCAAGGTAATAAAAGTTGAAAGCTAATATTTTATTGCAGAAAAGGCATCACGTAGAGTTTTAAGTCATATGCAAATATTAAAGACTGAGTTAATGAACCAAACATTATATCTGTGTGCAAAATATCAATTGTTTAACAAGACTGTACTGAATAATGTGTCAACAATGTGACAACCAAGGGGCCTGAATTAGCATTTACATTTCTCAGAGCAGACATGCTAATGTTTGAACATTCTTGCATAGATATTTAGTCCACTGATTAGCATCCTTTACACTTAAGAATCCAATATCGTCAAAAGAAAATGCCTCTTTCTGGGGTGAATAGCACCTGTGTAAGCAACTGAGTCTCTCTATTCAATGCTGACTGTGGCAATAGACTGTGACAGAAATGCAATTGAAGTCAGTGTCAATTATCGCTTCTATAAGCAGCTCGTGCAGACTTTAGGTGTGTGTCTGTTGTACGGGTGGGAAAGTCTGAAATGCATCACTTGTGTCACTCCTGGCTGATGGTGAGAAGTGTTGTGTTTTGCGATTGAGGGATCAACAAAGGAATGAGAGAGGCACAGCTGTGTTTCCAAACATACCCGTGGATAATCTCAGCAGCTAAATACAGAAGGGATGAGTGATGGAGTAAGGAAGTGACGGAGAGATTGAAGCAAAAGACAGTTATAGAAACAGAATATGAAAAAGTCAAAACAAAGTGTGCCTCTAGGGAGCCATGTGCTGACTATATCAGAGTGTGTACATGTGTGACATGAATATTTTTTGTTCGGCAGCAGCTGGGTAGACTTCTGTTGCAAACACTGATGCACATTTTCTCCCTTGTGTTTCATGGCTCAGATTAGAGCTGGTGGAGAAACTTGTTTATCCAAATAGCCAAATGTGCTCTAATACTCTCTCCTAAAGCCAAAGACATACAGAGAGGCTGGGAGGACAGAAGGAGAAAGCAGGGTAAAAGGGGATAAAGACAAACCCAGGATAAACACAGCACTTTAGAGGGTAAGGTCTGAGACGGAGACTGTTGAACATACTGCCAATACAAAAATGAATTAAACATAAATGTTTATATGTGTATTTAAAAAACAGACTTGTCTTGTTTGCCAGGCAGCTGGAGTTGGATTCTACACCGGTCAGCTGCCCTGATCTCCTCCTCCTTCTTCAGTATCAGTCTCTGGAGACCTGATACCCAGTCTTGAGCCACTGTGGGATTAACATTCTGTACACAAGAGTAATGGAGGAGAGAAAAACAGAGACAAAGATCAGAAGGGAGAGAGCCATGATATTAAGTGGAAAAAGAATTGAGTGGGAGAGAAAGAGAGAGGATAGACACAACAATGAGAGAGGGAAATGAATAAATGCACTTGACAGCATTTCAACATCAATAAATCATAACCATGTTTATTTAAAGACATTACATGAGTAAAAAATGAAGAGCGGCCCTGAGAGGGTCTGATGCTTATACGATCGGCTACAATGAGGTTGTATTGGTCTGCATTATATTGGACTGTAAATCATTTCTAGTAGCAGGGCTTTTCAATATACGTGTATGAGGTGGCCAAGTTATTACAAATTTCTTTCAATAAAATGTCAACAAAATCGACAAAAAGTACAGCCACAAAACACATCATACTGTTGATTAAATACAGCAACTACAGAAGTAGCTTCGAGCCAAACTGCCTCATAAATTCTCAGTAGATCAGTTTTCATGGAACACTTTTTGCCATGGCACAAAACATTCCCATATATACTCTGGATGAGAGCTGAACGATTTGGGAGAAATAAATGTAATTTTTCTGACAAGATACTGCAACTGCAATTTGATTTGCAGTGTAATATCTTAAGGTTCTGCTTCAGTTCAATATTCACTGTATAATAGACTGAAAGCGTGATGAAGCATTAGCACATGAGACACCATGTGTGATTGTCACACAAGGAAGATGGCATGAATTTGTAAAACCACTCACATGACAGTTTGAACTCTGGGTCAGACTCACCACAGAACATACATTCTAAGTTGCAGCCTTTGTGATTTGTTAATTGCAATGTTTCAGACAGCAATTTTGATTTGAAATCAATTAATTATTCAGCCCTACTCTGTATCTGCAGAAACAATGTTAATGAAAGATTGGCCTTTAATTTTCGAATGACATCTTGACCTTTCAATACATGGTCCAAAAATGCATTCAGAAGCTTTAAGTATGCAGTTATAATTAGACTACTGTCAGTGTCTTTTTATGAGGAAAAGTTTAGTACTGAGCAATTCTTTGGCAGTGTACAATTCATACATATCAGTCCTGCCTCTTTAATTCCTTTCCTTTTGCCCCGGCATCAATCTCCATCCCTCCCTCCATCTCTTGGACACATGTCTCTCTGAGAGCTGCTCTGTTACTCTGCCTCCCACTCTGCCTCCGACAGACCTACCAGCACAGCACAAACACAGTCACACACACTCCTGCTGCGCTCTGCAAACTACACTTCCATCATCACACTAGCACAGACAGGCCTGTGTGTGTGGCCACATGATATGACAGGCTTGAACGGTGCAAATCAGGACATAAGAGACTGCTAGTCTCCCCAAGACAAATTGCCTACACCGGTGCATTCCACAGCCTAAACATTATATGCCTACATAACAGGCCATTCCTTATGAACATCTGTGGGGGAGACCTGATGAATGTGATTTTAAAAGTCGTTAGGTGCACCGAAGGAACATTTATCAATGTCAACTTCTGCCTAGCCTCTGAGACTATAATTAGACCATAAAAGCAATAGAAAATATCTCATGTTTAGTTTTTTTATTATGGCTTAGACTCACATCGATTCTGTGTTTTTGCGATGAACTCATAAATCTGGACTTCATTTTTTGATAATGAGACCCTTTCAGACAGGATTAACTGATACTTGACAGGAGTAAATCTGAATGATATTAATCAAACTTCCCCCAAAGAAAAACGAAGACCACAAATATATTGAGTTTAACTCATGTGACTTCAAATCAGTGTTTGTGTGTAGTGCAGTCACGGAGTACCTGGTAGTTTCCTTTGAGACTGCTGATCATGCTGGAAATCTGGTTGACCAGGTTGAGATCATGGATTAGGTTCTGCAGGTCTTGGTAGAGCTGCCCTGGTCCCATGTACAGTTTATCTACGTAGACACACATTTTATTTAGAAAAAAAACAACAACAAATGTACACCAACAAAAATGCAATATATGTGAAACAATCCTGACTGTTAAAAAACATTTTTTGCTGAATTATGACCCAATTTTCAACTCCCAGATTGCACTAAGATTCCCCCAAAAAGGCCGTGCCCTAAAGGGATTTGAAAAAGACACAGCAAGAAAAAGACCTAGAAGCTGATTTCTCAGCTGTCTGCAGTCTCCTTACAGAAAGCTGGATATACAAGCAACAATGAGTGAGGCCAGTCTCATGGGGAAGCACTTAAAACTGGGACTAACAAAGTCAAAGATCAATAGAAGGTAATCAGTTGGTTTCCCACAGGCAGCAGTGACAGCTCTGCAAACTCGGCAGTGATTCTCATCCATGTGCTCACTTGTTCACAAGGACACTATTATCCACTGTTAGCTTTCAGAGGCTGCACACCTAATAAGGTTTATCTTTGCATGTCAGCTTATATCATCCGTTCTGTTCTTTCCCAGTGTACCTTGTCTATGCATGCTGCTAGGTGTTTGCCTCTCATCTTATTAGCATTTGTCCTCAAAATATCAAATCTAACGGTCCTATGTGATGTGACGAGAGAAGGTATTGTGCTGTTGGTCTGTATCAGTGGAAAACAACAGCTTGTGTTCTGCATACACAAAGCACTGCTGCACAAAACACATCAAAGGACTGACAGGCCACGAGTCTCTCTCCCACACATAAAGTCATGAAGGTAATCATGAAGAACAGAAAACACAGGGAGAATGCTTGACAGTTGGCCAAAGTTGCCAACCGACAAAAAATTGAGGTCATTTCTTCAAATGGCGCAATCAACAAGGACAGAACGTTCTTCTAATTAAAATCTGGCTCCATGAATTATGTTCACTACTAAAGACAGCTGCTGACAGTGTGTAACAGTGCACAAAGAGTTAAACTGCATCAGAATCTTTGGCACCAAAATGCCTTCAGCTTCGTTTGCTTGTGCCATTCTTCTCTTTTTCCTTCCTCCACCTCCTCGTCTTTTACCACAATAGTCACTAAGCTTGACCGGTGTTCCAACTCCATGGCAACCCAGCGCAGTCGCCTCCTGGAGGCCTTGTTGACTGGACATTCAGGGAAAACCTTACCCTTCGTTGTATATTGCCAAATGTCAAATTTGTAGGTGGTCTGTGAGAGAATTGCTCTAAAATGTTTCCCTCTGAGCTTGTCTACAAGAGGCGGCTTCCAGATAGGAAAATCCTTTGTCATCTTTACACATGCATGAACACAACTGCAAAGGTTCCCGTAGTGCATATGGGTTTTGGGTTTCACTGATGTTTTCATAATCACTGACCTGCTGTTGGATTTGATTTGTGTCATTGGATCAAATCAATTCTCCTACAAAACACTTACTGATTAAGTTTATATACTTAAGGGCTTCATAAACCCAAAGGAGAAATCATCTGCTGGAGTATATTTCACACTTTGGTGACCATGTTTATGTAAATTTGAAGCAACTGCTTTGTCTAAGTGAATTGAACACAATTTTCAAAGTTCATCTGTTACTCCAAAGGTTGAGACTGAGCGGGCTAAATTCAGGTCAGGAGAGAAATGCTGAGTAAACCTGCATATTTGTGCTATGAAGACTAAGCGGTGCTACAACAGTTCATCTACAGACAGTAGTAAGCAGTACAGTGTTGTGGTAAACCTGGCCTAGTATTATTTATTATTGAATAACAAAAGATTAATTAAGCTACAAGTTTAGCAATATCGCTGTATATGGTTTAAATTTTAAATCAAACAGACAAGTTGTTTGTATCTAAATCCTGTTAATAAGAAGCCCTATGCGATCTGTATAATAGGGCTCAAAGCTAACTGCAGTTCTTCCGTCTCTTTAAATAAATATGCATAAGGAGAAAGCTGGTATGATGTCAAATAAATTTTGTAAAAGCAAAAGTACCATCTTTTGCAGTTTATTATCTGTATTTAGTAATTCAAATGATATGCCCCAAGGAGGAATATATTCCTATCATCACTGACCATTCCCACAGACTAGACTGGCACTGTGCAACTCATTTCAACTTGGGTCCAAGTCTCTGAATGGTTCTTTGTGAGTGTGCCAAATGCCAAGAGCTTTCTAACATAACAGGCCTGGTAGCATCTTCAGAAGCAGGCCAGTCATCCCAGCAATTACACATTTCCTAAAAACAAACAATATATCAACAAATTACATATTGGCTGTGAGAGCAGCAGGGAAATGTAATGACAAATGACCAGTTTGCATGGTGGTTTGATTGCTGTGCCGTGTAGAGAAGAGATGAACTAAGCAGAGAGACATGCAAAGAGATGACATCATATGCTGGAGAGTTTTTTCATTGCCTTATAGTAGGCTGGTCACCGAGCTGCTTTTGGCTGAACACAGAGGACTGAGAAACAATAGTTTCCACTTGTTAAAAGTTCCTGGACAATACACACATTTGTAACACAAACACACTTTCCCTAAGACACACATAGAACTGAAGCAGGTCTGGAAATAACGACATCAGAGCAAGTGAACCAAGTCAAGGTCAGTACGTTGTTATTGATTAACACAGCAACTCAGCCACGTCAAGGCAAGTATCACTTCTTTTTGGAGCATTGTGGTAATGCCCATCATCTCAACAATATCAGCAACTTACACAACATCTAAGTCAATTAACTGCTACTTGTGAGAGCAAACAATACATTGAGACCCATATGGCTTTCCTCAGGCTTTTAAGGAGAGTGCATATACACTTGTATCATCACAGCAGGTTGGGATGAGGCTGTGAACCTGTTTGTCAGTCGCAGCCATAGGAAAACCCTAAAGTCAGACCAGATGTTACTCTGGTCTGTTTGTGCCATCTGTTAGCATACACCCATCCAATGGCTGAACTGTTCATAAGTCTCAGTGAAGTATCAGAGGGAAGCAGATGATCTGCCTTGAGATATGGCAGTGAAGGGCACAACAAATTTAACCTAAATTGAAGTAAGAATGAAGAGTGTATGTACGGAAGCAGATAAAGGAATGAGTGAAATATTTTAAGGCAGTCGAAGGCAGGAAAGTGTGGAAGCTTACTCCTGATCCTGACTTCGTATTCAAACGTAGCTGTGGACTCAGTGCCACAACACATAAAAAATACAATGGAGGTTTCATTAAGACAAAAACAGGACACTGTGTCACCTGGCAGGAAAGGACTGAATATTATGTGAGTGGTGAGTGAGTGGCAGACAGCATTTTAGAATGAGCAAGTCAGTGAGCTACATAGTTCAGTGTGTAACTTAGTGGTAGTAATTCCTGCCCACCACCACTGGCAACTGAAAGCGTGAGCTTTTGACCTCTTCTTAAACACTTCTAACCTTTGACAGACCAGGGATAATACCGTATCAAAGCACTCACCAGGTCAGCAATACAGCAGACTACCATGACTTTGGCACACGCATATACACACCAAACAAATCCTAGAATAAAATCTGCAGAGCTGTGACCACAAAATCATAGACTCTCTTTATGCTCCTTGTTTGTCTGATCTCGCCTTTTAAAGTGGCTGAGCAGCTGTCTGTGACAGGGGAGAACCCAGTGGAAAGACTGAAATCATTGGACTCAGCAGCCAGCATACCAGAGTATTAGAGAAGGAAAGAATCAACACTAAGTGACTGGATGGTCTAAACAGGACTGACCTAATTTATCCATTTATTATTTGTATTAGTCAAGTAGAAAATAGTTTTTTTTCAATTTTCTAAAATGAGGGAAGTTGAAAAACACAGTCTATTTAATCGCTTCCCTTTTCTTAACCACATTTTATCAATGCTGCAAATAATATTGATAATCATAGCCCTTGAGAGAGCCATATTATAAAAGCCCCTGAAAACCTACAAGCTCCAGGTTTTATAGAGTGCAGAGCAGGCACACAGACATTTACCTTTAGTCATCACTGAAAACTTTATTAGCCAGCTAGCTGACAAGGAGTTATGGGCTCCAGGGTCAGATTCTAAAATCTCCATGTCCAATACAGGACACAATCCTCAAATACTGGTTCTGCCTTATCAACTGAAACCACTACATTCTCTACCAGACCTTATGCCCTCAATTCACAGAGCGAGAAGCCGTGACTCACAGACTGGCAGATTACTTATTTAAAATAACTGAACGTGACATTGTGTTTCATACTTGGCTTAGCGTTGATCACGACCTTCTCCCCTGAATGAGGAGCTGGGTAGCGGCTGTTGTCGGCCATGTCCTCACTGGATCCGAACTCCAGCACCTCCACAAAGCTCAAAGGTACGCTCCACTTTAGAAGGAACTTTTGGTCA
Source organism: Amphiprion ocellaris (assembly GCF_022539595.1). NCBI lineage: Eukaryota > Metazoa > Chordata > Actinopteri > Pomacentridae > Amphiprion > Amphiprion ocellaris. The sequence goes on from NC_072785.1 coordinate 18,704,467, forward strand.
AGTGGAGCATTTCCACTTCCACTCCCACTGCCATCCTGACATCTGAAAAGAGAAGGATGATGAAGGCTATCCATCAAATTGGCTCTGGTTTGTGTTATTAAGGCCTTGTATGTGGGGATGCAGATGCGTCTTCTGCACCAAATGAGAATGAAGCATGAGTGCAAGAGGTTGTGAAGATATAAAAGAGAAAAATTAACATCCATGTGGAGGAGGCATACGGATGCAGTGTTAGAAAGATAAAGGAGGTGAATGCTTCATCTAGGACAACACAGTTTTGTACAAGTCAGTGCTCATTTCCCAGAGGCTGTATGTTGTGACCAACATGTTCGAATTACAGGACAGGGCCTGAAAAGCGTAGGAATGGCATTTTTCAGGACACATTAAGTACATATGTTCCAAACTCAGAGACTCACCATGGTAAAAGGTCACCCCAAGGACACTGGTTACATGCAGTGTTTGCCACATTACTCTTGAAAGGCTTGTGAGTTTCTATTCAGTTAAGTCAACTTCAAGACAAGACTTTTACCCTACAGAAGGCAAACTGATCCACACAAACAAGACCCCAACAAAAGCATACATACGACAATCAGTTTCTAAAAATGTAAAATGGTAGAGAGATTACAGGGTATAGCACCCAAAGACAGGAGAGGGTGCAAATTAAAGGAGAGATTAAGCACAGGTCTGGGTTGCGGTCACTCTTACCGGATATTGGGTGTGGCACACATGAGCACATCATTGAGTAGGAAGAGGCGTCGCTCCTTGGTTTTGATTATTTCACCACGCTCATTGTAAACTGTCTCCACCATGTCATCCGAGCGGATCAGGTAGCGGCTGCCGTTACTTAGAAGCTAAGTCATTGAAGATAAGTCAGAATAACAATATGTGAGCGTACAGTTGAGGTTTGGATCTCTGAATAGTTTCTGTTTCGGTACATTTCTATCAATACAAAGCTCAAAGAGGGAATGGAGAATAACAAAAGACCAAACATACTCAAACTTCATTAGGCTTCACTGGCTCATCTCATTCTTGTTTCACTCATTCTTGTTTTTTTCACTTTCTAATGCAAAACCACTAATTTTGGATAACAGGATATAATATATGGATGTCAGCAGTGACTCTGGGCAATTAAAGTCAAAGAAGAACAACCCATCTGCCCCATGTAGGGCATTCTGTAAACACATTTCGACACAGATGCCAGAGTGGGTGGCTGCAGATAGCCAAATAATTACACCTTGGGGAAAGCTGGTGTTGTTTGCACATGCTGTGCTAAGCCATGCGCTAAAAATATGGTATTCAGTCAGGAGAATACTTGGTAGAAATTATGAAGCTCAAGTGCCTGATAGCCACCCACACTGGGGCTGAGAGAAATGCCACAGCATATGCTAAAAGAATCAAACATTAGCAAAAATTTGCAACACTGACTGAGCAATGAGTACATAATCAACTGTAACACCACTTTCTCAACCAGCATGTGAAAAATGCACCATAAGAAAATCAAACAATACAATTAACACAAACTTCACCGAGCAGTGACTACAGTATTAGATGATTTAAGCTACAAAGGCTCATAGAAAAGGACAGACCTTGTTGAGGTAGCGTTCGTTCATGGCCTTTGCAATGTGACGGATCTCGCAGCGTTGGTCGGCTTCTCGCTTCTTTTCGTTGAGCTTCTCAGCCAGTGTCTCCAGTTCGGTCAGGGCCATCTGAAGGGGCAGACGGTCTGCATGACCAACTGGTGTGTTCTTCAGCATGTCCTGATGAAGACGACACAAATCTTAAATTGATACGGCGTTTGTGAATTATTCACTTGCTATCATGTTATCAACAGTTAATATAATACAAGAAAGGCACCAGAACAACTCTCAGTGAATCTGCATGAATTAAATATGTCCAACAACATCTGATGAAAGCATCCTCTTTTCTATACTCGTATATTTCTATTTTTACATCACCAAACTAGTTTGATTAGATCCAGTGTCCCATTTTTTTTTTTACAAGAGACACAGAAAATGCAAATATGCCAGGGCAAAGAAAAGTAATATCAAAAGAGATGAGGAAACCATGTCCCCTGTGATCAATTCCCCTGCCTTCTCTTGGAATTAGCATTTTGAAAAACAAAGTGGCTTGATTTATGAGTATGGCACTCCCTCTGCTGGTGAATATACTGTATATACAACACTATCTTTTGTATGTAGCATTTTACTATCAAGGAGGTTAAAACTAAATTGCATCATACCTGAAGGAGTAAAATGAACTGTGGGAATCTCTGGATAGGTTTCATCATCAGGCCATACAGAGTCATTCGGTCACAACTGGTCTCCTGACGATTCTGCAGATGAGAAGATGAGTAAACTGTATTGTAGGAATAAACCAGTTTAAAGACTTTAAATTATTATTATTATTATTATTATTATTTAAAGTGGGTAGCTGTCTTCAGAATCAACAAGTTGCTAAACAACAGCAAGAGTTGCACTAAATAAAGAGTTAAAATAAGTTGCTGGAAGCCCTCTATTGATACAGACAAGAATAAAGATTATCATCTAACAGTGAAAATAGGTGCATGTTTTTCCGTAAAAAAATATCTGATCCCTGTGCAAGAACAATATTCATGACACCATTTCCACAGGGTACTGTAGTTGTAGTGTTATTTAACACTTTGCTTTGTTTTTTTCAAACCTTGAGAAATTCCAGGAAGCCAGGTTTGGAGGCACACGTCTTCCTTACGACTGCCATTGCAGTGCTAAAGTTGTTCACATATTCACTATAGGCATCCAGCACCATGGACTTTGAAAACTGTAGAGAAGCACAGATATTGATACATTTTGACACCTTGCAGAAATATATTGCTTCACCTGTTTTTGTAACAGTTTTGGAAGGCACAGACAGCTGACAGAAATTCAGTCGATGAAGGTGTCAAAAGAGCTTTTAAAAGAGTGTAGCTGCAGCGTCACTAAAATTGAAATCTTTGTGCACAAAAATATGGCTATCACAACTTTTTTAGTAACACTATATTTTTACTTCTCTATCTGTAGGTAGGAGTTACAAGCTGTATCACTACAAAATCATATACTCACTAGTTTATATAGATTTTTAAATCAGATTAAAAATTGCCCGTGAATAATTCGTGCATGTGCATAAGCAATCAAAATATTCGCTTAACACAAAGCAAAATTATCAGCCCATATGTAAACATACTGTATTAGTTTTTTTGGTCAATTTTGTACTGCATTTTTAAACAGTTTTTCTTTGTCTGAAGACCTACTGCACTACCCATGATCAATTAAATAATGCCTTTTCCTTCAGTGGTTATTGTTCTGAAGACTTTTCCAATCTTTTTAGGAAGATTTCAGGAGTACATGTGTAGTTTAGGTTAGAGTTAACCTCCATCATGTACTCTATGAATGGAGTTTATAAGAATGACTTAAAAATACAAGTGGCTTTATATACTGTACTACTGCTGTGATTTTTATGTATACAGAGTTTTACTAGCTCTTTGAGACGTAAAGATTGAAAATACTCCCTTCTTTACTCTGGAAAAGATTTTGCAAGTCCTTTAAAGCTCCATCAGTACCAGGCTTGACATTAATTGCATTGGCAGGTACTTGATGGATAGACTTGATGCATTTGAAGAAATGCAGCCTGCAGCTCCATCGGCTTGGTCAGAGCTGGCTGACGCTCTGTCATCATGAGTCAAGTGTTATTGGCAAACAATCAGTGCCTGTATTGTCATCACTGGACATGGCAGCAGTACCTGACTCATCTTTTGTAAAAGTAGATATAAAAGCCAGTGGCCACTGAAGACCCATGAGGATTTTCATGGTTGGAAATCTCAAGTGTCTAAAGGTGCAACACTGGAACCCTCTGGGAGTGGGTCTATAAAAGGCAATGGTTGGGTAAATATAGCAAATATTCTCATTGTTGGTTTTGTTTGTGCGTCTGCACACCACACTCTGAGTCCTAGCATTTGGGATTGTTGTAGATTCAGATTAAATGATCAACAATCATGTTTGTAAGTCAATGTTGACTTGAAAAAAATCCAAAAACTGGGTGTCTGGTTTTCTGAAGATTCCTTGATATAGTTTAGTAAGTCTTATTTTGCTTAATGTTGTGAGGTGGCTGGGCAGACTGTGCTTGTAGCTCCTGTGTTCTTGTAGCAAACAAATTAACTACCTGACTACATACCTAAACACTTTTAATTTGGCTTTGTGTTTACAATCTTTAATTGTATTGTATACACACTTCAGAGTTGGGAACAGAAGTTCTTAAAACAAGCTTGTAGTATAAAGTCTTGATGTTTTATGGTTTAAATTAGGAGGGCAGAGAGGGCACTGAGCAGACATATCGGTGTCATTGCTCCTCTAATAACAGGAGTTGAAACACAAGGAAGAGAAGTGGTGAGCAGGGCTGAGAGAGATGATCTCTTTTGTTTTCTTGCCTAACAGTTGCTAAGCAGCCAAAGACAAGAAGAGGATAGAGTACATTCTATAAGAGAACAGAGTGCAGTTCCCCATATCTGCATGAGACCAAGTGTATTTGACACAAAATACGATAGTAAGGAAGTAAGGTTGTGTTGCACACAATTATCATCAAGACACTAACTTTAAAGAGTAAAAAAAAACCTGCTGAACTTAAGCAGTGCAGCGGTACCACAACTCATAAGATTTTTTGTTTAATGTATTGGTGTAGATCTAAAAAGGCTTTAAAATTACAGTCTCTGCTTACCGATGCCACAAAGACATCCCCAATCATCTCCAGGCTGTCCCACTCAGCCACACGGCTCGCCAGGGCAATCTGGAAGAGGAAGTGGCACTGCAGGATCTCACGTACACGATAGAAGGTCATCTTCAGTTTCCTGTCGCTCAGCAGCCTCGGCTCAATCTGAGACAGGGGCTTCTCATATTGCTGGTAAAACAGACAACATAACCTGTAACAACACACACTTCAAGACATTTCTGACAAACACTTCAGCCCTTTTTGCATACCTCTAATATCCTTTTGAGTGCATCAAGATAGTTCTTCTCACTTTCCAGTATAGACCCCAATATACATCTTCTAACAAGCTGTAGAGGAAAAACACCAAACCAGAGGTCTTCAGTCAAATAGCATGGTTTCCTTTAACAGTTCATTTAAAGTTTGAAGGCAACCATTAATTCAGAGTTGAAAGGCATGTTCATTACCTGTTGCTGTGAAAGACCATCTGGTGCTGGACACAATATTGGCTCCACATTGAAACAGTCCACCTCGATGAAGAGTTCAGACTCCTCATCCTCAAAACCAGCCGATTTCCTTTCTAGAAGATTAAGAAGAGATAGCAATTCAACAAAGGAACAAAAAAAATGGTATCCTAGACAAATTATATTGCCATTTACTAAAGCATTGAAGCTTTCACAGTAACACAAACAAAACAAAAACTAAGGGGTCTGAGTAAAAAACAAAGCATGTAATTGTCACACAAACATAACAGCAGATTTCTATTGCATATTTCACTTATCAGGAAGCTGCATCAGAGCACAAAGTCGGCCACATGTTTATTACTAAACACAAACAATCTTTTAAGGGTTACATACCATGACAGAATGACTTGGTTTTGATGAAAGAGCGTCCCTTCTTCACTGCAGCTTTGGTTTTCTCAAGTCCGTCTTTGGTCCCTTCCTTAGCAGCCTTCACCAGCTTTTGCATCTTTGATGAGACAAAATAAACTATTATCTTTATCAAAACAGCAACACTAAGTTACATGTTTCGCAGTGAATTTAAATCCAAGGTTGGGTTTAGTTTACTTTGTCTAAACCTATGGCTAAAGGTGACTGAACTGAGCTATGCAGGACAGAAGCAGTGTTAGAATAAAGATGAAGATGTATGGCAGATTATAAAATACAGGACAACAGAGGCGCAGAGCTGACCAAACAATGACAGTAACTGGGACATCAGCTGAAAGTAACATAGTACTTCCACCAAAATAACTGATTTACAATATGAAATGATTGAAATACCACAATCATATTCAGCAGTTTTTTCATTTTTCAATAGGTCTCTCTATAGTGTAGACAGGATGCCAGGATGAACTCTCGAATAAGAACTCTGTTGCTGTTGTCTCAGTTTACTGCAGAATAAACAAATGTTACTTCAGAATATATTCTAAGCTACAACCCGCGATGCATCAACATAAAACAAGACAGGTCAATGCAGCAGACAGTGAGGCAAATGAATGGTTTGCAAACCCATCACCAGCACCGCGACCAGAAGTCATTCACATGAGAGCAGGATGAAGGCACCAGGTCAGTGACAAAATGCCCAGAGTGGAGTTAGCCATACTGAGAGTGAAGGGTTGGGACTACTTTATCTAGCACAGACAAATAAAGTGAGCCTCAGGTAGTTTACCTTCTGCTCGTGTTTCTGTTTTAGCTGCTGTAGCTCTACCGTTCCCACTGTATTTGCCATTAGATCTTTCATCTTTTTCTCATAGTGTTCTTTCAAGCGTGTCAGATCTTGAGAGAGCTAAACAAAAGCAAAGTAAGCGTTACTCTTGATGGTTTTGGAATGAGCTTGCATCTCAGCAGTTCCAGCAAACTCATTTCCATCTAAATATGTTGGTTGTTAGACTGCTGACTGAGTTTATTCTCTTTCAAAAATATCCTTCCTAAACAGGAATAAAATACCTTTCCAAGTACTGGGTGATTGGGGCAATTTTCACCCACTTATTTTGGATTAATTTACCTCTATGTTAGTCTAAAAATAAAGTGAACTTTAATTCTCAAAACCACACAGCAAAACATTACAGAGTGCAGCAAGCTGTCTAGAAGCCAGAAAGATCACTTTCAGGTCAACAGAAGTAAATGGGCAACACTGAAAACACACAGAGCTTGATTGACAAATAATGTATCCACAGGATTTGTTTGAATCAACAAATTTAAACTACACCTTCATATAATGAAATATATTGCTTCCTTTATTGCAATTTGCAGTAAATCAGGTATGCAGAGGGCAGAGGTAAAAATGCAAGCTCTGTACAATACATCAACAGGACTTGGTTGTTGGCTGTGACCCAGGGAGAGAAAAGGAAGGGTAATTGTTATACATACATGCGTCTTTCTCTGGGGTGGCTTTCCTCTCATGAAGGCGTGGGGCAGGCCATTCTCAGGACGGCCTTCCCCATCGCTGGCCTCATCATAGCTTTCAAACTCACTAGAGCTCCAGCCATTGTCGAGGGAGCTGTTACAGCCACCCTCCTCCCCAAGTTCCACGTCATCATAGATCATCTCATCTGGGTCTACGTGAATGGAGACAATCATAAAAATTACACCATGGAGTGTACACTACAATAGTTAGGTGCACAAACTTATTACGGATAACACAATAACAATTTATACTGCACTCGAACAGAATAGTTTTGCTATAAATATTTTAAAGCTTATCTTGCTTATTTTTTTGGCTGACAGCAGGCCAAAAAGTGCTGATATTGCATGATGATTTTAGATGCCATAGCTTTGTGGTGTTGGTACAAAATTAGACTATACCAGACAAAAAATGTTCCTGGTACTTTGTTGACACTTCAAAATTTACTCTCATTAGTTTTACGTAAATCGTCGGGTGTCACAATAATAATAGTAATATAATCTATAGTAATAGTAATATTACGTATAGTGATTGTAATATTATTTATAGTTACTACTGCAACAAATTATAAAGCAGAACGCTCAACATCAGCATAATATAACAGCCAAAAGTTGTCAGTTAACACTTTTTTCTTTTAATAAACAAGTCAAAAATACAAGTTTTTGAGTCTAAGCACATGAGTCAAATCTAGGTTTTTGAAAAAAAAACTATGAGGAAACTGGAAGCGAAAGCAAGAAGCTCTGACAGGTTTCAGACTAAAGACAAGAAGGTGAAGACTAAATTTGTAAAATGCAAGAATCAGAAAGAAAGTTAACAAACCTGTGTTGGAATCAGAGTTCTCTCTGGGCACATCGTCATAAATCACCTCATCTGGATCTGAAGCACATAACAGACAGTCACAACTACAAATGCAAGGCTACTCATCACATAACTAGACTGTACACACCAATCAGGATGTAATGTAAGGAGGAATCTACAAGAAAGGCACAGACAAGGGTCTGCTTCCTTAAAATACAGGGAAGGAAGTGTCTGGGAATTTAGTTGTGTAAAAGAAAACAAGAATACATAAGAGCCCCTTAAAGGCATGCACTCTATATGCAGAGCATGTACAGAGAACTGAGACAACAGCAGTATTCTAATATCTCTACTATATGTATTTTTGTTGAGGTAATTATTCCTTACTTTCCATCCATGCAGTATTGGCAGGATCTGATGCCCATTTAGCCAAAGCATCCTCTTCTCTAATAGGTGGATACTCTTCACTGAAAACACTTGAAAAAGACAAATATATATATTATAAGTACATGGTCAAGAAACCAAGGTATAATTCAACATTTTGTGACTTTATTCTATGTATTACCACTGACATGAGGGCAGCAGGCATTTATAATATACGATTAAATCAATAACTAACTGTACATGAGGAGCAGAGAGACACTTTTCATATCTGTATCTCTTAAGATACAGCAATACATGTACTAAATAATCGGCATAGACATGCTCTGATAGTGTTGTGCATGACTAACCTGTCAACAGAAGTGCTGCCAGTCCCAACCACTGTCACTGGAGAAGGAAAGAGAGAAACTTAGACAAAATAAATTAATAACACAATATATGTTCTTGCCTGTAGCTGTTTTTTGAGGTCCCCCAGTTGTCATAATCCAACCATAAAAGCTGTGAACCTGAGTATGTGATATTACTGCACAGAAATGTTAAGAGTATGGAATGAATGCAGTTATAGAAGATGGTACACATAGAAGAAATCTGCACACTTCATATCAGGCAAAAGTTTAGAAACTTTCTGTACCACTAGGTGTCACTGATGATTCCATAGATTGTGCATAATGAAGTCAAGATGATATTCTGCTGTTTATGTGCTTCCATAAATTTCCCTTGTCATGTTCCCATTTTAAAATACTTCCAGTAACCTTCTGCTTTTTGAGGAACATGTCATGGTAAACTATTAACAGCAGCAAAGTATACTTGCTATGTGTATCACAGCTGAAAGATGCCCAAACAACAAAAGTGTTAATAATTTCGTACATAATCACACACCTCTTCGACTTTCCAGAGTATCCTACTAAAACATCTGAGTATTTCAACATGGTGTGACCTTGGTAAGATAATTACAGTGCAATCAGGCTGCTGAGACTGCCAGGCCACAGGCTTGGACTCAGCCACTGCAGGATTTTAGGGAAACCGGAAAATCCTCACAGCCAACACAGATCTTTGGGGAGGGCTAAATTTAGTTCCTACTTCCTTGTGGCCAGGCTTCAGGAAAAACAAAAGAAAGAAGAAAGGACAGGGAATAGAAGTAGCTAGGACAGCATTTACGTGTCGCAGGCTTGTATCTCTAGGTCTGAGTGCAGTGAAACAGGAAAGGAGGAATTTCCCTCAAAAAATAAACAGAGGCTTAATATCCAGAAACCTTTCTGTTGTTGCGTATACTTAAAAAGTAAACCTTGATCAACAACTGACCCACTTTATTGTTCTCCGTTATTATTTTAGAAATCATTATTATAGAGAAGTATTTTCAAGCTTTCGCACTATTCTACTTTACCGTCTTCCTCCATGGAGAGATGTCGAATGATGACTGGTGTGGTGTAAGTTGGTGTGATGAGTGGTACACCCGAGGGGGTTGCATAGCCACAAGGCACTGGCACTGAGTATCCTGAAGTGATGCCAAGAGGGCTGGGGTGGTTATCATGGCCTTCTGCCTCTTGGTCTTTGGGCTCCATTAGTGAGGAAGTGGAAGAGGAGGGCCCATGTTTCTGCTCCAGCTCCTCCAATTGGAGAGGAGTGATGTCAATCACAGAGTAGGGGTTGACTTTGCCCTGGGATGAGATCCGAGGGACAGCCTGTGGAGGGTGCGGGTCATTGATGGATGCATTCTGGCCTTGAATGCCTGTTAAAATAAAAAAATATATACAGTTAGCTTACATGCTATGTATACAATTTTATTTAGAAGAAATGTGAAAAAACTATGGAAAAATGCCATTTCAGGACCAAAGATACTGGAACAGAATGCAACACAATGATACATCTCTCCTAGACATCTACATCTACATCTACTTCTAGTCTTTCAGCATGGAGTTTGCATGTTCTCCCTGTGCATGTGTGGGTTTTCTCCAGGTTCTCTCACTTCCTCCCACAGTCCAAAAACATGCTCAGGTTAATTGGTGATTCTAAATTGTCCTTAGGTGTGAATGTGAGTGTGCTTGCAACTTGTCCAGGGTGTCCCCTGCCTTCACCCTAAGCCCCCCAGCGACCCTAATGAGGATTAAGCAGTGTATAAATAAAGGATGGATGGATCTACAGAGTACACCCACAAACCCTGGGCGTAATAAGTGTCATTTTAATTTCCTCTGCTCTGATTCTCTAGAGAGTTTTGTTAATCTTCAGAGGATGCACTTTATTTTAAATAATTAAGCAGTTATTAAACTTTGCTATTCAATCAGACATGAACAGTCAAAGGTGTCTCATACAAGCAGCTATTGTTTGTATGAACCTCAACTGGGTCTGTTGTGTATTATAAACACATCTACACTGGTGATCCACCCCAAAACCTCAAGAAGAGAATAAAAACCTTTTTATTGGTTCCATGTTTGTTACAGCTAATGCGGGTTTAGACATTTACATTCAGGACACCAAAATGTGGCCATTCTGGATGAACCATTCTATGCAGCTGTAGTTCAAAATACAGATTTAGGTTAGGAGTATTGTGTCGTTGTAAAGCGGTGATTATGAAAATGTGAATAAGGGACCAGGAATGTATGAACTGACAGATCCTCGCTATAACAAAAGTGCAAGGCATATGCTTGTGTTTTGTTCATGCATTCCTTATAAGGGCAAAAGCTGTGCAAAAGCTGAAAAGTGCAGTGTGGACATCTCTTAACCACAATACTACAGAATGAGTGAGTGAAAACAAGCAGCCCTGTCCTGCCTGCTGCTGCCGCTGTCTTGACATTCAGTGATGAAAGCCAGACAATCTCCAGCACCAGGCAGCCAGAGATACAAGGTGTCATGAGAGAGACAGACTGCCCCACTTCACGACCTCACCTTACCTCAGCTCAAGGGGCTGGACTATAGATCCAGATAATGTACACAGAACATGCCAGGAGAATGTGGAGAATTTGCGATCACTGCTCCATATTCAAGGCATTACTTGCAGTTAACCGAGCACAAAAGTTGTGGGGAGGACTCTCTGCCTCAAGGAAAAGCTAAAACGGACTCAAATACCTTCTCTTGCCTGGAGCAAGAATAAAATGTCAGCACTTTTGGGTTGCAAACCTGTTGTTCGAGGATCTGTTTCTGTGTCATCATCTAGAGGAGGGGGTGGAGGCGGTAAATCTTTCTCCCTGTCATCAGCCCCCTCAGCAGCAGATGTCCCCTTGGCTTCTGCTGTTGCTCCACCTGCTGTGGAGGATCCGCTCATGGCAACTGTTGTGTCGGCTGATGATAGAGTGGTGCTGGATGCGGAGGAAGGTGCTGGGGGGTTCGAGATGGGGAGAATGGCCTCAGGGTGACTGGCCACACTGTTGTTCTGGCTGTGATCCTTGCTGATGGGAGCTAGAGGAGCTGGAGGTGCAGGGGGTGGGCAATCAGCTGCAGGGATGTCATCCCCGCTGTCATCAAAGTCGAAGGCTTCCCCCTCATCCTCATCTGCAAAAGGGACGCTATCTGCCAACACTGGAGAGAGAGGTTTCAGAAATATTACACATCTAGAGAATGTCACAAAAAAGAGGTGGGCAACACAGTGATATCAGTCTTTATGCAGCGATAAAGATTCATCAGCTGTTAATGACTTTTTTATGCTTTCACTGCTGAAAATCTGGTCGTTATTAGGGCATAGTGGTGATAGAATCTTTTGTTACTAACTTAATTCACTGGATTAGCAAAAAACCAGATTATATCATTATTTTATCCACAAACTGCACCACAACTGCATCTTCACAAAATATGCAACATCAGGCTATACACATGCAACCGTGGCCTGCTGCATCAGAGAACATATCCCAAATATTGTATATTTGTCTTGTAGTTCTTCTACTAAACCTAAGTTAAACTTACATCCTCTGTGGGTGGCAGTTTTAGTCCTTGGACTGGTAAAGCTGAAGGCCATACACAGCCTTATAATTACGGGTGGGGTCTAGAACAGCTGTGTTTCTTCTTACAGAATTTTTTATATCAAGAACTGGCACCAAGACAGCACATCAGCTGCTTTGCTTTACAGCAAAAAAAAAAAAAAAAACTAGGGCAGAACTACAAGATATAGTTTGCGTTCAAAGGCATCACATTCACATCGGAGCGCTCACTTGGCAGCAGACAGGAAGGGAGCAACAAATATCTTTCCAGTTTCCACTCTGCAATTAGGCCAGCAGGAAAGAGAGCCTATACTCCCTTCAGTGAGGAGTACTGCCTGAGTTTATGCATTATTTCTGATCTGCTGACAGAAGTGTGAGCTTGACTCAGTGAAGTAAGAGTGAATAAAAGGATTAGGAATGCACAGGCCCAACTTTCTTTATCTGGCTTCATGTTTATGCCCATAAGATGTGCAGATGGCTTTATTTAGATCAATAGAGCAAGAAATAAAGTATGGTTAATTAAGTAAGGTTAAAAAAAGTAATGTTTTCTTTATTTCTTTTAAATCGGCCTTAACTCAATGTTGGTGAAAATATTAGGTGGTAATTTAAACAGGGTTAACACAGCTTTATTCACACAAATCCTTCACCTCTTAAGTTTTGCTGAAAACTTAAAAATTTGTAGGTGTGTTGCTCCCAAATACCACAGATTCTTTGGGAATACTTTCATCAGTAGTTACACCTTGACTGTATTAACTTACAGACAAAAGTCTTATCTTTGTCTCTCTCATATCCTGATCGTTTCCAATGTAAACAGAAAATTCCAACTTTGCATGATTTCATTTCCACCTTGACTGAGTGAGCTATTCCTCATGGCTACACAGGCCGAAATAGCTCAGTTGGGAGAGCGTTAGACTGAAGATCTAAAGGTCCCTGGTTCGATCCCGGGTTTCGGCATTTTGACCTCTCCCTGACCCAACCGATGTTTTTTTTCTCTCCACAGTTGTTAACCCAAGTAACCCCTCCATAAAGCTTTTGTGTACGGCCTAAACTACACCTTTTCTTTCTGACATTATTCAGTTTTCTCTCATGCTGCATGTAACGTAACTTCACACACACTGGCATTTCTTTGGTCAAGTTAGGTTGATGAGGTTACTCTTTACGTGCAGTTACCATCAAATTAACCACCTTCACTGTTGGAACATGTTGTGTTGTCCCTTCAGGCCTGTGCGCTCCACTGATAGTGACCAGCTCAACTCAACTCAGCTCAGCTCAAAGAAGCAAACACAATGACTTTGAAGTTTCTCACAACAAGGTACGCAACTCTAAATCACCAGTACGATTCCCTCAGGCTTTGACAGGTAGGCGTTTCACCTCGTCAGTGTGAGAGAATGGTCCGTGACTAATGTTCCAGGTCAGCATTGTGACCCTGTGTGCATGGGGAAGAGAGAAGTGCAAAGAGCAAACCTGGAAACAGAGATGCTATCTTTCTTTTTCCACCTGTGCAGTAATGAATGGTTTGAGACTGTGATAAGGCACGGATAGCTTGCGAATAGTCTATGGAAGTCCTAGAAAGGATGATGCATATTCATATTATAAACATTGCTATATAATGCATTCACTACCCTCACTGTGGTGTCAATATAGGACACTTAACTACACCAGAGTGGACGTGATTTGATTGGATTTTGCCACACTATGAGTCATACTGACCATTCAATAGTACATCTGAAACTATGGGTAGAGAAGATCATTGATAGCTGGCTGTATGGGTATGCATGCCTGCAGCTTAATTACACACTATGCTGGACAGTGACCTTTGACAAATGTAACAACAAAAAGACACACAACCACTCGTGAGAATCCTACAGTTTCTTGTGCCCCAACACTGAAGTGGCAATAAAAAAATATGTTCATGTTGGAGGAATTCTCTCTGCCTTTTAGCCTTGTCAGAATCCAAAGCCCGAGATCATTGAGAAATATACATGCTAATGTGGCACACAGACTAGATGAAGTACCCATTGTTAATTCATAATGACAATATGGATTCTGTTCTGAGGGCCTCTCTCCACTCTGCTACATAATGGCCTCCTCAGATGAGTCTCTGGGTTACGATCTGCTCCTGCATCGCCCTGGCAAGAAAGCAAGAGACTGGCCACCAAGACACCAAGCATTTCTCTGGTCTATGTCTATCCCCGGAGGGTGGGTGTGTGTGTGTGTGTGTGTGTGTGTGTGTGTGTGTGTGTGTGTGTGTGTGTGTGTGTGTGTGTGTGTGTGTGTGTGTGTGTGTATGGTGTGTGTATGGTGTGTGTGTGTGTGTCTGTGTGTGTGTGTATGGTGTGTGTGCCCTGCTGAGGCAGTATTCAACCCAATACTGAGGCACATTGTCTGGCATTCACAGTCGCACAGCACATTTTACCCTCCTCACTCGTTCCTCTGCCCACACACTCCACAGTGGTGGAGGAGAGGAATCTGTGCTGTTTACTCATGCTGTCCAGTTTCAGCAGCCCTCTGGGAAGTGATCTGACCAAGAGATGACCTACAGGAGCTAGCAGGTGATTCTACTGGCCTGACATTGTAATCACAGAAAACCGAACAACTATGAGACAACAGTAACACAAAACTGTCTGCGTTTAAAGATTTTTATTTTTCTTTTGTTTAGGTGCTCAATTAGTTCTCTAATTTTCTTGTCAGCTCTCTGTTGGTGTTTTATAAATCGGCAGTGAACTGCGAATAGTTTCAGCACAGGGCTTGAGCCAATGCTTGTTTTGTTTGATCAGACAAGGGAAGTTCGAAAACCTTATAATTTAGAGGTGGAAATTACAGAATGCTTGAAAAAACAAGTAACAAAAATATCTTTGTTTGTTCTCTTAACCCTTATACGCATTTTGATGATTTTAATTAGAAATTACAAGTGTTAGGACATGAAAAAAAGAGGTTGATATAAAGAATCACCTTTGACTCTTTTTGTTTGTCACACTGAAATTCAAAAATTGTGGCCCGTACGGGGATCGAACCCGCGACCTTGGCGTTATTAGCACCACGCTCTAACCAACTGAGCTAACCGGCCCACACAAACACCTGCTTTCGACCATGTAACTCGTGCATAAGAAAAGAGAAATGTGCTTATCATGTGGAAAAGACAAAGTCTTGTTGACTTTACTTTCAGGAGGCGGAGGAGGGAAGTCTTCCATGTCCATGCTCTCTGCTCTTCTCCTGCACAAGCTCTCCAGGCAGCAGCATGCAGAAGATTAACTATGCGGACACACACACCTGAAAGAAAAGGACAAATGTCACAAAAAAAGCAAAATAGCCAGGTTGATATAACAGTAATTTGAAATTAACTGAAGAAAAGAAGAATTCTTTCATACATCACAACGGCAGGTCTGGCTTGGAAAATGCGAGCCATTCAGTTGACAAAAGCCCAACCACACTTGTGATTCCGTGTTACTTAATCAAAGCAGCACACAGCAGAGGAGCATGGCTGTGTGGTCACGGTCTGGTACCTTTTGTGTCAACAACAGAATCTGAACCACAGCTAATTCAGACAAATAATAGAGTGAATGAAAACAAAAGAAGCTCTGATAGTGCTCCTGGGGGCTGTTGGCACGAGCACGTGTTTAAGTGTACACAACATTCTCATATGCTAATTGTATGTGGAGTATGTCATGTCATGGGTATAAACGGGCTTTCCTACCATTGTAATGGATAGATTATACCCTGTCGATTGACCACTATGAAAACAAGGAGTGCAGGGAAACAAAATTTATTCAAGCAAGCTAACATTTAGATTTTAACTTTTGTTTATTGTTGACTTACTTTGAATCACCACAATAAGCCTCTATCCCTTGTTCAGTCAGCTTAACTTTGGTCTCCTCAAAATGAATACATTTACTAGAGGTCTTAAATCTACTACTGTCTCACAAGTAATTAAACTTGTACAGTTTTTTTACACTGCAAGATGTGACTTCAAATACAGTGAAACTTTGATTAGACAGCTAAACTAAAATTAAACTAAACTCAGTGAAAGGCAACTATTGCTTCTAGGGTAGAACTCTGTGAGCATTTTTGTTCAAGTCCAAGAAAAATCTGTTCTCGTGTTTAACTGGTAGTCTTATCCTGTAGGCTGCAAAAATTATGTTGATGTAAATCAAAACCAAAGCATGTTATCCTGCTATCATGTTGGTAGAGTTTGCCAGAAGGCAACAATCTCCTAACAGAGCTGACTTGGCTTACTGACTACACACAGTCCACTGAGATAGCTCCGAGTATTTAGGTTGCAGGGGTCTGTGTGACATTTTGACTTAATAGCAACTACACATTTAGGCCCAGGGAAATGTTATTAACATGCTGAGGCAGGAGAGACCTTTGTACCTGCATGGGCATGAGAGGCATTGCATTCCTCAGCAACACACTTTGTTTGCTGATGTACAATTTGTATCCAGAGGTGACAGTTTCTGTCAAACGTCTCCTTGAGAAAAAATTGTGCTATTTCCAGATTTCTCCAGCTTGCTAATATCCACAAGAATAGATGACAGAGCCATGACATCATGCTGTAGCATAAAGCAGGCCATTGTTGTGGAATGCATGCCCCATATTCTACCAATGCATTCTCCATGGTTAAATGCAAGGAACAACATCAGTTCTACTTCTGACTAAGACACATCTACACCACAGCAGTGCAGCAGATAGAAAGATAACTCATTCTAAGTCTGAAAGCTTGTTTTGTCTGCAAACAATGTGAAATCCTCTGCCTCTTTGTCCTCCGCCTTATTCATGGGGCACAAGGCCAGAACGGAGGATGTGAATATACAGGGCCAGTGTCTGCCGAGTACAGTGCGGCTGACAGATAATTCAAGTGCTAACAGAAACAGGTAGAGTACACATAGCCTGAGGACATCATAGCCTTCACAATAGAGAGGAATCCAAAGAGACAGACAGGAGCAGCTACTGTGTCATATAGAACAACTGGAGCCATCTTTAGGATATATGCCGCACAGGCTGAGAAAAGTGATATATGAGTATGAAACAGGCAGCTACCTGACAAACATGGCTGTAACTGGGCTGGTACATGTTGGAGTGAGAACTAACAGTTCAACCCTGACAGGAGCTTCAAAAGGTGACTCACCTTTCCCTTCTAATGCATTGTTTGAGATTTTGGGCAGCAGGAAAAGGAAGGAGGAGAGGAAAGCAAAGTACATTGGCTAAAAACTGATTTTGTTTCCTTACATTCTTGTTCATTTATCAACCCTATGCGTTGTGCCAGCATGACAATCTTTACTGTTGGCTTGCACACCATGCAAAGACAGCCTGTCTGACTGTGGCTTTGAAATCAGTAAGCAGATTCTTCCATTCATCTTCACTTCTATAATTACTCTGATTTTCATCTTTTAAAAAAAAATAAAACTTTTTTGACTTGGTTTTGGAAGACAACTAAATGCATCTTTCCACAAATTAGATCTTTCAAAGTCTGTGATGTGGTCCAATTTCAAAGGTGGTGTGCACAAGACAGGCGCCCGTCTCACTCTGTGAAGATAATCAACTCGACAAACACACTCCTGATATCTGCAGCTTTTTTCACCATCCTATCTGTGATGCAGCACTGTAAGCTGGAATACGTTTAAACTGTCGAACAAAAGCGGTCAGTAAATATATGCAGTTTACAAACTATTACTGAGATGGCGAAAATATACAGCATAATTATTTCATATTCACTCCGCTAATCTGCTTAGTGTTTAATTAAAAGATTACAGTCTAATCTGAGAGCAATGATTGACGACGGAAAGGAAGACAACAGAAAGGTAAAATCATCCCCATGGTTGATGACAGACTGAGCTGAGCATGTCATTACATGCTGGGAAGGCTGAGCTGTGTTCTGCACACAGGAAAATAGTCATCTAGCTTCACTTCACTGTAATGCAGACAATTTGCTCACCTGTGTATTCCTAATAACGTACGGATGTTAAACAACAGATAATAGGTATGTAGCATACACATTGACAATACAATTCCTAGTGTGGAAGATAAACTGAAACCTATGTTCAGTCATAAAAAAAAAACTGTACAGCCTTTTGTTCTCAGGGTGCTACCTAAAATGTTGCAACATTCTACCAGACATCGTCATTTCACAATGCAGTGTTAAGGGATTACTATAGTTTATCTCTTTTGAATTACTCAAACTTTTTAAATCAAGGATGGGCAGAGAGATGCTGTAATACAGTAACAAGTTTCTCTGAATTCATGATGATGCACAAATGACAGATCATTTAAACAACAGAACAAAAGAACAAATTCATATTGGAATCGGGAAGAAAAAATTGTACCTTCTCTATACTTTACTAATATATTTCTTATTATTTCCCTGTTTCCCTACCTGGATTTAAAAAAAAACAAACAAACAAACAAAAAAAACCCATTCCTGATCTGCCCCAATTCCTTTACCCATCTCTTAGAGCAACCAGAGACTGTCAAAAATTAATTGTGTGTTATGCTGAGAGCGATTCTACAAAACAAGCGCCCTGGCTTAGTAAGAGGCTTTTGCCGCACACTTACTGACAAGTGGCATTCCACACACAAGCTGAAAGTCATAAACAAAAGCCTGGAGAAGAGGGTGGTGAGAGAGGGGGAGACTTGTAGTGTGCTTTGAATGTCTGTCTTTAGCTTTGCAGCTATTTGGATGGCCGTTTTATTGGGCCGTATGTCCTTCTGCCAGGATTACAGTAATCAGGCCTCGCCAGAAAAAAGAAGATCCCAGGCCTACAAAGAGTAGAGGAACAGGCTTAACAAAGTAGTGTCATGTATTTGTGGGGAGGTTGAGGGGAGGACAGAGCAGTGCCCTGCAGCATACTAAAAAGGAAAGCAGGTACTTCTCTCTATAATTACTTGTACTGTATTAGGATTCTTGACTATATATAAACCACTGGCTAATAACACCTGTGGCTCATACAGGATTCAAAACCCATCCTTGGAATTACCAACAACACACAGTTAACAACTGAGTTCCTTGTTTTACAAACAGTATGGTGACAAAGTGATGCATCCACTGGTTGTTTATTTTGTCAGGTAGCACAGCCTGATGCCTAAATCTCAACTCAAAAGCACTGAGACTCATACAGGATCAGCCTTGTAACTATCACAGCACACAGTATCTGGGCCAACCAGCCTTGACAACACATCACACTTCACCACCCACCCTGACCTCAAAATGGGTGGGGAAGCTTACAAACAGGCACAGCATAGCTGATTTTCGAAAGTGGGAATTTTGACTGCTGCCAAGTTGAAACTTTAGAATAGATCAATAATGCACAAAATGGAAGCACATTTATGGATGCAAATATCATTATAAATCACAGCTAAGCAATCAATCTTCCTCATAATTACAACTGTTTCTGTTTTTGTGTAACATAATAAAAATATTTTGACAGAAGACGAGCATAGTATGCCCTACTATAACTGCTACCAGTTTATATTACCTAATAGCTATGGATTGTGGAGAATACAGACAGATAATCAGATCCATTGGGCTGCAGCATTTCTATCTGATTTAGGTCTGGTCTATCGGGCACGTCAGGGGGCATCTGGGTTCAGCTGCAAGCACTGAAGCCATGTTTCTACACTGATTGTGGTCCATGCTAAGCTACCAAATGACTCATAGCTACATTGTATCATGCATTACATGACAGCATAACCATTATGATGCATCTCACAGCATTATAGTGCCGAATTATACCCACAGTACAGGAGGAGTATTTTATACAGACATTTTTTTTTATTACAACATAAAGTTTCTTTTTACACTGGCCTTAACTTTGAACCAGAGTCTGTTTCTAATAAAAGATGCAATACACTGACATGGCCCTCCTAGCCTGAGAATCACTGGACAAATGATAGGCTAGAGCTGCATAATATTTCAAACGTGGTGTCCATTTGAAAACAGAGGCAGCGTAGTCTTGGCTGTCACCCCTAACTGGTCTCCACCCACTCAGTGAGCCACACCAAAGCTCCGAGAACCCAACATGTCACTAGAAGAACACTATTTAGTGTGTGGTGAGCGGTGGATAAGCGGCTGTTTCAAAGGACTTTTGTTGACAGGCTGGATTTAAGCTCTGAAGGAATTTTAATATGAATAGAGCCACTCAATCAGCTTACAATAAATGACCACAGGAAACTGCATAACCTCTTGATCATCACAGTACTTGTCTTTGCACTGACTTCAAAAAGGTGGAGACAGTTTCTGAAGCCAAGTCTGCCATTGACCCCTAGCTTCACTCATCCTTGAACTGCTAAGAATGTGGGTGCTAGCATAGGCCTCTGAATGAAAGGATCAGGCAACTTGGTGTGATCTATGATGACTTCCACATGCCATTTACATGTGATGTTCCCGGGTCAATTCTGGGTCTAAATTTACACATGTTCACAGCTGCTAAACAAGTTCTGGTATGTGATTTCTCACATCCACCTGCAGAAGAGCAGTGTTTTTTCTTTCCCAGCTGTTGCTGAACTATGTTGCTAATCCGTGTCTTATCTGAGCGGATCAGTGGCCGGGTCATGGGTGGACAGTGACTCCATAACTGCCTTTCTAAAAATGAATGGTATGCTCCTCTGCTCAAACTCTGTGTGCTCTGGAACCCCAGGTTTAGTCATTGGTAAACAGACAGCATTTCCATGAGCTATGACAGGCATAGCAGACATACTGCCTGGTGACAACTACTTTAGAAATAAGGAATTCCTGGTATTTCTGCAGTGAAACTATGAAGTTAGGCTATACCAAATGTTTTCATGTCAACAACAGAAGGATAATTAGATGCTTAAGTACTGCCTCACCTTAATAAGCCTCTACAGAACAAATATAGAAACCTGCAGTGGCACACAAAGAATTCTGTGTCTACATGATGCCTACCGGTGCTTACATTGAGCAGTGAATTAGAGCAAGGAAAAAATGATCTGCGCTTCCAGGATGGCGTTCTTTAAGTGTTAATACAACGGGGGGAGGTATTAAGCATCTGTATTTGCAGCCGGGCCACCCTAGTTATTTGCTAAACAAATTACCAGTGGAGACTTTTGTGTACATGCATGTGTGTGTGACCCGCTAAATGTCCCGACTCACCCTTGTGTTGGCTAAGTGAACTGGACATGCATGACACTAGACAATACAAACCAAGATCAAAGCACTCTTTGTATTTCCACCAACTTTTGGAGACTTAGCAAAGCTTACCAGTTTCCTTGAGGCAGTTGCCTTTAGCTATGCAGAAAAACAACTACAGCGGGAAACAGTGTAATTAAATCATGGTTTTAATACCTGTTTAGACTGATCTTCCAGCTGACTGAAGCTGTACAGTGCTTTCACTGAGGAATGCTATGCATGACTACTTGAATTTGTAGTTGACTGCTGCAGTTCAGGAAGACTTTCTCGACTATTAATGATTTTAGGCAAGTGTCAAGCCCCCAGGAATTTAAATAATTTCAATGTGTATGTTTTGCACCATTGAAAGTATGGTTATAATCATGGTTGAGGACTCTATATGCTAGTTAATCAGTCGTAAAACAGCAAAAGGCTATCTTGTGCTTGCAATATCATCCTTGAAAAGAGGCACTGAGTTAAAACAAATGAAGTGCTCAACACTATCAAAACGTTACATGGCAAGCAAACATGACAAGTAAAAGCCTGAGGAAATATGGCTGTATTTCGTCCAGTAAGTGTAATAAACGCAGAGAAAGCGTAGTAGAGACACAACACGTTCTTATTTCGAGATTAAGGCGCACTAGTTCACATAAAAGCGTAGAAAAAGTAGTGACTGAGTTATAGCAGGTAGCGGACAGTGTTGGCAACTTCACAAGGTTAGCTAAGGCGCCACGTTAAAGCCATCTCCCAATACACTGGAATATAATGCAAAAATACACTCAAGTCACAATTAAACGCAAACCAAATATTGTACACGTTTTCATTTCAAATATTTCGCTTGTTTTTACTGCTCACCCGAACCAATAGTTAGCAAAACAAATGTTTGTCATATTTAAAACTTTGTCAAAAACTTTGAAAAATGTCGTCAACTCACCATGTTCTGACTTTTTCCCACATTAATTAGTTTTATCCCTTCGCAGTAGCGCTGTTCCGGTGTTAAATGTAACACATTTCTGATTTCAACACAACTTAAAACTCATCAAAACACATCCAGTTTTTGCCCTTCTTTTAACTTGACGCTCTTCGATGCAAACTGACTCCATCCATAGAAAGATTTTACCTCCTCTCAGAAGCTGATTGGCCAGCGGGCGGAACAGAGCGAGCTGTGATTGGCTGCTGGGAACGTCAATCAAACTTCTATCGTCTTCTCCGGTAGGATGGCTCGTTCCAGCAGACTGATCACGTGACATGTGGGGTGGCTCCCTTCGAAACAGCTGTCCGCTGATGATGTTGGATTCAAGTCTTGCATTTTATCCCTTATGATTTGACTGTAAAACTCAGGATAACTCAGAGGAGGGAATTAGGGGTTCCTCTTTTAATACTTTCTTCGAATAGTTTTAATGAACCAGCCAAACAACTAACTTTTTGCTTTATTAGGTTTGTTTTCCAGGAAAAAGAGGATACATTGCAGCAAAAACACACGTGCAGTTCAAATAACTGCTCAGTTGTTGGGCTGAATTATAGTTATTGAACAGATCTAAGGACTTTAACCCTTTTAAGCACAATTAACCGTAAAAATGTGCCATTATATATATTATAGTGCCTGTTTACAGTGACATTTATCTATAGTTGTTTAACTTCCTTTCCTGACAAAAACTACATTTTCTCAAAATCTCTGCTCACACAAACCATCCTGTCACTTTTTAATGTAATTTCTTGTGTATCCATTTGGACATGGATTTGTTTATTTTTTTAAAAAAGTTAAATGTGCTTAGAAAAAATAAACCTCAAAGAGGAAAAGTTTATTATATTTACATCTGTCAACATCATGCCAACATACTAGGGAAATATACTGTTGAGATAATTATTCCTATTCTGCCACCTACAGGCAGAGGCTCTGATGTGTAGCCTTAGATTCTAACTGGATAAAACCAAGGGACACATGTGAGAAAGCATTTTATTTTGTAAATCAAAATAACTTGAATGAATGCATTTTTCCATACACACATGATATTGCATTGCTTGGGATGTGTAACTGAACTTACAGGGGATCTTCTGCCCATCCCATAATGTTATTGTAATGCTGTCATTAAACATGAAATTCAAAGAAAAAGCAATCCACCGTTAAATGATCATAAAATTGCGTCAGTAAACATTTCAGTGACATCAAGTGTAAAGCTTGACGACAAAATAAATTATTTTTCTATATTTAATACTGTTGTGAAAACATTTCCCGTGTTAAAAATATATTTCTAGTCACAGAAGCTGTGAAATGCATCTATTTCACTGAACAGAGTGTAGCCTCAACTATTTATGGGGCCTTTCCCACATGATAATGTTGATGAGTAAAATGCAGCCCAGTTCTTCATACATCAGTTGCTGTTTCAGATTACAGAAAATCTTGATTTTACTCAGCAAAGTTATACAGATAATGCAAAGTCTTATGAAGCACACCTGGTTGGAAACAGTCCAGCACAGGCTTTTTTTTCCTGCCATGGTTGACTCATTTCTTGTTTGCTTGTGCAGGCTAAAACTAAGGTGTCATTTTGCATCTCCATGTGCAAAATTTGTACATAAATTAACACTGTTTGTGAATGAAATTAAATATTTAAAAATCCAAAAATTATGAACAATTAATGAAATACAGTAGCAATGCTGTTAAAGCCAACACACTGAGAAATGTGAGAAATTGTAAAGAATCTGAATGTTTGCAGTCGGGACAAACAAAACCCTTCCTATACCAGATAAATGACAATACACAAACCAAACACACCAGGCCAAGTCTTCCAGTACAATGACAGCTTTGTGAGAAATAACACACACAAAAAAGCAAATTTTGGATATGGCTAAACACCTACTTTAGTAAAACCCATCCAGTTTAAACTACCTTGCTTCTAATATCAAAATACTTTAACATCAAAAAACTAACTCTGTAATTCTGTCAACGCTACTTCAGTTTTGTCACAATATGTTTTCATTTTGAACAATAAAGCCTTTGTGAAGTCAACCATTCCTGAGCTTTCTTGCACCAAGAAAGAAAATTCTGTTGTGGCTATGATAAATGTTTCTTTCTTTGCTGAAAGTGGATTAACAGTCCAAAATGTGACTCATGAATGAACAGATCTGTCCACTTAGGATCTAACAGATTTGCTGACTAACCTATAGAGGCTCATTCTTTCAACCTAATCCAATTGTACAGTCTACCCTGGCCAATCAGTGCTGAATAACGGTGTCTGTTATAAAAGTATCAGTGGAGCTGTGTGTGAAAAAGGCCATATTCTTGACTTGACTTCACTACTCAATCGTTTGATAAGCACTGACAAACAATCTCTCCTGCCTCTCGCATATATTTCCAAGCTCAAAACGTCAACAGACTTGTTCTTCACTGGAATGATCAACCTTCACTATCCATAGTAACACACCATAAGCAGACAGAGAGATATAGTCTTCAAGCATGACAGAATATTAATTTTTAAATACTGTAGATGTACAGTATTAAGACTCTTATACGTTTTGGATTTAACAACACATTCTTTTGTAAGCCATTGCTACTGAGTGACTGCTGCAAGAACTGCTGTCATATATCTATGCTGTTGTGAATAAATAATGAATCACGACTTGTAAAGGAGATATTTCACAACACAGTACCTTGCAATGCAAGCAGTCAAGGCAACATTCCACTGACCTGAAAACCACACCCTCCTACTAAAAGATTTAAATGGGAAACAGAATAAAAAGCCAAAACACATCAACATGGCAACTACCTGAAAGTAAAGTCAGATGGAAGAATATCTATTATAATGACCTTTTTTAATAGGAAAGTCCACCTCTGATGTGTGAAAAAAAGGTCTAAAACCATAATAATAATAATAATAATAATAATAATAATAATAATAATAATAATAATAATAATAATAATAATAATAAACATCATAACATCCTATTTAAAGTCACTTCACATTTCCATTATAAAACAACAACCAAAATAAGAAATGGCATCTCTGAAACTCCTTAGCTGGCATGAGGTTTTACAGAAACCTCAGACTGACCCTTTAAGGTGCCATTTCCTGGTGCTGGCTTGTTGCCAAAGTTCCAGTCCACTGGATTCAGCAACTGCATGGTCTTTTTGTGCGTCCAGATGGGGTTGATGATAAGCGTGAGCAGAGCGAGGCCAGTGAAGAAGAGTATGCGTTGAGGCAGGGCCACGTGGGTGCTGATTTCTCCCCAGTGAGTTAAGGTTACCCACCATATGAAATAAGTGAGAACCATGCGACAGTGGAACATGTGGATCATCACCCACTGGTTGGCTTTCCAGAACAGAGTATGTGCCCAGCCAGCCTGTCAGGAAGGAAGGGGGATGGAACGAAAAACAATCATGGTATTTTACAATAATGTTTTTATACTTTCTAGGTACTCAAATGAAATCTGTAAGTAGAAGGAACAAAGAAATTTTAGTTAGCACCACCAACCTTTTTTTTTTTTTTTTTTTATAGAACTTCCTCTTTCTAAGAACACTAAACCTTATCGGACATCACTTAAAAGGTGCACAAGACCAAAGAGGAACTGAAACTTGATGATACTTTCATGAATTTCCAAAATAGATAGCAAGAAAGGGTCATGCGACTGCAGGAGAAGCTACAAGCAGAACTTGCCAAAGAAAGGTTTAGTAACTAAAACCTATTACTCACACGCGATACAAAAAAGAAATTTTGTGTAAGGTCATTATGAAGCACTATAAGGTCCCTACCTTCAGTAACATCCAGGATATACAGGTGAATGGCGTGCTCATCTCTAGCAGAAGCGTAACCATCGGGAGGAAGTGACCCAGAGAATCCCACACCACCGCCCCTGCATATCCTGACAGGGCGAAGAAATGGTGTGTCGCCAGTGGAAGGTCGAACGACCAAAATACCAGACTGGACGAGTGAAGGGCTACATTTTCAAATACAAAGAAACCTGTGGCTGTGAGGACATGAAACCACGACCAGTCTTCTTGTCCCCTCACTCTGTCTCTGGTCAACAAAGAGTCCTCAGTCAGGGCCCGGAGTCCTGCTACGGTGCTCTGGATGCCAAATACTGCCCGAGTGGCTGCCAGGTTCCAGAAAACCTTCTCCTTAGCTAGCAGGGAGTTGTAGGTGCGGCACAGAGCCACAGAGAGGAGGTGGGAGAGGATGAATGTCGCTGTATAGAAGGCGAATCCCAGGCCAATTAGCTGGAGGCGATAGTCCCAGGAAAAGTATTCTGCACTGGGCTGGAGGAGAGGGCTGGTCTGCTGCTCAGAGGCCATGGTGTTTCAGGAAGGGTACTGGGCCTTAAACTAGGGAGGCTCACCTGAGGGTGGGACTGAGAGGAGCAGCTGGTACACGCATAGTGTCTGAGTCACCTGCAAAATAATGGACAGACAACACACAACCCACTAAACACAGATTAACATATTTTAATTGCTATAAACAAATAGTAATGTACGTTTATCTAGGCTGCATTAAGATATATGTCTAGTTTTGTAGATGTCCCATGTTTAGATTGAGTGCTGTTCCTTTTATGCTGTTTTTATTGAACTCTTACTGAAGTTAGCAACCTGTTTTTGATCTCATAGGTAAGGTTTTTTTTAAAAGCTACGTAGCTTCGTTTCAGCCCTACCTATTTCCTTTAGTGGATCTCTTAAAAAATGAGGAACACTTCGGCGGCAAATAAATAGCATCGTTTTATCTGTCCAAGCCAAACTTTCATTACCGAGTCGCTCAAAAACACGATGACTCAGAGTCAATTGTGAGCCTCAACTACACAAAAAAAGAACCGAGCATAGGTAAGACACACGCTAACCACGCATTAAATAATCTGAAGCACTTTACTCACCACAAACTGTCGAACTTAACATCCTGGCAGCACATACCGAATAGACGCGCTTGACTGTACACTCTGTTCACCAGGAAAAACTCACATCATACGACTTCAATTTGGTCATGTGACACCCACAAAGGAAGTCCCGCCTCCTTTGAACAGCTGG
This sequence comes from Amphiprion ocellaris, assembly GCF_022539595.1. Taxonomy (NCBI): domain Eukaryota; kingdom Metazoa; phylum Chordata; class Actinopteri; family Pomacentridae; genus Amphiprion; species Amphiprion ocellaris. The sequence continues at coordinate 18,731,789 of NC_072785.1, forward strand.
ATATTCTATTGGTCAACACAGCTGAGACACATAATCCTATTGGCTAGCCTACTCTTTAAAGCAGAGGCATTGCAGGGATGTTGACGAATGGATGGTTTAGCCCTGCCCAGCAGGCTGTATGTGTTGTTCTGATAATTGCACCATTTTCAGAGCACAGTTAATATTTTAGGCAAAGCGAGCTCATTCTACTTTTGTTTCTACTTTCAATCCATGTTCCTCATAATATCACAGTGCTTGCAGGCTGGTCAGAGCAGTGGTTTTTAAATTGTGTGGCTTGGAATTAGTCTCATTTATGATGATTAACAGCAATAATCAATGTAAAGGTGTGTCTTGGAGATACTTCTTGTCATAAAGGCTATATTAAGGTGACCATCTCTCAATCAGAGAAGTTTAAATACTGAGATTAAGACCACACAGTGCTAGTTATGGTCTGAATTTACCTGAAGTATTCCAAAAATAAGGAATAAAACCCTACATAACATTATATAGGCTTTAGCTTTACTTTACTATAATAAATATTTAGACTAAGATAACACAATACTAGTGCTGATTTAATCTTAATTAATAATTAGCCTAACTAGTTTGTGAACTAACTCGTAAATACCTCAGAATAATATACAGGAAAACCTCCCCAAAAACCCCAGGATTCCCTGAGCAAATCTGCTGCCTGTGCTGCTGACAGAAAATGCTATTCAGGCCTGATAGCAGCTTATCTAACTGTAGCAGCTTACTCCACTGCTACTCAGCTCTCTGAAGCCATATTTTTTTAGTTTCTTAATTGATTCACTTTCTCTGCGTATTCATGGGGACACATCCACACACACAATAATGTGGCTACTGCAGACATACTGCTGTCAGACTGTGAAACTGAAAAATCTCCATAAAAATTTAACATCATAGAGAAATGTTTAGAGTGCAGTTAACAGGTTGGACTTTAACAAACAGTAAAATAATATTCCAACATTTATTTGATTAGCTGAAGGCTATCATATTATTTTAATACATGATGGGGATAAGAGATGAATAAATCATTGTAGTTAAAAGCTTTGGATTCCCAGGTCTAATGACGTCACTGGTCTACAATATGCTATCAGTTAGATGCATGGCTGAGTTTTAGTTTTTCCCGAAAATAATGTCAAAAGCTACAAAATACACAAAACACTAAACATTAAGTAAACATTTGATGCAAATGCAAAGTAAGGCCTCAGTATATAATGTGGTTGTTTTATTTTAAGCTGTAGGGTGTACGTCAGGTAGATCGTCTTGTTTTAATTACAATTTTAGCTTCCTTGCCTTTAAACACACCATCCAGTAACATACATTTTGGTGTCACTCGGTGATCAGATTCATAGGTATATCTAAACTACCTGCAATGTTTGTGTGATCAGCTTTTCTCTGAAAAATATTTGAGATCCCAGCTACAGCTCCTTACATCCAAAATTACAGTAATCAGCACAATATATTGATGTCACCTCTCAGTTTCATAAATATCAATTATTGCTAGATATAAATAACGATGTGGTGACTTCCCGCAAGGAATAAAAACTTATGAACAAATGGTAAATAATCACCAAGAAGAAGCAAAACGTCCTGTTGTCTTTGCTGGACTATGAAATAAATATTGTCATCAAGATGACAGCAGTAAATTTGATATTTAAGTGAAATAAAAATGTGATTTTTAATAAAAAAGGTGTACTGAGAGGTTCAAATGTAGCGTTTATTTTTTAACTCATGCATTTCTGACTTTGTCCAACAGGGGTCAACCTTTCATTGCATATTTAGGATTGTATAAGGAAGTTAACCTTTATGCATTTTTTATTTTTATCTTAGAAATGATCCACCAGTAACCTCAGCCCTAGTTTATAAGTGATAGTTCTGTTCAGCTGGTTTTTTTTGTCTTCCCCTTTGACTACAACAACATATACAACCAATCCTGTTAAACTGAAACAAACAGCTTGAAGTAGCAGCTATTACATGTCAGCTAATTTCACAGCATTTGTGTTCTTATTATTTTTCTTTTAGTTTTCATGTGTTACTCCTTTTTGTCCGACTGTGTACACTGACATTTTGGACAAGTGAACATTTTTGCAGACTTAGTAAATATCAGCATGGAGACAGCCTCTCCTTTTCTCACAAAACACAACTTTATTAACTTTATCAGTACATAGTGCTTGGTGAGCCCATATAATTCCCAATATATCACTGAATAACCTCAACCTTTGTGGGCATTGCAAAGTCGAGTCCTGATATGTCGTAGTAGTTATTATATTCTCAAAGTGTAAGCAGTGACAATGCTGCCCCTGGAATCAGCATCAAACCTGCTGCTGTTTTATGCTAGGCTTGGATTACATTAAATTTACCTCTGGATACATGTATGTTCACAACCAGCTGCATTACAGGCTGCAACATGTCTTCATCTGCAACAATGTCATCCATGAGGTTATGTTTTCTGCTCTGTGTCTGCTGTAAGACTCCTTTCAGATGATCACAATGTTAGAATATGAATCCTTTTGTTCTGCTGTTGACCTAAATGCTGGATATTATATGAATTTTATAAGATATAAAGTGATTTATGGAGTCGTTATTTTGTTATGTTTAAATGAATCACATTCAAGGATAAACCGATGCACACTGATTGCTTCTGGTTGCTATGAAAAGCACTTCATTCAGTGCATTCTATCATATTATTCTATCTAAGATATAAATGCTAAGTCACTGGTGACCTTCATGACACACTTAACCAAGAACAGTGAAAAGTAAATGTATCAATTTCTCTGACAGATGATTCAGAGCTACACTCCATCTTTATCTCACTGCTGTTTTTGGTTTCACAGGCTGCATACAAATATAAAATACATGAAATGTCAAGAATATTCTGATAAATTTATTGAGCTTCCCTCGTATGAGTGAAAATCCTGCCACTGGGAATACTGTTGTACTAGGACATGTATCAAATAGTTGCTGTTTTTGACGGCCTTCTCTAGTGCAGGGATGTCAAACATGTGGCCCTCGGGCCAAAACCAGCCCGCCAGAGGGTTCAATCTGGCCCACAGGACAATTTTATAAAGTGTAAACATTACAGAGACATTAACTGCAAATTGTAAATTTGTAAAACTATAAATTTAAAATAATTTCTAGACCTTGACAAGTTGCTTTGATGATAAAGTAAAATATGAGAGTGCTCATTGTTCTTTTGTGTTTCATTTTTGTAATATTTTGTCTTGTTTTTGTTGTTTTTTTGTCTTTTTTTCTGACTTTTGTTGTTTTTATCATAAAGTAAAATACTGTATCATTCATTTCCAGATACCTGTGACTAAATGTTTTGTGTCTTTGTAGACATGCTGTGATCTCTAAGTTGTAATGTGTAAATGATAAACTGAGGCATAATGTTGCTAAAATTTGACTTTTTTTCTTGAGAAATTTCAGGTTGTTCATAATGTTTTGTACAAAGATAATTCTTTCAATGTCAAAACTTTGAAAACATACCTTTTTCACTAAAACAAAGGGAAAATTTGGAGTTGTGGTTATTTGTAGATTATTATGTTGTGATTTTATTGGTCTGGCCCACTTGAGATCATATTGGGCTGAAACTAAAATGAGTTTGACACCCCTGCTCTAGTGGATATAACGTAGATTAGCATCTGTCGGCATGAAATGCATTTTACATCAATACCTACCATGTTATGAATATGAATATTTTTACCATAAAAAGCATAGTAGCAGAGAGGGCATTCTTACTTTTCCATTCAGATTTTTTTTTTTTAAATAAACACACAGCACACAGGCAAACTTGTCCAAACTTTTTCTCCAAAAATTTAATTGCAGAATTATTTACATCGGATGACCTAAGCAATGATCAAACTACTCAAAGAGGCAAAATCTTTCAATAGCGCTGCTAGGAAAGAATGGGGCAAATGCATATGTTGTTACAAACGACTAAAATAACACAAAAATAATAACTTACACTGAAATAACACCCTCTGAGAAATGCGTATGTGATCGACTTAAATAAATACATAACGAGTGTACATCAGTGTGACCGTGTTGGAATTCTGAACAAAAAAACAAACAAATAAATAAGCCTACATTCAGAATCAGTGTTTCGCATGCCATCATATCAGCTTATAAAACAACCATAACAAAGTAAAAATGACAACAGAACAGAAGCAAGAGCAGAAAATAGTCATGTTTCAATGAAGCATATATTATATATTTATATATCTATATATATTTCTTTACAAATAATGAATATTTGGCATTATATTCATCCTCACTATAGATATGATATACAAGAGATGAAAATAGTTTTAGCTAAACAACTACCTTTTTCATTTTATCTAGTAATTATAGAGTTTTTCACATTCCAAGTTCAAGGAAGTGTTGTATCAGTCTATATCTCTGTGAGTCTGATGCTCTTTCCACGGCATGGTTACGAAAAAAGTCCCCTTGAAATATTTCACATAATGGGTTCTAGAGTTAAAAGCGGATAGACAGTCGTACCAGAAGTCAGGCCACAGAATGCTGAGCTGAAATGACTGAAATACATGACTGGAAATGGGAAAAGGGGAGGTAGAAATGAGCTGATGAAGGATATGTGGCTGTGGTAGTGATGATTTTACAGTATGTTGGATAAGTCAAAAAGATGGCACTTGTAGTTAGTTACCCTTGTGGGATTAAATATGACAATTTTTGTCCTTGGGGTTTTCACAAGTTTTTGGCGGGTCACTGAACAAACACTGCAGATGCTTTCTCAAGTTTCGTATCCCTCCAACATGAGTCAACCAGAGGGATCCAGCATAGAATACCCACTAAAATAAGCTTTAAGGAAATACAAGATGACTTTAGAAAAGAAGGCCTTGGAGCATCTAACTGCACCTATTTGGACAAAAATGAGTGAAAGGGAAGGAAAAAAGAACTTCTTACAGATTGAAAGTGATTTTCAGTGGGAGACAAATGTGACCCAGCCATTACAGCGGAGAGGTTTTGTTCAGGCCTTAGAAAATGCCAGATGGGGAATGGTGATTTCTGCAAACCTAGTTCTTAACTCTTCCGTTAGCTAGAAATCTACTACCACTTGTGTCTCTTTTGCAAAGATCTTTTTCAAGCTTTCCTACCACCCCAGGTGACGTTTTGGATCTCACTTTACAGTATGAATTTGCGCATTCATGATCTGACTGGAAAAATGGTCTCATTATGCAAATGCGTCTTGGAGGAGCAAAAGATATGTTTTAAACTGAACCCGTGTGGTGGATATGATGCATGTTTCCACAGCCCTGCTCAATTTGCATCAGAGAAACACTCCTCTGATGTTTCAGCGACAGCCTTCAGTGAAACTAGCCCAGCAGAGACTGACATAGGCAAATACATGTAGTGCTGATGCTTAAGTTCTACAGTACGGGCCACTATTCAGCAATACATTTATCAACACAAGCTTTGAAGGGCCTTGGAGGCTGTTTGCTTGATCTCACCAAGGACCCAAAATCTTACATAAGCTGCTTTGCTTAGTCAAAGGCAGGCTGAAAATTACCCAGCACAGCGCCCAGCGATCCTCACAGAACAGCCTTCCAGCGACACAACAGCATACAGCACCAGCAGTTTGGGGCTCAGAGCGGAGCTCTCGTCTCCTCTAAGCCAGCATATGTCAGACTGAGTCTGTCTCTCTCCCGTCTGCCTGCCACTGTGGCAACAGCAGGGGAACGTCTCGACTCTGCCAACTGCCTGGCATCACACGCCCAGACACGTTCCAGAAACCCACTGTCAGACTGTTAAAGGTCCCTGCCTCTGCAATGAAAGACCAGCAGAATTAAAGATGGGTGTATGTATGTGTGTTCCTTTTAAAATATGTAGTCTAACACTCAGCCACGGGCTATTAAAAGACAAATCCGTAATTGAAAAATGGCACTGCATGTGTGAAATATCATTACTCCACGGGTCACCTGGTGATTTGTTGGACTGAAAATACATTTTAGTTTTTGTCTGAGCTCTGCTACAGGAATTTTGGCAATGAAACAATGTGTCATGCAAGGTTGGCTGGAAACAAATCAGAGTAAAACACATCTATACTTGGAGTCATAATGGATTCAGAGCTACGCTTTGTGTCTTCAAGGACTCTGCATGTGAATACAGCAAGGATGCAAAAAAAAAAGAAAGGACTACATTTGATCAAAAATCCAATTGTATCCCAAATAAATAATTAATATCCTACTATATGGCATCTAAAATATGCTTTGGAGTGGTGATGGCACATGGACATTGTGTATCTGTGTGTTTGTGTTGGGGATAGATGCAGGTCAGGCCACAGTTGGGTAGTAATGGGGAAATCAAGCCAACTCAGAACACACACCGACCCCAGATTCACCCTCTGTTCTGAATAGGTCAGCACTGCACTACAAAAACAAGATGCACACACACATATCAACAACACACACACACACAAACAAAATATTCAATTCCAGAGAACTCTACTTTGTTAGTATGTAATGAATCTCCCTGGTCCTGCTGCGACCCATGATGAAGCCAGGCACTCTGGCACTATTACTCAGCCAAAAATCTCAAAGTCAGAAAAATAGATTTTTAAGTGTTGTACCGAACAGCACACAGCATATTATGTTTGAACTGACTGTTTTTCTAGTTGTGTGCTAATTAAATGAAAAGCAGCACCATTTAGTTGGTTGATTATCTAACATTTATTAATAGGCTTCAGTCTGTAGGTCAGTGATTCTGATGTAGCGTTGGCAACACAATGGAGACTCACGTCCAAGTTACTGGTACTAACATTTCATAATGAAGCAGGAAGTTTTCCATTTGCTCAGAGTTAACATAACTTGATGAATAATACTGCAATAACAGGTATTATTTTTTTCATAGTACAGACCAGGATTGGGCTGCTCTAGCTATTTTTAACTTAAGTTCTGTCTGTTTCATTATTTTGATCAGAAATATGAGTATTTATGCAGTTTAGAAAGAGTTGGAAATGTCTGATTATGCTATTTTAACGAAGACAACACGTTATTAGCACACTGATGTGTAATTTAATGTGTTTAAATGTGATTTAAGAATCTTTACAAGTTATATTATCATTAAAATACAATTCTATCAAGTGTCAACTCAGATTGTCAACCATATTCACATCGACAACTCTAGCAAACTAACATTTCGTCAGTTTGTTAAGTCCCCAAGCACATAGCACGTATAAATATTTCAGAACAATTAATCTCTAGAATTTGTTTGTGCGGTCGACCCATTTAAATCTCCACTGACACAAACTGGATGAAGTTTACAGAGAGCTGGCGTTACCAAGCTCTTGAGTGCATCTCAATTGTGATATAAAATCTAGTCTAACTACGTCATGTTTCACAGTATATCACACACGGGTCCATATAGCTACAGGCGCTTAATATCCCCATTCGTCATGTATTTCCTTTAAGCAGAATGCTTGCAAAGTTTCAGTTGTGTGAGACTTGCTGCTTGGATCCCTCTGGAATGCCTTTGCCCCAATTTTGTTTCATTATTTCCCATCATTTCCTAGAGGGAGCCAGTTACGATATTGCTAAGGGAGGCTTTCGACAACACAGAACTTTTCAAGAAATGTGAGACCGATGAAGCATTTCTGAGATTAAAGAAGCTAGTATGCAGATATTTTGTTTATGCTTCGACCCTTTTTTTCCCCTCTCCTATCGCTCCTCATTAACTGTGGCTGAGGGCGCTACTTGAAAGGGCCTGAGAAAAGTATATTAGATGAAAACCCGGCTGTGTGGTTCTATGTGTGCGATCAAGCCGCTGCATGTATGCAACAAATCCAGATTTGTCAAAAAATCAACAGAGAGGGTAGACAAGCAGCAGACATGAAGGAAAAAAACAAAAACATGATGAATATTCTTCCCACTCACAATTCAAAAATACAACAGTACTATTGTGAACTTGGGTATGTACATTTCCCTTGGAAATAGAGAGAATTGTAAGAAGTGCATAAGTGCATTTGTCTACACATTTTGTTCTAAGGAGTTACACAAACCTTCCTAGTTTTTTTTCTACTGCAATGACATGATGAAAATGTTGGCACAAGACTTGCATGTTTTCAGCTTCAAGTAAATGTCAATATATGAAAGTTGGCAACAGGAACATGAGATATATAGGAAAGTTGTTGTGAAATGTGCATGTTGATGAGCTGACAGGTGTCATTCTTCCACCAATCCAGACCATGAGGGATGTTTGACTACAACCAGACTGGGTAGAAAGCTGCATTTTCTCCAACACTGACCAGCTTATTAAGGGCTGCCTGAATAACCTTGGATGGGTGAACAGTGCCACATGCACAGAGTTGAGGTATTTCAAGCATTGGCACTTTTCAGAGTTTTGAACTTACAATAATTTTGTGATATTTAGTTTGCAATTCATACCCCCCCCCCCAAAAAAAAAGCCAAAAAGAACATAGAAACAAACATAATGTAATTTTAAATTATTGAAAAATACTGAAGGGTTTGATCATTGTTGAACAACTTGAAATAAACAGATTTTCTCTCATTTACTCTTTTAATTTTAGCTCAAAGGCCTGGTTGCTGGTAGGTTTTCAAAGCTGCACTTTTTAAATGGCACTTTGCAAATGCTGAAAAACTACAGACGCACCCATCCAGGATGCCGGATGAGAGAGCTTGTAGGCTGGGAATCCCGATCACCAGCGAACCAAGGAAAAACCCAGCCGACCCACGTCAGACATACGTTTTTGCTAACACTTATTCTGGCAATGGGAGAGGAGCCTTGGCACATCCTACAGTCCGATGGTGTTGGCGATGGGCACTGAGGATGGCTATCGAGATCAGACAACGAATGGATAAAGGAAGAGTAGAGACAGTAGCAGTCTAGAAAAAAGGCTAGTTTTAAAGTTGTTAGAACGCGGGAGCAGGGAGACACGTCGGCCCCTGACCCTATCTTCTCAAAGTCTAGTCTGAGCCTCTGGAATATAGATCTCAATGCTGTCCGCTCGCTCTGAGGCTGAGTTCTGCCGGAAGGAGGCTGCTCGCTTGGCTGCCATGAGCCGTCGACGGGCCTCCTGCCGGTGCCTGTCTGGGAGGTCCAGGGATTTCTCCCTTGTTACTGCACTCTTCTGTCGAACTGTCTTCTTTGGTAAGGGAGCTGGTGGCTTTGGGAGGAAGAGAGAGTACTGAGTAGGGCATCGTACACTCCTTAATACAATGTTTCTCTTACTTTTAAGGAATGCCAGATGCAGTGTTTCAGATTTTTTACACAAAATCGTGCAGCTACAATACAGTGCTGTAAATGTCTTGCGGCTGAGACTCCTCACCTTCTTTTCGGGACTGTCCACGGCCCTCCAGTTGTTGTTCTTGATCTGCTGCAGCTGGTCAAACTTCATGGTGACGTCGTCGATGGAGAGCTGCAGCAGGTCCCAGAACCCAGCCAGGTCCTGAGAGGTGGGTCGCGGCATGGCGCTGGGGTCCTGCGGGAAGAACGGGCAAGACAAATCACAACAAAGATTATTAACTCGATCTTTATATTTACAAAAAGGAGTGAGCCAGATAGGGAAGTCCAAAAAACAAGCACAAGCCCATGTCATGCAGTCAATGCTTACTGCACTTCATTCTACGTCCACTAGATGTCCTTATCAGACTCATCAAAACAGGCCTGAACGCCGGTTTGAGAGTTTTTGTTGAAAAATGAGGGCTAACAACTTGTGATGGAGACCAATCCTGTCATATTTTCATGAATGAGGTCTGAAATAATACACCGCCTTTGTCAGCTCAGTCCTATTCATCATTCCAGTCCTCAAATGAAAGGAACATCAGATCGAGAGGCGCTTCATTGTCTCAGCAACTGGCTTGTAGTTTGCTGCAGGTTTTAATGAGTCATGAGATCCTGCATAATGTATGAATTTGCCACTTTCTGTTTGGGCTTTTCTCGCGTTACATCATCCCTTTCTAACTGAGATATTTATGTGTATTTATAGCAATGAAAACAATACTGATGAAGAAAAATACAGGAGCTGTTAGCTAACTATAAGACTAAAGCACAGGAACACAGTTTCATGTTTGAGAGGAAACAATATTATAGAAAACATTTGTTTTTTGATATGTGGACCGTTTTCAAGGCAATTTCACCAAATTATTTTAAATTTATGCAGAAAACAATTGGTGTGATTCACATTTGTTCTAAGACAACAACACAGCATCCATTAAAGTTTCACTTTCAAAATCATAAAATTAGACATTTTTTGATTTCTTTTTCTGTGTGTGGCTGCAACTTTGTGAAATACTGCGGATATGTGGGAAATATCTTGAACTAAATAGGCGCATATGATTAACCTTTAGTTCTTTACAGATTTCATTTCAATGAATATTATATTTTCATGACAAAAGTTTTAATTAGAACTTATGAACATCTTCCTATCACTAAACTTTATGATATAGCTCTTTAGTATGATGCTAGAGTGATAGGTTCATTCTCTCAACAATAGTCTCATCATGCATGAAGCTCCTTTTGCAGCACATTATATAATTTGTTCAAGAACTTTCACAGAACAGGATGGTACTCATACTAATAATAATTCATGGTCTTTGATTTTTTCCTGTCTGTTCCACAGCTGCTGAATCTGTGACTTTAGTTATGTCACATTCCAGATTTCCGAAATTGTGCACCCAGTCCAACAAAACATCTGTGATGTGACTCGACAACCCCACAGATCCTCCCCCTCTAAACTTTGTGACATTTAGATTATGTGGCTGGTGAAGGTTGCTGCAGCCTGATGATTCAATAGACAAACAGCATGCTAGCATTTCTTGGCATTTGCTTTGCTGTAGTCATGGGCGAGTTATTCCATTACTTTTTTTGCTCCCATTTGTTCTTTCTGTTTTACAATGTGGCATCATGTCCTCTGTGGTTGTTGATTTAACCCCTAAAACCCATATCTGTGTATTAAAGTTACATATTTAGAAGATATTTTTACATGAGATTAATCCCTCTCTAACCTAAAATGGCTTGGCACTGCTGCTTCTTCGACAATGTAAAAAGATATAATACTGGAAAAGTTTGTTTGAGCCAGTTCTGAGAAGAATAGTGATACAGAAAACCCCACCCAGCAAGTTGAGCTCTTACAATTCGTATGAAACCTCAGAAGTGTGATTCTGTGTATTAGAAAATGTCATCGGTACACTGCTGTTTTCAAGGTTTCAAGGTGTTAACAAGGTAAAAATAGTTTGATTTTCACTGGAGGGCTTTCTTTTTAAGAAAATATACATCAAGGAGATGCAACATGCTCTCAAAATGTCACTGGAATCTAACGTGAAAAATTCATGAACCCATAAAAAATAAATGTTACGAAATGACAAACAGCAAGCATAAGATGTGAATGAAAACAGTACTTTAATTGAGCTTTTTTTCTTAAGTTACAAATTACTGTATCAGATGACATAGCTACATAATGCTATTAAAGGTTGAGATTAAAGTTTGACTCTCTTCCTACAGAGAGTCTATGTTTTGCTTTGATACTGATATTAGTATAATTCACCTTAGCACAGCAACGGAATCTGTTCAAATTAGCCCAGATTTTAAACATCCATAGTGTCTATCCTGTAAGCTATGTCAGGAACAGAATAAACTTCTGTTATCTCTAATTAGTGAGAAACTGTCTCAGCACTTCATCAGCTTTATTCTGACCCCTCAACTCGTGATGTTCTGCAAACTGTCTCAGAAGTCTTAAGGTTTCAAATAACCCGAGCTGGAAGACTTAGCAGGAGTCGGTGAGTTTTAAGCTCCGGCTGTGTCAGTGTGTGCTTTAAATCCTGGAGCTCCTCCCAGAGAAGAGCTCCATACTCACTGTTTGTCTCTCTTTGGAGCTTTTGAAGTCTGGCTTTCTGAAAAAGTTGATTCAGGACTTAAAGAGAAGCAGGCTGATGAAACAAGATTAGATGGCGTTTAAAGCCTCTAATTTGTGGGCAAATTACAAACAAAGCCAAAATATGAGGTGAATATTGTTTCATATGGATTTATAATGCTGTCAGAGGTGAAGCTTTATGTGACATAAGAATTGTCTCCTTTAGAAGGACAAAGAACGTGACTGGGTCTATACCGCTGGTTATCTAATGCTTGTGCAATTCACATTCCCCTCGGATGAGCAGTTTCTGCAGCACGTTGCAAAAACAACAACACTATCTCTCGTAACTCCACAGCAGCTTCATTTGAAATAGCGGGTACTTGGTTTCAGATCAATAAAACGAGTTGTGAACAGTGCAAGAAAAATATGAGGCCTGAATCCCTGACCCTGTGTGTGTTCCTGCACTGGATGAGCAATAGAGCGGCCGCTGTCTGGATTATTGAGGTCTATTTAAACCTTAAGTTTGGCTGCAGCCTCCACTTCATCTCCTCTCAGGATAAATCTGCTCCACTGAATATCCACCCATCCGCGCTCGAGTATTGTTCTTTTCAAAACGTTCAGGTCACATATAAATGTGCTGGATAGTTATTGATTTTCAATGTTGCACCTTTCCTCAATCAATGACATATTCAGGGAGTTTTCTTTCAGTCTGTTTGTGCCACCAAAAGCATTTAATTGCTATTGAAGGTTGGAGAAGAAAGGCGGCAGGGACACAACAATGTGTGTGGAGCTGTTTCTAATGTCAAAAGTGCATTTCATCATGCACTTTTGTGAATTTTTGTATGCACTGAACCCAAGTCGTAATCCTTTCTCTTCCATTTCATACAATTTTATGCATTTTGGAAAAAGTCACATGAATAAATTCTGATCTGGACCTGATTTATACGGGCTAAACTTGATGCGACCTACATGTGATGCTAAATCATTCAAATGATGCCATGAAAATGACCAAATCAGTCTTTTCTACTGAGAAATTACCCACACTGAAAGATGGACAGAGTGGTTGCCCTGCCCCACATTTGCTTCTTTTAAACTGCTTTTTCTTTTAGTGTTCTGCTTTATCAGTCATGGATGCTCATGCAGACTGTGCTTAGAGCTGACTAAAGACTCAGTGTCCCTAATTTATAATCATCTCTTACCAGGTTTTGCTGACACAGCCAGTAGAATTGCTGGAATTTCTGGGACATGAGCAGCTGAGCGCTTCCCACAGCACTTCGGATTTTGCCTAAAACTGAGACACACACAGCATATCGAGTACCACACAAAAAGTGCTACATATTCAGTATAGTATTTTAAAGATCGGGCTATTTAGTATGGCTGCACAGACTCAGATCAAACAAGCTTTGAGCAGAACACTCACTTTCCTCTGACAGGTCATTCTCTTCCGCCTCTGCCTCCATCTCCTTACACCAGCCCTCGATCCTCTTGGTCTCGGTGTGGAGCAGTTGCATGAACCAGCTCCCATCCCTCCGCAGGGAGGGAGACACCCGCCCCGACTCCCCTGACGAGACTGCGCTCTCCCGTGGGGAGGGGGGTTCTAGCTGCCAGGTGGTTTCGCTGGTGGTCTCCCTAGGGCTCGGGGGTTCAGCAGGGGCACGGTAATCCTCGCGGTAGCTGAAGAGGCCCTGGGTGCGTACGGTCCGCACTGCCCCGTACTGGGTAGGCGTGCTGGGCTCAGAGTGACGCTGGAAGCCCCCACCAAACTGCAAACCCTTGTCCTCCATGGTGGGGAAACCCTCCAACTCCAGGTCGGCCTGCACAGCTGCAGTCACACTGTTGGAGCGTTTGAACCTTCCCTGTCTGAAGAGACAACAGATAAAAGACGAATACGCACATGCCAGAATGACAAATAACAGCAGCGACAATGGGATATTGTTTGTAATAGTGAGATCAAACATCAAAGATTGAATTTTTGCAACAAGGTTAAAATCCCAGAGCCATTAACTCACCCCTTCTTGTTATCCTCTACCTGGATCCCAACAGAATGGTACTCCCTGGAGCCTTTGCTTTCAGATTCAGAGTCCGTGGCTGCTTCCACCTAATGCGAAGAAATGATACAGACCAATAGTGCGCTTCTCATTATGTGAGCTGCCATTCCCCAGTGCTTCTGGGTTTATTGGGTTGGGACTGGACAGAGCAACTTAACAGTACACTGCATGTCAGAAAGTAAACATTGTATGATTTATGGAAGCTGCAAAGGCAACAAGACTGAAGAGGTTTCCTGCAGAGGATTGCAAGTTTGTACAGAAATTAATCACGAATAAGGCAGGGTGTGCTCTATGTTATATCGCACCCTATGTAATGTGTGAATAAAGTGTTTATGGGGGCTAAAATGCTACAACTGAAACATTTTGCAACCATTTTTAGATCTTCTGTGTTAAAAATGTCTGAAGTATCACCCGAGCACCATTAACAGTACCAGTTAAGCGCCTAATTCAGTGTATTTTTCCCTGTTTTCATTATTTTTAATGCTGAAGACACAGAAATTGCAAACTTACACATACAGAGTTATGAAGTTAAGCAAAAAAAGTGGGAACAAATTACGTTTTTGATTCTTTAAAGTAGCCAACTTTTGCTCTGATAACAGTTTTCTTGGCATTCTCCCAGCGGGCTTCATGAGGTCACCTGGAGCTTTTCCAACAATCTTGAAGGAATTCACACATACGCCGAGCGTTTGTTGGCTGCTTTTCCTTCACTCTGCTCTCCAAAGCGACCCAAACCATCTTAATTGTGTTAGGGTCAGATGATTGTGGAGCCCAGGCCATCTGATGCAGCACTTCATTATTCTCCTTCTTGGTCAAACAGCCCAGAGTTGTGTTTTGGCTCATGGTCCTGTTCAAAAACAAAAGCCGGTCCCACTGAGCTCCGACCAGATGGGACGGCGTGGTGCTGCAGAATGTCGTGGGAGCCAAGCTGGTGAAGTGTTGCCTCGAATTATGAATAAATGTCCAAAGTGTCACCAGCGAAGCTCCTCCCATAGGAATCACAGCCCCTCCTCTAAGCTTCACAGCGAGAACCACACATGCAGAGACCATCCGTTCATCTCATCTGCGTCTCACAAAGATATGGGAGTTGGATCCAAAATTCTCTAATTTACACTTATCAGACCAAAGTCCAGATTTTTCTGGTCTAATGTCACCTCCTTGTGTTTCTTTTTGTCTCCCTCAGCTGTGGTTTCTTTGTGAGAGTTTGACCATGAAGCTGTAATTCATTGATGTGGAGATGCTTCTGCTACTTGACCTGTTGGAAGCACTAATATGAGCTTTAATCTGATGCACTGTTAACTGTTGATTTCTGAGGCTGGTAACTGTAATAAACTTCTCCTCAGCAGAAGAGGGGACTTTTGGTCTTCTTTTCTTGGATCAGGCTTCCAAGAACCTGTTTTATCACAGTGTTTGCTGGTTTCTGCAGCTGTGCTTGAGGAAACATTCAAAGTTCATGAAATATTCCTCCCAGACTGACCTTCATGTCTTAAAGTAATTATGTTGTTTCCCTCTGCACCAAAATATAAATTACTGCATTAATTCAATAGAGCTGCTACCTCAGCACAACACTGTTGACCTCAAATATATTAAGGAGGCAATAAATTCCAAATATGAAATATTGACAGGGCTCATCTGTTGACTTAACACCATTGCATGTGACAACATCAGGAAGCTGGATAAGATATTGCATAGTATGATAGGAGGCAAAGCCGTTATCAAAGCAAACAGTAATTTTTTTGACAAGTATGAAACATAGTTCTGTTTAACACAGTTATTTAATAGTTTTGGTTGTCTTTTTTTCGACAAAGCATAAAATAGCACAAATAAAGAAAAAACTGTGAATGAGTAGGTGTGTTCAAACCTTTAATTTGTACGACATGTGTGATGAGAATTCTCAGATTAGCATAAAGACAATATAAGCAACTAGGTGGTGGACATAGCGGTGCACCAATCAGTCAAAGACATGAATATTTCACTCAGAAACTGGTTTAAAATGCACCTTAAAATGAATACTGGATATGTAAATAGGCAATTACTTGCTGACAAATTTTGCCTTAACAACTTTATAATGTGACAAATATACATTTGCTGCTTTTTTTCTGCAAACAAAATGTCAAAAAACTAAATCGCCTAATGTCAGTCTACTGTTTGTTAACATGAAAAACTGGCAAAATCCACCAGAAAAATGGTCAGTACTTGAGGTTAAGTAGTATGGATTTGTCTTTAGAGGGTATTGACAGCTGTGGGACCATACATAGTGACAAACAAGGCAACATTTGTGAACATTATGGGAAAGGAAGGAAGACAGAGTGACAATAACGTTGCCTCCTCCTGCATGGCTAAAATCCTGATCCGGGCTCAGAGACTCCTTATCGCTGCCTGCACCGCTCCCCACAGCTACATGTTTTAAGACGTTAAGGAAACCTTGTCAGTGTTCACCATTTTGCTCTGCTTTTCTGTCCGTCGCCTTTTTTCTTGTTCCTCCATTTGCTCATCTCTTTCCTGCCGAATTTCTTTCTTTCACCTCTTTCTTTGACGAACACTTGCAATTTCCTGCTGGCTTACTGTCACAATCCTTTTCTTTCTATACTAAGTGAAGGTCCTTTTTGTTTGGGTTTTTTTTGTCATTTCAGTTGTCTTCTTTAGTGCCCACTGAGTCTATTTTTTTCATTGTGGCTGTACCAGGAAGCAACGGCCTGCAAATGAAAGGTTTGATGCTACAGAATGGCCAGATAATGAGACAGACATATGGTCACTGATAGGCAACAATGTGCCTTTGTTTCCTTCAAATACCTGAGTTTATCCTTTTCCATGTCTGTCACAGTGACTGTGGAGGGTGCCAGCGAGGGCGAGTCCATCACCTTATTGAATTATTTCAACAACACACCTATGTGTTGGTCAGAAGACAGTTAATCCTAATAACTGCCTTTATATCAAGCACCACCAGCTGGTCGCAGCTTCCACTTATCCAGCAAAGTTTCTCATCATGTACTAGACAGACTGGCACAACAATGTATACACTCATGATTCCCTGACAGTATAGCATAATGTGTCTTTAAAAAAACTAAGTGTGTATCATCAGAAGGTGGCAGTGTAGGCTACATTACACATGGCTGTAATAAACATAGTAAAAGATGGAAATTAAAACCTGTTGTTTGCCAACTGCTAAAAAACTTTGAAGACAAGGAAAATACAAACAAAACCTTGACCATCTATGTCCGAAAAATGGCAAAAAAATCTTCAGGAATTGTTTTAAATTGAGAAAAGTTGTTCTTTCAAATCCAATGGTATGCAGAATGGAAGCAGAAAGATCTGATCAGTCATGAATTAAAAGTTATGAAGGTGTTTTTCGTCCTTTTTAAAAAAAAAAAAATTATATGTAGGGATTTTAGCAAAATTGGGACAGTATGTACAAATTCTGATGTTTCCAATAGTTACTCTACTGTATTATTACAAAACGCACAGAAAAATGCATTATTAGAATCACAACTTATGACCCTCTGACTTTTCAGCACCACCACATGGTCCATGTTTGAGAAAATGGGATTTAATAAACACTCATGTCCACCTTAGGACGAAATAAATTTACCTCTACGGTCATCAACAGGCTAAATTTTTAATTTGTCTAATATCTGGTTCACAACAAAATAGCAGCATAGTCAATGGCATTACTGTCAACCTCATGTTAGCATGATGATCTCAAAGCGCCACTGTGCTGAAGTACAGTTTCAAAGAGCTGCTGGAATGATTGCAAAATAAACCTTGGAATGTAATCCCAGCCTGCACCTTTTGACAGATTCCCAGATCATATAAAAATGCCAGTCCTTCAGAGCATCTGACATTCGTAAATCTTGGGCTCAACGTAGCATTATGACTACAAGTCAAAGGCACTGGTTGAAAATAGGCCTCGCCTCTGTTGTGGGGAAATGTCAACCGTACCTTTGGTGTGGAGTGGTCAGTATTAAAGCTGGGGAGTGACATTTTTGGAGAGCCATTCTGTATTCTGTCAGGCTGTTGGGGAGAGGCTGTTAGCAGGGAGGAAATGAGTGTAGAGCAGCTTGCTGAGGTGACCTCCATTACTTTGTGTTAGAAGCACAGCAAAGTCCACCTCATGAAAAGAGAATGAGCTTCATGTCCGTGATGGATGAGGAGTGAAGGAAGACCAAACATCCAGGAGGCGGTGGGATTTATGCCCGATAGGTTTACCTGCCCTGAGATTGTTTTGGTGGATGCATGCAGGAATATGTAGGCTGCACACACACAAACATAAACACACACAGTGCATCAGTAATCACAGTCACATAGTCAGCACAGGTGCGGAAACTGTGAGCATCAGCAGAAAGTGTAACAGAGCCACCGTGCCTTTCATCCACAACACATAAACAACACCTGGTGACTTTTCCCAGCCAGTGACTGTGTTTAAGGTTAAAAGCTTGTCTCTTTTCATACGACCTCATTAAAGCTAACTATTGTGAATAAATCAATCTGCCTTTTGGAATGCAAGCATGTCTTGCTTCTAAGGTAGCAAAAGGGCAGCAAAGGTGGCTCTAAAGTGGTCCCTAAGGGAGGGACAGCAGGGAGCCAAGACAACACCGAGTCCACCGGGTCAAAGATCAAAAATTTTAAATATGTGGACCTTTTCTAGGACCAGGGTGTTGGAGAAAAAATGGTGAATCAATACAGTAGAAGGCTAATTCAGGTTAATTCTACTTCTAATAATAGGTGGAGCAGATTGATTGCCCATAGGATGTGATGACGAGGTCAGCTGAAGCTCTCAGTGTTAAATCAATACTGGTAAAGTCCAATGAGAATGTTAATGTCATCTCATTCAACTATGTGACCTTACAGCTACAACCAACATGAAACCAATACCTGCTCCAAGGCATCACATCTAAACTATAAACATTCACCATCAGGAATTGTATTGTAGCAGTGTTAGAGCTCATATGTGTCCACTCCAAACAAAAGTTTCTAAAATGTCTTGTTTGGATGTCAATATTCAATGCCCTTTTTCTGTTTCTGTATTTCAATGGATCTTTTGTTTGCAATCAATAACCGCTTAACTAAAGCGTAAAATTACAGACTCCCTGTAATTAGTATTAAATAGGTCTTTTCAGGAAACCTTTTGAGAAATTATTAGGAAATTATCTCTGTGTTAAAAAAAAAAAGAAAAAGTGTTGCCGTGTTAGTTTCCAACATGAAGGTCTAAATGCTCTTTAAAAGCTTTCTCCATGCTGCTGGGGATAAATCGCTGGAGTAGAATAATAATTTACTGGATTCTGCTTACCAAAAAATTACAATTTTCAAGGTTTTAGCTCTAGAGTGTAAATCCTGAGAAAATGACTGAGGTCGTGACTTTATCCTGCATGAACTCCTCCAGTTCTATGATGTTCAGGTAATTAACCCAACAGTTCAAACTGGGTTTCTCTGTAACTGTTTCCACTGCAGGAGCTATACCAGTAGTGGAAAATAACTAAGTACACTTACTGAAAAGCTTTACTTCAATGCTTCATGTACTTGAGCATTTCCATTTCATCACGACATGCCACGGGAAAATATTGTACTTTTAACTCCAATATATTTATATGACAACTTTAGTTACTTTCAAGATCAACATCTAGACTTAAATTTGTAAAATGAAAGACACATTTAAAAGGTAACTTTTATTTTGGCTGTTGACATCTTACAAAAAGCAGCGTGTAATCGGGGTCACATTTCCAATATCTATGAGCCCTCAGCTCTAACAAATGATGATTTTTCCCTATAAATGTCTGTTATGGTTTCATTTCAATAAATGTTCAAATGATGCAAAATTGAGAGATTAAAGATTACCTCAGATAACAGAAAATGTTAAAAACCAGAATCATGTGTGTATTAGCACTTGATTCTGTCTCTCTTATTATTCAGCTGATGATCCATCACATTTACCTGCTTTTCCTGTTTATGAAATTGTACAGGAAGTAGCTAAAATGCCCTCCGCCTGCAGCAGCTACAACAGTAACATTGCTGTTTCATATGTCAGTGGATTCATTTGCCTCATCTTCATCAGTCTTTACACCATGGTGGAGGTGCAGGCAACCAATGGTCTGAAAGAATCTTTTAGTTACCTAAAATAATTGCAAGGACTGAAGGTTTTGGGTACTTTGGGTGGAAATATATCTATAGTTCTCAGACAAGAGCTGCCTTCTCTGTATTTTTATCCCTCTTGGATGTTTCTATAGATCTTTACAAGACCGGCATTGGTAATCTAAAGTCTTAAAATACATCACTGAAGCCAGGGTCAATATTGCTTTAAGTCTTTCTCTCGCTCACTCACATATACTCAAACAGTCACATATTCACTTTTCCTTCTTTCCTTAAATTCACCTTCACTTCTTCTCATCCACTCAAACAGACAGGGCTAGCAGTGACCTGTGCTATACTTATCTTATTCATGCTGTATTCGATCAATACGCCCCTCCACTAGTAATGAATGAGTTAAATCAGTGATGCGTGTCTGCTGATTTCCAAAGATGGGGCACCGATTGCAGGGCGCCCGCTGTGAAGTTTGGTGAAGCATGACAATGAGGTTTGGATGTTGCAGTTCTGCTTTTTGAAATGTGCACTCATGAGTGTGGTTATGTGGTCTGATGCTCCCCAGATGACTGACTCTTAACCTGACTAACTGTAAGCACTGTATCTGTGTGAGGTATTGAGTAGAGGACTATGTCCTCAGAGAGTGAATGCTAAGATGAAGGAAGTAAGACTGTGAATGAGGATGTCTTATGTTTAAGTGGATAACTGAGTAAATCAGTCAGGGAGCAAAGACTGTGGGGACGGAGTGAGCAAATGAATGAATACACAGCAACACAGTGTTTTGCATGTGAGGGGGTGAATCACTATGTTTACACGAGTCAGGAAATGACTGCAGCCTGGCCTCTGTGAAACCATCATTTACATTTAACTGATTACTTCCCAAAAAACAAGTATATATTTTTGATGCAAGGCTGACGTTTCACACATAACGGTGATAAGTGCAGATGGCTCAGATAAAAACTACTGACACAAGGTTTGATTACATTTGATTTGATTTAGCCTTCAATTTTCATTCCATATTGGATTTGTTTAATTGTATTACTTTTTGCAAATAACTTATAGACTATAGGGAGGGAAGACTTTGTCTCAACATAGCTGTGTTTGGTGTCTGTAATTGTGTATAATTTGTGCACTGTGCCCCCTGGTGTTCAACACACACACAAAAATGCATTCTTTAAGGACTCATGGAATTGTTCCTGCAGTGGGTTACTAGCTAAATTTATCCTTTTCTCGCTTGAGTATGTGCATAAAGCATTACCAGCACAAAAACCGTACCAATAATGTGTGGTGAGAACACCTGATTTGGATGTTATCAGCCCATTAAATGACCTGTTATCAGCACACATTATTCCCCCACATATGTGACCTCTTTCACCTTCTAGCAGGCTCGGAAAGTTTCTACCATCCATTCTGATCACTGACAAACAGGAAGTCAACCTAATAATGGAAAATTTTGTTTGATGCCTGACCTTAACTAAGTAGTTTTTGTTAAACACTGATTTAGGAACAGCAAGCGAAAGCTAAAGTTGAAACTAGATTTCAGTCTAAAATGGGTTAATAACAGCCTACTGAGCTGACCAGAGGGTGGGGAGGACCCACACAACTGGTGTAGTTGTATGGGAATGATTGGAATTGGAAGCTAAAATGCAAATCAGATGGTAAGAAAAAGGTGAGAAGGTTTCCACTTTTGTAGAACATTTTATGAAAAGATGTTTTATCCACTGCATGCACTCTGTATATTACACAGGCAGCATGAGCTAAACCAGCTGAACCAGTTCATTTTTAATTGCAAATTTGCTTCTACAATTCTACAATTTCATTTCGCAGATGCTTTTATCCAAAGTGAGGTAAATCTGAGAGCAGATACAACACAAGTAAAGATCTAGTCAGGAAGAAACAACACGGATAAGTGCAATAAAACAAATTCAAGTGTGATAATAGAACCATGGTGCCTTCAGTCACATGATTTCATTATCAACATAGTCAAACAACTGAATAGTTGGTTAGCTTGTTAACTCATTTTCAATGTACCTGAGGCTAATTCCACACTGGAAAAAATGGAAGGTGGAGTTTCTCAAAAACATGGGATTTCACAGAGGTTCCCATAGGAATGAATAGACTTCTGCATGGCTAACATACATACACAGAGCTCTGCAGAAATAACTCGTAAGTATCACTGTAGCCAGTCAGAGCTCTCCTGGGGATGTGAAATACTTGTGTGGGATAAACATGGAAACACTGATACTTCTGGTTTATGTGACCGATCAAAAGTTTAGGTGCAATAGTTTCCTATAGTAAGGTATTTTTTTAAAAAAAATCACTAAAGATAAGCTCACAATACACTTCTGTCCTGCAAATAGTTGCTCTGTCGCACATTTACTTCTGTTGAAGTCAGAACTTTGGACAAATTCTAGTATGTATTATCTCTGTCAGTGAACAGACGCACTTTAACTATGTGCATGTTGGCCAATAGAAATACTTTCGCTGTGGTTTTAGAAATACAGAAGCCTGTCTTACTTCTATTTTAAGCTCACTATATACCATGTACTCCAAAATGCTGATTTTATTCATTACACACATCAGAACTGTGAAATTACATCCTTTTTCGAGACTCTGTGAGAGGCAGTTTTGCTGAGCTAAAGATTAGGGTGACCGTGCCTTATGGTTGAAATACAAAGCTGTACAAGGAGCGAAAATATTTTCAGGTCCAGTGATGCCTCATGTGGTGCTTGATTTGGAAAGTGTACATCTCAAATCATCTTTCTGTTTTGTGAAAGTGAGCAAAAAAAATTAACAATCTTTATGTGTACTACAGCTTCCTTGTCAAAAGTTTTAGACACTGTGAAAAATGTTTGTTTTATTTCCATTTCCCCTGTCTGATGTCTATTCTTGCGCAGTTAACCTGTGTAAGCAGCCTGTCATAAATACCGTCACTTGTACTTTTCTGTCACTTTCTGAGAAGTCTGGCAAAAATGGAGCCTCAACCTAATTTCCTCTAAAGCCTCACCTGCAGTAGGTAAATCTGTTTGCTTGTTTGCATGAAACTTAAGTACCTAATTTTAAAAGGCTGCATGAACATGTTAAATTATATTCAGACATCACAGAGAAATCCCTGTCAAAACCCTCTGCTGGGTATCCTGTAACTCTGGATGTGATACAACGCAGTATGTGCAGCAGGATCAATTGACTTTGAAGGAATCATTTATTCACTGGCTGACTCCCTGGCGGCAACATCTGACAGTCATTGGCTTTAATATAATTTTGAGGTTAAACCAATCTCCAGCCAATGGACTTTCTTAATATCGTCTGAGGGGAAAAAAACACAGCAATTACCCTTTAAGGTGTGCTTGATTTAATTAGCAAGAAACTTGAGCAGGACCCACTGACTTTCAAACACCTTCCAAATGAAATTAATGAAATGTTCTGTTTTGTTTTCGCCTTCAAATATTTGAAAGGTTTCAAGTTCAACTTTGTACCGCTCCAAGCAAAATTAACAGTCAGCGAATACAGTGAGCACATAAATGTATGGAATAATGTGTGGGAAAATTGATAAAATAATTAATATTATTGCAACTATGATAAAGAAGCGTTGGAAGAAGTATATAAACCAAGAAAAATACAATCACTGATCCTTCAGAGTGACAAACCTTGATTTTTCTGCTTTGATAAAATACTATAAATGGCCCTGAGCTGATGGTGTTAGTTGCCACAGATTCCTCGCTCTTTGTTCTGCAGCAGACATTTCGATTGCAACAAGAGATCAACAGCACCAGAACCTGAGCTAGAATCAGAGAATGAGCGAGACAAATCCGATGTAAGATCAAACAGAGTGGGAGGTGGAGAGAGAAAAAAGGCAGAAAAGAAGCAAAAGAAGGAGAGAGTAAGTGAGACCGGAATGAAAGAGAAAAAGGTACAGTAAGTAGAGAAGGAGTGAATGAACCGTGGTGTGAACTACCATTCACTAAAACCTGCTCCAGCATGAGTTGAATCTTAATTAATGGATTGCAGTAAGATGACTCACTCTTGCTATTTTTAGCTGCAGAAAAGAGAGCACTGTTTCTCAGTTGAATGCATGTGTGGGATACTATTCGACGTTGTTATATAACCATGCACTAGTTTGAGTTGTAAATATTGTATTACTCATTTGATCATATGGGGGATCTTTGCACACACTCAAGTGAAGACTAACCTGTATCCCTATGGAGGATCGAGGTGTTTTCAAATACTCCTCAGCCTTTGACACCAGGATGGCCTTATCGCAGGTGAGCACTGAGCTGTGGGAGTCTGTGGACGGGTGTCTTTTTCCAGCCATGACTCCAGCAGCCTCCATGGCTATAGTCACCGCCTTGGCGCTGTCCAGGCTGTCGGTGGAGTTATAAAGGGCCCGACCCGGACTCAACCCCAGGCTGAGACCGTCGGCGGCCCACATCCCACCGTGAGAGTGCCTCCCCTCGTGATAGGCGTCCTGGGTGGACTCGGTGCTGCTCTGGGCCGTGATGGAGATGAGCGGTTTGGATGTGGTGCGAGGCGGGACCGGAGGAGGGGTCTTCTTATAGCTGGGTGTGTAGGTGATGGCTGCAAAAAATGGACAGACATTTAAAAAGCGCTACATTTGTATAATTGTCTCACCGGCACTATGCTTTTCTTGATATCTCCTCTATTAAAACAATGAAATTATCATTTTTGTGGTTAAATATCCTTTCACAGTCATGAAAGTGCAAGAAAGTTTTCATTATTTTACTTTTTTGTTAGTTCTAAGTTAAGCCTGTAGGGAATGTCGCAAATTAAAGCTGGGGTAGGCAATATATGTGGAAACAGCACAGGACAAAAAAGCCAAAATTTGAAGACACAGCCTTCCTTCTGCAGCCCAACCCTGTTCCCCCTGGGTCTTAAGCCTCCCCCACCAGACTAAAATGGGCATACACATGTGCTTCAAAAGTCCCAAAATAGTAAAGCTAAAAGTCAGCATTCACTTCTGGCTTCACAAAGGATACAAACCGTGAGCTCCCGATCAAAAGTCTTCTCACTAACCCATAACCACACCTCATCTTACTTACTTTGGGTGCAAAGAGGTGTGATTGGCCAAAAGTCTCCTGCCATGGACTATATAATGAAATTATAATTTCACTAAAACCTCAAAATGGAGCCAAGAAGAGGCCTAGAAGTCTACTTTCCCTGTCAGATCACCTAAATTACAAGATGCTAAACGGTTAGTATGGAATTTTTGCCCCGTAATACCAAAAAAGATTCTAATTTTAACTTGAAATAACATTTTTTTCCCTTAAAATAGCTGGGCTCTTTTTTTTTTTTTTTTTTTTTTTTTTTTTGTCTGCATTTGTTCTCATTGTTTAACTCCACAAAAGGGGAGTCAACATTATATGAGATTGATGCATATTTTAGTCTTGCAGCCAAATATTTTAATATTTAGTGCATGTGTGTGACCATCACCGGCCCTCCCTGAAAGCTAAGCAGATATTCTTTATTAGAATTCCCTATTATGAGCCAGGGAGGGCAGTGCTACACCTCAGTGATGTGTGGGGGAAACAAAGACTGGACAGGACGAACAGGACGAACAGGATGAACAGGGATAGAAAATAACAGGCGTTGCTATTGCAATTAAAGATTGTAAGGTGGTGTGTTATGCCCAACTACTAATTGCCCATCAATAAAAAAAATAAATAAATAAATAAAAATTTGAAAAAAGAAAAGAAAACCAAACCAACACAAAAGAAAAAGAGATTCAATAATAAATGAACAAATGGTACTGAGCACCATAATTGTGGGTGTCTTGATAGTATAGAATAGAATAGAATAGGCCAGAAAAGGATACTAGTGCGAGAGAGAATGAGTTTAGGGTAGAGACTGGAGAAATTCTCAGCACATTCTGGCGGGACCCATCAATCGCTGAAATGGGACTCGGCAGTAGCTGGCAAGACCTGATCAAACATGCAAGTGTGAAGAACCCCGAAGCCCAGAACAGCAGTCACGGCAAGGCAGGGCCAAGTCAACAGGGCATCCCTCCCCCCGGGCCG
Organism: Amphiprion ocellaris; assembly: GCF_022539595.1. Lineage (NCBI taxonomy): Eukaryota > Metazoa > Chordata > Actinopteri > Pomacentridae > Amphiprion > Amphiprion ocellaris. The sequence goes on from NC_072785.1 coordinate 18,757,765, forward strand.
TAGGAGCCACAGGGCGGCACCCCCAGAGAGCCACCGGGGCCACCGTGAACGACGCGAACCCGGAGAACAAGAGGGAGCAGCTACTGACACCCCCCTGCGCGCCCAGACCGACCCAGGTGGCCCGGGGCACGAGGACCCACCCGCCACCCAAACCCTAACCCCGCCCACCCCAGTCCCCACCAAACCCCCCACCCCACCACCCGACCCGCCCACCCCCACCCCCCTCCCCCTCCCCCGAGGGGGCCAACGGCCCCACACAGCCAGGAAGCCAGACACAGGGGCCGAGCGGCCCACCGAAGGGATGGCAACCAGCCCATCACAAGGCAGGCCACCACCGGGAGCCGGCCAGAGGAAATCGGAGCCGGGACCCGATGTGAGTCCAGAGGGTAAAAATGGACAGTGTGGTGGGGCCCGGCGACGCCGACAGGGAGGCACCCCGCATACCCCCCGCACCAGGCCCCAGGTGAGCGCAGTGCACCCAGGGCCCCCACTCCCCGCAATGCGCCCTGACAACCCAAAAAAAAAAAAAAAAAAAAATAGCTGGGCTCTGAGTGAATGCGCACATTTTTGGGGTTCTATTTTCAGCTGTGGGTGACTACAGTTAATAGAGTTCTTGACAAGAAATGAGCCAAGTCTTGGAGTTACACAAGTTATTTTCTCTATATCGACAATAAGTAAATGTTGGCTGTAACTGGACATGCCCTTTAAGCTTCTCTCTAAACTAGCTGCCACTGATTCTTTCCTTGTAATAGTTTTTGATTGCTAAGTGACACACCTACTGTAATATGATCTATGAGTCAAGCAGATGAAAAAGGTTATACATGGTATAGGGTATATGCGTAGGTAGAAATTCTTCTCAATCACCATGTGGCAGGAACATCACTCACATTGTATATTTCTACCAATTTGTTATTTTCCTTCATAATAGCTATAAATAATATTGCTTAATTAACTTACTTTTAGCACTTAAGGACCTCGTTAAGCACATGCAGGCAGCAAATACATCACAGAGATTATGATGCGACATTAGACAGCTACATCATTTATCTCACAACTAAACTAAAATGTAGCTCTCTGTTACAGTCTAAGTGTAACTTTGGGCAAACTTTCTCAGGTCATCTTTGTGTTTGTATTTTTTGGGTGTGTCACAGGTGTTTCGCCTCTCTTTAAGTGCAGAAACTTTCCCTCCTCTTTTGTTCACTTTCAGTGCTGTGATTAGGGAGAAAATGATTGGAAGTGGGCACCATTTAAAGGTTAGGAATATTTCTTTAAAGTAATGAATAAGTTGATAGAGTAAGAGGAAACATTAAAGTCTTTGAGACATGAGACACTCGTCAGACATGGATGATGGTAGAAAACCAGCAAAGTAATCAACAGTACTCATGTGTGGAGGATCCTGCTCAGGAAAAGGCTGACAGCTCTCATCTTATTCTGTCCATTTCATGACAGAAAGAAGGGGGATTACTTTCTTTCAAGTGCAAATGAGAATATGGACTTAATCCACACAGAGATGGACTGAGGAACGGGTCATGAACGCCTTCTAGGCTTCGGCGTGTCTTTATTTCTAAGCGAGGCTTTGAGAGAAAAAGCTCACACAGTGTAGTAACAGGCTGAAACATCTGAAGCAGCACAAGCTGTGTTTCATGTGTTTTGATCAAAGCTTCAAGTGTGCCAGGTGCCTTAGAGCCAAGACAGAAAGAAGGCAAAAAGGAAGACCAGTGAGTCACGCTGCAGGTTAAGTTGAGGGTTATAATTTTCCTTGAAAAAGAGGCAAACTGAGCTGAACTCTGTTTCTGTTTCTGCTTTCTAAATGATTACATCACCCAGAGCAATTAAATTAAAAAGTCCTTGTGAGACAAAATCAGATCTATTTTGAGTTCCAATAAGCTGCACCCTTGATGTAGGCCCCCAAAGCTGCGATGTAGAATTATTATCATTTCACCTACATAAAATGTAGCCTGAACACCACAGAACAAATGCTTTGTTGTCTGGAACAAGGACAAGATTTGACTTGCTCGTGATGTCTTTTTTTAGACAGATCATCATTTCTGGTGAGACTAAAGCCGAGGGCTTCACCTCAAACCTGCAACACCGTCTGGGCTCTTTCTCACCCATATTTTGGTTGTGTTTATAAATAGCTAGAGACGTCTGGTGTATGAAGAGCGTTCTGCTCCGGGGACTTAATGACTCACATTGATGTCCATTCACAAAATGAACTTCTCGTTAATGAAGAGGCACGTACCTGAAAAATGAGAACGACGGGGCGAGAAGAAATAAAGATGTAGGGGCGAGAGGGGAAATGGGAGTGAATCTTTGCAGACAGAGAGAGACAATGAAAGGGAAGGTTTTTGTGTGAGCGTGTGTGTGACAGAGAGCAAGGATAAATCAAGGAGTGCAGAGAGATCAAGGGAGGAAAGAGATGACCCATTCAGGGGGCATGATTCAGCAGGAGGACCAAAATAGAGCCATTATTAGCCAGCCAGTCGTGCAGAGGGGAGTCATAATTCTTGCTCCCATCTTGGCTTTGGCAGTATTACTCAGCATTTAGATGAAGCGAACGTAGCCAGTGCTCGCTCGCTCACTCACTCACTCGCTCACTCACTCACTCACTCACTCACTCACTCACTCACTCACTCGAGACAAACAAAGCCCTTGATGCCGCAAATGTGCCACGTACAACATCCAGCACAATGATCCGCTATAATTATACCGGAATATGGAAATGAATCAGTATGTAATCTCGGACTGAAAGCACGACCATGAGAGGTGGGTGGGTTACAATAGAAATTTACCAATTATATTACATGCATTTTTAAACACCACTGTTATGTTGAACAGAACAGTAAAGCAGTGTAACAGTCAAATGAGGCTGAGTCAACAGACGACAGCAGGCAAATGCCCAAGGGTGCAAAAAACGCTGCAAATCCCCAGGTTCACAGTGTTTAATTAATTTGATTATGAATTTGCACCCCTACTATCAATTAAAATGGATCCTGCATTCATACCTACTCTTGTAGACCAATCTTGCCAATGCAGTCGCACACCAAAATTAGTAATAGCTATATTGGTTCACAGTGAAATATATTCTTATTTCGCAATAAAGGCTGTAAAATTGTTAGAAGCTTTCCATTTTTTATTCTTTTCTATTGAGTGGTGTCCATGCCGGGAAACGTATACGTTTCTTTCTCTTTGTGCATAAAAACAATGATAAAAAACATATTTAGATGGTGGATTAGATGGCGGGACCACTTTTTTTGGAAAATCTTTACACTTTGCTGTGTTTTCAGTTGCTGTTTACTGTCATTTTCTATCCCTGTTTTCAGTTGTTTTTGGTCCCAGTCTACTTTGGATACGCTACAAAACTTCTTGGTTGTGTTAAGTAAAAGACCATAGTTTGGGTTAAAAATTTTAGCATCTTATTTTACAGCATTTTTGGTCCCAAAGGAGCTCTTCAGACACATATTTCATGAGGCAGGTGCACAGGAGAAGGACGAGCGTATCCATACGATTCAAACATACTCCTACACACAGCATAACTTGCATATTTACATTTATTAGGCCTTTATCAGACAAAAAAAGAGAGAGTTTGCTGATGAAGGCCTAGCACTGAAATGTTGCACCAATAAATGTACCTTTGCAAACTGTGGCAGTATGTTTGAATTTTTAGGATACAGCCTTTTTTGTGCTTTTCACTATAGACCAATGAAGCTTTTGTATATTTTGCTGCTAGACTGGGCAGATCTTGTAAAAGGGTCCTATGTTAAAAGCAAGTTTTAAGACTTTGAGTTTATATTAGTGGTTGTCACTCTGGTGGTCATCCCAATGCAAGAAGAGCGCACATGACTTATTACTAGGGATAAAAAACATGGGAAGGAACTATTCATGAAGGCCAGATAGCTAAACAAGCATAGCACGAAAGATTCCGGTTAGACAGATTTATTTAGAAAGTAAAGAAAACGATATTCCCTTTGTCCGATCAGTCAATTTAGAGACGTGACTCTATTTGTGCTCATATTTACCATAAATGTTGTGGGAGAAACTTGGGTATGGCCAGCTTTTTGTACTTGGCGTCTAGGCTCAGATTTGGTCGCTCTCCACAATGAAACAACACTCCCAGAACAGCAGGGAGTGGAGGGATAAGAACATTCTGCCTGAGGGAACAGAAATTCTGATATGTTTTGGCTTCAAAATAGGGCACAACTAAAAAAGTTTGAAAATCACCGGTTAATATTCAACTCTGTCTTCAAATTTTACAAAACTAAACTGCATTTTCATTTATTCTTTTGCTTTAGTTCCACTTTCACTAATTGTTTGCATTTGGTTTTCATTCACTGTTTGGTTAGGCTTAGGAAAATATTACTCTTATTGGACATTTTCACAACCATACCTACATGTTAGAAGCTTGGCCAAGTTTAGGAATCAAAATTATTTGTAAAAGTTGTGGTGAGGTTTCAGAAAGTAGCAGAGTTCGGGTGAAAATACCGACTTTCACAACACGTTTGAAGCTTCTCCTTCATGTTCTGGTTACAAGGGTGATGTTAGGCTGAAAAGATGCAACAGTAAAGCTATAAAATAAATGGCAAAGATATGCTGATTTGAAATGTATGTGTGGTGCGTCACAAACAAAGATGGTCTGGTTGAAAGTACATTTACCTCAACATGTATTTGAGGATGCAGTTTAGTTGTATAGGAATACAATTTCTGGAAGACAGTGATGGAGTAATGTGATCAAATTGTGCACATATGTATATCTATCTATTTTTTATTGGAGTGCACAAGGTCCATATCTAAATAAATTTGTGTTTAACCTAATAGACTGAAACTGGTATAAGCAGCAAACCTGACAGGAGGTAGAGCTCTAACAAACAAGAGTTGGTTTAGTTTCTGGGTCCCTTTGTGCACTCTAAGCAAGTGACAAAAAAACATGGAAGAAATCCAATAAAAAATTAGGTTGGATATAAAGGCATTCAGCATCTAAATAACTGTCAAAGAGCTGAACATGTCCACGACAGGCAAGACAAACAAAATAATGCATGCTGAAGTTTGAGCAGACAGTGCAGTGAGTACAGTTAAAAGGAGGTATGTCATCGATAGAGGTATCTTCAAAGGCAGCTAAATATATTCAGTGTGAATACCATTTAATCCTTCTCTCTCTCGAATGCACACACACACACACACACACACGAACAACAACCAGCGCTGTGCCAGCCAGGCTGATTAACGTGAGACACAAAGGCGGTGATTCAACCACTCCATCTCTGTTAGGACCTCTCTATCTATCAGGACTGGCTTGTATGCTAACATGGGCGTGGGGTTTGGGGGGGAGTTGAGTGACACGCCGTTAAGAGTCTTTCTCCACAATTGGATTTATCACTGCAAGGGAAATGCAGCAGTTTGTTTTGCAGCAAGCTTTTAAGGATATGTAAATGATCTGGAGGGAGGGAGGGAGAGGAAGATGGATTGTGGACTCCATCATTGGCACTATCACGAGCATTGCAGACAGAAACAATAAAGAAATGAACAGAGAAATAGCCAAGAACAAATAACACAAAAAAAAGTAAGACTGGGTAAGTCATTACTCAAACTTATACTTAACCATCCCTGGATGGTTTGTGAAAGTTTAAAAGTGTCCCGAGCGTTGTGATGGATCACTGAGAACAAAAACACAGTTGGCAACAAATAAAACACCTCCGTGACAGTAAATATAGTCATTTCACGGCCAGTTCCTCTTGATCCGTGGATCAAGAGCATTCTTTCGCTTGCCTCTAACGTCTCACATCTTGTTCTATTGTTCATGAAAGTCACACTGCCGAGTCTATGTTTAAATAATGGCTGCTGCAGCCGGTAATGAAGACACCCCCACCAACCCTCCCTTGCTTTAGCTTCTAGCAGCACTCTGAAAAAGCATCTGCATGTCACCCGTTAGATGCATGTCGATGTGTTCTTAACCTCACCCTTCATGAAAACAAATTGACTTCTTGTCAGCCAGATAGATAGATCACCAGAATGCCCAATGGAAGCTAACAATAGAAACAATCAGCAGGCAGGTGGTGCATGTGTGACTGTGTGATATTGCAGACTCTAGAGTGGAGGTTATGTTGGAAAGCGGGTTTCAGAGAGTGACGCAATCGTAAATATGTCAAGCAACGGTAGAAAAAGCACTCTGAACAATTAAGTCTGTCACTACGATAGTCTATCTCAATCAAAACAGCGGGGTGGTTTAGAGTAGGGGTGTAGTGCAGGTTTAGTGGAGTAACTGCATCTTCTAGTCAATCTAGCTACCATAGGTGATGCTTCACGAATGAGCACAGTAAAGTCTGATTTATACGCCTCCATTGAATCTACAGAGCCTATGCTATAGGCTGAGTAGGTGACCAATGCAAATGAGTGTTTATACTAATGTGCTGGTGTGTCATTGTGCAGTTTAGACATCAAAGCGGTGGGCTTTCTATGTCACTGTGTTGAGTTTCTTTGTATAGTTCAAATAATGGTCACTGACATGGAGCTGATTATGTTGGAGTAGCAGTTAAGAAATGTTGAACAGCAGGTGCTTTGCAGAAATTATTTCAATGCAGGAAAGAAAAATTACATGTGAACTGACGGAGTCTATATGTGGACTGGTAGAGTTATATAAAAGAGAAAATGGTATATAGCTACATTGGCAGAGCACTGGCTCTTCCATTTGCATTATGAGCAAGACATACAAAATTATAGTCTATCTCATGTTATATTTTGTTTCACAGAAACATTAACCTTGCACAAATCAATATGCTGTGTGAGCAGACCAGTCACAGTTGTTGTGACCTGCATCGATGGGCAGTTACACAAGTATAAATCAAGCCTAAGTGTCCTTGAATAGCTCAAAAACAGGAAACGACACCTGTTCAAATTGCATTGTTACAAGAAGACTGATCACTACTAAACAGTCATTTGTAGTTTATTATTCATAGTGACCTTTCATCAAGTCCTTGAAAGTATCCAAGATAGGATACTATTCAAAGTGAATTTTCAGACAGACTTCTTTCTTTATACTTTATCCACATACTCATAACGCCAACTTGCAACCACACAGGTCATGTCTCAATAAAGCAACATCTCACACTTTGAAATGCAGCCACAGGGAACAGCCCAGGTAGGAGGTTTACCTGGGGTTTGCTGGGGAGTCCAGTCAATACTGCAGGTGGAGGGGAGGCAGAACTGGATCCCTGAAAACAAGGGAGTGGGGGGATATTCAGAAGAGTGGGCATATTTGCCCCAACACACAGTACAATCTATTCACATTACAAAAGACAGACTCATGTAGGACCCAGGATCAGACAGCAGGCTCTGAGGATCATCTTGTACAATGGGATCTATGTATTTTCACAAAATTAAAGAAAACAAAAACACCCTTGCCTTCACTAGAGTGGCACATCATCATGTAAGTCCAAGTTCACTGTGTTTTAGGGGAACAGTTTTAGTACAGAGAGCAAACAATACAGGAGTAATCAACATCTATATGAATACTGTTTATTTCCCTACTCTGCCTGGAGCTATGGTGCTATTTTCATGTTTTAATGTTTATTATAATAATGCATCTTTCAGACAGACGCACTGACTTGTTCTTAGGGTTTGTCTGAAGTGGTTCACATGTATAATCTGATGTGGCTCAGTTACCCTAACATGATTTTACCACCGACCTGAAAATGCTTTTTTTTAAATTTCACAAATTTATGAGAAATAAATTATATGAAGACATTACACCAATCACTGTCAGTACAGTTTTGTAATTATGTGATTTATCAGTGATGTGAATGGAGCTGTGTGTACTAACCATGCAACAGAGTGGTATGGATAACGACTGAAGGCATGCTTTGTTTATGGACTGAGCAACCTTGATGTCACCAACTGGTTTGTGGACAACCATTCTGAAGCACTGAGTCATGGCCATCTTGGTTCTTGGAAACCGGACTAAATGAGCAAGCAGTGGATCTGACTAAGAACTGCTAGGACAGTACGCATGATGATATGAGAGTCACCAGGTAGATCTGCCCCAACACATAGACTGCTTCATCATCTATTTCAGTCTGAATGGGACCAAACTGAACAACACTCTGTATTCAGAAAGTCTTGAATCTACCAGTTGAGAAAATAAAATCATGAAGAAAATGTTTAACTCAGGTTACAAAAGAAAAGACAAGTAGGGCCATTCTCTCATAGACTTCTGTACAAAAGAACTTCTTTTCATAACCAGAGGAGTCGCCCCCTGCTGGTCGTTAGAAAGAATGCAGGTTTGAGACACTTCTGCTTTGGCTTCACTCTTCAGACTCAAAGGCTAAGTCCATCTTTTATATGAAAGCTTTGGTTTGAGTGCAGCAGTTTTAGTAGTTCTGTCTTCATGTGTTTCATGTACCAGGTATGCAAGACTACATTCAGTAGACTGTATTCTTTAAACGTTGATTATACATGTAAACGGACAGCTGCAGAAACAACGGACGCTTAGTTGTTGTTATTATACTACTTACTAGCCAGCTCGAAGGACCTTGTTTTATACATATTTCTACATAGTCTGTGCATGCATACTACTACGTGGATGTCTGCAGATGTGGGAAGATGACAAGATGTATGTCATGCAGACCTTTGCAAACCCCAGCGTGTTTGTATAGGTGAAAAGGATAACACTGAGACAGAACTCTGAACATGAACATCTTTTCGTCTTTCATGTAGGACACCACAACTTCTTCTGTTTGTCAGAGTTCATTTTAATTAACAGTAAAAGAACTCTTAAAGAAAGTGAGGGTATAACTACTGTATTTATTGTTCCCCAAGACGAAATTGGATATGTGGGCCTGTATAAAGGAGCAGGGTGAAGTGTAAAATAACAATGAAACTCAGATAATGTTCCAGCAAAAGTTATCACCCTTTTAAACTAACCTTGATCTTGATGAAAGATTGTAGTTTAAAGAAGCAAGTAGCCTAAGCAATTCTGTAAATTAAAGTAGGGCAGATCGCTTGCTTTTCTTGCCATTGAGGAGACTGGCTTATTTGGGTTTTAATAATATAACAGTAAATACTGTGTTATGATAAACACAGGTTAGTCAGTATGTTTTCTCTGTAAAATCTAAATTTAGTTCAGTAAAGTTACTCACTAGCACCATTCCCTCAGTTCCAAAGTTCATAGTAGAAATATGCCATTATCTTTCCTTGCCTAACTGAATACTGCAGCAGTTTATTTACTGATTATACGTAATGAAACAGTTTTTAGATAGTAGCTTTGCAAAGGAGAGGTTAAATGTGGAAGAGGCCCACAGAGGAAGAGGGTGGTACACTTTATGTTGGTGAAATGGGCAAAATGAATATAACAATAATTAATCTCCCAACCCTTTGAAAACCTTTCAGATGCAGCCAATTTAGCAAACTTTTATAAAGTGCTCTGCGCATATTCAATTCAAAACAACACACAGGCAAATCTTTTTCTGGCAGCTCACTGATGTTCTGCTGAAAGATTCTTTTTGTTCCACTGCACTTTATTAGAGCACAGACTTCAGTGGGCGATTCCATATAGAGCCCGTTAATTGGACAGATAGCACAGATATATCTTGTAATTTGCCTGGCTTTTTAGCTATTCATTGCTGGTAACAGAATTCTGCGTCTTCGGTGGTATGTAGGCTCTTTTCATTTGCACTGAATATCAAAACAAAACTATGAATAGAACCAAATACTTACAGTGAGGCACCGTATATGAAATGCACAAAATATCGAGGCCATCTGTCATGCACCATTACAACATTATTTTCATCATTCAGTGTCACACATATTAAAAAAATAGCCACACAATGACACACACCTGTTTTCAGGAAGGAACACAATTCAACATGTCATTACACTTATGTCCCATTGGTATTACATTCTCAGTCTTTGTTTCCTGAGCATTAAGATGATATCTTACAGTAAAAAATACAATATCACCTCTCAACAAAGCCTGTTTTTTGTATAGTCAGATTATAAGACAAATGTAATGATGTAGAGTGTTCTTTTGTTTCAGTAAATGCATTTATACTTACAGTTCAGCAAAGATATGTGTTTATGTTTGACTGCAAAGTGTATGTGCATGTAGGTAACATGAGGTTGTGTCTACAAAGAGGCTACATACTGTAACTGTACTGGTTTGTATTTGTATTTGAGTGAGTGCAAATGATGAGGGTTATTTTTTTAATAAATTACAGATGTATGCAAAAGTTTGGGCACCGCTGTGCAAACTCCATATCTTTTCCAAATCGATCTGACTTGATGTTCAATGGTTAATGATGTTTTGGGTCCCTACAAATGAATGGGTGCCCAAATGTTTGCATGTCACCTTTACAGTTTAATTTTATAAGTGCATTTATATTTCAAGAAATAGTCATTTGCTACAAGGAGAATATTCATTTCTTTTCACATAAAATGTCAACAGAATATATAAATTGCCCAAACTTTTGCATACAACTGTAACAGTACAGTATTCCAGCTCCATCAAAGTTTGTGCAAACATCATTCCGCAGCATTATGTCTTTTTTTCTTCTTAACTGTCCATCCAACAGCTCACATAGTAAACAGTATGTCTTTATAGTTATATGATAACTGCTGATATTTACTTCACTCCACTTTAGAGTGACAATACACATAAAGTTCAAAATGAGTCAAGAAAAGGAAAGTTTCCGTCCTCACTGCAAGGATTGTCAAGACCTCGTTCAGATTAGACCATCTTGTCTGCAGTCTGTACCGGAGCTCTAAAAAGAGTCTCTTAAAGTAGATGAGTAGAACCTTTTTGGATAATGACAGAACAAGAACATTCATTACTCGTGTATCCAATGATTTACACGGTACGCTGAATTAAGGAGTTCTGTCCTGGAAGATAATTCACATCAGTGGTGACAGCTGCTTCAGAGAAGTTCATGCTGCTTTCATTAAATGTTTTTGACGTATTATTCTTCAGTACATTTGTCAACACAGTAGGTTTATTACATTCTTGCAGTATCTTGTGGTCCATGAAAGATGGTTATGCTGCTACCAATGCAGTCATTTTATTATGGAATGTCACTGCAGGTATGTGTAGATAGAAGAAGTCCACGCTTGAATGCCAATGAACACATGACATTTATATCTGTACGTTACTCTACAGTGCACTGGCAGCTACAAACCATGAGCTATAAATAAACTTTGAGCTACATTTTGTCTGCTGAGAATGAGGTATGAGCTCACAGAGTGAGAGACACATATGTGATTTCTGCACTGTTGTACTCATATCTGCCACTCCATAGTTCCACACTGGCACTCCTGCGCACCGAGTCTCTTCTCTGGACCCTCCTCTGCCACCTGTACCACAGAAAGGCTTGATCGCTTGAGGATCTTTCTGCACTACTGAAGGTCCCCTCTTCTGCAGGTCCCAGAGTCTCCAGGGATACAGACATACACTCCAGTGTTTCTGCTATAACATCATCTGACTCCATGAGCTCCACATCCACTGAAGGTATGTCCTGGAGATCTGGTGGTGATGGATCTATACCAGGTAGATCAGGATCTGGGTCTGGACTCATGGGTCCAAAGTCTATTTCCAGTGACGTATCAGGTGATACTGAACTAGGAGGTGATATAGTGACAGTCACCTGTGGCAATGGAATTTCCTGTAATTCTGAGGCTACATCCTGAGGCATGTGAGCTAAGCGATACTCCATAGCTGGATCCAAACAGACCAACTCCGTTGATTGTGAAGCATCTAAAGGGGAAGTTGTGGCAGGGTCAACAGTCGGTAAACTTTGGCAGTCTGACTGGTACATGGGTGGGTCTAAATCCTCAGCATTAGATGAAGAGTCAACACTCAGGTCAAAAGGCTCTGGTTCAGGATCCATGAACACTGAATCTAGGTCATCTTGATCTAGGGAAGTTAGCATGACTAAATCAAAGTGTACCAAATCGGCATGATATATAGGGGTGGTATCCAGTGGTTCTGGGAGGGGTGGCCACTCTGACTCTTGGGAATCTGGTTCAGTGTTTGGTTGAGTTTCTACTGAGCTGGAAGCAAAGGTTGAGACTGATGTATTTTGCTCAAGGGGAAGATCAGAATCATAATCAGGAAGGGTGACAATGGGCTCTGGATTTGTGTCACTGTCAGTTGGACTTGCAGGACAGTCCAAGTCAAGATATTCTGACACCACAATAGATGGGCAACTGATGTCAGTCTCTAAATTATATGGTGTAACAGTATCAAGATCAAGTGTGGGGGAATCAGAGACTGAGGTTGGGCCTTGACCACTGGGGTTAGGTGAAGACATTGTGGTTAAATCTGGAGGTTCTGGATCCACTTCTGTTGTGTCTGACGGATCTGGGTCTACACCTGAATATGGTAAAGACACAGTAGTAGGGTCTTGAGGGACTGGATGTGGTTTGTCCACAGTTACAGGATCTGGAGACTCTGAATCCGACATTATGTCATGATCATGTTCCTCTGGTGGAGACACAGTAACGACAGGGACTGGATATGGCAGTTGTATCTTTTCCCTTTCAATTAGTTCTGAGTCTGGGGATTTCATGTTATCAGATTGAGATGGTTCAGTATGTGAATGAGACTCATTAGCTGAGCTTACATTTATTAGTTGTGGAGCAATTAGTATTTCTTCTTCTTGCACTGTCATCGAATCCTGGGAACTTGTAGGAGCTGTTTCTGATGAAAGTGGCAGTGTATCATGACTGGTGACTGTCTCAATAGTAACTATGGCAGATGAAGTCACAATTGCACAGTCTGGCAGCTCTGGTTCTGGCTCTGGTACTTGTTTTGGTTCTGGCTCTGGGACAGACTCTGGTTTAGGCTCTGGTTCTTGCTCTGTTTTTGGTTGTGGTTCGGGCTCTGGTTTTTTATCTGTTTGTGGCTCTAGTTGCGGCACTGGTTTCGGTTCTGGTTTTAGCTCTGTTTTTGGCTCTGGTTGTGGCTCTTGTTCTGTTTGAGAAGTGGAGGGCAGAGCAGTCAAGTCAAATGTCCCTGGCTGGACTGCTCTAACAGAGCCAGGAAGTACTGGATCCAAAGTAAGTGGTATGGCACTCTCCACATACATTGACTGTGGACAGGCAAGGATGCTTGGGTCCATTGACAGCTGTTTTGGCAGACTTTTGCGGGTTGTTTTCTTTTCATCCTTCTCTTCTGGACAGTTCACAGCTGCATCTGCAGTGCTTTGTCTTACCAAGACCTTGCTTCTGGCCTGGGTCCCCACAGACACTTTAGACACCTGGGGTATCTTCTCTCTAGCTCCCCCAGTGCCTCTCTCTGCAGTAGCAGTTCCAAGTAGTCCTGCCCCGAGCTCTGCTCCTCCTCCTGCCCCTGCACCTGCCCCTGCCCTTGTTCCTGTCCCTGTGCCAGCCATAACCCCTCCACCTAAACCTGTCCCAGGTCCAGCTGCCATGTTGGCACCTTGGGGAGACCATGTGTTGTAATGCTGTGTGAAAGTGTTAAAATTACTGTTGAAAGCACAAAGTTCTTTACAGAGGTCCCTCCTCAGTTCAGCTAACTCTCGACGCATGGCCGAGACCTCCTCCTTCCACTGCATGCTAATAGCTGCAGCCAAGGTGGCCGACTCTTTTATACTGGCCTGGATGGCTTTTGGCGATGGCCTTTCCGGGGCACTAGATCTGGGAGATCTGAAGAGACTTGGAGAAACAGGCGGTCCAGACAGAGGTTTGGCTGTAGCCCCAATGCTATCTTGGCGGTAAAGCCTGTCTCTTCTGACGGGGCAGCCTAGATCATCATGAGTCAAAGGGGTCGTGTCTGCCAAATCCTCATGAACACTGGTCTGGTCAGGTAAACAAGAGTCTTCCTGCACATAATTTCTGTCTGGAAGACAAATGTAAATATGTATCTGTAATATAGCCACAGGTGTGAGCAGCTGGAGACAATGTGCTTTTTATTGCCACAAAGCAGTAACATCAAGTCATGCACTGAATGCCATGAGTCAAAATAAGATAATAGCTGAAATCTACAGCAGTGAAATGCTGACCTTAATGATTATTATCCCAATTTGCACATTAGTATACCATAGATGTATGTTTTTATGCTAAAACTTGAAGCTCTGTAATATCATTTTACAATAAAGTATTAAAAACCTGTCTAACATTGACAAAGCATTCCCATTTTGACTCATTTGCGTTAATAGTTTACACTGCCTTCTCATCCTAAATTTGTAGCATGCATTCTTCACATCTTTTCAATGCACAAAGCTGAAACTCCCAGCTCCCATAACACATCACAGAGAATGGACAATATTTCTAATAAATGAGGTGTTAGAACAATCCTTGCATGCTGTTCTGCTTTCAGCTGAGGTAAGGAAATGTGAACTTTGTGCAGTGAAAAGAGGCAAAGATGAGCAAAGCTTCCAAACCTTTTCCCATCAAACAGGAAGTATAGTATGAACCCTATTGAAAATGTGAGGTCCAGTTTGACCGACAGAATCAAAGCTTTAATTGCCCCATGTCCAGAAAAGTGGCAAAATCATCACACACCAAACTCAGCATCTAAAAATGCAAAGATATTTGAGTTTACTGAGAAAGCAGTGTAAAAAAACATTTATGGGTATGAAGAATTGATCATAAGCACATCTCCAGATGTCCACACCTCTAACTCTCCCTATTTTAGTCCAACTGATAATGTTAGCTCATGAATCTATTGCATGAGGAGGCAGAATCCACTCAGACTTCTTGTCCAGGCACTTTTTCTTCTTTTCTTCCCACATTCTTCATCTGTACAAAGGTGTATCCTTCCTCTGTGAGTCCAGCAATCATGGGAAATGTTGAAACCACCAGCAGCTTACAATTTATAATCAATGCTCAGTATCAGAAATAAATGCACGTGTCGGCTGAGTAGGTTTGGATTTACTGTAACAAGTTTGCATATGCGATACATATGACAGTTCAGTTACCAGTGTAGTCATTGTCAGCTTTTCATTATCCTTTATCCAGGTCTAGACACAATAGTCTGCAACTTTGTAATAGGATCTCACTGTGTGCACATGAGCTCTGGGTTGAGACAAAATAATCTGTGTGAAGTCAACAATCTTTGAGCAAAGAAATTTCATTGCTGTGAGATTTAACCGTTTGCAGCACAGTGTAAACCGGGTTTACAAGTAAAGAACGCACACTCTGCATTCTGGAATTATACCTTTTCTTGGCCCAGTTCGAACATAAGTTGTATGCTCACTGTCACCATGTGCCACCATAAAGAAAATTAGATTTCCAAAATGTAGTGGGAAAAAAACAGTCGTGTCCTTATTTTCTGACCTGATTTTTATTTCAGACAATTTCCATTTGTGATTTTCAATAGGGTTCATAGCTTTACTCTCTGATGCATCCAGTGGATGAGCAGATGAAGCACTGTATTAAAAAATACAGTAGGATGAACTGGCACAGCTCACAAGTGGTAACTTGGGTAATCATACCTCCATAAAAAAAACGGAAACATACAAGAGTGATTCATGCAAAGATACGAAGCTGTTTGACAGGACAACCAGTTTGCACTAACTGTTCTATATTCATCCATTATTGCACATCAATGTCAAATGTAAGCTTTTGGTGTCAGGTTGTTGGTAATTAAGCAAACAAAAATATCAACATCCAGGATGTCACATGTTGTATTGAGCAAATGTATTTTTTTTTTGTCTAATTGTTCTTACCTGTGGTGGACCTGATGGTGGAGGTGACAGTAGAAGCTATGGGGGGGATGCATTCATCGTCCTGGGAGTAGCCGGCCTGGATGGCTCGCAGGTAGCTGTGGCTCCGGGTTCTGAAGCAGCCAGGCAGGTCCAGAGCCTCCATGGCCTGAGATTCCACCTCGCTGAACACCGACTCGCACACAGACTCAAACTGGCCATTTATTTCAGTTTCACTCACCTGTGGGGAAACAAAAGCCATGAGCATGCGTTCACCATTCTTAATCCAGTGAGGCTATTTATTTTTCCGTAGAAATTAATTGGTTGCTTTTAAAACCTGACATTGTGTCTCCATCCGTCACTTTCACTTACAATAACAACAAGGCGTGCTGTTGAAATAAAATGGAGTGAACATGTTTTAATGGCCAGATCAATGAAAACTGTGTTGTTTTTTTTTATAATGTCACAGAAACAATTTCTATATTTGAGTGTTGCCTAGAAATTGTTTCCACACCAGTTGATAACCTGAGAGCTCTTATTTTCACTGCACTACCTCGTGCTTTCTGAAAACACCGTACAACATAATGGTAATTTTCTTAAAGTCAAGGTCAGACTGTGTCCGAAAGTGCTGTGAGAGAATTTGTTGTTGCGGATAAGAGCTATTCTGTATCCTGTCTGCGATGTGTATGACATATCTGGTAATGTCTTTCATATTGACTTGCTATAAATGGTTCTTTAATGAGAAGAAATTGTTTGACAGTTATTACTCTGCTCCCATTTGGCAATATCAAGAATCAGAGATAAACATCTTGTTCTATTGGGATTTGGAATTAGTAGTTTAGTTGAGCTTTTAAGACTCCAAACAAATCAATGCACCTCTTTCAAGAAGGAGATGAATATCTCAACAACCTCTGTTGGAGTTGGAGTCCTTTAATTTATCCTGATAAATGATGTGAAATCATCTGTCATATAAAGTGAGTGGGACTAAAATTAAGTCAGACAAAAGGACGTCTGGGTTTTCAAAAACACCTATCTAAATAAAGACACGCAGTGATAATGAAACTAGGACAGTCAGGCTCTTTAAACAAAGCTTTTAAATGAAGAACTCTGTGGAATTATTCTATTATGTTTCGCTGGAGCCTCTTGACCAACTCCTCCGGGTCCCTCAGCAGTGTGAAGTGTGAAACACTGGTCTCCATGACCAGTTACGACTTGAAAATCTTTCCCACACTGAAAGACTCACCTGGCTCACTTGGCTAACACAGCTAGCCTGACTGAGGGTGCTGACGGCCCGCATATAGCTCTGGTTCCTGGAGCGAAACTTGGGCGAGTTGTAGTTGGCAGAGGGATCCAGGGCAATGCTTGGGTGCATGTCCCTGGTGGCTTGCAAGTGGTAGCTCTGACTGAACAGAGAGAGAAAAAGACAAACAGACAGGGAGTGGGACTACAGCTGTGGCCACGGCTTCTTGAACAAGTCAATTAAAAATAATTTAACTGATAAACAAGCAGTCTGACTAGTGACTACAGGTGTAACATGATGACAAAAACAATAAGTGCTATTAAGGCCAGCGGGCTTCCTCTGGGCAACCTGAACGTGAGAGAGAGACTGGTTATGACAGTGTGTCTCTCAAGAGGGGAGGTTCTCTCTGTTTTTCTCCCCCTCCGCTACACTGATGCGCTCATCGCTGTCCTTAAAAAGGCAGTTCGATTTCTATTGTGCTGAAGCATCCAATCAATGCTTGGAAATGAGGGAAATGCAAATCAGGAGCTAGTTAGTGAGCAAGCACTTCGGAGAGCACCCCGGTGTCAGCCAGGTCAATTAAATGTGCTACCCCAGCAGGGCAAGAGAGATGCTCAGAAACTCAAGCCTGGTTAGGCATCTGCTGGAGAGAAGATGAAGAGAACAACGCAGAGGAAGAAATGTGCTTTAAGTAAACTGAAGAATACTATGTGAGTCACTTTCGGAATAAGAAAGCGAGGCTGGGTTCCCTCCGCCAGATCTATTTCTAATGGCAGGCAGGGATGAGTAAGCAGTTTCTGGGCTTTTTATAGAGATAAACGCTGGTGTTTGGCAGCAAGAAAATGCCAGCGTGATTAAAAGTCCCCCAATCCATCTTGCGATGCTGTAGCAAGGCCCTGTGTATTTGCAAAGTAATATCAACCTTCGAAACATCCAAAGACGTTCTACAGCGGAAAAATCCAGATTAAAAGTGAAGTGGTTAAATCGAAAAAGCTGCAAATGGGAAGAAGAGCTATCTTACAATTATTGTGATTAATCTCTCACAAAGTACATCATTTTTAACACTGTATAAAAAAAATTATTTACTGCCATGCTGATGTGTAACAGTGACTCAGATCATATCTTTATTGTGTTTAACGTTGCCTTATACTCTGGCAGTATGAGCCAACTCCCCAGGTGACCTCTCATTGACTGGTCTTGAGTGTTTGCTCTGTGAGGCGTCCATATTGAGGATGTCAGCAGGGCAGCGGGCCAGCTGGCTCCGACATCTGACCACTGCAACATGGCAGCAACAGAGAGGTAAGGGGGAGGCGCTGAGCCTGTATTCACCTTAAGTCTGCAGCAAAATTGGTGATGTAGTTACGCATGTCGCTGTTGATTTTATCCAGGCGGTAAGAGCTGTGGGTAGAGAAGAAAACAGAGTTACTGGGTCCCACAAGTGGGAGTTGGATGGATGTGACGTCACTGGGCACAAGTCCAATGGAACTGGCTCTGTATGGAATCTGTGGTACGACTGAATGTTTGCTTGGGAGCCTTCACCAAAGTGCTGCAAACATTAGGGTGATACAATATGACCAACAGGGCCTTTGTGGAATGATAAAAGTGGGAGAATGTTACAATTAGATTTAATTGGCAGACAGAATTGCCTGTTCGAGGTAATGTTTTCTAAATGAAACATGTGCACAAACACACAAATGACTGTGGCATAATGAGGAGCGTATTATGAGTTGTGTAACACAGTAGGTGTGCATACAATGTCCACCACTGATGACCAAAATAAATAGAACAAAGCATTTGATGATAAAATGCTGCACACAATAATTACACTACATCATAAACCGCACACTCTTTCCCTGTGTGGCTAATTAGATTTGGTTAATTGAGCCAAATGAGGATTAAAAAAACAACAACAAAAAAAAAACTTCTGTCCCTCCCCGAGCAATGAACGTTAGTGAAGCTTTTAGCTGACAAGATCAGATAGAAGTGCACTGACTAAGGCTTAAAGTGTGTGTTACTTCATCCATCCCTGTCCATAGAGATGTCTATTATCATCAGTTGAGTGAGGGGAGGCTGTTTTGAGGATGCGTTGGCCCTTAATCAAATCATGCCACAGCAAATTTCCTCTAATGTTTCTGATTGGTGCTAATGCACTTCCATTGTCTGCCAATATCAAGGCCCGGGATGATAGGAATCTCACACTTCCTGCCTTTGAAGCTGCCACTGAAAATACTCTTTCGGTGCTTCAACAAAGTCCAGTTTTAACGGTAGCTGTTGTGCCCTAATTTCTGAGGAGAAAGGTTCAAAATAATGATTTGATTGAACAGGACATAAAAAGAAAAAAGGACAAAATTTGAGGCATGAATAAAAGGATTTTGCAAGAAGTGTTAGCAGATACACACACAAAAAAACTCAGCTCAAAAGTATGGGGTATAAGGATTGTAATTGGGCTAATGCAAAATGCAGAAATCACAATAAATGCTTCATTTTTTAAAAAATTGATGCATTGCAACATTTTCTGGAGAAATTTTTTCTTGGGTTTTGTGAGTGGGGTAAAGAAAAACAAAAAGAGTGAATCTTAATCAAGATACTACAGCAAGAGGAGTATGTGAAAGGATAAAAATTGAGATTAATGCACTTTGCAATCGCTGAATCCTCTGTGTCTGCTCAAGCTCTTGTATACTCTGTTCAAGAACATGAAAAAAGGTGCAATCTTTTGGAACAAGAAATTAAGCGGTAGAAGACAAAAATTATATATTTTTTCTACAGTGTCCAATGTCACATTCAAAGTGAGGTGAGAAAGTGTTGAGAAAAAGCCTTGCAAACAGAAAAGCAGCCTAACTATGCATCACACGTCCCACACGGCCACAGATCAATGGACTGAAATTCTGCTTTGACCTTGAGATCTGAGTGAGAAATGCTTATACATAATGCTATTTAAATGAATTATTACGTTATAACAAATCAGGAACTATTGAATGCTTTGCCTGTGTTAACTGTCATTAATTATGGCTAATCATGGAAGGGCTGCAAACAAATGTGCGTTATTTTGTAAACTGACTAAAAGTGGGTCTGATTGATTGGCTTGTGTGATCAGGCCTTGATCACAGTCATTTAAATAGAAGCTGCTGTACAGATGGTTGCAGAAAGATTATGTTCTTCTGTGCATGTGTATGGATGTAACCTGTTATCAGATGTGACATATTGTTACTGAGTGATTAATTATGCTAATAAGTAATAGTGAAATCTGCACGTCATCCGTTTATCATCATCAACACGTTCTTTCAACGTATGACAAAGGCACAAAAATAGGTGATTCATGTTCAGTTTATCATAGCTGACGGCTCTGCAGCTTACAGGACACGACCGGCTATGGGGTGAAACCAGGTAAATGATTATTAATTAAAACAATCATTGACATCTAACTTTACCCCGAGTGCACAGGTTGTTCCAGCTCAGCGCGCCCGTGACTGTGATGTATTCTTTATTGGTGAGATGAACAAAGAAGAGACCCTGTCAACCACAAGAGTGACAGAGAGCTTGACAGCCTGTTCTCACTTCAACATGATTTGCTTCAGGGAGCCGCTGCTGTCAAATTTGTGTTTGGTCCATCTGAACACCCCAGAGGGACATCAAATTGCTACAAGTGCAGAGGAAATCCACCCTACACCATTTCTGTCTTGATTCCAATCTAATTCCATCTCAACAAGCCCAATGAACCATAATAGGATGAGAACTCTCATGCCAAGTGGCACTCGCATCTCTGATGCCTCTGATGTGTGGATTCAAAACAGTGACAGATATGGTGCCAAAAAAAAGTTGCAAATGGTCACACTTTTCAGCTAATAATGAGATATTCAGGCGCGCTGCAGACAATGAAGTAATATTACGTTTTCAAAATGGAACAGGGTGGGTTATCTATGCAGATTTTGTACAAATTAAATTCTCAGCTAGGATAGTTTCATCCAAATGTGTGATTTAAAACATTTGCGTCAATTATTATACATGAAACAAGGTTCGTCAGGGGAAGTTTATCCAATCAACTATGGTTGTCTTTTTAGGTTTTTTTTTTATGGTTTAAAAAACAAACAACAAAACAATCACAAGCCACTTGGGTTGACAAACAAGATGTGCCTTTTATATATTTTGATTTGAAACTCACCATGTTTCAGCTGAAAACCATGTTCCAAAGTTCCCTCTGCTGCAACATTAACATATATATACTGTATTTTCTTGTTAGAGTGGCAAGAAAAAATAAGTGAGCTCTTCCAGTTACGACCAAACACAATCTAGTTTCATCAAGGACGCACAATTCATTGTACTGTTTTGCACATAGTAGATCCTTGAAACACTCACAATGTAGGTAGGTTGAAAAAAGTCTGTTAATGGCATTGCTAAGCCTAGGGGCATAGCCCTGAGGTTAATGGTATTAACAGAAGCTAATTGGAGTCTGGAGTTATCAAATCTGGTGTACAATCAGTGAAACAGGAGGTGTGGGGTTGAGCTACTGTTGCTTGTGGATAAAAAGCCAAAATGCAAAGAGAAAGCTTCATTTGAAAAGATATCCACATAGGTATGGACAAGTCTTTGCCATCAGGAATAGTTGGAAATGGTTTAGATATAAGACAACATGTCATATAGAAAGATGATTTAGTACGGTGACTACTCTGACTAGAAGTGGACGCTAAGATGACGTTAAAGACCAAATGATGGCACATGAAAAGACTGTAGAGGAAGCTGCTGCTCTACAAGAAAAGGGAAGACAACATCAGCATGAGCCTGAAGGTTTCCAAAGATGGCATAAGAAGAATACTACATCCCAACATGAAGACACCATCTTAAAGTGAAGCAAGGTGGAGGCAGCATCATAATTATGTTTTTTTGGTGCCTCTGGATCTTGACAGCAATGGTATCATCAAGGGCAAAATGAATTCCCAACTCTGTCAAAGTATCTTACAGGACATCAGAGTGGCTGTCCATCAGCTGAAATTCACTACAGGTTGGGTGATATGGCAAGACAATGATACTAAATGACAGAATGACTTCAAAGAATATCTGTTTTTTTTTAATTTTTTTTATAGGCCTTCATTTAACACCTGTTTCAGATGGTATTATCATCTTGCATCATATCCATACATATTAGGTAAATATCTTCTACAATGGTCAGTAGGTGGGATACCATCCCATTTAATGATGATGAAGGGGAGATTTTGCAGATACAATGGCAAACAAAAGTCAACATCTGGACTTGGAGGGGTTGGATGGAGGCATAAGTCAGCAGACTTTCACACAGCAGAGTGGAGCTTTAGTTCCATCTCAGATCATAAGCACAGTTTAATCACTTTACTGACAGCAAGTCTCATTTTGACTTGTGTTTTCAGTGGATACCTTTGCTAGGTTTAAATAAAAGGGTCATGGTATTGGTTACAATACACACTGTCACTACATTTACCACGTTACAAAGCTCCATTTTGTTGTTTCCAGGGTGACGACTCCACTGCAGATTCACATGCTGACATATTTAGTGTTACTTTCTGTATTTCAACGATAAGAATGTGTGAATTAGGTGTACCCACAGTGACCTCGAGCGAGCCCTGTGCTGAAGCAGCTTTCTGTGAGGAAGAACAGAATTTCTCTTGAACAGCTTTTGTTTTTTTTTTTTGTTGTTTTTTTTAAAAAGGTTTTGAACAAGATATGTACCAAGTGGGTCAACATATGTAATCAAGATACAATTTCTGAACTACTGCACATATAGTTTCCATACCTGTACTGTAGCTGAATACCAATATATGGTCTGTCAGCCTTTAGTTACTATCTGCTGATATCAACCTGGCCGCTGTAACGGCCTAATGCTGCACCAAATCAATCTTAAATTGTTGCAATCAGAAACATTTCAGACAATACCACATTATAGCATTCATAAATGAGTTGAGGGGTAGTGTCAGGACTCTTCGGTAATGACACCCTTGGGGACACTCCTGGAGTTTGAAATGAATGCACCAACAAACCTTCTCCTGCAGACTCAATAATGCTGCTGCTGCTGTCAATGGACTGAGAGTCAGGCCACACAGCCTGATCCATGGTGGTCAATATCTTGCTTTCAGCAGAGCCCAGCAGACTCTTGGTCTAACCACTGAGAGAGCCATTATTTAGAGGGGCCTTGGAGTACAATAACTGCAACTGATAGCCCTTCCTGCTGTTGCATCCTCATAAATCATTCACTGTTTACAGCTATTCAGACTGGATAGAGAGGGGAAGCTTTGCAAGATGTGAAAAAAGCAGCATACCTCACTGTAGCTCCCTCATTCGTTACATCATAATCTGAAAGAGCTGTTAAAAGCTGCGAACGACTGCATCCTCTCTGACAGATATCATTATGATCCTCGCTGATCACAATCCATAACATTCGATTTGTCATTATATATCCACTGGGATGAATATCTGGCTTATTATGTTGGCATAAAAGGGTGTATTTGACAGTAAGAGCTGGTTTCTGGATCTCTACCTCTACTGAGAGACATCAGAAACACTCACCACGCTCCCCGTTAATCCAGTTTGTGTGTATGCGTGCTTTCATGCGGGTCAGGTTAACAGCGGCGATGCGTATTAGTGGATTCTGTGGGTGTTGCCCACTGCGGTCTGAATGCTTCGAGGGGAATAAAAGGCATGCTGTATGACAGAGTAGCAATTTACAAAAAAAAAGCAAAACCTCTGCTGAATGGAAATGAGCACGGGGTCAGCAGCCTGAGAAGTGACAGACTAGGATATGACAATAAGAGGTAGGGAATCATCACTGTTAGTCAGTATGTTAATCTTGTCTCTGTGACATACTGCAGCTAAGTGTCTGTCACATGCCAAACTCTACACTGAGGTCAGACACAAGGTCATCTTTGCATAATGCCGACAATTTATGTCAGATTATTTGCCTTTAGGATTGTGCAGAGCAGAAGCTGAGCAAACGCACAGTGTGATTGATGCCAAAGTCGCAGCAGCCCTGTGAGGATTTTTTCTACTCAGTCCTCCCTGAGTAAAACACACTGCAAGAGGAGAAATGAAACAGGACATACGCCCATTATGCTTCAACAGGAGAAGCAACAGCAAACCTAACTGTGAGCTTTTTTTTTTTTTTAAACAGAACAATTCTGCAAGTCATACTCCTACAGTGCCTGCATTTTTCTCCTTTGTTTTTTCATTGCAGTTTTATAGATTTATCCATCATCGCTGTGACTGTGGTTGGATAACCGCGTTATACATCTTGTCTTCTGGCTTTCTCTTTCTCTCCTTTTCTCATCTGCAGCCTAAATATTTACTTAACATTTAATCTCATTTAATTGAGAAATAATTCAGTTTCTAATGCTGATGAATAATGTTCCTTTAAGCTTTTAGCCACTTTAGCATTGCCAAGTGATATCAGTTGTCCAAGAATGTAGTGTCAGGACGTCCTGAGTTGTAAGAAGTAATTCAAGGGACCTATTCACACCACTTCATTAAATGCATTGTTGCACGATGACACTCTAATTTACTGCTTTAGATAAACCTTTTAAGCTGCAAACATTATTTTGATGACATAGTAGCATTGGCAATTGCATTAACTTACCACTGTGTGCAATTTAAACTCAAGTTTCTGCATTAGCTGATTTAAAACTTCAGTTCAAGTTGATGTAACTGAAATAAATTGGCTTCATAACCAAGTATTTTGAGGTCAGGATACCAATCGTTAAGTAAGTGATCATTAAAAATACCTTTGATTGTGAAACAAATCCTAATTCTCCTAACTCATTTGCTTGTTGAATAGAGTTTTATTTGAGAATTAAAAAGATTCATACAAACTATTGTTTTCTTGAGCCCAAATAGTGTATTTCCTGTTTTATCATGACTTGGACTCTGTTTCCATTGAATTCAGAATGAAAGCTGCAGTTTTATAAAGAGCTTCCACACCAAGTCATTTAATATTTACACAACTATTTGAATACTTTTAATATAAAAAGAACTGAGGTCAGACAAGTTTGTTTGAACCCATTTCATCTATTCTAAGTGGTTTATTGATAATTCACTAGGGATATGTGGTACCTAGACATGAGTTTTGTCACTGGGAAAGGTTTTTCTAGCAGTCCCAGTAGACTTCCTTTGCATAAAAGCATAGAAGTGCCCTGATTTGAATTTAGGAGGGCACGGAACAGGTGAATGAAGTCCACAACAAATTCTCAAAGTGAATTGCTCCTAAATCAAAGCCTTACTTAAAACACACCAACTCTACAGCACTTCTCTTTCATCCTGACTGCACTTTTTGCCATTACACCTTTGATAAAAGGAAAGGCAACGTCTGACTGTCTAAAATGGAAAAGGTACGATCAGAACCTCTGCTGTTTAGGCTGAGACTGCAGGCCCTTAACAGAGACCCCAACACTCAGCTCAGACCCTGGCTGGTACTGCAGATGTACTCAATAGAGAAGAAGAAAGGCAGATAAAAACAAAAAACAAAACAAAAAAAAACCCACAGTGTTATGAAAGAGCAGGTCTCGGATATCTTTGAAATTGTCTCATTAAAGTAGACTTGTGAATGTCAGCTGTAATCATTGTTTTCACACTGCTGAGAACAAAGAGGAACAGGTCTCTTGAAAATTGAACAAAAGTGAATTTGCTTTCCTGTATTGCCACCTTTTAAAAAATTATTTTGGGAAACATGAATCTGCCACACACAATGTAATAGTTTCCCATCTGAAGTACTATAACAATACAATTCCAAAATCACATAAGGCTGTACAGAGAGATCATAACAATTTCATTTATAGATTTAAAATTGAAAATTGAGCATCTAACAACAGTTGGAAATGATAGACAGATCACTAACTAAAGTGGGTAGAAGATGAATGAAATCAAGATGGTAGAAGGATGTGAGGTACTACAAAAGGTGTTGCAAATACAGAGAAGAAACTACTGAAAAAATGAACAAATATCCTGACATACAACAGAGAGTAAAGGCAGGCAGGTTAGATAAGAAAATCCACTTGTGACCAAAACAGCTTTAGAGTAATCTCTGCACTATATCATTGCTGTAGCTCTATTATAATTGGCCTTGAACAGTATTAAGAAAGCAAGATAATTTTAATATTCATGTTGATGATAACACAACCCAAGCAAATACCTTCGGGGGAAAAAGCCTAGCTTTTACTGAAGAATTTCTCCACCCCAGCCTTACTATAGAAGCACATAGTTTATTTTATTTTTTATCTGAGTAGTCTATAATCTAATTTCCTTCTAATCTAATGGATTTGTGAATTCTATAATAACTCTTCTTGTATCTCTTCCATAACGTAGTTGCATGTGTTCCTTTTCCTGTGACATTGTCTTCAGCTTGTCTCATTGTGTAATCCTCTTATGAGTGTTTTCTTCTGCCACTGAGTTAACAAAACAAAAGCCCTCTATTTCCTCATCATTTAATAGGACAGATCCCAGAAGAATGTGCCAAACACTTTCTTACAGCTGATATGAAGACCCATAAAGGAATTCTAATGAGTACAGGGTTCAGCTATCAAGGGCTTGACACTGATGTAGTGGCGGGGCCAAGCAGCAGAAATGAAAACTTGCAACGTGGCACAAGGGAATAAGCAAGAGCAGAGAGCAGGCATGATGATTTTCAAAACATAAACAGGTAATGAGCTGAAAGGAAGCGCACTATTAAAGATGCAATTTCAAAATAGAAACACATATAGGAGCAGTTATGAAATGAACACATAACATGTCTGCATTGAGAGAATTCCGTTTCATCATTATTGTAAGGGTATTTCAGAATTAATGACAAGGATTTTAACACGTGCTGTTTGATTTACGTTACTTAAAGCCACTATATGTGTAATCTGAAGCTTTTCATCTTCAACAACCACCCAGTTGTAGCATCAAATATCTCAGCGTCTCCAGGTTGGATCCCAGGGGAGTCCCAGCAGGAGACATTGAGTCTGACTGAATAGGCTAAAACCAATAGTTAGATTATGACTGGGGCTGATTTATATATATTCCCAAACACACACACAAAAAAACAAAACAGAAAGATGACATGACCACATAAATATTCTACACTTGCTTACTTTCTTAAAATGAGCATGAGAGTTTTTAAGATGGAGATTGTTGGCTTTATACAAGCACTAGAGGCAAAGTGAATACTTAAGCAAGGACATGCAAGAGAAAAAAAAGGAGTAAACCAAAAAACAGCCAAACAACCTGAACTACTGAAACCTTTGTTCAGCATGTGTCATACCTCTGGGAGTCCAGCAGGTCCCTGGGTCTGATGATGGCCTTGACTAGGGCGTCTGGTCGCACCGACTTCTGAGGCGATGCCTTGGGGCTGGAATCCGACTCTCCGCTCTCCTCGTCCCCCATGGCTTTAACGTAGCTGCTGCTCCGCATCCGGCGACAAGGGATCTCATCATCCTTCCCTCCACCAGGATAACCCCCCCATTCATCCTGGGGCACCTGGTTGGTTAGAGAGAGGGACAAAATCTTGCATATTTGTTGGTTTATAGAGATACACACACCGTATCTGATGCTGTAGTAGTGATGGTGCACTTTTATTGACACTGGGGAAATATAAGATTCGCACACTAAAAACAGCCAAAGCAAGTTAAAATCTGCAATAACTGGGGGTTATCACTTTATCACTTAATAAAGCTATTACCCAAAACCTGATAAGTATTAGCTGCTTATTTACATATTTAGTACACACAGCAACATTAGCAATCATTGGAGTAGTGTTTCTTCATTCTTTCTTTTAGCTCTGTTTTGTTCTCCACCAACTACTGAGGGAACTATTGAGTATTTTAGCTGCTACCCATATTGTTAACTTTTTGCTGAACGATGCTAAAAAGCCTGTGGAGCTGAGGTAAACACTCAATTAGCTTGGGTTTGTCAGTACAAATGAAAGATTTCATATCTTTTTTCATATTTTCATACTCTTCTTATATAATATATAGATTCCAGCAGCTTTCACAACCTTTAATGTCTAAGCAATCCCATTGTTTGGTATTAAAAACACATTGCAGCAGCTTATTTCTGCTGTACCACAAAATGACTAGCCATATCAGGGTGAATTTATGTCTGATACTGTGGTGTGCCACATATTTCTTTTTCTGTGATTACTGCATGCTGTCTGTGGATCCCTATCCACATAAAACATGAGTAAAAGGCCACGACACTACATCTTCTACAAAATTCATTTTATTCCTCCCTCTGTATTGCTACAGCAGAGCAACCATTAAATTTTAAACACTATCAAATTGCTCTTAACTCTTAGAGGACCACATAAATCTAAATGCAGCCATTTTAAAACATCAAAACCATTTAAAAAAAAAACGGTGTTGTAACATTTTCCAGTAATGAAGCAATGTGCCATTTGATAGGCACTGGAATTGAATTCCCCTGTCTCCGGCACAGTTAGTTCTATCCATTCAACATTTTCTTCAACACACATTAAAGCCTTCACACAGCTTCCACAGCTGCTCGACATTTCAGCTTTTCTGCGGTTTGGCCAGGTTACAAACTGATAAAAACCTTGACTGAGACGCTGCTGTAAAGTTGGCCGGCATGTTAATCATAATTACTGGCAGGAGAAAGCTTGAAACTAGAGATAAAAAGGAGCTATCTTTACTCCTCTTGTTGCAGCTATCGCATGTGGAAACCTGCCATCAAAACAAGGTAGGCAGTGTACAATTTTCTTCCACTCATCAAACCGAGTAATTGACTATTCTGACGTCAGCATCACCATTTTACAGTGACAACAGGGTGTCTGACTTGGACTCCCTGCCTGTCTTTACTGCATATGGAGGGAATAAGTCACACCAAACAAGTGGCATCAAGACAGTCTTAAAGGCTGAATGTGGAGCGAACAGGAAGACAAACGGAGCATCTTGCATGGAGCTCTCTGGAGGCTCGTAACTAAGCGGAGGTTAATGCACTTTGATATTAGTCCGACAAGCTTTGCCCAGACAGGCAGTTTTTGTTATTGGAGTTCATTTGAAGCAGAACATATGCAGCTGTCATCGAATATGAATACAGATCACATGGAGCAAAATTGTTTTCAGAATCATGATCATACCGCAAAGGGGGGAAAAAAAATGTGACTCCATTTTGTTACATGCCATTACACAACACATAGCAACGCTATTATATGGTCTTAATAGGTTTCTGTATTGCAGATGGTGGTGTAGCTTATTAAAATCTTCTGGGCTAACTTCACCCACTCACACAATAAAGCAATGATGATTGTTCACAAGCTCATTACACACAGTACTGCACTTTCTTCTTCTCTTACATGCTCTCTCTCACGCACACGCACAATACAATACACACAATACAACACAACTGCATTATTGGGATGACAGCAGCTGAGTCAGGATCTCGGTTTCTCTTACAAAGCATGGCAATGATAACAACACAACACACAGACAGATGCAGACAACCTCTGCAGACATGCAACAGCACAAACGTCTCTTGCTTCATTTTGCTTTATAGATTCACCTTGTTGCAGTCGGCTGCCTGTCAGAAGCTTTGCTAGTCATGCTTTTACATGCACTCATAAAGCATGGCACTGTCAGCAATCATTAAATTATATGTGAAAGTTGACGACTTCTTTGATGCTACATCCATATGTCACTTTAACATCCTGGCAAGCACATCGCAACAAGTCCAAATCCATACTTGCCTCGATTTTATTGAGTTAAATCCAACTCCTGTCCATATTTCTTTGACTTTACAATAACTCTGTAGTCAGGAAGTGTTTTAAAATTGCCCCAAAACCACTAAAATATTGGATGAACGTGTGGTTCTACTCAAAATACATGTTCCCTTCTGCCAAATCAGTGACTAACTCACTATTTACAGGTTCACAGTGGACTGGGTGACAGTTGACTGTCTATGCCAAATGTCAGGAGGAGATAGGCTACATCCAAATGTCACTAATGCGTCAGACACATGACTAATCATTTTCTGATTAAAATGTCACTATTGGAAAACTGGCAACTGATATGGGATTGCTAGTCAAAAGGAAATACAAACAGAAGTGATCCCTTATAGCAAGAGACTTAAAAATTCAAACAGTTTTGGAAAAGCATGAAAAGCATCTGGAATTCTAAACAGAAAACATTTTTAGCTGTTTATGAGACATTAAATTCATCAGTGGAATTAAAGATACTCATATGCTGCATGTATGTTTTGGAAAATATTACTTCCCATGACACTAATTCCCCAGCATCAAAGCATGTCAATCCACAATTGCTATTCTAACAAGAGTCAAATCAAATCAAAGCAACTTGAATAATTGATCAGTTATTGCTGTATCACAGCCCACTCTTTGGTAATCAGAGAGAATGCTGAATCACTGCAGCCTTTGACTCTTGTGTTACGTCTGTGTTGTGAAGTTAGCGTGGAGAAAAGCATGATTGATGGGGATTACCATGAGTTTCTCTGGGTCTTTAAAGCTTTCCTAGCAGATTTCATTGTAAGGCTGTGGTGTTGCAACATGAAAAGGAGTATCGGCATATGTATATACAGCCCAAAAACACACACCTACACTTTAAAAGTCAATCACAAAGAAATGGACAAAAGCACGCGGACATGCACAGAAGAATTAGGGATGCATAAGCTTGCTGTGATGCTTTCTATCTAAGACGTGCACTCAGCCATACGGACACGAACGCACGCTCAAACACACACTGATAAAAGTCATTCATCTCCCCTCCAAACGCAGCATACACCATCCACCAAACGGAGTCGATGGGTTAATTAAGTCTTGGAGGGGTTTGATATTTTTAGACGTCTAATTAATGAACGGAACGCCAGAGGACAGGCACAAGCTGTGGTGAGATTTGTTTAATTTGGATTTGCTGATAAACTGGGCAGATAGTAGGGTGTCTCCCTGTGAAGATTTACAAAAAAAAAAAGAAAAAGGTGGGCAGCAGTGTACACGTATGGAGCCTGAGCATTCTTAGTGGAGCTGAAATACGGATGCATGTGAACATGTGCTGCTCACTTTAACCTATAAATCCCACCAGGAGAAGATGTGAAATCAGACGACTGCATGTTCTGCGAAGATTTGATGACTCGGTTCTTCCTCAATTAACATGAGACTGATCGTCTTTTGTTGAGCAGTGCATATTATGATGATGACGTGAAGCCCTTTGTGAATATGAGGTTTTGTGGGAGCTGTGTGAAACTTCACAGCACCAGTGCGAAGCTTCATATTCAAAGTTTCACAATAACAGAACTTTTATTTCCTTTAATCAACTCGATTCTGTTCAATAAATAAGAAACGTCTTCGAGAAAATGATTTTTCTACATTCTATTATGAGACTTTTATAGCTCACCAGGGTCTGACCACATCTCTTGGTATGAGCCCAACCTGATTAGGTCCTTCAGTGTTGCCAAAAATGTTGCATGTTCTACCAATATTAGAAAGATATCAAAATACCCTGCCATTAAAAACGAAACTATATCTCATTTTAATAGTGCCTGTACTACAAGAATGACTGTGCTTTAATAGAAGCCATATTTTCTATGAGTTGCGTTGTTTTGCGACATCGGGGCAGTGTGTGCAGTGTTTTGCTTCCATTCTCTGCAAGCATAGTGGATGCAACATTTCTTTCTCTCATAAGCACAGTGCCGCTTTCATGGTGGCAAAACTAGAAGCATCTCTGCAAAGTACAAGTGCACTTGGCGACCATCCACAAACTGTGAAACAGATGCAAAAAGTAAAATATGCCATTATTTTGGTGACATAGTCAAACTCTCGTACATCGTCTGTAAAAGAAGCTTTAACTATGTTGACCAGAGGAGTCAACATATTCAGCTTGGCAAAGTATCTAGCTGACAGCCATGACCACTTGTTTAGAGAGCAACTTAGTTCACCAATGCTGTTTGAGGAGGCAAAGAAGGGCAGTGACAGCCGTTCAATTTGGCTTCATATTTTAAATTAACCCACTAATGTGGGCATGCAGCATTCATATTGGTGACGCCAATTTTACGACAGCTTGCACACTGCTAAAAATTAAGCGTTCACAAGTATGCAGATGAACGACACAAGTTAATAATAAATAATAGTTCATAAAGCATTAGCTGAATTATTGCAGACAGAGTGAAAGGTGGTGGTGGTAATAAATTTATTAAGAAAATCTTGTTCCATCATTCCGACATACGGCATTTGTGGTGTTAAGACACATTTCACATGGGAATTAGCTGGTGAGTGCAGCAGACGAATACGTCATCACGTGACGCTGTACGAGGAAGACAGCTTTGTTTACATTCGCCGATTGTATGCCACTTTATGTACATATGTGAGTTTCAATTTATGGTGAAAATCAAGTTATGTTGCGCCGTAGGAACGGTATTCTGACATAAGTCGAAGACCCCCTGTAAATCACTAGCAACATAATGATCTGCATTAAAATTGTTCATCTATTTTCTTTAGTTTTTTTTTTTAAACAATAAAAAAACTAATTCCATGTTCTGTCATAAGGAACTTACATAATGTTACTTCTCCTGTTGTTTTCATTGTGGTATCATATTGATATGTTTAAGCAGGTATCGCAATGAAGTCAGTATTTTGGTGTTATGACAAAACTTCCTGCCAATAAATGAACTCGGTGAAATTGCTCACCAGTATCTCATAGCTGGATTATGTAGACATTGGCATATTAGCTTTGTGTCTACCTTTGCTTTCGGTGATTTGATCTGCAGCTCTGTGGGAAGCCAATGGGAATGTGATGTGTATAAGTGTGTGTGTGTGTGTGTGTGTGTGTGTGTGTGTGTGTGTGTGTGTGTGTGTGTGCTGGGTGGTGGGGCTAGGCAGGCCTCAGCCAATCCTCCTGCAGTGCAGCAGTGCATTTCATTGATTAACTCTGCGGCTCTATCTATAAACCCACTAAGAAACATAAGTCACTGCTATTAAGAGAAGAAATAGAGTGAGATAGACAGAGATGGATACAGAGAGAGAGAGAGAGAGAGAGATGTGTAGGACGGATACAGTGCAGAAAGATGGAGAGTGAGGAAGAGAGAGAATTAGAGAGCTCTTACAGGTTCAATCATTGGTAATCCCACCCACCACCAGCCTGCAGCCTCTCATTTCCTCCCACAAGATTACACGGATACTACGGGTGTGTTGGAACAGGTACGTATTCGCTTGTTTTTTTCTGTTTGAACGCCAACCATACGCCCACCAATGACTTCTTCTCTCGTGTTCCTCTTTCACACATATACTACCACATGTGCAACATTTAGAAGTCTCTATGGAAGTCTTGTCCTCATGCTGTTTGTTTACTGACACCTTATTTTTATCAGATGTTAGCATGGAAGTGTAAACAGAAACCCTCAATAATAGAAGGAAAAGGAAACAGTCATGTGCTACTAGCTGCTGCATCTTTTTCTAATCCTGTCCTCTTGATTTCAACAGTTACCTGAAGCAGCGCCAGAGCCAGTTCTTAATGCAAGTCTAACGCTAAACATGTGGCAAAGAATGCAGTTCAAAACATTTTTCTGATATATTGTTTTGATATGTTTAACATCTTGGTTCAGAATTTAAGTATGCTATCATTGCACAAAGTTGAGCAGAAGCTGGTGGGAGGTAAAGTCAAGAGGTCATCAAAGCATGGAGGGTTAATCATCTCTGCAAAATGAACAACTTTACAAAAGTTTGCAGCAGCCATCCTGTTGAGACATTTCACTGGAGACCTAAAAACTTACTGGGGCACAAGGGGAATCCGAAATTAGAAGGATCTATGCTCTGGGAACTGTAACTGTCTCTACAAATTTCATGCCAATTCATCCAGTAGTAATTGAAATATCTCAGAGTTGACCAAAGCGTTGTGGTGTTAACTTGATTTTACATAAA
Organism: Amphiprion ocellaris; assembly: GCF_022539595.1. Lineage (NCBI taxonomy): Eukaryota > Metazoa > Chordata > Actinopteri > Pomacentridae > Amphiprion > Amphiprion ocellaris. The sequence continues at coordinate 18,791,522 of NC_072785.1, forward strand.
ACCGTGTCAAGTGTCCGCCGTTTTGATAAAATCCTTGAAGGACAGGACAAGAGAAATAAATTCAGTCAAAACTCATCGAACCCTTCACCGTAGTAGTGTTGTGAAGAGCTGTCTCAAGAGGCCAAGAGGAAACAAACCCTTTCAGAGCAAAAAAGGTGAAGAATCCTTGACAGAAAAAGAGCAGTACCAAAAGGACATGCTTTCCTTTTGATAAATTTAAAACACTATTGTTGGGTTTTGATGGCAGACATAAGAAGGGGATAAGATTTCCTCTTGTTGTGATGACTCTTCTCTCGTCTATACCTGCCCTCCTGTTTCAAAACTCACTTTCACTATCATATTTTCACCCATCCACATATTACAAATACTTTTTCTTCTGCCCTGCAAATATGATGTTTTAATTGTTGCAATACAACTGTGTGAGCAGCCTCACCATTGTTGCAAGCTTTGGATCATGTAGTAGCACCTGCTCATCGAAAATGTATTCTTTTTGGAAGGGCAATAATTGATTTTACATAAGGATTTTGTAGAGATTTGAAGTACTCCTTTTACTGGAAAATCTATATCTATTGTCTGGATTTAACCCATAAATAAGTGACCAAAACAGATTTTGTGACAAGGACAAAAACTCCACAAGGTCAGAATGAATTCAGGAGGATCTGGCCATTGGTTTCCTTGCTAAAGTTGAAGCCATTGTAGAAATGACTTCAATGTTTTTGACACTTTATTAAAATGAAAGTTTACAAATGCACAGAGCACTTATTTATTTAGAATTGCTTCAGTTCTTTTAGACATTTTGTACATTTGGTTAAGGAGGATCGGCAAAGTAAGAACTGCATTGTACAGTGTCACTGTGTAGCTTCTTACACACATGACAATAAACCTCTTGAATCTTGAATCTTTTCAATGACTGACAAATTAGGACTAACAAACCTAACGAACAAATCAGGTTTGGACTTTCTGTATCAGTGTTTTTCTTTAGAATCAGTGTCCTTTTAAAACACGCATGGCTAAATTATTCCAATTTTGCAGGTTCACATCATGTTGCGTACAGTAGTTTCACAGTTAGAGCACTGTTGTAGGTGAACTACTGTGTTCAAGTTGCAGCAAACAAGGAGGTGTGAGTGAAGAGAGAGGACTTCATACATTTACATATTCTAAAGGAATCAACGTGACCATTTTAAGACAGAAAGAGACCATTTTCATGAAAAAAACATGTCTAAATATGTAACACTGGTACAACACACAGATGAGTTTTTAGGTATTTAATTGAGAGGGACTTTAAGAAAATCTTTGGCATGAGCTTGCTCCCCATCACTATTCCTGATTCTGCTTGTCACAGTCCACATGAGCTGCTACACTCAAGATGTGTTGAATAAATGGGAGACTAATCGACTAATTGGCCCTGGATTCTCCTCTGCATAACTCCCACATACATACACAGCCTACGCCATATTACTGGCTATTAAGGCTAATGTGCCAGCAAACAATTACCTACTTTCACATCCAGCAGATATGCAACATTGTTTGTGACTAAAACCCCGTTGTTTGTGGCTTTTTCCAATACTGACCCTTCATTTACCCCTGTAGTGGTCTTCACTAGGTCCTGACAAAAACATATTTAGCTTCTTTGCTTTCTAGAGTTTTACTTTGCTCACCAGCTTTTATTAGTATGCTACATGTTGATGAAATTATACCATGCAATGGGTTTATGTATTAATAAATCATTTTTCAATAAAATGTCTGGCCACAGGAGACTGATAAGGACTGTTCATGCAAACATAACAGATGGAAAAGAGCGAGAGAGACAAACACTTCAAATCGAAGACATGACAAATCAGGTCCAATACAATGAATGTCTGGAGGACTATTTAACACCTTCACATTCTCCAAACTCAGACTATCAGATGCTACAAGTCCAAACCTAAGCCCTGGGCTGTGTTTGCTCCAAATGGTGTGAACTGCTATGTAAAAAGACACTATCAGACAGAAGAATTCTTGGCAAGAAAATGCAACCAAAGCAGCAAATGTAGCTATTAAACCCTTCGAGAATTACAACTGACTATTAAACTGTTATTGCCCTGCAACCTCCTTGTAGAATCAAAGCAAACTTGAGGTTTAAGATAATAAAACACAAATACAGGGAGATGCTTGCTGACATGGTGGTAACCACAAAGTCACATCGTTGCTTCAGGCAACGGAGATGAGTAACATTTAGCGACAAACTGCTGTCTGATCCTCAGGTTCCTGGGAAAATATCTGACTAAAAAGTGGTTCATGGCCTGATTGCTATCTGGGAACTCTTTAATGAAATGTTAGGGAACCCCTGTGTGTGTAGGTGTGTGTTCCTGTAGTCTTCCGTCACAGTGCCACTTGTGTTTCTGCTGCTCTGCACTTTCCTTCTGTATTTTAATCAGCAGACTTTCTGCCTCTCAAGCGCCACCTTTGGCAAGCCAACATGGCAATTAATTGGCCTATTAAATCCCTTCGCAATGCCCTATCAGCAAAACTATCAAAAGACTAATCCTCTCATTGTACCACACTACTGTATGCAGGGAGAGAACAGGCTTGAGTTTGCTAGAGCAGCTGTCTTAATCTGGGCTGAGTGTTGTCAGTAGGACAAAGTTACTGTTGTCTTAAGTTATGCACTGGGTGCAAGAAAGCTGGAGGATGCATGATTACAGGTACTGTAGATCAGGCATGTGACAGAGGAAGGGTGGCCCACACACCCACAGTATACATGCAAATGGCAAATAAAAAAAAAATGTAACACCTCTCAGTAGTTACACTATTTCTAGCTTCAACAGTAGAGTACTGCTTCTTAAGAGCTATCAAACACTATAGAAGGACTACAAAAAAAAGTGCAACAAAAGTAAACACACCTGGGATCACTGACATACAAGTTAGAAAACCTGTAATTATTGAAACTAAATTGAGTCCATCTATGATTTTAAGTTAGTTTTATTGCATCAGCACAGGTAAAAAATGGCCCATGAACCAGTATTTTCTGTTTCTACATCATGGCTCCACATGGAACAGAACTGCCAACGAAATTTAAAAATCTGATTTTGAGATTTCACAAAGATGGAAAAGGATACAGAAATATCGGTGATCAACTAAAAATCAGTGGAAACACAGTAGCAGCAGTAAGCAGGATGTACAAGCTAAGCCTTAGTACCATTAATCACAGCTGAAAAGGCTGTCCTTCTAAAATGACGCCATGACAGTGTGGTACTTGCACAGTCTAGCTCGGAAAATCAGACAGGCAGTTGCTTCAGACTTGGTACAGTGGTAATCAGTGGAAATTTGGAGTTTCCTTAATAGCTTACACACTATGAAAGACATTGCGTAACATGAGCTTCTACTGACAGCATCCAGGTTAAAAAAAAAAACAAGAAAACTTTGTTTGCTTATTGGGAAAAACTGCAAGATACAACTTCACTACAGATCATAAAAAGAAGCCTACTGAATATCTGTTGCGTTCCGATGGAATCCAGCAGGTTTGGCATGAACCTGACACGGTGAATCCATAATCCAAACAGTGAAGCACAGAAGTAGGAGAGTGATGATATGGGGCTGTATCAGTACAAAAGGAGATAACATTCTTGTGGATACACAAAAATACTACATGATGACTCCCAGTCCGCAGAAACTTGGCAGAAGAGGAATAATACAGCATGACAAGGATCAAGAGCACACTACCAAAACTTTACAAGAGTTTCTGAAGTAGAAAAAAGTGGAAACAATGACCTGGCCAAGTATGCTGCATGAGTTAAACCCAGTAGAACACATTTGAAGTATTTTACAAAGGAAGGTAAAGCAGCACAACTCTGGCAGAACTTCCCACCATAAATTTGTGCAACCTTGCTATCCTCCTTATGCTTTTAATATAGTGAATCTACGATGTCTGCTTTTATTTTACATAAGAGCAAAAAACTCTATCTACTATTCAACTTAGAAATAATATAGCTTCTGTTAGGTAACACAATTTTGAATAATTAGACATTTAAATGATATTGCACAGGGGTGTACTCACTGTGTTTATACTGTATATGCACATTGGGTTTGTCTGTCGCCATTAGCAGATGAATATCACAATTACCTTGTTTCATTAATATGAAGCTCATAACTCATGAAGGAATAACAACACGTGTGTGTGTGTGTCTTGGGGAGGGCTAATTAAACCTAATTTGTGAAACGACAGGGAGCAATGGCTAATGCCAGGTCTGATTCCCCCACATTTGTCATTTCAGAGAAAGAGCAGCCAATATTAATCTATCTCTGTCTTGTCCATTGTCCAGTTCATTGATCTCTTATACATGTGCTATCCCACTCACACACACCAAGACTGCACGCCAACACATTAATATGCAAACACCTGTGGCTATATCCACACTAATATGTTTTCTTTTTAAAAACAAAAACAATCTCCGGCCAGATGAGTGTCTCAGAACCCTTAAGGAAATAATCTCCAATTATACTAACACACATGAAAATGCGTTCCACGTGGCCATTCTCATACACTGGGAATACAATGGAGGAAGATAAATAAAAACAAAAAAAAAAAGACCAGAGATTTCTTTTAGGGGTCAACTGATTATTAGCCAACTGGTTATCAAATCCAATACCCCATATGTTTTCAACTATTCGTAGTTTTTATAGTAAAATTACTGATAAAATAAATGTATACATGTGCTACTAAGACTTGATGCTTCTTCCCTTTATCTATTGTCACTACTCTATGATCTTGAGCAATTCCCCACCAATAGCAACTTTCTGACTGGTGATATGTTATGAGTAATAGCCTATCAACACTGAGTCAAATGTTTTCAATGCTAAATATAAATTAAGGCATTTCTCCAACGTTTTGCAATGGAGTTTGTGCTATACTGAACTTTGACAACAAGATTTTCTTTTGTACTGAAAATGTTAATCGGTTATCAGTGTCCTTAATTACGAATAACTGGTATCAACCCTGAAAAACAGATATCAGGAACACAGTGAGGTAGAAATGCTGCTAGCATCAACACCAAGGTCAGCAATGCCTAATTTGTTACCTATTTTTGAAATAACCGCTCGCAATCAAGACTGATGTCTTTCTTTTCTTTCGGAAGTGTCAGAAAGGGCTAGGCTTCTTAAAATGCCAGACTGGGGTGGATGCTAGGCATACATGTAGCAAAAATTATGCATTTTAAAACTTTGTGTGGATGGAGCCTCAGTAAGACAAATCATTGTGTTGGCAGTCTCATACTTTTACAACACTTCAGAAGTTTTTTATTTCCTCCATCATCAACCAAGGACACAAACAAGGTGACGAGCACATCATCAAACCATCTGGTATGCGATAAACAGCAAAAACACCTCCCCACATCCACTGTCAGTCGCACACAGACAGACACTGAGCACACACTCTCTCTGGATACAGTTTATGCTGTTACAGTGCAGACAGTTGTGGCCAATCCCAATTCTGCAGCAGCAGGAAGTGAATACTCTCAATGTGACCCCTCGGTGTGTGCAGAGGATCATTCCTGACTATTGGGTCTATCTGTCTGCCTGACTGCTCCTGCTGATGAGCAGCAATAGTAGCCATGGGGAGCGAAAACAGCCATCTCCTTTCTCTGTTTTGCTTTGTTTCCTGCCCTCTGCTTCCAGGAGCATCTAAATGCATCCACAGAGCCATAAACCTCACCCGTATGCATCTCCAACTTTCTCTCCCTCATCTCCTTTAATACATCTTCTCTGAGAGGTCCCTGAGAGGGCATTGATTCTCCTCCAGGGAGGGAAGATGTGTCACACTCTGTACGGCTTGGATTGATAACGCTGAGCTAAATATAGCCCTGCGGCAGGAGGCAGGGGAGGAGGGTATTTTTAGAAGTGTTTATAGTGCCGCGACTCGGACACTACCTCAGCTGAATGACCAAATGGAAGGGAGGAAGAGGTGGGGGCACTAACCACTGCGACTCCCCCATTGAGAGATTACTGCACTTACTGGAATTGTTAAAAAAAAAAAAAAAAAAAAAAGTGGATGAGTGCACTGTCTGACTGATTCAATGTGATGATCAGTTATGCTTAAAAATATGCTAGTCAAAAGGAGTCCTCCTGAGAAACTTTCTGTTGATGTAAACTTAGATGGACTGCTTTCTTTGGCTCCATTGGCTGATTAGAGTAATGTATTGGCTTTCCATTTACAACAGTCTGTAATCCATACAACACACTTTGTGCTTAGAGCGCTGAGTCTCCAAGTCCTCTTTCCCAGTGCGCTGAAGTGCTCATTTTATTTTGGCTGCAGGCGGTACTTACATGACACTATCAGATCTCACATTGTTATATATAGTATTTTCAGCAGCATTGTTACGGAATCTATTTTTCCCTGCTTGGATTTGCAATTTGGGATTCATAAGTATGCTTTCTTATTTCATTCACCCTTCAGCATGCATATAAAACCTGTGAAACACTTCTGTGGAAAGTGCTGACTCATTCTGAATTGATCCCCATGGTGCTATGGGGTCTCCTGCAGAGCCAATCATGGGCCTGGGCTAAATGCTAACTTTTTTTTTTTTTTCCAGAGTGAGACTGATGCAAAATCGGAGCAAAACAGAATGGTAAAAATAAACATTGATTTCTGTTCTTTTATTCTCATACTGGCAACTCTTCCCCTCCGGCACAGATGATTTACAGAGTTAATTGATTTGTCCTGCTGTGCTGGTCCTTTCTACTGCCAACCACATGCTAAGCCATAGGCAGAGGTTCACATTCTGATATCCAGGGCAGCGACAGACAAAATACTGTCTTTCAGATCAATCAGAAATCCAGCTGAGATGAGCAACTTTTCTTCTTTTGTTGATTGACTGACAATGTCTCTCGAAAACTGTGTTGTGCAGTGCATGCTTATGGTTTTGGAACTGATGCTTGTCTTTGTGCTACAGCCGTTGGAGTTCTTTTGAATATTACATTATTTTTAATGGATGCTCAATCGATGTAGTAACAGAGAGAAATAAAAGAATATTTTCTTCAGTTGTTCACCTGCATCATGTCAGACATGTCTTGATGCAAATGTGCATCTACTTCTTTCACCAATTTCTTCAAATACTCATCATCCAACACACAGAGGAATTCATTTGTATTGGTCTATGATTGTGTCCAGTCAAGTGGCCTCAAAAGTATTGGAACAGTTGTATTGTTACAACCCCGGTGGCACCTTCCTTCCTTGTGGTGAATCATTCCTGTTTTGTGTATGTAAATGAGTTTGTGTGGGCTCCTGACCATGAGGTTTCTTTGCATTCTCCACATCCAGCTTGTCATCTTGGCTGATTGGCCTGCAGCTCCAGCCCTCGTTTCTTTCCCTATCCTTGTGACTGATTAGACACAGACTGAGCTCCAATCAAGCTGCAGCATCACTACACCTGGGTTTAAAAGTAAAATGTTTAGGCTGTTGTGATTTAATATGTCACTACTATGCATGTTCTTGTCCCTAAGTATTGTATGTAATTCTGTAACACTTGCTAGCAGCTTGTGTTGTGACCTGTTGGCTTTATGTTCTTAGCCACATAGTAGCTTTTACTAGTAGCTCAGCGCTTTCTGGTTTCTGTAATGAGGCACTCATTTAACTGTTTGCAGATTGGGCCATGGGAAGCTTTTCCACCACATCCACATTAGGTTGACGGTTTGTCTGTTAGGCAGACTAGTAGCAGGCTGGTGCTGATTTTGTATTGCACTTTAGGTATGGGAGTTTAGGTGTTTTCTTTTACCCCCCATCCCCTTTCTTTTTTAGCAAGTTGACACATCTTTAGCCCTCTGTAATTTTTGATATCTTTCACTGATTCAGCAGCACCCACGAGTCCTCTTTTTGTATTTTTGCCTCCGTGGTTTGCTAATTATATTGCTAAGCAGTTGACAACGCTGCTCAACAAAAACAGTAAGTATTATGTTGCTTTCCCTATCCCTAGTCGAGCTGGAACCAAATGACATACTTATGGTTACTACTGACTGAGAGGCACAATACCGTTCACTAAATAAAAGAACTCAAACTCACCTGTAGATAGTGACAGGGCCTGAGGTTGGGCTTGAGGTCTGTGGGCGTCATGGGTTTCTCCAGGTTGAGTGAGGACTTCCTGTAGGCTTCCTTGGCTTGGCTGACCGTTAGCGTTGACCAGGAGCTCCTCTTCATGAACTTGCCTTCGGGTGCCATGCTTATGCTCTCACAGGCTGAGCACTTGACGTCGTTGTTGCTCTTGGAGGTCTTTAGTGACAGGTCTCCCCCCAGATGGCCATGCATTGAGTCGGGGTAACAGTGACTGATGTGGTCCACAGGATGCCGTGACATGACGCTCGGTGTTCTGTACGTGCTGTCACTATCAAGGTTGTCATCGGAACTCCACCAACCTCCTGAGCGCTGCTTGCCGCTGCCATCAGATTTACGATCTTTGCTCTTGCTGCGTTTGCTGTGTTTGTGGTGGCCTTGGTGGTGGTGATGGTGGTGGTGTGAGCTGTCCCTGTGTGAGTCGCTTTTGGTCCCGTTCATCTTGGAGGAACCTTCCAGGGAGTGCGACTTTGTGAAGAGCTTCTGTACCGAGTGGACTAAGTGGCGGATTCGCCCGGGGCTTTCGTTGCGCTGCTCTGTAGTTGTGGTTGTGGTGGAAGTGCGTTGGTACTGCAATGTGTGGAAGCCGTCCCGGTGCAGCGGCATCTGTTTCTCAAATTGGTCCAGGAGGTTGGCTGGGATTCGGTTCATTTTGCCACTGCCACCACGCGAGGATGAGCCACCGTCGTCGTGGGAATCCCTGCCGCCAGACGTGTTTCCACCGTTGTCCCGCGAAGCACTGCCGTAGTGCATGCGGGGGAAAGTGCTACTAGAGATGGAGTGATCAGTGGCTGACATGGACACCGGCATCACCATGCATTCGGAGTGGATGGAGCTTCGTGGGGAGCAGCGGTGGTGGCCATCAAGGGGGCAGCTCTCGGTGGGACTGAGGAGGTAGGAGGGGGGCCGTGAGTCGCCATGGTGGAGGTGGTGGTCCAGGGAATGGTCGCAATCAGCCAGGCCGCAGGTGTGGACGGAGGTGGGAGAGGTGAGCTGGAGCTGGGCTGGGCGGCCGCCTGAGAGACCCTTCATGTTCCTGGGTGGAGGGGAGTAGCTGTCCTCATCGAAGTACTGTGAGGGCGACCATGAATACTGTTGGTCTGAAAGCAAGTACCAGAGAAACCAAAAGAGAGAGAGAGAGATCGTTACATCACACCCAGGGTAGAAAAGCCTTTTACTAGAAAAAGAAATGCATTTCACACTTAATGAGGAGAAAAAAAGCTTAGGACCAAATCACATACAAGTTGGTCATTATCCACCATACTCTCACTCTCCACATCTATTTCAAATACAGGGCACGTAGAAGGAAAAAAAAAACAGTCAAAAAGTAGCACATCTGAAATGTGGCAGTGCAATTCACAGATTGCACAGACAAAATCTCAGGCTTCCTATTTTTCTCCTTCTATTCAGGTCTGAGGTGGCATACCGCTATAGAGACGGGGAGGGGGGAAGAGAATGAAAGAACGAGAAGGGCAGGCAACAGGTAGGATCCCACATTGCCATTTATCCAATGCAAAGTGAAATAATAGCCTATCACTCCGTGGTGCTGGTGTCATCCGTCAAAGCCCTGAGGAGTGCGCTGTGAGGCGTACGGCAGGATGGGAGTCCTTGGGAGGCAATCGCCAAATGCACCCTCCCTCTCTCTTTCTGTTGGCCATGTAGTCGGAGATTAAAAACCAATTCTGTGTGATCGGTCACCAAGGGCAAACGTCCCAGCTCTCTATTCAGATGTATTTAACTTAATCACAGGTATGGTTTACTTTATCTTTATGCCTTGCCACTGTCGACTCCCGCTCTAATTACATGTCAGAATCATGTCAGGACAATGTGGGTTAAAATTCCACCTGTTATTGTAGCATTATATTATTTACGATCCCACAAATAATCAATCTATTCAATGTGACATTACTTTTGAAACAATTTGTGGAATAAATCCTGAATGCAGTCTGAAGGCCTTCAACTGGCTAACAAACGCTCAACAAATAAGGTATTTTTTTAAAAGGTTTAAAAATCCCATGCGGTATTAGCTTGCTTTATTTCATAAAATAAGGATCTATTTGAGTGGTCTTCTTTGTTCGTTTTCATTATTCCTCTATAAGGGCTGCATATAGCAGAAGAAAAACACATCCAGGTCTTTTTCAAACTTATCTGTATCCTGTCCTATGAAACAGGAAACAAACAAACAAACAGAATAATCATATCTCAGCTCTATTGTTTGCCAATGAAACAAACCCATGCACTTTCACTCCCACTGTAACCCCATAAAATGAAGGAGAGTTTTCATGAGCTACCATGGAAGGGGAGATATGGAGAGCTTGAAACAAAATATAGCACTTCTGAATCAATATATTAACAACTCAATAAGTTCTAAAACTATTGCCATAAACCTATTTTTGATACCTTAATCCACATAATATTGTGGCCATCTCAGTCACGATTGTTCAGGCAGTCCACTGAACAAATTTGTCAGTGTCAGTCAGTAGAACGATAGCAGGAGACCAATTCCTTGGTCACGCTACTACCTACTTGCTGGATGCTGACTGAATGACATCTGATAATGTCACACAGGAGTTATTTTTGGTGCTGTTCTTACAAATTACTGTGGAACTGGACAGAAGAGTGAAAGCAAAGCAAACCTACAAGTGCCACACATTTCTGTAAACTTCTGCAACAGAGTTGGGAAGAACTTTCTGAAGAATATTTGATTTCCATTGTGGAACAAATACCATGAGTGTGTTCAACTGTTCAACTACTTCAATGAGTGAAAAGTTTAGAATATATTTTGGTTTTAACTTAATTTGTGCATTTGTTCTATTCTTTCATTTCAGAGTACAATGAGACATTAACATGTATAAATTTTTTAAAAAAAATTGCGGTGTTCTGAAACTTTTGGCCGCTAGCGTAAGTTAGAGACTTACAATGAGGATTTTCCTCTTGATTATTTTGTCAATAGCTCAGACAAAGTCTCATATTCACAGATCAAACAACCTGTGTCAGAATGACTTACTGTGCTGTTAGTGAAGTATAACTAAGGGTGGATGCTCCTTTTCATCTTTCAAATTGGATCAAATTTATTCCTTTCAAACTTATTTTTAATGAGGTCTAAGATCTCAACCCCTGAGGTGCAGCCGTGCTCTTCTGTTGCTGTCGTCCTCCATCTGTCGAGATGAAAACATATTCTCGCTGTTTACCGATCTTATATGAGGATGTCTGCCTGGCAGCTTGATGTAAAATTAATCCAGGCTACTCTAAGCATGCATGAGGGAAAAAAGATAAGACATTTTCCCTGAGGAGGAACTGTTTTAGTAAGACTGCACATAATTCAGCAATCACAACCGTTAGTGCCGAATGTATTTAAGGAGGCTAAATCAGGTGAACCCGCTCGACCCGAGTCAGTCCAGGTGATTACTTGCTAGTAATTGCAGCAGAGGGATGATGGTACATTACAGATTGATGTGATGCTACATTTCTGTCTGAAGTTATGTCACTGTCTTACTCCAAGGCCTTTCTCTGACGGCTGACTATTCCTTGAGGTATCTCGGGGAGCTGCACTGAATAAATTATCTACCCGCAGAGTTATGGCACTTCCTGGGATTATACGACAGATGACAGACTCATCCGCCCTCCATTTCTCTTTCTGCTTTTTCACCCCTTCCACTGCTGATACAGAATTCAACATGAGCTACAGGAAAGAAGAAGAAAAAAAGCAGAACCATGACTCCAGAAGTAAGTCTCTTGAAGTTATTTAATATTTACACGAAGCAGATTGAGAGAAAGCAGCTCTTTCAGTCTGGCAAGTAGTCTGCAAACAGGGAGACAAGCACCAGTGACATCTGTGGACAAGGAGAGGGCTTGTTGTTTTCACACTGATACCAGCACCTGCCATCACATTATCGGCTTCCTGGCAAGGGTGCCAACAGCTTCCATGGACTGCTGGGATGGAAGGTGAATTTACAAATGTAATAGCAATCCAATTCCAGCTCTGCATACAGGTATAAGATTGAATTTTCTTTGGATGTCACGCTCTCACAAATGTTGATGTGGTGATAACAGTAATGATTCAGTCAGTGAAGTTGAACAAGAAAATTGGATATTTTTAAGAAAGAAAAAGACAGGATCCTTAATGTTGTTGTCTTTAGATTTAAAGTCAAACCAAATCACCACTGACTTTATCACTGCAGTGACAGAAAGTCTTCCATTGCCCTCTATTCGAATAAAAATACATTTCCCCCACCCAAAAAAATAAATAAATAAATAAACCAGTCACATCCAACCTAACACACACAATCACCCAATCATGTCTGACTTAGCACCTGAACCAATACCCGGCTCTATAATGTTGTCAAAGCCCCCCGGGATCAGCTGTGATAAACACACCTTACACCTGACACGAGACATGCAGGGATGGGAAACAGAGTCAGCGGAAGAGGCTCATTTATTAAGGGCTTCTGTTTTGTGCTGCTGCTCTGCCCGCCCCGAGTGTGAGTAAAGGTCGTTTTGCTCCTCTTAACACATTAGCATTTAAATAGCATTATATCTGCACTGAGTATCGCTGACAGCTCCCACTCTTCCACTGGCTCAGACCCTAACTGGAGTTGAAAACAAAGTTAAAAGATAATAAAGCGCTGCACTAGACTGAGAGATCAAAGGCGTGCGACCTTCAGACTTGGCAGTGGTTAGCATCGTGGCTAGCTACAGAGCTATTTAAGGGAGGATTAGGATAAAGGTAACTGTGAAGATGAGTACCGATGTTGAGGCAACACATCACAGAAAGTGTTTAATGTTTTGCATCAGTGAAAGAATCTGTCATTGCTCCAAAACTGCTTCAATGTTTGGGTTTGCTGGTTTACTGTTAAATATGTATCAGTGCAACAACAATGAAAAAGAAATTTTCTTTAAAGATGGATAGTTTCTTTGAGTGGATTACAGAAGTACATTGAAATATTTTTGTTGACCGTAGGAAACCTTTTATGTGAAGTTTGAAACATGCAAGAGCAAAGTTAATTTGAATCATGCAGGTTCACAAATTGTGAAATAAAAATCTATCGTCAACAACAAATGCCAAAGACAGGGAAAAGGGTTTGCATAACATTTTGCCAATAATAACAATAATAATAAAAACAATCTGCTTTGTCCAACAGGATGCAGCTGGCCAGAGTAAAGACCCACCCCTCATTTTCTGAGCAAAACAAATCGATAAAGCAGCTTTCTTATCCATCTCCCAAAGGTTAAATGCAGTCTCCCCAGAATTCTGGCCTTTCTTTAGAAAATCAAAGGAAGGGGAATTGTGTCCTCAACCCTCAGGGCAAATCAGCAATGACCTGAGCTATTAGATTTGTGAAGGAGCCAACGGACAAGGAGGCAAAGTCTGCAAGCCTCGTCACATCCACCATAGCGAGCTCCGATCAAAATAAGGCCCCGGCTTACGTCTTTGGCAGATATCCTACTCACTTGTCCATCCAAGTGACAGCACAGGACAATGCATGCATACATTTCAAGTGCTGCATGTGAGCTGAAAGTAAAACCAGCAGCATTTGAGCTGCCAGTGCAACACTCAGCTAACTGAGCTGTTTCAAAATGACACAACAATTGGGAGCCAATCACTTGTCACTGATATTTTTCACCCAGACCATCTGTCTGTGGCCGAGCTTGACAGCCAAAACGCCAGGAAGTAACTGTTACTTTCATGATCGTCACAATGACTGACACCTAATGCTGAGACATGAGATCAAAAACAAAGAGTCTGTTGCATTACTGTGAGCTGAGTCAGCGCCGCATGTGTCACACGTGGACATGTACGATCGCATGGCTGCTCACACACTTACACAATGGGGGAGGACCCGCTATCACAACCGGCGTTAAATCAAACTGGGAGTTCATGCTGGTGCCATTAGAGGGGTCAGTGTCATATGAATCCACACCATAACAACGATTTACACCATTAAATAGAGCAGCAATCCACACAAAGCCCCGTCTGTGAGACACACACTGATTTAAGCTGTGGATGATCACCAGTGTTGCTACAATGACACGTTACACAATAAAAAACATGGCTTATCTGTTAATCACAGATGACAAATGAAAGTGCTCTGTCACAGTGACTGGAGTTCATGTTGCTTTTATTTTGGGAACATCTGACAAAATGTCCTGTTGCATAAAGAGAGATGTCAAGTCTTGGTGTGCTTATGGGTACTACTGCAGGACGTGGAGTTGCATGCAGGATATTTACTGGCTGCAATCCACAACCTGCAGGTCCTTTTTTTTAAGTTATTTGTGTAGCACCTGCATATTTCCACATGAAAGATGTTAAGTCAGATGTACTTAAATAAAGTTAAAGATGTTATTAATGCAACAGAACTGTGATACTAAAGTCTAATCTTGAAAAAAAAATCTTCCACTTACTCTTAATGCTATAAAAGAAGCTTATACCCATATGACAAAAATACGGTTTCTGTAACAGTGAGCCACACAGAGTGCAAATATGTAATTGCAAAAGATGGCAAACCTCCATCCACTAATCAAAGCAAACTACAAGTGGTAGCTGCAACACAGGTGTTTCCTTACAATAATAAGATGGACACTGCATGCGGTTGACTATGTGATTAGGAAAAATATCCGAGAAACACTAATCAGCCTAACAAGTGCTTGATGAACTTCGGTGGGGTAATCTTTACCAAACACCGAAGCGATTTGGCTTTAATGAGAGATCAGTGAAATGAGTTATGTCTCTCTGCTTACACCCTACCGCTAGAATAACAATTCATGATCTCATATCCTGACACATTAAGCCAGAGAGAGGGTGGTGCCAAAGTTTGCCACTTAGCCCCGCCCTTTATACGCTTTTTATACAACCTTTAGCTCAGGCGATAAGGGAGGAACCAGAGATTAATGGTATTTTAAAAGGCGATTATGAACATAACAGAGTCTACTTGTGGAGAGACTCAGAGAAAAGTGCAACTAAATTCTCAAACCACCCACACTTGTTTGGCTCATACTCTGACTATAAATTGAACACACAAATCTGAAATACTTTCATAAAACTTCACACCATGATTTGTGAAGTAGATTTGACATCAGATGGAAGTCTCATTCCATTAAATATCTGGAAATTTGAATCCCAAAAGACACTTCCAAAATGAATAAAAGTAAATGGTCCTGTTACTAAGACAATTAAAACAGATCTTGACAGATGGACCATATTACCACCAGACATGTTAAACTGAATTGAAATGATTAAAATGAATGTACTCCTCTGGTTGCTGTACTTGTTCAAGTCACTTCCCCTAAAGACGTCAGTGAAGGATGATCTCAAGAATGGTGTGGAACAGTAATGGTATGTGTGCACAGGATCCATCATTCACACACTTTCCATTCATTGTCTATGCAAGCAGCCCTGCATTGTATTCTGGTGGCATTGCATTGCATTTTGAAAGAAGGGGAGTCACGTTGGTCTCTTCTCATTTGCATAAAGTTTAGCACTAGGCTAGTTTTGGCAAATCAGGTGCGTTCAGCTTAACAAGCTACCTCTGGAATCACTTTTTAAAGCAACTGAAACTGATCTAAAATGAAGACACATCCAACAACTGCTTATTTCTTGCCTCCCAAACAAGCTGCTACGTTAGTCTGGTTTGAAGCAGACTGTCCAGGATTGACAGTGTTCGTCCAATCAGCCAGTGTTTGTGCAGTTGTAGGATTGCAATACATTTATCAGTTTCCGGTTCAGGGAAGGAGAACACCAATCAGTCTGTCAATTGTGACACCAATGATGTAAAAGTGCCGTGGCTCCTTACATCTAAAAAATAAGAGGCCCCAGATTAAGAATCAGAGCCTACAGCTATCTAAAGATAAGGGCAGACTTTCCCTCCTATGTATGAAGGACTTGCTTAGACCACTGATGTGCTGGTGCAAACTTGGCCATTTGGCCGATAGTTTAAGTATACTAGGTAATCACCAACACCAGGATCTTTTTCTAGATAGATCTAACCAACAGACCAAGGCAGGTGTGATCTGTAAAAGGGTTGAGCTTGAGAACTTTGTAAAAATGCTAAAATGGAATGCAAACAATGTAGAGTTTTAAAATGTCTGGTCTAAATACATGATTTGGACTGTGGACACAGAAAGATGTAATAACCTACTGCACTGAAGCTGACAATGAGTCTTTTTTCACCTTTTGAATACACATAACCTTAGAAAAATAAAGATTCTTTAGATATCTCTAGGTCAGAGATTACCTTAATAAAGAAATCACACACATGGATAATGACTCCAATTTGCTTAACATATGGATTAACGCCTGTAAGACTAAAGACACGCAAACACCTTGTATCACAAAACCCATAAAAGTTACTCTATTGTACATGTCAGGCAGGCTTTGAGCCTGGGGGCATCTGAGGATGATTTGAATAATATTTGGAAATATCAGGCCAAGACTACCTATGCGAGTTCTGCTGGGAGAACATAATGCAATTCGGTCTGAGTTTAAAATACAGCAGGGGACAGGATGAACGCTGGATGTAGTGTGGTAAATCATTGGCCCATTTATTCACCCATTGTGCCAAGAGATTACTAAAGAAACAGGGAACATCTTTGCAATAGAGTCTGATTGCTCTTTTGTCATATTACATCTGGACAAACTCATGGTTCAAGAAGAATATGTCTAAAAAGAGCCTTTTGTCACAAGTAAGAAACCCATCACTGGAGGGGGGGTTAGACAGCCCTTCCAAAATCAATGGCAATTGTCAATGAAAGACTGTATGGAGAAATTGACTTTTTCTTTAAGACTACACCATGATCAATATTTAAAATAGTAGAAAAGATGGACTACATACCCAATGAAGTCCTAATTCCCTAAGTGCCCCTAAGTGGGAAGTAACCGTGGGAAGTAACCGACTGTTTATGTAACAGAGAAAAATAACAAACTTGCTGTGCTTTAAAGCAGTAAAACAAAAAGTCTGCGTGGGTGCACACCACAGATTTACCTTTCCTGCAACTGCCACATTAAATGATAATCTCAGATTAGCTCTCTACAGAAGGTCAGATGGTCCCATACAAATACTCAGATATATTAAAACTGGGAACAGGATATGCCAATAAACAATGCTCCTGTTTGTCATCGTGTTTTATCAACCTCCAAAACAGTGTTTTGTTTTGTTTTTGTTTAAAGAAAAAGTTTTCCAACAATGTAACCACATAATCTGACCAATGGAAAAGATTAGGATTAAAATCTAACTTAATTCATAGGTGATATACTCCTGGGAGAAAATAACCCCAAACTGCAACATGCTTAAAATATATTTAACTGCAAAGAAATGCATGTTTGTCCTGTTGCACTGTAGCCTCTAGTGGTTCCTGCTGTACCAAGCTGCATGTGGTGACACTCACACATCTGACAGTGCTGTCTGGATGTGAGAAATGGCAGCACGAGAGACCCCCACCCCCTCACACACCTCCACTCCACCACAGCAATCAAAGCCTACACCCCACTATCTTTCTCCCAGCAGGGTGGAGGTTCACCTGAGAGCATGGATTAGAGCAAAGAGAAGCTAGCGGAGGTAAGTGGGGATTGTCTGCTGAGCTTCTGTAAACAAGGGTAGCGATTAAGGGAAGGCAGTTTTTGTGTGGCTGCATGTTTTGGGATGGTCTGAGAAGACAATAGGTACAGGAGACTGTAAAATGATAGAGAGTGAACAAGAGCTATACCAACAGATATGTATATTTCTGTAGCACCTCCCAAAAGAGCTTGAGTCCATCAACGTCAGTATTAATCTCCTCTAAAATGATTAAGCTATTGGCAGGCTGTCCCAACAAACGCAAAATGGCAATTTCTCTTCTCTAACACCCAATTTCACCTACAGTGTGGCGAGTTGAATGCAGCTACAGTATTTAGCTGCAGAGAGATTATGGCGGCCAGATAAGGAGAAGCCGCTGAATGTCTGAATACTTATCGTGAGTCCGCTAATGATGAAGTGTGTTATCTGTGCTGCGCTCAGCGCTCCTCTTCAGCTCCCCTTTCTCTCTGCCAGTCAAAGTGGGGACGGAACGGTAGGTGACAGAAACTTAACAAAGTGTCAGGATCAGCTTCTTTGTTCCTCCCAAAATGACAATACTTGAGGCCTTTGTGCGCTGCAGGTTTTTGCTTCTTTTGTATTTGGAACTGAACACAATTAATACTTACAGAAATGTAAAGCGCACCACATATTCTGCTGCGGTAATTTCATCCCACACAACAACACAACAGTGGCAATGGTGCAAAACTGTCCTCCTATCTTTGTCGTATTTCTTATTCAAGCAACAATCTCCTCAATCTAAATCTTGTCACAGCTGTCTTTTCATTTACAACAGCCACAGAAATGGACTCGGAGTCCAACAATGCCCCCACGCAAACTCGTGCCAAGTGTGGTTGATTGCATGGGTTTGCATTTACATGGTGGAATCATAAATCCAGTGCAGCTACCCAGTTATGAATAAATCATGCTGAATGTGAAATTCTGCCACAGGAAAAGCCCTGTGAGTGTGTGTGAGAAAGAAAGAGAGCAAGTAAGTCACATCTTATGTAACAGCCAGGACTGCATTCCCAGGCAACTTGTTAGAGGAAGCCTCAGAACTGCTGTTGCTGTAGCAACACACTCTGAAGTTCCCATCCTTTGGAGCCATGGAGGGGTTTGGAAAATAGAGATAATCTGATATTGTCACACTGTTTATTTGCAGGGATGATTTAAGGAATAAATATGTCAAAGCTGGCCTATATAAAATCAATAAATATAGCAAATGCTTTTAATGCTGGACGCTGTATCCACTTTTCAGGACGTAGCTCATGTTTCCGGACAGACGAGAAAGTCCAGTCCAGCTCGGAGTCCTCAGAGACAATCCCATCACGGAACTGATTTTAAAAACAGTATAGGTCTCCCGAGCCCTGCAGGCAACCACACTCCTCAGCCTGAAGAAGACAATTGAAACCCTTTCCCCTCTAATGTAATTTTCCTCTCTGCAGACCACAGCAGCAGAGGGAATGGAGGGCGGAGGCCGACCATAATGACTTTTTGGAGATAGAAGTGATACCGGCAGCCAAGTTCAGATCCTTGTCTCACATTCGCCTTGTTTCTCCGAAGTCTGCCGGAACATTACGGGCACAAAGTCATTTGACGTGTTAAATAATGTGCTGTGATGTTAATCTGGGCAAAATCAAACCAGAAAAAATTAAGTATATTGACAACATTAAAAGGGTGAGATTGATAGAGTAATGAATTAATTACGTTACGGCTGATCTGGGTGTCTGTAAGAATTCAATTCACTCACAAACACGAGACGCCCACGTGTTGATTTGGATGGAGGAAGGTTGCCTGTCGCTCGGGGGGCGTGGAGGTGAACCTGCACACATCTGACAGTAAAATGTAATTAGTATAAGTGCCTGTCCCAGTGCTTTACTGGCCTAATTTCACAGCAGTGAAATGACAGAAGTGCTATTGACAGTGCCCTGGGTGCGCTCTAAATGCATCATACAAAAACTATTTACCAGCAAATGGTGGAGCAGCCAAACAGCAGATACAGCCAGTATCTCTGGCACTCTGTGATGTTATACTCATAACCTTGTTTAGTGATGTGCCACAAAAGCTGCCACTATTATTACTGCTGTGTATGTGTTGTTATTACTATTACACCATTTGTCTCAATCCTATCTATACTGCTAAGTGCTGCCTTGCCTTCAACAATTCATTATCAAACTGCCTGCAGATCAGATTTCTCTCAATCTACAAAATCAAGTCATTGTTGAATCTATGAAACCATTAGAATTTTATTTTGTAGATACTTATGTCAAATATAAAAAGGCAAGTGGTACAAATAGCATCAAGTTAGACATTTATTACGAATAATGTGAATTATTTGTCATAAATGTGAGAATTTTTTTTGCATAAATTTTGTTCCTTTGCATTTTCTCTGACTGCTCTGTCAGGTTTCCTTCCATTAAATGTCTCATAAAGCCTCAACTGATGAGAATGCCACTTAATAACCAACAAAAGGTGGCCAAATAATGACCTTTGAAGGATTGTAACAGTGGCATATCTTATCTTGTTCCTTTTAGTGCCTACTATAGCTGCCCTTACAAACTATGTACTGCTGTATGCTGTATCACAAAACTGGAACATGCTGCTTCGTCGTAATGTTGTGCCTTAATCTTTAAACGCCTTGCTCATGTATTCGTCGCAGTCCGCTGTGTGAAATGAGCTGTTTGTGTGATCTCTGTGGCTCAAACTTGTTACTCGAGATTGACAGTGTAACGTATGTGATGAGGACTTTGGGTCAGAGTGGCCAGAAAAACATGCTGGCTTGCATACTGCAAAATGAGACATGAGGTAGTAGGACATCCTCGTATTTTCTTGACATACTGCATTTGACACACTATGTATTGGGACACATTAAATGTTTTGCTTTGTTTTGTTGCGTATACTACATACTATGGTAGTATGGGTGTTGGAAACCCCAGCTATAATCATTCTTTACGGTGGTTGGTGTTAAGCACGGTTAATGCAGAAAACATGTCCAACAAAGACAGCAAAAGAAGCCGAAACAGCTGATCTGTCATGAGATAATGCGTCAAAATTAGGTAAGATTTTTTGAATACTGCTGTTTCCATTAAGTTTTTCTAATGCAATATTTTAATATGTGCATAAAAATACAGCTAGTAAGACAGACTGAAATCCACGGTAGAAATACGCTAAGTTCACCAAGATACTTGGAACAAGTGATCTCTGCAAGTGTACCCAGGTTTAGAGTCAAACCATGTCTGAACAAGTATCTATCTGACATGTGCTTACTGCCCTTTATATCAGTTTAATAGATGAATATGCAGAGTTGATGCCCCTTTACGGTACATGCCATGATGCTGTAAAACACATCTGATTTAAAAGAGTGATGTAGATTAGATATGTACACTCCTGCCGCCTTGATAGTCGACATCTGTGCAAAAGTACCCTTTTGGGGCCGGGATGGCTTTCATTTGCTTCCCCAGGCAGTCACTAAAACCCCATGATTCAAGTAATAATTCAATGGAGCGAGAGGGCTGATTGAGTCCCCCCCAGATCCAGCACAAGTAGCTGTAATGGGATCAAAGGAGGTATGGAAAACGTGGCGGAAGCCTTTGAGAGCAGCCAGACTGGACTGGATTTAAAGACAGGGCAGTCACCTGTTGTTTGACACTCAAGTGTAAAAGACCGGGAGGTACACACAGGAGCAGAGAAAACATATCGACAGCAAGTTTTGAGATTGATTGTTGGCAGGTGAAACGTGTAGCCCATTTTCACTTGATATCCCTACTTCATACTATTTTTATTCTCATCCCCAGGGGGTCTGGCTGCAGCCTCTTCCGCTGAGTCTCATCAACAAGCCATTTTTGAATCTCGGTGAGGTGAGTATGAGTAATTCATAACGTCAGACTGGTTAGCACACATGTATTTGTGTGTGGGGCTCTGTGTGCTGTCAGGTCGAGGGTATGTGAGGGAGAATGGCAGGTATAGGTGAAAGGAAGAGGGTGAATGCAAGGTCACACAACACAACAGACATCCACCCCTCCATCCACCCATCCATTCAAGACTCTACTGCAGCTCTCCACATTCGTTTCCTCCAAGCTTTGAGCTAGAGGTTGCTTAGAAACAAAGCTCGAGCACATCACAGCCAGGACCAGAGTGCTAGCCTCTGCCTGGGGCCATGTGCAGTTCATGGGGAGATGTGACAGTCACAGCAGCCAGTAGCTGTGGGCCTGTTCAGGGGCTCCAAACTCAGAAGTCTGCACTGCTAGACAATAACAGGCAGACATGGAGCATAACATTTCAAAGGCCCTTCCAAATGTTTTCCTCGGCCCAAATTTGGGCACGTCCGGTGGATCACATAGTTGAATATGCACTTTGAATTGCGTTCACTATCAAAAAATACCATGTGGACCCATCAGGTTTTAACGTGTATTTAAGTTTGGGTGGTCATCCATCACTGGGAAATACGCTACCCGTCAAAGGTTTGGACACACCTACTACTATTTTGTACATTGTAGATTACTACTGAAGACATCAAAACTATAAAATAATACATATGGAATTATATTGTAAACAAAAAAGTGTTAATCTTCTGTATTAATCTACAATGTAGAAAATAGTACAAATACTTAAAAAAAAAAAAAAAAAAAAAAAAAGCACTGAATGACAAGGTGTGTCCAAACTTCTGACTGGTAGTGTACATCAAAAAATCAAGATAGCAAGCTGTAAATAACAGAAACCAGACAGTAACTTCATTTTTCTTCTCTTTAGCATCCTGGAAATATTCTACAATGTGATGTTTCATATGAACCCAGATGTCACTGCATCACATTTTCCTTTGTTTTTTTGCTAAACTAAAAAGAAAGTGTAAGGTTTTTCAAAGAAAAAAAACACACTGATTATCTGGAGTATATGTGGCTCATTTAGAGCTGACATGATTGACAAGTCAATTAACTGATGAGCCAAACAACAGGAAACTAATTATGTTAAAGTA
Organism: Amphiprion ocellaris; assembly: GCF_022539595.1. Taxonomy (NCBI): domain Eukaryota; kingdom Metazoa; phylum Chordata; class Actinopteri; family Pomacentridae; genus Amphiprion; species Amphiprion ocellaris. The sequence goes on from NC_072785.1 coordinate 18,814,119, forward strand.
ACATATTTTGAAAATTTGCTTTGCATTATTTCAGAGCAAAGTTCACTGATTCCAGCAAAAGTAAGCCATCTAAAAATGTCTGCTTAGGCTTTTTTTTAAAATCATTTTCTTATCTTTTTGGACCCAAATATTAATCAATTAATCAAGAAAAATAATAGAAAGATTAACTGATAATGAAAATAATTGCTAGCATGGCCTTTAGGCTGGCTAAAGGTCTAATCAGTAAATCTAACTGGCTGATAAAAGATGTAATATCCCTGCTTTACAGTTTCACATTGTAAAAGTTCCATATCAGCATCTGACATTTTCAATAAAAGGAGAATATGTTGAATCCCCCATCACATGTAGGTTATTAGTGCACCTTTTTGTTGCATTATTTCTTTATTTATGCGATAAAATAACGCCACAACAACATCTGTGTACATGTGGATTTTTCTGTATGTTCTAGTATAGATGTTGAAACGACACATCGCGGTTTGTTCCTTGACTGAAATCAATTAGCGTCTTTGATATCCCTCCCACTCTCATCTCTATATCTAACAAGGGGAGCCCCGGAGGGTAACAACCGCATCGTTGCATCACACTGCTTCCTGATTGGTCTCTAATGTTTGTCCTTGAGGCTGGCGCTTTGAAAACCTTCTATATGTAACGTGTACGCACGCTGCAAATTAATGAGCCCACAACAATTAACTCCATGAGCATCGAGAATCACAAACGACAGAAGAACAAAACAGTCTCCGGAACACTGCTGCTTCATCTAGCTGGCTTTTTTTTTTTTTTTTTTGCTGCCTCCTGGTCTTTGTCAGAGAGATTACACAAGTCTAGGAAAACATGAATTACAAAGTGTTCCATATTTGCAGGTGTGATTCAGAATCAACAAACTGTTGCGTTCAGTGAAGTCTGCTAGAGAGAATGTGATCCTACTGTAAATGAGAACAAGTGCTGTACCGTCTCATATAGTTTTGTGTTCGGAAAATCCAGACATGGTCGACGAGTAAGGAGAAAAAGGAGCAAAAGAGGCGGATGAAATAACGTGGAGCAAGGTGAGACAAGGCAAAGCGTGCAGCGAGGCATTCTTATGATGGATTAATGCTGCTTTGCATGACTTAACGAGGGATATATGAAACATGCTGTGAATCTGTTACACTCAGTGGTCAATTTAATACAATTTAATACCTAATTATGTTTCACTTTAATGTCGCCTCAACGTGAACAATGAGAGGTGGTGATTTAATTGATGCTGGTACCCTCATTCAGCTCTCTGCTAATGCCGTGGGTTCTGTCAATCTGATAAAGGCAAAAGATAATAACTCATTACCTAGAGTTATTAATGTTGTGTACTCTCAGAGAGTGCAGGGCATCTCGCTGAGTCCTATCTGCTTAGTGCAAAACCTGATCACAAACAGATTAGGAGTGACAGTGGGATGAATCTGTAAACACTGGCTGTGGCTCTGCTACATTTACAGGAGAAAGGGAGCAGCAAGGTCCACAGAGCTGCTGCTGTATATGAGGATATAAAGTTAAATGGTACTGGAGCTAATTAAAGTATTTATGGGTTTTCCCATAAGACTGAAGAGACTCTTTAAGGTCACTAGATAATGTGGACTGATGCAGTGGTAAGGTTCAGTGTGTCTTAACCTCAACTTTTGTTGCTTCTCTGACTCTCCAGCTCACAACATGACATTATGAACAAGAAAAGCACTGAGAGAGCGTAGTACTCCGCCAAGGCTGCTCAGTTGTATCATTTCCGACGGCTGAAATCTTGAAAACATTTGTGGCAGAAATCACGGCACCATAGAATGTGGCCATTTAATATAGATCTATCCAGAAACAAAATGACCTTGCACTGAACACAGGTGTGTGTAATGCATGTGTACGTTATGTACGGATACCGAATCACATGACCTAAATATGTAGCGGACAGCGGGAATTGATGGGACTCGGAAACACCCCCACAATTTAATCAATTGTTTACTGCCAAAATCTAATCAGTTGGTCCTTGTGTCATTTCTGACCTTCCCTGAAAAAATTTAATCGAAATCCGTTGGTCCGTCTTTGAGTAATACTGCTAACAGAGAGACAGACAGACAGACAAACCAACGGCGATCATCACAGAACTCTGCCACGTTCCTTGGCGGAGTAATAAATAGTATATTTTAAAGGGTAGAGCTGTTTTGCCAGACTGAAAGACTGTACCAAATTTAGAATTGTCACAAGTATTTTTAAATTAGTAAGCTGTTGTCACTGTAGCCTCACAGCTTGTTCCATCAAACACTTAAAAATCATAAATCAACCCTTCTGAATTAGACAGCAGTTTGAAAGAGAGATACAGAAAATGAAACACAAAAATGGGAGAGTAGTAGAGCTCTCCTCTGTCCAGACAGACAGTCTCATCAGCGTGTTCATTAAAAAAGTACTCAGCTGCCTGCTGGTGTTCATTTGTTGTACCTTAGAGGTTGGTAGATACGGGGCAGTGCGAGAGAGATTTTAAAGAATCCCGCCGGTGAAAATCAAGTTGTTAACATATCCATATAGTGTTTTTTATATGCAGGAAGACGTGTCATGAATGGAATGCTTTGGGTGTTATGGCCAAGCATTTCCATGTTGAAGCTGCAGTGTATCATTGACCATCTCATAAGAGGTTCATACATAATAAACCTAAAGAACCAATTCTGTTGACTTGTAGGATGAGGATTTCTGTATCATTATTTATCTTAAGAACTGGTTTCAAACTTGTATGGCTGAATTGCCCCACTAATACAATTTGCCATTGAGAAAGGCAGTGATTTCACACATTTTAAAGACAACAACAGTGTGAAGGTACATCTAAGGCATTTAAAGGCAAAAAGGGATTATTTCTTTGTTTAAAAAAAAATTGCAATATTCACCAATGACACGCATATATGAGTTTTTAGGGGCTTATTCAATGATCGGAAGTTGACTTTAAAAGTGCTTGGAGGTCTTATTGGTGTCAACAGGAAAATACCAGAGGTTGCATTACCTGTAGAGAAATGCCTGAGCAGGGCAACAGTGATGGATTGTTTGGTTTTAAGAATGAACGTTGAGTGGGGCTGGCTGTCAGAGTATTTCAGACAGAACCCAATTTAAGTATCCTGAGTGTTCTTTGAAAGCGCTACAGCTCAAAGGGAGTGTCCCTGCTGCTACAAAAAGGGCAAAATATAAGACTGACTGGATTATTTTGAATTCACAAAAATAAAAGGCTTAGGACCTGCTATACATGATTCAGACCTCTCGGCCAGAAGTCGCATGTGAGAAAGAAACAGGGTATTACATTTCAGCTAAAGACCGCTGATAGAGGGCCATGAGTCATGGCATGCATCCATCATCTGTGGCTCCACAGCTCAGTTTCCTGCCATGAAGATTAACCTAAAATGACCTCCACAAGACTGGGCAAGGAATTAATGTTTCCTGAGGTCCACATTGGACCCAGGTATTGAGTTGTAATAAGGACCCTTCAGGGAAGCGGGGGCCTTAGGGTGAGGACACGGTACACACTATTAACCCCCACGATCTTGGATTATTGCCATGTCAGGCTGATGCTAGTTATCACACACCGGCCTGAGTGAAAGGGCCGGCTATTGTGTCCCGAGGTTAGCTTGCCACAGGAGGGACTGTGATTGAACACAGTGAGCGACAACAAAAAGCTGCACTCATTTCACTTCTCCTCAGAAGCACAGAGTGAATTTCCTGGACAAAGAAACCAAATTTGAGGCAATCACAAGGCTTTAGACTCACACAGCCCTGACTCTCATATTCAGCCACAAAACCAACAATCCCCTAGTAGAAGGATTTCTGAACTGTGTTATCAATAAATCACTTCTAAATTCAGATCTCCAAATAACCCTTCTCCAAAACTTGTGTAGGAGGAGAAGTCATTTGTGAGCAAATCAGCGCCACTCGTGGATGTTCCCTGATGGGGATGGAATGAGAAGGAATGGAGGGGGGCAGCTCAAACTCATAGAAGTGCAGTTTTGTCATAATTGTTGCTGAAAATAATGACAGTCCCCTCTAGCAGTTCAAGCATTGAGCATTGTTTCTGCCTTATTTATGTTCTTTGAGTGTATGTTCCCTCTTGAAAACCAGGTTTGGAGGAGGGGGAGGAATGAGATAAGTTTATTTTTAGCAGTGAAAAGTGTGTCTGTAGCTCCAGGACTGAGCCTCTAAGGCACGGAGACATGCCTGTCATGAATTGGAATGAGCGGAAGCAATAAAGATTTGAGCTTAAAATGAGTTTAATAAGAAGACAGTCTGTAATGACATGAAAAGGAAAATGCTGTGAAGTTGCTTGCAAGCAGCTCCACAGACACAAAGCGGAAAAAATGACAGCTAAATTAGAGACTGCAGTCAGTTACTGGCCTGAATTATTATGTAAGGTTTAATACTGTGGCAGTGATAATTGTGATGTTGTTTTCTCTGCATCATTCAGCTTTCCTAGCCAAACTTACGGTCCTCTGAGCATATGTTTGTTATGTCGCTAGCAACTCTTAATCCGACTAGCGGCAATGAATTCGAGGCCACTGGGAAATCTGTCCAACTTGCTCAACTCATTTTGTGTTCACCTGAGTTGCACTGAGGTTAAGAGCTAATAGAGGCAGATAGAGTGGTCACTGAAGTACTGCATCCCAAGTTCCTACACAGTGGAAGCGCATGTGCCCAAACACATCATTATTAAAAGACAGTGTCATTAGGGAAGAATGGAGGAGAACAGATAGAAAAGGAAGCCTTATTTCCTGTTGGCAGACATGCTTTCAAGAATCCAATGTCTTTTCCCAGCGCTACTGAGCCAAATATCTGGCTAAATGAAGAGGCTGCAGAGCATGATAATGTGATTTTGGTGCAAGCGCATGAAGAAGAGAGGAACAACACAAAGTGAGAGGTAGCATTTGGCAATAAAAACCAGCAACATCTTTGAATTGAGCAAAAAATAGCTCCAATGTTTTACTGAAGGATGTGTGCTGTGTTCATTATCTCCCATGTCACGGTGATTCAGTGTCAGTGAAAGACTTACAGTCTGTCATAGGGCACAGAGGACTGAGTCTCACTGTTACGTAAAGGGATTGTGCTTCTCTCTGACCTCAAGCTGTTGGAGCTTATCAACTTGTAAACAATGCACCACAATAAACTGATGAGCACTATGTCATCGAGCTACAGCCCTCGTTGTTTTATGAGCTGCTCCGGCAGCAACAATGTCAAATGTCAATGACGTCAGTTTGGTTAAAATTAAAAGACTCGACCTGTCATTGGTCACCCCTGCAAAATAATACCAAAATAAAACACTGGTGAAAAGGAGACAACTGCTCCAGCAGGAAATGTTGAAGAGGGGGAACATTATGTGGAAATTCAGATGGGTGAAAATAGGAGTGTTCATGATTCACCCATGCTGCTGTCTGACAGTAGCCATCAGTCTTCTACTCTCCCAATCCATTCTTCTGAGTACTCTGAGCCTATACATAGCAACAGGGTGCTTGCGATTCAGTAGCAGCCCAGTGCATCATCCGATATCTCTGGCCCTGTCTGACGCTTGGCTAGCCAAGCGATGCATCTGCGGAGACTTCATGAATAAAAGTGCGGCAATAAACTTTGATTATAATCAAAAACCCATGCAGGCCTTAAATACGGTGAGTTTGCGGTGCTGTGTAATCACAAGCATCTCTACGGTACCATCATTTCAGAAAGCAATGATTAATTTCTTTGGGCCTCCATACACATGAGGCCCTTGGTCATACAGTACTACATAGGCTGAGAAGAGAGAGAAAAGGCCAGCAGGGATATGATGTGGAATGATGACATTGGAGGTTCAGCAAGTGGATTTTACGAGTCTTATTATAGTAATTGGTTCATGTTGCTGAAAAATGTGAGGAGTTCATGTCTGACTGGGTGGAACAAACTGAAGAGAAACTCACACCTTTGCCCCTGTATGTGTGTTTAAAGAGGAAGACAACGAGGAGGAAGAGGTGGAGAAGGAGAAAAGACAGTGAGGGGCTCCCAGAGGCCAGGTTTGGGTTTTTAATGAGGATCTCAGAAGAAAGAGGCAATGCCTGGTGGGAGAAGACCTCAGCACTGATGACCACAGCAGTGTGAAGCAATGGACACACTCATATTAAGAAGAGGGCAAAGGCAGGACAGACAACAAAGAGAACAAAACATGATTGGGGGACGTGGGGCGTTTTCTTGGTCTTGCTTAAGCAGGCTGTGCTGAGATATTTACTTGAAATTGAAAGAGTTCTAATACCTTCAATTGCATAATGCAGTGTTAAAATTAACAGTGTGAGAATGAGATAAATTAAATTAGGAGAGAAAATGAAGGAACGGCAAAGAAGGAAGAAAGAGTCAGACAGACAGCTTCCACGGCATCATAATCATGAAGGACTGGTGCCTCATTAAAGATCATTTTCCTTCCTGAATCTAAATGCTAATGGTCAATTAGAGTTGACACTGAATTTGACCCGGTGCTCCACTTTTACAATGTTAGGAATAAATGTTTTCATATGGATCATAATGGCTGAATTAGTGTCTTTGTCCTTTCTCTGTGTGAATCCTTCATCTGCTCCAATTAAGATAATGGACTACGTATACTTTATCAAGTAGGTGCTTTTACAGTACAACACCACTGTGCTACAGAGGGCAACCATTGTCCTTGAGAACACTGTGGACAACGGATGATAAACTTCACGCCAGAACTATTTTTGGTTTTGTCTCCATCTTTAAGAATTTGCAAAGTTAACTGAAGGAAAACCAGTGTTGAGATCAGTGTGCGGCTGTTAACGTGAAAACAGCCAGTGTGGGAACCACACTCCATGAGGTTCTATTCTTGGTGCAGTCAAAAGCATTATGTCCATGCTAAGAAACCTCAATATTAAAAACCCTAACAAGTGAAGTGACTAATCATCTTTTTATAATGAAATGTTCTGCTGGGAATCCTTGGCTCCTGAACACTGCTTTCATATGCAGCACCTACCTAAACATTGTTGCAGACAATGTTTAGGGTATAAGTGCTATAAGTGATATAACTAGCTAGATTTAAATCATGGTGAACATGCACTGCAGATTCACCAAGCCTGGCAGAGCAGTCAGCAAATAAACAATGACAGTGACTCATTGCCATTTGAAACTGTAAAAGCTTTCTAACACCAATTTATTCCTTGCAGTTTGTGGATATTAGACAGATTTGGTGTATTGAATGAATATATTTCTTATATATATATATATATGTTCAGTGCCTAACATCTGGCAGTTTTGTCCACTTTTCCTGGCTACTGGGAGCTGACCAATACTGACATTATGGTGTATTAGTCCTCCTGGCTGTGTACAGCTTTCCAAATGATCAAGTGGTTGGCATTGAACAGCCACTGTCAAACAGGAGCGGAATAACGTCTCCATCAGGAGCAGAATGATGACACCTCCCATGGCCAATTTCTATGACAGGTCCTGGTAGCCTCCTAGTAATGAGGCTATTTGCATGCTGACGGTCAGTTGCTCTTGTTATCACCCCCAGAGCCCAGTGAAACCACACGAGCTACAGTGAAGTTAGAGGCTGCAATGATTCAAAAGTATCACTCTCACTTTATTGACCATATTCTCGCCCAGAACATGATACTTATGGGTGATAACGATACAAATATTTGGAGACGTATTCATTTGCGAGTCATCTTGCTGAAAAAAAAATCAAGAATTGCATTTTTGCCAACAAGCTCTCGCTGTGTTTTTTTAAATGAGTCATAAATGGGAGTATTCAGAAAAATCTCATCCAAGATGTTCCCCCGAGTTGGTCCAAACTTTCCCCGATGTTTCTGCTGCTCATCAGTCTTTTGCCTGGAGTGATGTCAAGCTTTCCTCTCGCTATTCCAGGATTCACTGAGCAAAGCTGCTCTGTATGCGCTCCCCTGCAGCCATTACCTGGACAGCTGCTCACATGGGAAACACACACATACACAGCTACATAAACACACACACACACACACACACACACACACACACACACACACACACACACACACACACACACACACACACACACACACACACACTCACATAATTGAGAATATTACTCTCACCTGCACCTTGATTGGGAGTGCTGGGGTTTCTCATGTCACATAGTGGAAACAAAATCCTGATAGTCGTGAAGCGAGCGAGACAGAAAGAACCTCTGATTCCAACTTGTGCTAAGGCTGCTGAAGGCCTCTCACTAGCTCTACCTGGTCAGGTGTCTGTATCTCTACCTCCTCATTACTCCAGCCCACCATTTTGGTAGTCCTAGTAACTGAGAGGCAGACAGATCGATGGCAGCACAGTGTGAAAAAGAGAGACGTTTCTCATTTCAATCTCCAGACTGATACATCCCCACACATTTGTCATGCCTATTCTCAAACTGAAGCTAGATTAGATTGCATGCAATATCTAAGGCAGTGCCAGCAATCTGCCACAAGCTTCTCCTTGCGGTCTCCTTCATTGTGGTGGCTTGATAAGATTTTGTATGTCACGTACCTGACTGGAAGGCTCTGCCCAAGCCATTAAAAATTCATTCAAAAAGTAGCGAAGGGTAACATTAAGTGTAAAAAAATCAAACCAGGGGAGAACAGCATCAGTAAAGTGTGTTGAGAGACAGTAAGTACTGTTGTTTTTTTTTAAAAATTCTCTGCGTGCGCCTGTGACTTAAAAGAGAACAAGGGGTTGAGAAAGCAGAGAGAGAAACTTTGGTTACTTGTGATAAGCTCAAAGGATTGACTGCCTGCTGCACTTTTTCCTTGGAGCCCAATGATGGAAAAAAAATTGCTTGCAGTTTAAATAGCATCCTTTCTAAATCCCACTTCACTGGTCAGCTGCAGGCAATCTTCAGATGTTATATTTTCTTCTCACCCTCCCTGCTGACTCCTTCTCTTTCTCTCTCAGATGGCTGTTAGTGACATAAAGCTGCTGCTTTGCCATCCTCTCAAACACTAAGCTGCTGAAACATTGTGTCGGCCTCCCAGGGCTGGGAACAGCACAGCAATCTAATGTGGCACTGGTGGCCATCAGGCTGCTTGGCTTCCTAACTGTGTACAGTATGGTGTATGGAGCACAGCCAGATCTGATGGCAAAGGCTGGTGAAGCTGCAGCCCAAGATCTAAGCTGGGAGACACGACTTGTCAAGCTGAAGGCCAAAGGTCTCTGAAAATGCCAAGTCAGTAAGCACTAAAGGCAGAAATTTAACTTTTGGACGTTTCAGTATGCGGTATTGACATAATGACTCAACCTTGTTTAAATCCTTTTTCTCAGAAGAGAATATCTGGCATATTTGGGTGCATTCAAGGAACTGGTGTCTAACACAGTGTCTTTACAGCCTACATAGCCGAAGTAGCCTCGCTCATTCGAATGAAAGCAACTCAGTGGTGAAGAAGCTGCAAAAAATTCCAGGTTTCCTCTATTGACTACCTTCTACATGCTCCCAAAAGTTTGGCCCCCTATAGCATGTGCATTAGCGTCCTTTTCCACCAAGCTAGTAGAGAGTAGGCAATACCAAAACTCCGAGCCAGCTAATTTCCTTTTGTCAAAATGTTCTTGGACTCAATAGATCAAATTCTGAGAATGTAAAGAGTGGCCTTGTTTAGTTGTAGCACTCAGAAAATTGTATTCATCATTTTATAGCTGCTCCTTTAACAATGATTGCGTACAGAAAAAGTGCTCTTTGAGCCAGTGTGCTCAAAAATGGAATGAAAGCAGAAATTCTAGTAATGTGGTTTGGCCACTAGACCAAAATTACTACACGTCAGTACTGTTCCTTAGTCTAACACTGAATGTAAGATAGATGGCAGAATACATTTCAAATGCTTCCTGGCTGAGGGATTCCCAGGGCAGTAGCTGACTGAAATTAAAGAGCTAGTTTTGCAAAGTCACTGTCAATCCAGTGGTGTGCTACTGTCTGGAGTCCTGTTTATACTGTGAAAGTTAACACAGGATGGTATCTTTCAAATGACTTAGTTTAATACATCTGTTCCTTCAAGAAATTAAGAATTTATTAGGAACCATCCCACTGGAAATTGGAAGTTATCAAGTGAAGACACCCATCCAAAATTTGGAAAAAGGATGTTACTCTGCTAAGCTGTTCAACTGATTCCAAATAACCAATGTTACGTCTCGCTCCAAATATTTCAATATCCAAGTTAGCATCTCTTTCATACTCAGCTTGGCTGCCTAATGGCAGATTTAGAACAACTATTCTCAGAGTCACAGATAAACATACGAAGTGTTCAAATGACAGATGGAACTAAAGAATGGATGCCTGGTTGCTTGCTGGGAGCTAAGTAACGTACAATTTAAGTCACTACAGATATTTCACAATTTTAAGTGGTGACATTGATACAGTTCTCCAGATGTATGTATACACACACACACACACACACACACACACACATATATATATGTAAATACACTTATCAAAAATGAATTGCAACTTTGATTTGCCCTTAAAAAGCTTAATTTCATTTTTGATAAAAAGAAAAAAAACTGAAACAGACTGCATATGGAAAGTCAAGGAGCAAAGCATGCATTACTATGGCTCCTGAGCCTCTGTGTTGCATAATGCAGAGCATCAGTACCCTCCTCACACCTACCAACGAGCCTCTTCTATATTGGACATTGACCTTGGCCGGCAGTCTGGCACATGACACATCCTATTCGCCTAGCCAACATACAATGTAAATGGTTTCCTGAAAATTAAAAATCTATGCTGCCCAATTCAATATAAGACAGAGTTTCTGGGCAGTGGGGGAATATGCATTAGGGCATAATGATATTACCTATAACTCCAAGATGCTCCATGCTCTCCTGAGGAAACGACTAGAGGCTCCATGTTTAAATATGGAGCAGCTGTACAGCACTGCATTACCGAAAAGACATCCGTTTACAGTGTTGATAAAGCGCAGTTTGGTGTTGAAAGTATAGAATAACACTAGAGAGCTTGGTGCTTAATGGATCACAGTTGAGTGCATTGATCTATGTAACTTGGAAACATGGTTGCCAGCACATTCATTCGGTGCAGATGGGGATTGGGTACCAAAAATAATACATAGCAATCTCACTGAGCTGAACTGCTTAATGACTCAGTCCTGCTGAGTGCCTCGAGGTTCGAGCTCTGCACATGTGCTGGTTGTAAGGTTCGGTGTTCGTATCCTATTACTCTACCACTGCCTTGTAGAGATTACATTAACTACAAAGACAAAGAGCTGTTGAGCGTGCAAATTGTGGAACAGAGGATGCAAACTTCACACTGCATTCTGAATATTCACCATTTATCCAAACAAACTCTGTAAGATCATCTATACTCTACAAAGATGTCCACAGTGAACAGTGAATAGTCGACAATGATGTTTCCCCCATTAAAACATAACTAGCTTATCAAATCAAAATATTTACCAGACCAGATTGTGCATTCACCCTTCACTTTTCCCTCGCTTTGTATCTCCCTGATGCCCCACAAAACCTTCACCTCACTCTGCCCCTCTTCTCTGTCAACCATTTTCCTTCTTTCTTCCCCTCACTGTGAAGTTCAGGGTCTCTGTGAAGGTCCGGTTAATGATGAAATGCTCCCTCTCGCATTTGTTGTCAGTGAGTAAACTGTCACACATCAGTATTGCACCAGCTGAAGGACAGGGCTCTACTTCTGACTTAAAAAACAGCTGTGATTTCCTGGTCCCCACACGAGTAATCCGAAATGAGACTGAGACCATATGGCAGACCTTGACGAGACTTATTTGAATTTTCATTAGAGCTATTATGTATTCACTGGGCAGGACTCCTCTTTTTCAGTTTGGGAGTTTGAAGTCATAGAGTGCCTGTCAAGGTGAGTCCAATGACTTAGACTTTTCAATAATGTTTATGTTTAAGGCCACACTGTCTATGAGAGTGTCCTCCCTGCCCTTGTTCTATAATAGCTATTATTCAGACCTCAGATTTTTCTATCTGCAGTAAGAATAGTTTATGGACACAGCTGAGTAAATGCCCTCTCATTTTTTCTCTGGGTTGCACAAAAAGTGTGCTTCTTTTTTGGCACAGTGCTTTTCCATTTAGGTGCCTTTTCCTATCCGCTGTCTTCTCGTATTTCATCGCAAATTTGGGGCACGGTCCATTTCACCCAACAATCCAAGGAAAAGCTGTAATTGGAGCATCTTTGCCTTTTCAGCATGCAGTGTAACTACAGAAAGAATGATCTAAACAGAAATATTCGACAAGGGTTACTCAGTATGTTCACTGTGCCTTAAGCATCTGAAGTTTTTATGCAGATTTTTGTACTTTATGAGAACAACAGTGATGTAGGAAACTGCTGAATGACTGAATATGGACCATTTTCTTATTTACAACAAATCACTAAAAAAAAGTGAGTTAACACATTCCTTAAAACTACAGGACCTTGTAACAAAACCCCCTACTGACAACCACCAAAGTTAGAAATCTGTATTAGCTATTATTCTGCCACCTAAGATTACATCCAATAATGTTTTTATGTACATATTTATGAGATAAGGGGTTGAGGGTTCCAGGAGGACACGCTGCCCCTGGCTCAGCATCCTGCACAAAGACAAGGAGACAAGATGTGCAAATGCGCATGTTTGCACTTCAATCTCTCCGTCTTTCTCCCTCCCAACATCACACGCTCGCTCTCTCCGCCTCTCTCGCAGGATTATCACCTGCAGGCAATAAGGCCTTGGCTGGCCTTGTAAATGTGCTAAATTCCTCTCTGACAATTCTCAGGGCAAACACACAAACACAGATAAGGGCTGGGTATTTTACGTAATTTTGAAGACGCTGAAAAATATGAAACCCTACTTTTGATAAAGACAACAATATAATGCTTCTCTGTTCATTGGGGGATTTAGAGCTGCACTGAACTGTATTGTTTTTTGTTTTCCAGTGGCTCAAATGCTTCTCATAATGAGAAAGACACAAAAAAATCATCCTTCATCCTTTAGCTTCTTTCAGCTCATAGTTTTGGTTTTATGGCTTACAAAATCACTATTTTGGTTCACTATCACCTCTTTCATCTACATCATTTTCAAGTGCAAAAGGCATTTGTTTATATTTTAAAAATGGGAGACAGATGATCAACAATTCGGGGACAATATGTAATTGGGATTTTTAGTTCTCAATGGAATTTTTTAAAGCTAAATTAATTATGTAACACATTTAAAATATGTGATGGAGCATAACTACATTGCTTATCTGTCACACAAGGAGGATCGTATGATGGTGTAAAACTACTGACACAACAGTTTAAATCCCGTTTCAGACAAAATGCCGCAAAGTGTGGGAGAATAATGACACTGGGCCTATGACAGCTAAACCACAACATGCGTGGCTAAATCACATAGTAAATATCAATGAATGGGGCAGCAGAAACAATCCCTAAAAGTTTCAATTTGCTTGAATTAAATAGAATTGAATTGCAGCATTGGTCTCATTATTTAACAGCCACATCTCGTATACCCAAATTACAGCCTTTGCTGTTTGCTAATTGCATTGTTTCAAATTGAAATTGCAATTTGAATTTGAATAATTGTTCAGCCCTACAGATAATTTTAGCAACTTGGCTGTGAGCACAGTGAAAACTATCTGCAATTAAAGATCCACATGTTTCTTTAATGAGCTGCTGAGACAAAAAAAGCAAGACAGATTATTGGATTTACATCTCCATGTTCACCAGTGTTTTTCTGTTGCCAAGAAAGATGGACAAAAATCTGTTGATGCTGCTTTTGAGCTGTTTTCCAACTAAACTTCATTTTCTCTCTCTTGCAAAAAAAGCCATATCTTATCGTTTTCCCATTTTTTTTGTTGCTTTCTAACTCTTTTGTCTCTTTTTTGTTTTGTTTCGTGTCGTTTGTCTCATTTTTTGTCAATTTGTGCCTCGCTTTTGTCGTTTTGTGTCTCATTTTTCTAATATTCCGTCTTGTTTTTGTTGTTTTTTGTCTTTTTTTGTTTGACTTTTGTCATTTTGAACACAAAGTAAAATATGACATCGTTCAGTTCCAGATACCTGTGACTAAAAGTTTTGTACCTCTTGTAGATAAACTGTGAACTGTAAGTTGCAATGTGTAAATGATAAACTGAGCCATAATGTTGTTGAAATTAAACTTATTTTTCTTAAAAAATTTGAGGCTGCTCATAATATTTTGTAAAAAGATGATTCCTCAAATGTGAATATGTTCAGAATGTACTTTTTTGCACTAAAACTCAGGTCAAAATTTGGAGTTGTGGTTATTTATAGGTTATTATGCTCTGCTTTTACTGGTCTGGCCCACTTGAGATCAAATGTGGCCCCTGAACTTAAATGAGTTTAACACTCTTGCTCTAGACTATGAATTGCATACTCCACCCTTGGAGTATGACATATGACAGATTTAGATATTTGATGCTATAGATACATTTTGGTCTGTATTCTAGAGGATACGCAGATCATTCTGTCTGTCTCTCTGAACACAAACACTCTGAACCAACCACACAGATACACACACACACACACACACACACACACACCTGTTGCCCAGGGCTTGTTTCCCTGTGGAGGTATGAGGTATACTGTGGTTTTCCCTGTGGCTCTGCTGCCCTGCTGCCCTACGCAACATGGAGCAACATGGAGGCGCCTCAGGAGCTCCCTTTTGCACAGCTCCACACATAAAACACCAAACACACACACACACACATGTGCACACAGTCTCCCCGTCCTTCCCTCGGGCCTCCCCTCCTCTCGCTGCCCGTCTCAGCGGGAAGGTCACAAGAACACAGATATCATGCTCGATTTGATTACGTCTTAATCCAGTCAAGCAAAGCAAAGAGAGCACCATTGATTTTTGAGACACAGAATCATGCTTATTGGGCTTAGAGGCACATGGCTGCTTCCTGGACAAGGTCAGGTCCACAGGGAAATATCATATCTGTCACTGAGCCTATCGCTGAACATGTCTGCAGCTTACTTATCCCTCTCAATGCAAAATGCAAACAGCTCCTGTTGTATCCGCAGGTCATTTCTGGTCACTTTTGTTTAGTAAGATTGTCAGTGATAGCAGGCTATTGGATGAAAGCTAAGAACACATCAAATACATGAAACAGCAGCTGAGCAGAGGGACCGAAAATGATGATCACCCCGATGATGAAATGTAATCCATGCAAAGAGAAGGCTTTGGGATGAAATGGAGAGGGCCACATGGGGACGGTGTGGAGAATGAGAGGTCAGAAGCCTTAGAGGAGCCCTTCATCTAGTGGCAGGCTCAGCAGCAAAGCACCTTTCAGCCATTCACATACATCGTGAGCATGTTGGACACACACGAGCACACGAATGGACATCTGCACGTGTGTGTGTGTGTGTGTGTGTGTACAGAGTCAATGAGATGTAAAGCAGAAGCAGTTGTGGTTAGTCAGCACTCTAAAGATGTGCCCTTCAGCCTTCATGCTGTCAATCAAACATGTCACTAAGTGCACAAAGAAAGTTGCCTCCTGGAATTGCATTTGATTTACCCGTCCTTTCCTGCCTTCCACATGATGACAAGGCTGCTGCTTTACAATCAACACAACCAAAACCAGGAGGCTCTTTCTATGTGCAGTGTATGCTTTTTTAAAAAAATTTTTTGACATGAAACCTAAAACTTGCATCACGCCGTTGCATTGCAGAGATGGAGACTGAAGAACAGCGTGTCTGGAGCAAAGCGTCGCCCACGCGCCACTTCCCACCCTCCCCTAACAGCAAACAACAAGCCGAGAGATGACGATGACAAGAGCTTTTGGGGAATGGCGAGGCCCACTCACCTTCTGGTTCACCACACAGTGTGCACTGTGATTCTAAACAAGGACCAAAGAGAGACAACAGGAGATTAATAGAGGCAGCACATATGCGAGCGGCTATGTCTGAGCATGTGTGTGTGTGGGGATAAACATTAGCGTCACCGCCCTTCATGTTAAACTGTTAACAACTGCCACTCAAATTTCAGCATCTCTCTCACTGTCAGTCAAAAACAAATAAAAGCCATAAAACTGAACAAACAACAGAGAGCGGCAAACGTTTTTTTTTTTTTGTTGTTCTGTTTTGTTTTGGCACTCCTAATGTCCTTGCAGTGCGGTACCCATGTGCAACATAATAGAAACCCAGCCACCATGCATAATATGACCATCAGCCACATGCGGCTGCATAAAAAGACAAAATGATGCAGAGACAGGCATCAAAGGAGGGGAAAAAAAGAATGAGAAATCATATTGCTCCAATTCATCACTGTCATGTGCCATAGACGCACGCACAAACCTGGGTGAGACTTCAAATTTAAATTAAAGCCACAAAAGGCACTGATTTATGACTGTACGCTTTCCATCATCTGTAATATTTGCACTAGGAATGACACTTTTATTTCAGAGTGCACCAGGCTTCACATGCACCATGCTTATTAGGGTAAACATGAATGATAAGTTGCGATTTTCCTCTTCTTGTTAATCAGCCAAATTATTCCCATGACAACATAACAGCACACGCGAAGCCTCGGAATCTCATAAGTCAATATATGGGAATTACTCTTAATGAAGTATCAGTGTTTCCCATGAGCCAAGGCAGTGTAGGCAGCCTCGGAGAAGTGCGCCAGGATTATTTTAAACAAACAAGATTGTTAAATGGGTTTGTTTTGCAGAGACAGACAGTCGAGCAGAATGATGATGAAAATGAGTGTTATGTCCTCAGGCCTGGCGTCCCACAGACGGCCCCACAACAGCTGTGGTGTGTCAGCGCTCGTCTCTCTTCCCTGACGTAGCAATGGCCAAAAGAGGCCATGTTGTTCTTCTATGCCGAGGCTCTCCTTCATCTAATCACCTCTAATTAGGAGCTTAATTAGACCAGCAGCAACCTTGGACTCGTGACGTGTCATATTTCGGTGAAAGCAGCGAGACGGCTCTTTTGATGGTTCAAATCCCCACATCCACAGGGGAAAGCACAGACACAGCAAAAACATGTCCGCCAATGCTCAAAGCACTGAAGTGCTGCAGTTATTTCCCCTCCCTGTCCCCAGATGACCTTGCTCATGGGCAGAGTGCAGCGAGGACGGCCTGCGCAGACCAGCGGATGAATGAAAGTGCTCTCTTTAAAGGTTTGTTGTCGCTGTCAATCTGGTGCAGATTGTTAAGCTGCACAGCGCCAACTCATCACAGAACTCGCTCGGGCACTGTGGCTCCATCTGGCTCGAAGGTCTTCCTGCTTCAGAACACCTCTTCTATAAACTAAATGCATCTCTTTATTTGCGCTTAAGTGCAGGTCAGAAAGTCAAGCCCTGTGCTTTACTTACTGCCAGAATATGCAGCACGCTCATGCAAACCCCACACACTGTCAGAGGGCTGTAAAGATAATTCCACTGTCAGATATCCAGCTGTTGTTGTCACCTCGCAAAAGTCAAATCCTCTTTTAAGACAGGTCGTGGTCGGGGTCTGTGGGGTTGAACCACTCACAATCAGCACAGGGCCGCCGGTGCAGTGGCGGACAGCAGAAGCCTAGAGAGAATTTACTGGTTTAATTAGCCTTTTTTACTTCTCACTCCCTACAGTATAATTCCACAGAGTCAAAGCAATTGGCTCTATTAGTTTGTCCTGCCTGTTTAAATTTAAAGCGCTTTCGAATTTCCCTGTGTGGAGCCCCTATTGATCTTGGTCAGGCAGTTTTTACAGTATAGGAACTGTTCTTGGGTAATTCTCATTTGCTTTCCAATTGAAGGTGTAAAGTGGCTGCCAGCCTGCAGTCATCAACAAAACTTATTACGCTTCTGCTGGAGGGAGATTCAGAGCTGATTGGAGACACTATGGAAAATGGAGTCAAAGAGTTGCACGTTTTGATATGTTGTAATCTGTTTCATCTTTCCTCCAGTCTACCTAATTTAGTTTATTGGGATGGTTTGAGGCAGGTGGAGACTTTTTGGTAAAAAAAAAAAAAAAAAAAAAAAAAGAAAAGTGAAATGAACAAGTCTCGATCACTGGAAGCAGCGTTGACAAGAACCAGTTCTAGGGTCTATCTGAAGCTTTCTATTTATTGCGCAGTCTTATTTATTTGACTCTTCTTATCAACACTGTGTATTAAGTATTAAAATCAAAAGATGAGAAAGTAGCGTGAACTCCTAAATGTTTATTTATTCGCAGGCAACATGTGCAACATATTCCTCTCCTTCTCTTAGAGAAACAACTTAAACCACAGCAGCCTACGCTTTGTTTCTGGGAACACCTTAGAGGTGAACAAATTCAGCAGTCCTGTGGAATAAAATTAATTGAATGAAACAAAAATTTGAACAACAGTTAATGTGCACGATGCACCAGAAATCAGTTCCACTAAATGGAGCAAAACACAGGGCTTTTAACAGTTTATTCCAAATTTAGATGATAAAAATTGGAACAAAAAAAGGCTAGAGAAAAATGTTGTTTTGAGTCAGCCATCCCTGAGTTTTTGTCTGCATTTGTAAGAGATAGCAGACCATGGAAAATAAAGTGACAACCAAAAAACAAACCTTCCCCTCAGTATATCTATAACTTGAACTCACTAATGAGGACAGGTCTAATGAATCTGAAGCTGAATTCTATTAATTTGGCTGGCATTTCTGAGGTTTCTTGCTGTCCTTGCTGTAAGGTTGCTGCCATTGCAATGTTTCTTTTTCAGACAGTTTAGTGAGTGGCAAGTGAGCTGCTAAACAGTTCTTTTATGTAATTAACCTTCAAATATCTGATGAGGCTAGTAGTGTTGAATTTTTTTTTTTCGCCTACATGTGGGCTTTCCTTGGGGCATGCTTTGCAAAATGCAAAATGATTGCCTATTTCAGAGCCCTGGCAGACCAAAGCACCCAGTAGATCCATTTAAGATACTTTTTTAAAATGGCTTTTGCATCATCTGAACAGCTCTTCTGACTGGTCACTGAAGTTGAACTGTTAAAGTCTCTCACTTGTAATTTGACATAAAAATAACACATATCATTTGGCTTAAAAGCAGGGTTTTGAAACATTATGTGATTGTACATTTCAAGCCTGTTTCACTTCTAATCACATTCAATTTTACTGACACGCTTAGATAAAAAGATTTCAAAAAATTCTAAAGTAATGCTGGGAACGAAAAGAAACCGCATGTTCTGAAAACAACAACAGCAACACCAAACAAAATAACAAGGTAAGGCCTAGTTTGGAAGTGAAACCACAGCCAAAAAGGGAGTTTTTCTATTTATACTACCCAAGATGCCGAAAAAGGTTTCCAAGCAACTGTCTGAAGTCATTTCCTATAAGGGGAAAATAGGTAGGAGACTAACGGAAAAGCAAGCAGGAAAACAGGAGGCTTTGAGAGGAAGAAACATAGTGAGAGAATCTTTGTATTCACCTCAAGTCAATGACGGAATAGTTCCAGTAATGTCAGTATGGTCATTGTCACATTTAATATGAGACAATGTAGTTCAATACTCATCCATGCGGGATAATCAGTCTAATTCAGGACACTACTCTGAGTTAGTATGCTGGATAACATAAAACTAGGTGTTGACCTCTTGTTGGTTGCGAGTAAACGAACACACAGATATTCACCGGGGTGTGCGGTGTCCCCTGGTATCTGCCAATCTCCAAACACAACATACACGGTGAGCAAATCCTTAGCCTTGATCTGATAATGTATTCATCCATAATTAAAGGCTTCATTTCCATATCAGCGCAGCCTGCTCACACCTTCCCCAGTGGCTGATCTCTCTTTTACCCTCACTCATTCTCTCTCGCTCCCTTTCTTCCAATCATATGATGTGTGAGAGATACAGGTGCTAATTAGTAAGTGCTAAGACTGTTTTTTTTTTTTTAAAGTTCTTTTCACAAGAATGCCGCGTCTCTGAGAAAACACACAAGGTTATATAAAACAAGGTGAGATGGGGCGTGGAAACCTGTGCAGCACGATACCACGGGTGCGAAGGTATAAAAACTTTGTTCGGGGAGTTGGTGTGTTTTATCGATGACTTGGGATTTACTGGAAGGAACAGCCTCTAAGCTCTGTTTGCTTGTTCTGAGTTGGGCAGCACACAGATTGTGAGACACAAGCCAAATAAAGGCTTGTTTATTGGAGCGAGGTCAATAGGTAGTCAATAATGGGAAGTACACAGCAACGTACAGCTCATACAGATGAGCACTGACACACACGAGCCAATACAATTGCAAACTCACAGGCATGACCGCGAGATAAACTGACTCACAAATTTATGTGATCACCAGAACAACACACTCCCACGCACTCAGCTTCCAGCCTCATCTGTGCGGACGGTCACCAGTTTGGGTTTAGCTTCGCCTTGACTGGCACAATCCATCTTCAGCCGGCCCCCTACATACATGCAGCGTCCCCCTGGAGCTGATCTAGCGCTTCTCAGCTGAGCGCAACGCTGGAGGAGAACTCATCGGTAGAAGCCCTGCCTGTCTCTTTAGGGGCTAATTACACCGCACTGCCACACACATTCACACAGTGTGCTGCATACACACAAATCTCAATTATAATATGAATGCAAAAAAAAAAACATGTAACATACTCCTTTTTCGCCTTCTTGCTCTATGTAAAGCCTTTCCAGACATAGGAAGCATAACACTGTTGGCTTCATTAGTCTGATAAAGTGACTGTATCTGTCATACACATGAGATTGGACTAGTTAGTGACCAAAAGACTAAATCTAAATTAATAGCAATCTTATCAAACTGTCACATAACCAATAGAGTAGTCTATTTAATAGATGCTGAATATTCCATCCATGTGTGAAGATAGTGATAATAACTGCTATTATAACAGCAGTAATGTAAAAATATTCAGACAGCTGAGACTGAGCTCAGGTCTCAACCCAAGGACAGCCGCTACGTAACAAACGATTTAATTGCAGCTTATTAAGTCCAAGTTTGAGAGTACACAGTGTGACATTTTAGAGTAGACCCTGATCGATCCTGTCTCCACGTTGGTTATCATTTAAAAGTAAATAATGAACATACTGCTGTTGTTCCATGTCCAGCTGTGGACAGATGCTATAGGCATTTAATCAATTCAGAGGAAAGACTCCTATAAAACGCTGGAGGCAACAAACTAAACTTCAGCTCCTGCTAACATTGTCAAAGGACCTTCATTATTTGTCATTCTCATCTGTCCTGTTCCAGAATCTGTCTTCATCTGTCTGCATTCTAAGCTTACTGACCTTCAGCTTAACATTAGTTTAACATACTCCGTGCTCGAATCAAGAAAGTTTAAGTGTTAGCAGGAAGGAGAACCACTGTGAAACTCCTTTCTCAAGATGGAAATTAGCATGATTCAGGTTATGTGCTACATATTACTAGCTGCCATTGTTACTAAATTCCTTGCATTTTTTCAAAAACCATAAAACTATCTTTAGCTTACCTGAGAAAAAAAACTGCCACGGGTAAAATCATTCTTCATACACACTCATTGCAATAAAAGCACAATAAAAGCAGCAGAAGCGCACATTAAGAGCAGACTATGATTTGGAGAATTACAAATATCCCTTTATAAGATCATACAGGGAATCAAAACCTCAATATTGTGCAATAATGAGGAGCTCATTGTCAAAATGCTCTTAATATTCCCCCTTAAAAAGGAAACAGCAGGCGTCTGATATCAAACAGCAAGCGTTTGAAACCGAGCCAGCTGTCAGTGTTTGTGGATGAAGACGCCGTGAGAACACTGCAAACAGCTTTTCTGGTGAGCGACTTCCAAAAGAAGGTGCATCAGAAGAAATGGTTAAAAGAAAAAAGCTTTTAGTGGGCTCCTGCGGCTGTGCGCTGAAGGAGCAGTGGGCGGTTCGGTGTGACGCGAGCACAGCGATCTAAGCGCGACCTTCAGTTACAAACACTGTCATTCTGTGGCGAATAAAAAGCCATCACATGTCAAGAAGCATCCCCTGTCTGTTGGGGGGATGTGTGTGGCTGCGACGGCACTGATCCTTGAGGCGAGCATATCTTCAGAATACTGCTCTTTAGATCACTGCAGGCAGGGAGGACTTTTGGACAAAGGTTATTTTGATACAATGAATGCGAAACTAATGCAACCCTACTGACAGTTACAATAAGTTATATCTCAGTGTGTGTGTGTCTTCATTTCTGCAGAGGTGTCTAGATGAGTTGGTAGTGGTGGCTGGGGATCACAGCAGGTTGTGAGTAGAACTCCGTAGGGATAAGGAAGACATTCTCATTCCTCTGTCACACCTATGTGAGAGCTTTCATCATGAGATCACAGTACAGTAGGTCACAAAACTATGGGAGGGTTAGACAGAAGCAGTGACATTTAGACTTCATGGTGTTGCCACTGCTCTGTGATTTCTGTCGCTTTTTGGACCAGATTGAAAGATATCTTTCGAGAATGGGGTGTGACAGGGAAGTAGCGGATCTGAATTTGGCACTGAATGAGCTATTTGAACTTCGGGAGCTTACAACATTGTCTGTGAAATGTGGAAAGAGAGCAGGAGAATGACATGCAGTAGAAGTAGGTAGCTGACTGACCATCAAAATGGGGACTCGGCTGCTGAGAGCATTTTTGCAAAATGCGCCCTATTCGGTAAGTCATCAGGCTGCTTGAGTTTTCAACATTTGTAAGTTGTAAATATTTAAACTCCCTCTCCTGGCATTGACCAAACCCCTAAAATCTCATCTGAGATTGAGACTGCTTGTTTATAAGGTTATTTCCATGTAAATAATCCCTTTCTGTTTTAAAACGGCTACATCCTAACCTCCTTTAGAATGTGCAGCTCTGTGAAGTCTCTGCCTCTTTCTCCACCTACCCTTGCCTGCAGCTGAAGCACACCAGCTCACCTACGACTGTTCAGACACTGCAAAACTACTCTATGCTACACAATGTCAAGTTGTAATATTGGAGTAATTCAACCACACATGTGTAAACTGGATTAACATTCTGTGGAAAAACAACACAGAATGCCCCACGCTGCAAGTTCAAAGAATTAGTCCCTTTGGTTACTTTACTTGATAAAATTCTAAATGGCTGAATCTAAGTTGATTTCAACAGCTTAAACTGACATTAAATGACCAGGGAGATAATTTCAGTAAAGACGAGTCACCACTTGGGTCCTTCATGGAGGCTATGATTAACACTATTATTAAGCTGAAATGCAGTGTTTCACTCCTCTCTCTAGATATACAGATATATATCACTGAAACACGGTTAGAACCACTTTTTAGACAGCATTCTTTAACACCTTGACGCCTGAATTTATTTACAATGAAATAAAAAAAATGTTTGTGTGTTTTTACCTTCCAGCTGATGCTAAAATAAGTGGAGATTGTTAATGTATCTATTACACACAGAACATAGATACATAGATACATAATAATAACAGCGGATATAGATATATAATAATTAGGTCCCACTCCGACTGGTCCTATGAAAAACCAGTGCTTGCAAAAAGTTCTGAAGTTTGTATTGACTATGCACAAACTGGCATTGGGGGAATGGATACGCTATCTCGGCTGCAGTCTGAATGAAAGTGGTATGCTGCAAATTCGCGACAGTGGGCGTCAAGGGGTTAAAGTTTAAAACTTGTTTACATTTGAGTGCAAATCTACAATCAAAGTGCGTTACCCAGTTTTTCCGAGTGTTTGAGTGCACATGGAATTAATAAAACTTGCAACAGATATATGCTGCAAGTTGAATCATTTATATGTGCTGCACTTGTTTTGTGTGTATCATGCCGTATGTGGAGTATAGAAGTACTGGTGTCTGCTGTGTGTGTGTGCAGGCATGCATACTGAGCACTGTACAGTCTGCTGGCGGACACACTGCGTTCACACCGTGGGTGTTTGCACATGTGAGGCAACATTTCGTTTTGCAGACTGTTTCCCATGTTAGTCCCTGAGCTTCACATATAACAGCCTGACTGTGACGATAAGAGGCAGAAAGCAGATGCACGGAGGGGGGCGGTGGGGATGGATTTGGTGAACCAGAGGAAAGAGACGGTGGGTAAAAAAAAAGAGCAGGAGGTAAAACATCCCATCGTTTTTCCATCAACCCCAAGGGCCCTGGGTCAGATTTATAGGTGGTTTCTCTGGACTCCCAGGAGGCGAGGGGCAGTCGAAAAGGAAGAGGGAGATAAATATTTTAGAGAGGGGGAGAGAATGGAATAAAGGTAGAGTATGTAAAAGGGCAAGACCGTAGTGGAGTGATTTTTTGCATATATACTGTGTCGAAGTGAAGATGATGGAAGGAGAAGAGAGGTGGATGTGCGTAAAAGAGAAGGACGAGTGAGGTTGGACAGATGGAAAATGATGGAGGGCCAAAGAGAAAGACAGAGGTGTATAGACAGAAGCAGACAGGGAGACTTTTGCAGAGAGGATATTGATGGCCTCCTTCACGCCCCAGCAGCCCTGTGTCTTACTGGAGCATCTATCAGGAGCGCTCGGCCTCGCAGATGACCATATTGACACCTGCTGATGGAGGGGGGGTGTAGTCATCAATGACACGTCCCTCGCTTCTCCTTCCCCTCCGTCGGCACGTCCACTTCGCTCACTTCATCCTCCCATCCGCTTGTGTATTTGCGGTTGTAGAAAATGACAGCATGATCTGAGTCAGTTATTTGTAACTGTCCACGGAGTAACCAAGATCAGCTGTTGTGGGGAGGGAGATGTGACGGGGGCTGGAGTGGGCTCCAGGTCATATCCTTAGGAGTTATCCGCAGGTTTAAATCCCTTCACTTACAATCAGAGATTTCCTCGAAGTGTAAATCATACTAAACTGACTGTGATGTCTGCACGTCTGATGCCATATGACAGCTTTGACACATGGGAGCCAGTCAACTATGGGCTGCAGTCAATTCACATTTAATTTTTGCTCACAAATAGTTTCAGCATGTGCAGCATGTTAACATAAATCTCCGAGGATGTACTGGGCATCTGCGCCCATCTTTCACTGCATATAACACTACCAGCAGGAAAAACTTTTACAAGAATTCTGTCACTTTATGACGTAGAATACGGAGTAGCAGACAGAAATAAACCTCTCGGAATTCTGCAACAACAGATGGCAGAATGGGAAAAACATTTTAACGCAGTTATAAAAATAAGAAGTACTGCAACCTCTATAATTACCAGAATAACTATTTTCTAAAGAAATAGGTGAGCAGAATTTAATCAGTCAAAAAATTCACAAACTGACTGAAATAAGACTAGATCGGCCCATAACAGCATCACCGTTTGTTGTGTTCAGTGACTCATCCATTTAAAATCCCACATTTTCCTCAATGAATCCCACTTCCACAGGTAAATCAGTAATTGCAGTTGACTACAAATGTAATGAATCATACATGGGAAAAAAAAAAAATCATTGGTTGACATCTCATAACTTTTATTGCTGTGAATCAATAACTGTAATTATTGTCAAGCTCCATTGCAGCTCATTGCCCCTAACATGTGCATGGCATTGTGCTCAATAACAACAGACAAAGAAGCAGAGAAGAGGCTCCGTCAAGCATGAAAGTAATCAGCAAGGTCAGTGACAGTAGTAGTGAGGCTACTGTCTATTATTCTTATTCATTCAGACATTTTAGTTTTGTAGATACAAAGCAAACAAGACACACAGAAAGGACAAAGTGGAAGAAGGGGGGAAAATGGAGACAGGGAAGCACATTGTGTGGTGTCTCTGTACATGAGGTTCTCTCCAGGCATGTCTCATTTTTTATTCTGCCCCATGAAACTAGTGGAAAACACAGCTCTATTTGCTTCCAATGGAGTTGTCCTTGTTTCAATAATTTTCAATTACGGAACAAGACAGAGTCAAACAAATCACTCCATTTGCATCCAGAAAATGAGACTTGATTGAAGTAAGTAATTTGGTTTGAATTGGAAACCCATCTCTCAGCACAGGCACGATGTGTCAACTGTATCTGGAAAATCATACCCTGCACAAAATTAACTAATTAAAATGCATGGGTTTTCAGAACATATTTGGGCTGGGTAATCAAATACTGCAATTAGGGATGGACAGTTAATTGGCTCTGTACTATAGTTTTACTGACCAATGAAGGTCCATAGCACTCCAAACTGGTGCTGCATTGAGGTTTGCAGGTGCACGTCTACCTGTTGTAGCTGTCTGCTGCCACTAGGAGGCACTGTCAGAAATATATGGAACATCTGGAAATGCAGGTTACTTGTGTTTATACTTGCGCTACTGTTGGTCCTTTTACTTTTGCCCCTGCCACTGAAAAGACAGAAGTCATAGTGTAGTTTAGAGCTGTGAAATCAACATTCGTGGGCATTACAGGCAGGCGTGCTGCAGAAACAGTGAACATAGTGGTTGTAAATGGTTAATTATACCAAAAGGAAGCTTTATCTTCCTGGTTTGAGTCAACCTTTCATCTACCTACATACAGCATCACTGCAAAGGGGCAACCCAGTGTTAGCTTGTTGGAGGACTGCACACTAACGCCTCCATAACCTCTGCGTTAATTGAATTCCCATAATCTTTCACTCTGTATGCAGAGAGCTACACAAACAGACACCAACGCACAATCATAAACCCCCCTTTAACGTCTACAGCTGTGCTACCAGTTCTGTAGGGCTCTGGGCTGGCACGGCAATGCTTCCGCCAAATGACATGTCATCATGTTAACATAATCACAAGCACTGCTGATATTTAGCAGATACAGTGTTTATCGTGGTCATCCTCAAAGTTTAGCATCTCAGCATGTTAACATTATAGCCAGTTAGCACTGAACATGATGCTAGAGCAGTTTAGCAGGCAGTGAGTCACTGACCAAAGTACTGGCCACCTTGGAATACAGATTTCATGATAGCACCTCAGGAAAACGGATCATTAACACAGATTGTACAGTTCATTCTGAGGACATGAATGTGTGTAGCTCTTTTAATGGCACTCCATCGAATATTTGTTGAGATTTTCACTTAGAGCCATGGATATTAACTTCATGGGGGGACGAGAGGAAACTTCAGAGGATGACCAAAGTCATTCTCTGGAGGACAATGACTGTCATAACTTCACAGTGATCCATCCAACAGTTGAGGAGTTATTTTCATTAAAACCAAAGTGGTAGACTGACTGACAGTGCCAGCCCTTGAGACGTGGGTAAGAACTGTCAACAACTAGTCAGATAATCTAAAAAGTAAGGTTTTACAGACTTAAAAAAAAACACATCCATATGAGGTGTGGCTATCGAATAACAAAATGAGGTTTATGCAAATCAAATCAGAGCATGTGCAAACAATGTGATATAGACTGATCGGCATATTCCTGATAGTTTGAATCTGCTTGAAGTAATAAAATTGAAGTAAAAAAAGTAAATTACAGCATAGGTCTTATTATTTAACAGCCTCATATGTCTCTATGTAACATATTTAAAAAAGCAATCCAGCACCACATGCACATTAATTTGACTAAATATTACAATACTCAAACTTAAAATGAGTCTATGTAACTTTACTCAACAGCAGCCCGTGCAGGCGTACGATAAACTGTAATCTGGCAATAGCACAAATGGAAAAGAATCACAAAGTAAGTGAACAGTAAAGTCTAAATGTAAAGCAAAATGTAACATTTCCTAAGAGTAGCAACCTCAGTCACCTTAAGCTTGAAGCAAGTAAGGCTGAGGGCACTGAACTGAGCAGTTGCTTTTTGTTGCCCATGAATTTAACTTTTCATATGTGAAAGGAAGAGTGTGATGTTTCCTAATTAAAAAGTTACTTAGTCTCCCATTAATGTGCCAACATTGTAAGAGTGACTCAGAAAACCTATAGAGAAAGAATATTATGTACACTGTAATAAACTAACTACATATACACTGTGTCATGTGCAAAGACTTGATATAACACCTGAAATGTGTGCGTGCATGCATGAATGAGTGTGTGTCTGTCTCAGAACCAATGGCACGGTGTCACCACGCTCATCAATCCACTCGCTTTCCCCGAGGATGATGTCATTGGCACCGAGCCCAGCTGGTGGCCCACTGGACTGAGGGGACCAACTCTCATTATCTCCCGTCCAGATTTATAGGGCTGCTGTGCTCATATTTTACACTGAGGGACATGGAGGGGGCAGAGGGAGGGAGCTAGCAGAGAGGGAAGGATGGAGATGGAGAGATGGAGAGAGTGGGAGTGACTGAGAGCATTTGCTGATAAATCACCCCGCCTGACTATTCACTCTTTAAAGAAAACTCTTCTGGCTATCAGCACTCTCAGCAGCATCAGATATCAAAGGGTGTGTGTGTATGTGTGTGTGTCTTTAGATGCCATATGCCGCCACTACAAACACAAACACGGTTCACTTTGTAAAACTTCACAAAGTGGAGACATTTGAGGTAACGGCAAGCCATTTGATTCCTATTTCTCTCTTTCTCACACACTACCGACAGAGGTCACCACCTGCAAAGTTGAGCGAGGAGTCATCCCGCTAACAACCGCAACAACAGAGATGGTCCATTCACTTACTCACACTTAATCTCACCAAAAATATCAAATCAAAAGAAGCTTCAAACAGCCAAAACTCTCCATGTGTTGGATGTGGATGTACCCAGTAACTTGGCAAGGCTCAGAAACCCCCTCCTTTCCCTCCTCCAAACTCCCTCCGTCTCTCTCTTCATGTCACCGTAATGTCACAACATTGTTCCATGTGATTGGGTCTCTGTGTAACGATGAAGGATTGGCACCCGCCGACGCCACACAACAGATTTCTGCAGCCGCACACCTGCTGCCTTTGGCTCCGACTGCTCCGCCAGGGAATGTACGCGGTACAGATGCAGTAGTGCACGTGTATGTGTGTGTTTGTGTGTACTTTATGAGTACTGTCCAGGGTATTGCATTATGCTCCATCTCCTGGAATGGACCTAATGGGCCATGAGGAGAAAGCAGACGAAGCAAGCCCAGAGGCAGCGTACGATGTGTCTAACACCTGGTCAGCCATGTCACTGGGTGGCCATATTGGAGCCGTGCCGGGTCCTCCTGTCTCTTTGTTAACTAGTAAACGCATCTTGGGGAATAGCCAGGGTGGCGTTGCTTACAGCATCATCCAAACGAAGGCAAGCTGATTGTTTTGCCAGACAACGAAGTGTATGATCACGTATGATTGTGTTAGAAACTATCATTCTACGGTCTCCGTCATCAGAGTATGGTGATGCAAATGACATCCCTCAGGCAGTTAGTCAGAATCTGCCCTCTCTCTTGAACTCTTTTCCATATATTCCTCCCCCAAGACCTATGAATAGAGTTTGATGTGAGTTCTCTTTAAAGATATAAAACCTCTTAGCTTGGTTTGACAGGTTGGAACATTTCAGCTGTTGTATGCAGTGTATTGGACATTTTTGTTGTTGTTTATCTTCTTCTTTTCTTCCCATTTGATGAATTTAACTATATTTTTCATTCTCTTTTCAGTTTTCTATTGTTTTCCACCAACTCCAGAGGGAAATATGTGACTATTTAACTGCTAAGTGCTCCAATGTGTTCACCAGTTTTGTCTCTTTGCTGTTTCGCCTGTTTACAGTCTGTTTTTCGAGATTTCTCGTTAACTGTCTGCTGCTGGGAACAACATTGTTAACAGTGCTGAGAGTGGATCGGAACGGCTAATGTGTGGGCCACAAAACCAAAACAGTGAGTTAGGAGGACACACATTGTGACTTGATACATTATCAGCCCAAAAATATTTACCGCAAGAGTTTAAAAGGCCACTTGCAGTGAAAATCAAGTTTTTCCCCTTGTTAGCATGTCCGTATGCTGGTTTTTATATCCTGGAAAACATATCATGAGCCTAATAAGCAGTCACTGCATTTTTGCCCTAAAACGACAGTGTATTAATGGCAATGGCTGCCAATTTTACACCAACAAATCTAAAAACTGTCAACTTGCAGGGTGAGGCTTTCTGTATCAACACTCCTTTTCAGCTGCATGACTGTATTACTCCAATATTGCAATGTGTCATTTAGTAGAGCAGAGCAGGTTGAGTGGATTTGCAGGTGAGCTGGTGTGCTCAGCTGTAGTGGGGAGGAATGAGTGAAGAGCCAAGCATTCTAGGTGTAGACACTTTAAGGCGAGAAGGGATTATTTTCATGCAAAAACTTCTAAATATGTAGCACAGAGAGGAGATTTTAGGGGTTTAATCAAAGACCATTGACTTTAAATTTCACAAGACACTGTAGTCAAAGCAATACTTGAGAGAAGTGCCATTCAGAAAATGTAACAAAGAACACTTCTCAACACCATGGAGGGCAAATTAATTTGAGGTACATTGTGGCCCTTGTCAGCTAAAACAACAACTGAGCCTGAAACAGGATCAACAAAGGAGCAAGAGATCAATATAAGCTTGCCAATGGCCTCAGGCAGGTAAAGAAGAAAATGAGGGAAAACATCTGATAGGCTAGAATCAGGCAGCCTCACACCAGCACATATAAATCACACTTGATGGTCTTGGGAAAGGTGTTTGTTTTGATCGCATTGAATGCATAAGGATGTGTTTCCACACACTAACGCCTGGTGAATGAATGTAAACACTAGCACACCTTCTCCTTGGGATTTCCCAACAGCATGGTGTTACCACCACTGACCTGTTCTCGTTACGCTGCTCCTAACCATCTCCCTCCTTCTGTCCCTCGCTGTCACTGGAGCTTGAATCTGTGTCACAGCAGCTTGATGGAAAGACAATAAAACCCCTGTTTTCCACAGGATTTCACATTAGTTGCTGAAGGGGTTGCTCACGGGGGCAAATGCTTACAGTGCAAAAGCCAAAAGGGCTACAAGAAAGCTGACACAGGCTTGGCCCTGGACATCTACATCCACTTTTGAAATCAGATGCATGCTAGGGAATACCCAGCAAATGCAGCACAGCCCGAAGCACAGCGGTTGTCTATCTCAATGTGATGACTTCAAAAGCGCCTTAATGCTAAAGGCCATCCGATGTGACAATTCATAACGGAGGAATTCTTTCGAGATCCTCCTTGTTCCTCTGTAGCCTAGCAACCACAGTACAGCTTATTTTTGCTCTGCAGTGTCCTACGTTATAGGGAAGGCAATGCTACCACACTCCTGGAATGAGAAGACAGGCCTCTGAAATGAGGAACGACATGTGAGAGGGGAGAACAAAAACACAAGAAAGAGTGCATATATATGACAGAAAGTGACTCAAAATGAGTGAGACTGAAAGAGGAGAGAGGCATTGAAGGGACTCACTACTGCTAAAAACAGCAAACAATCTCCAGCTGCCAAACACAAACACTGGGAGACTTTCTTTCACACAGGTCCTTTATCATACACATACACAAAAAGCCAATGCAGTTGTGTGAATGCAGAGACACACAAATCCGTAGCTCTCCTGTGTTTGAAGACATCCCGTTGCCATAGCAATGGGCAAAGAGGAAGAAGGGGAAAGACAATATGTTTGTGGAGTCTCCTTCCTGTGTGCAAAGTGTTTTCCTTTGCACTCTCTTACTTAATGCAGATGCATCAGAATGAAGCTAATCCATCGTCTCCACTAAGACTGATTTAATGTGGCCCACTTCCATTCCGGATAGGAAGATGCCCAGGGAGGGAGGATGCTCTTTACTCCCCGCTCAACCCGTGGCCCTCTCTAGGATCTGTTCATTATGCTTGAAGTCAGGGGCTGAAGCACGGGGAACAGTTTATCTGTGACAGAAAGATGAATATTACATGATGCGAGGTCATCCTCAATAGATATGCTTATGAGTCATGGAGTCGTAGCAGAACTGTATTTGCAAATGCGATAAATATTACATCGATGGCCTCTTTTATGTCCTCTTTACGACTTCATAGCCCTGGCCATCTATCACTGCGTGTTATTTCATTCATAGTCTGATGGCGAGAGAACTGCAGAGATTAAATCATTCACTTATTCATGCAGCCATTTATTTGGCTTAATCTCTTTGATTTGAACAAAGTGTGAGCTCATCCGGAGGAGTGGTAGGCGAGTGATAAATGTGGGAATAGCACACTGATGCGCAGTCTGCTCCATGAAAATTCCCACTGTTCTCTCAGATGTTCTCTAAGCATTGATCAGTAGGCCCTGTGGATACATGGGTAGCGGTGTGCAACCAGGCGTGGAGTCCCAGTTGAACCCCCCCCACCCACACTGTAACATCAGTACTCACAGCCACACATGTACACACACTTACCAACATATATATTAGTGCCCACACATGCTGAAGTGGGTTTAAAAGCTACTATGTGCAATCATGTAAACATTGAGGCTCTTTACATTCAGGATGCACATGGCTGAAACGCCCCCACGTACTCATTTATTCAAGGCATACATTTGAATAGCCTATTGTTTAAGCTCTGCCATAATAGGCTGAGAGTGGTCTGAAATGACTTCTGGGGTATATTAGGCCTGACCTTGTCTTCAAAGTGCCCGGGTTAACAAGCTCTAACTAGCAGACCGACAGCAAGAGAGTCCATCAGAGCTGTCTTTAAGCAGCCATGACTAAGTAGTAGCTGGCTCTGGATAGGGCCAACTCAGGTTTTAGGGGGACTGAAGGCTCACAATTTGGACTGATAAAAATGCTAAAACAAAGCAGGGGCATGTGAAAATTTAAAAAATTGCCTAATGTATTACTGATGATGTGATATTTGAAAGTAAGAGTGGATAATTGTATTGACATCATGACACAAAGAGGTGCTAAAGTTATATCATTCTTGCAAGATATTCCAAAAAACAGGTGTTCCTGCCATTAAATAAACAATATTTAGCTACCACGCTGTATTTGTATTTAATAATGCAAATGGGCTGCAGTCAGTGTGACAGGCCTACTCCAGCTTTTGGAGGTGGATATGCTGGCAGCGGCAACCACCTGAGGGATGTGTTCACACTACTGTGCTTTATTTTAAAATGCCACTGCCGTGTTTTCGCTTTCAAGTCGTCAGGGAGTAGCCGCAGGGTGGCTGGAGAAAAGCTGGTTTTAAAAAAGAATTGTGCCTAATTTTAAAACACAGGGGAGCACTATTTAAATTGGAGCTAATTTAAACCTTTTAGCAGTGATGGGAGAAATATTGAGATCCTTTACTTAAAGAGAAGCAGCAATACAGCCAAGCAAGAATACACCAGTAACTGTACTATGTGAAAAATCCCTGCTGTAAAAAAAGATTATTGAAGTATTAAAACAGAAGTACTGGTTTGATGCTGATATATTATTATGTATGGCATCATTAGATTATTATTACTAAAGCATCAGTGCTAACACTATGTTACTGTTGTAGCTGCTGCAGCTGGAAATACTTTATATTCAGTTTTATACACAGGAACATCAGATAAATCTGAGGGGTTACCAGATGATTAATGAGAGAGGAAACAAACAAATCTGCTTACAGTTTTGTTTCCACTTTCTCTCTAATTTTTCATTATTTTGTGACATATTGGATCATTTTAACTTCTATTGAACTGAAACCATGTGAGGGCAAAAAAAATACTCTGATGGAACTGTTAACTCACAGATCCTGACTACACACTCCTTTTTGTAAGATGTCAGAAGCCAAACAGGTTCAAACCATTGGTTTAATCATCAGAAATGTGTTGTATTTTATGTTATCCTTCATGTTAAATATTCATCTTTAAAGTAAATATTAACTAAAGCTGCAGTACATATAGTGGAGCAGAAACAACACTGCTATTTGAAATGTACTTAAGTGGAATCATAAAGTAGCAGAAAAGTAAACTTCTAAAGTAGAAGTACCTCAAAGCTGTACTTCAGTACAGCACTGAAGAAAATGTATATAATTAGTTTCTACCACTGGCTTTAAGATGGTTGTGCATAAAAGCATCTGAGCACTTACTGAGTGAGGTAACCTCAGCGAGGAGAAGGTAGGTTTTCATCTCACATCTGATGACAGAAAGGCAGCCTGTTGCTTGACCTATCAAGCATGACTGAACGCAGCTTATTTTTTGTCATAGTGGAATAGTAAGTCAGAAACAATATCAAATAGTCCAGATTTTCAAGTTTTTCTTTAAAATTATCTAAAAATGACAACTATTTGCTGATTGCATTTCCATTAATTTATTGAAATATGCAAAACAATTAATGTGTAAAAAAAAATCTGTCAGTTTCTCACAGTTTCCTCAAAATGTAACAATTTCCTGATATTCTCTCTCTCTCTCTCTCTATGTCACTGTAACATAATTACATAAAATTACATTCTATTTTAGACAGCTGGTCAGACATCACCGAAATATGAAGATGTCATTTTGGTCCTTAACTGTGTTATGTATTTTTCCCATTTTATAGATTAAATGATTAATCAATCAAATCAATCAAAATACCGATCAATAATGGAAATAATCATGTTGAAGAGATCCAGCACGATCCTATTGCTGACTTATGCCTACATCTGTCCAAATATGGGTTTTGTGGCTTTTTCAAACTGGAATTGTTTCCTTTTACATCAAAGTCCTAACTTCCAGTAAGTACAAGGCATACATGAAAATGTAGTTTTACTTTATAGGAATGTAATTTTTAAGAGCAACTGATCACCTTAAAATGGACATTTTATATCTAAGCACTGATGCAGAAGACGGCAAGATTAAAAATGAGCGCAATAAAGGATAGAAACAGATGAAAGTGTATGAAACAAGTGAGGATTTGAAAGAAGAACGAGGTGCTATCAAACTAACTGACTTAGCTTTTCTATTATGATTTAGGATATTTAATAACAGGTGGAGAATCCGGTAAATAAAATGGATTTGCATCAGTGTTTCACAGATGGCTCCCTTTTGGGTTCACGTTTAGCGGCATGCGCATCAATTTCACTGGGAGAGAGATAAAAAACGTTGAGTCTCATCTCCATTAGTCAGTCGTCTCTTCGGAGACAGCCAAAAGAGATTGATGGCCTGGCGAGAATAAACAGCTGGAACTTATGGGAGCGGTCTGTCTGTGTCAGGGCCAGCCTTGAATTCCCAAGGATAAAAGTCAAGTCACGACTTGATGGGCTAAGGCCAAAAACATGCAGTGATACATGGGTCTATCACCTAATTTACAAAGTGACCCTGGAACACGGTATTAACTTCAGGACAAATGGTTAGGGCGATGGCCGATAACTAAGCGTACATGTAACCGAGGTTAATTACGTGACTATAGGAGGGGAGTTTGAGTGCAAAACAATAATTTTCAGCATGTGAGATGTATAAATCTAAATGGGATCCGACCAAAGGAGCTGGTCTGAGTCATAAAATACAGACGTGAACATTGTTGTGTGGCTGGAGCAAAGTGACATGGAGTCTAAATCATAGTGACAGGGCTGTACAGAGTGACTCCATCCGATCAAAGAACACTCAGGCGACAGGCGCACTTTGCTTTGGCGTCATTTGCATTTTTCCCACAATGTTAGTGATTTATGCAGTTTAAATAAAAGCCATCATCCACTAGCGGTCTCTGGCCTAGAGTGATTTAATTAATGGCAGGCACATCAACTCCCATATGTGCAACATGCCTGGGAGTTTGCTTGTCGATCAGCATCTGCCGCCCCTACAACAAAATATGATTCCAATCAATGCTGTAATGGCTTAGAGGCCCGAGACCGAATCCGCCTGGCAGGAATGATGGAACCTTTAATGTGTGTTAAAGCGTGTATGTGTGGGGAATTATTTCTATTTCATGAGTCTAAACCAAGCCAGTAATCTGATCAATGATGCTTTTATCACATGAATGGAATAGTGTTTGCTAAGGTGTTGAGTGAGATGGCTTCTACATTAATACTAAAATGCCTAAGTTGTAAATGTAAATAATACATTGGAGAGCAGGAAGAGGCAGAGATGCTGGTGTGTGTGCACTTTGGCCTGCTTTTAAAGGAACACTCCTTTTTTCACGGCAACCAATTTATCCCAGAGATATCCCAGTTTTATTCTTCTTTCTTATCAAAACCTGGTCACTACATTCCCCACAATGCAACTCCATGCTGATCCCACTTACTGAGACTAGCTGAGATGAAGAGCATTGCTACACAGATCTGTTGAGGTCGCTTCTTTCTAACTTTCCACCCCCAGACTTCCCCCCCCCCCCTTTTTTTTTCCTAATTTGTAGTTCTCAGCCCCGACTGACGCTGCCTCTGCACTTCCTCTGAATTTCTCAGCTCCCTCCAGAGCCACAAAGGCTTCATAAAGTTTTTCACACATGAAGCAGTCCTCTCCAAGATCTGTAAACAGACAGTGAGGTGTAAAATCTGCAGTTCCCGTTTAAATTAGTCCCAGATCTAACTGCAAGACACCTGCAAAGACAACGATAGCCGGATGAGAAACATCTTCTAGTAATAGCCAGACACTTGGGGCTAAAGAACAGATCAACAATTGAAAAGGACGTCCTGGAGATGAGATCATAAGCTCATGGATACCCAAATTACTAAGAGTGGCACAGCGTAATGAAATTCAATCTAGTCTCCCTTCCATTCGTTAGGCAAATCAGGACTGATGTCCAATGAGAAATCTACCTATATAGGTGCTTGAACTCTGAAGTCTTCATGGTCATACTCTGGTGGGGCAGCAGTGAACATTATCATTTTAAAGTGCTCAATATATGTTCCAAAACAATGTCTGCATATTACACACAGAATGGGACAGGCTTTAAATGCTCCAGTTGCCAGCCTGAACGATATCATAAATGCAAGCTTTCTAAAAGCCCGGTGGACACATTGAGAGTTTGCTTCATGTGCCTGGTAATGAAAAAAAGACCAATGCCCATCTGTACAGTGCATCTGTTCCCTGTAATCACTCACAGACAGTTCAGGAAGCTGACACAGCAAAGCCCATTGTCATTCAGAGAGCTGCTTTACTCTTTGGCAGGCAAATCGAGAGCTGTCTTCGTCTCACAACTCTTAGATGGCACCAAGAGTTGTTTCATTTATCCAGTGGATCCGGTTCAAATGAGTTCATCATTTCTAACAACATGCAACAGCCAAATTGGCACTCAAAAGATACAGACATCTGGAGATGTAGGGTCAGTACTGAAAGTCACCAAACATTCCTGTCTACTCTTGCTGTACTATTAGTTAACTTTTATTTAGCCTAGGCCCTGTTTACGCTTCTCGTGTATTCCCCCTCGAGTGTCAACTTGGGGAAATATCTACTTTAACATGCAGCAGATTAAAAACATTTTTCATCCAGATGGTCCGAAGAGTCTTTGACGATTCTGGAAACATCTTCAGAACAGCAGTAAGTGTAGCTAAATGATCTACTGGGTATTTATCAATCAGAAATAAAAATGTTACTCAGCTCTGTGGGCAATGGCAGCAGATGAGCGCTCCACATCACTGACCTGGTTCACTCTCTAACAGGAAGTCATACACTAGAACAAATTAAATCTAAGGTGAAATATCCTAAATAAAGACAATAAGTACTTATTTTTTATTTGACGAAATATTTCTTCTTAGTTTTCCGATTAGAGCATTTTACCTGTGTCACTTGTTTATACCCCGATATATTGTCACTTATTACTGAGATTATATTACTGTTTCTGAGGAACTTCATGCTTTAACTAGAGGGGTGTTTAATCAACACCGACAAGAGCAAACCTGTTTTTGTTAAGGTCAGAATTTTTTGCACGTACACTAACAATGATTAAATCAAACTATGTTGTTATTAATATTACACCACAGCACAGCAGTCATGTATTCCTATAGAAAAATACAATACAAACCATTTATGTACGGATAACAGAAGTTTGCATATTGGCTGATCCTATAAGCTTTAATGAATAAGCAGGCTGTTTATGATAAGAAGGTCTAAATCACGGTTATGTTCGTTAGTTTGTTATAGATCTGATACCTTGAACACCACTGGATTTCATATTATTTTTGCATTCTTTGGTCATTTCATATTATATCGACATGGCTACTGAATTCTCATTAAAGAAGTGAAGAAATCTAGTGTAACATATCAAGTGGGAAGTCAGATAAGTTTGCAGTAGTAATTATGGATGTAAGTAAAAATGTCATGCTTGTTCTGTTCTATGTTTTTGACTATGGGCTCAAATTTGTCTGTTAACATCACAGAACTCTTATTTATGAAGAAACACTGGAAAAATGTATTTCCCAAATAAAATTGGCAAACCTACTCCTATGCTTACATCCTTTTTTTGAATTATTTTATAGTTGTTTTTTTTGTAGTGAAGATCTACTTAACATTGAAATGTAATCTCTTCAGATCAGGTTTTTGCACCAATCATAGTACAGTGAAAGCACTCGAAAAGACTGTCAATGACCTGAGGAAATGTAAAAGTCCTAACTTGATTCTTTCAGACAGACTTCATAGTCTGACAAGGCCTCTCTGGTACTGTTTTTAAAGGGTTTGAATCTAAAGTTACCTATTTGTTGTAAGCATAGATAAATGTTCATCTAAAAGCTACAAAATTACTTATGGTGTTCCTCAAGGTTCGATTTTAAGTCCTACACTTTTTAACCTTCACTTGAAGCATCATCAGAAGGAATTCCAAAGCTACACTGATGACTCAAATCTATACATTGCTGTCTTCTAAAGACCCAGGGCCAGTCAGTGCCTTTTTCAAACTGTGTTTTAGATCTCAAGCTATGGGTGGCAAAGAACCTTTTTACAACTCACTACTGACAAAATTAAGTCTTAGTCATTAGTGACTGAAACTAAGAGAAACTCTGCGTGAAACTGCAAGCTTTGGCTTTAAACTTGTGTGAAAAAAAGGACTCATTTTGACTCAGATCTAACTTTTGAGCATCACATTAGAAACATAACAAAAATGCATTTCACTATTTGAAGAGCTTTGCCAGAATGTGACCGTTTCTCTCACAAGCCAAAACAGAGACACTACTTCATGCTTTTATTAAGATAAGATAAGATAAGATAAAGTTGTTGTCTGACTTTGTGGACTGGTGTGAGCGAAAACCATCTGCAGCTCAACGCCAGTAAGACGAAGGAGATGATCGTGGACTTCCGCAGGAGGAGGACACCCCGGACTGCACCGGTGAACATCCAGGGTTTGGACATTGACATGGTGGACACATACAAATACCTGGGTGTTCACCTCAACAACAAACTGGACTGGACACACAATACAGAGGTCCTGTACAAGAAGGGCCAAAGTCGTCTCCACCTGCTGAGGAGACTGAGGTCCTTTGGAGTGTGCAGGACTCTGCTCAGGACATTCTATGACTCTGTGGTAGCGTCTGCTATTTTCTATGCAGTGGTCTGCTGGGGAGCAGGGAGCACTGAAAGGGACAGAAAGAGACTAAACAGACTGGTCAGGAGGGCTGGTTCTGTCCTGGACTGTTCCCTGGACTCCATAGAGGAGGTGGGTGAGAGGAGGATGTTGTCAAAGCTCACATCCATCATGGACAATCCCTCTCACCCACTGCATGACACTGTGGGGTCTTTAAGCAGCTCCTTCAGCAGCAGACTGAGACATCCACCCTGCAAGAAAGAGCGCTATCGCAGGTCCTTCATTCCATCTGCTATAAGACTTTACAACATCAGCATCACTGGCTGATGTTAACATAAACTGGACTATATCATTACCACCCCAAACCATAAAATTTGCACAGACATTCTTGCACTGCACATCTTTGCACTTTTAAACTTTATTTTTATTTTTATTTTTTCTGTTAAAAATTTTGCCACCCTTGTATATATTGTAAATAAAACTGCTGTAACAATGTAAATTTCCCCTGGAGTGGGGAGAAATAAAGAACTTTATCTTATCTTATCTTATCTTATCTTAACTAGATCACGTGTCTTCCATTATGTCAACACTTCATTTGCTATTATATTTTCACTCTCATGTTAGACTAGTAAGTTGTGATACCAGAAGTTCAGTGACTGGGTGACTCGGTTGATGATGATCTGTGCTAGCATCGATTCAGAATGATGCTTTGCTCGTCAAAAGCAAAGAGCTGTGAAGAGAAACTGAAGCCCTCTTGCAGGTATCCATTACGAGTGCCTCACCGCAGCACTAAGATTAATTTATTTCTTTAAACGAGCCAATCTCATTTCCTGTAGCAGTACAAGTACATTGATCTCAGTCAAGATTACTTCTTTCAAGCACAATAGGGCATTTTTCTGTGTACATTCTGGATGAGGTAGCTTTATTTCAAGATGAGTATGAGAGCACTGGTTGCTAAATTATAAGCAGATTTTCCGACATATAGAGAAAAATGCCTATATTTGTAACTGTATTGGTTGAAGGATACAATTCCTAAATATTTCACTTATTTTAACATGATGTGACTAACATTTTATGAATTGAAGCATGTTTTCCTACAAATTGATAAAATAATTTTTCAATCTTTATTTATTATTTATATCTAGATAAATGGATCAATATAGAATTGCGGTACTTTTGTAATATAGTTGACAGGTATCATAGTTGACATTTTTGCTGTTTTCAGGCCTAATACCAGCATGGCCGCCTATAACCAAACACCACATGGCATTTTCAGAGAAAGACTGTTCTAAAATATTATATGTACAATTGAGTAAAATTGAAATTGAAAGTTATTCATAAAGATATTGTAGTAAACCTGTTGACACGCAATAAATCCGCACTTGACTCACACACTACTTTATATTGAATAACTCAGAAAGCCTTGGAGTCTTGCCAGTCTTTTCTTCAGGAGGAAATGACATCATGTGGAGCAGGTCATGTGATCTGGAATCAACACACTTCCTTGAGAGGTGTTTTTGTAATGGGTAACGTAGTTGAAAGGGATTTCTCGGACACAGATACAATTTGTTATTTTCCATATAAAATCTGATATATTGTCAAAAAAGAAATATCTGTCATGATTATCTCAACTTAATAAAAAGAGCACAATCAAAACAATTTTTGAATAAGCTCATTTTATCATTGTTTTGATAATTACAAATTAATCATTAATAAATGATTGTTTCCTTAATAAATAACTATGGTATTTGTAAAGGCATGATCATAATGAACATAAAAAAACATTTTTTACTTTTTTTTTTACTTTAAAAAAATGTATTCAAGATATATCCGATAGACTTCAAGTCCCTCAATTATATATTGACTCAAATGTACTGGCTGCATTGGCTTTAGGATGTCTAAGGGTTAACTGAGACTAGATATTTTGATTGTTGTAAAGTGCTGCTGTCCGATAACTTTGCTAATTTTAATTAATTTTGTCCCCATTTCATTGTATTTTTACCTCGGCTTGAGTGAGTCTTGAGTTTTTGCAAGGTATTACCTTCACACCAAGGAACCGCATAGCGCTACGAGCTGTTTCAAGACTCAAACTAACAATCATTCACAGGTATGTCGCTAACACCAACCTCCAAGAAGAGACCGTTTCCACATCTAACTGCAGGAATACTGCGAACAGCATGCATGACAACAGGTAAAGTCTTGATCGCATTTTACTGGAACAATGATTAATGATCCGAGTGTGCTAATCTATAGTCCTGTCTGTAGGTGTTAATGCCAGACATGTGCTGCACAGTGGGTATCACAGCGGCACCACCTGGCCTAATGACCCTGCCTCTTACTAGTCAGCAGGCCTCTGGCTCAACCTGCTACAGATCAGCTGTGAGGTGGGTGAGAGGGTGGGGCGATGGAGGCGGTGCTGGTGGTGGTAGTCGATGTGTGATGTCCCAGCGTACTCAGACCTGGAAAGAATGGAGTTGGATCACCACCACATCATCCCTGAGATGTCACATTACTAGGGAGCCCACTTGGGGAAGGCGTAAATGTGAAAACTGTTTGCTCAGTGGTACACGCGTTTCTTCTGAGCAGCATAATTGTGTTTAATTGTGTTGTATTGTTTGTTATTCTGTAGTTACTCCCCATCTGAACTGTGGGGCGTATTACGCTCAGAAGCATGCTCATGCCATGGTCGCCTTATTAAAATTTGGAA
Organism: Amphiprion ocellaris; assembly: GCF_022539595.1. Classification (NCBI taxonomy): domain Eukaryota; kingdom Metazoa; phylum Chordata; class Actinopteri; family Pomacentridae; genus Amphiprion; species Amphiprion ocellaris. The sequence continues at coordinate 18,855,957 of NC_072785.1, forward strand.
GTGTGTCATGGGCATGTCACATTGATGATTTATCTGTGGCTATTATTAGGAGCTGTGAGGGAGTGGGTGTAATTGCATTCTCGTGATGACTGGCTGCGTAATGTGGTGAGCAACAGAGGTAGATAGAAGCAAAGTGACACATGCTACTGTAGCTTATGGAAGGCCATTTGGCCACTATATGGACAGTTATCAACATTACTCTCACTTTCTAGCTTATCTGATGTCAAAAAATTTCTGTAATGGAGTTAAAAAAGTGGACATGGTCAGTTTGGGACATCAGAGTTGAGGCTTTTGGTTGTATTGCTTTCTTCATTACAGCAAGTTCTATAGAAGATTACCATAGACATTCAGTGCAATTGTAGGAAGCTACAGAGTACAAAAAAGATGCAAATGTGACTTCCAGTACCTTAGGGAGAAAAATACACAACACAACAAGAGTGTTGCAGGTATTATTGGACGTAACATTTCATCGGCTTTGCTCAGACCTCTGACAAAAATTCAACCATTATAAATGCTGGGCAGATTATTAAAATACTGCAATCAAAGAATCATGAAAAATTTGTAATTACTCCTATTAAAAGATAAACACATTACACTGTCCTCCATTAAATGTGCTTGTAAACAACTCCACTCCTCCACACGTGTCTCCAAGTCACATTTTTTAGCACGTATTTAGCTTGAGAACAAAAGACATGGTAGTTTAAGGTCAAGCCTAAGGTTCACATTGCTCTCCAGAAGCCAGAACTCACAGTAAAAACACAGAGTGGACACACACGCACACACACGCACGCACGCACACACACACACACACACACACACACAAAAGTGACTTCAGCAAAGTCCAGTGACTCCTGAATGTATTCACGTTACCAGCTAAGAAGAAACACACATATAAAAAGATAACCTTAGAGTTACAAGGAGTCCTTTTCCTGTTTTGGTATCATTAGAGTAACACTCACGCACTCCTTACCCACAAACAACTCCTTTTACATACCCAATAATAATGCATTGAATGCTGAGGGCAAACTGAGAGAATTACTAGAGTAGACATTACTAAAAAAAAAGTAATCAGATTATCGTAGCATGACAGGCTCTCAACACGGCCCATTAAATCCATGTTATGCATGCACCAAGGAGCCTACCCAGAAAAAGAATTAGTGATAGTCAGGAAATGTATCATTCTACAGTGTTGGCAAATAATCTTGGGGTTAATGGCCACTTTACAGTCACAGTAAGTTATGCAGCATGAAAAATGATGATACTCTAGTTCTTAAGCACAATATTAAATGTTCTTTCTCAGTAATCTAATGCACTTTTAAGGCACAATATGTGCATTTGCTATACATATACACAGATCAACCACGACATTAAAACCACCTGACTAATACTGTGTAGGATCCCCTTCATGGTGTCATAACAGCTCTGACCCATCGGGGCATGGACACAGGACATCTGGGGGTGTTTGGCTGAGGGATGCTGGCAGCTTTCCTTTGGATGCTTGCAGAGGGAGGCCTCTCTAGATTGTTCCAGCGCATGCTGAGAACGCTCAATTGGTTTGGAATCGGGGGAGTTTGGAGGCTAGGTCACACCTCCAGGTCTTTGTCATGTTCAATGATATTCACGTCGTGGTTTTAACATTGTAGCTCATCAGTGTAAACTTGTCCTTGACATCACTAGAGCTTTGGGGTTCATGTCTTACTTGACACAATGCATCTTTTTGGACAATGTCAATGCATCACACTGTGGATGAGTTAAGTTTTGAGAACACACCACCTGCTAGCTCACTGGCCAGCGATAGGTTAGTCAAAAATCTGCTGCTTCAAACACGCCTCAGCTGGTCTCAAATGCTTGCCAGTGTTTTTAATGTAGAGTTTGTGAAGGCATGGGCAGAGAGAGACACCTGCATGACTTGTGAGAGAATATATTAATACCTTTGAAGGGATGTGGATGGTTTGTTTGTGTGATTTGGATTCTGGTGCTGTCAAAACTGCACGCTTGCGGTACACGGACTCGTGTCTGTGCCGGGACTGAGAGCGAGACGTTCAGAGAGAATCTACAGCAGTAAATCCACATTGAATTCTTTCAAGATGTCCAGAGCAATATTAAACTTTTCTCATGCTTATACTGCAGGAAAAAACACAAAGTAAACAAGTGCGAGAGAGGCTCAGGAATTCAAAGAGAGAACGTGGTCATCAGTGGATAAGATGGAGGAAGAAAGCATGCACTGAGTAAATTGGGAGTAAAGAAAAGTATTCTAGAGAGAGGACAGGTAGAAGAGTTACTTCTGCCAGTATTTTGGCTGCAGTCCAGATCCAGAGAGTCAGTGTTTTCATATGTACACAGTACTTTTGATACTGGCTGGCCCTTAGTCTTAGTTAAAGTCATATTTGGCACACAGTGAGTTGCTTATTTTGCACCTGAATATGACAGTATCCATGTACTAAGAAACCGACAGACTGTTTGTCTGTTTGGGGGTCCCTTGTCTATGATTACTTAACAATTTAAGCTAGTTACACCTGCTCTATGATGACAGATGCTGGATGTGAACCAGCTGCTTGATTTTGGCTGATAATTTAGGTTTGTGTGAAAACACTCTTTTGCGGTTCCTGCTATCTGTCAAATTTGCCTCTTATTTATTCGAGAATTTGCAGTTACTGTAAATATAAACCTCTTCATGTTCACAGGGCTGTGTCATTGAAGAGGCCTCTCACCCACTCTACGGTTATCTTGGCAGATGCAAGCACTCAGTAATTCTCTCTTCTTTTCCTATTCTGTCTCTTTAATGTCTCTTCTCTTTCTTGCAATGATGACTCCATTTTCTCCATGACTGTGTAGTCTCACCTTTGACCTATCTCCCTTGGATGCTTGTCTGCAGGGAGCACAGTGTGTCCACTGCACACCAGAGTTTATACTACCATCTGTCACCGATCTTAGCATCTCTGTTCAGTCTATGCCAGAACGCCCTATGATAGCAATGCAGGCTTTGTGAAGCAGAAGCTTTCTTCAAAAGTGACATATTCCAATTTTCAAGGTGATCTATAGCTGAATTTTCAAGAACACTTGGCTTTACCAAACCAAATGGCTAAGGTACAAAAGCACTCTTGAGGCAATCATAGTGTATTTTGTGTCAGTATGCTTGAAAGTTGCGTATGGATGGAATCATGACTGTGAGATAGAGGCTGGATTGTAACACCTGAATAGTAGAAAACAGAGCAGAAAATGTAGATGTCAGGCATAAAGCTGTGATTTCAGCACATTACTGGATCATTTTGAATGACAATTTAGAATATAACGCTAAAACACACTTCCAATTAGCATGCTGCTGACAGCTTTGTGCTAACAGAAAGATATATCCTGTCAAATTAAAAATGCACTCTTGTGTGTTATTTAAAAATCTTCATCACTCATTAAAAGATGTAAGTCCTTAATGACTCTCTCCATTGGCTTGTCCTGGAGAGATATCAGATTAAATTAAACATTACAGGACAAAGGACAAAAGCATCACTTACTTCAATAGTACTGCAATTTGGAGATATTTTACAGCACTTCCTTTAAGAAATTCATATCAAAACATATTCCTCACTGTCATGTAAAACATAAAAGACATATAGATCCAACAGACCCATAATTTCATCTAAATTAAACAGGAACAATGTCCTACTGTGACATCTGCTGACCAAAAGCTACAGTGCATGAAACCAGTAAGAAACAGAATATTTCACTGTATCAATAAATAGTAATAACTGTGATATCACCATCCCCCCTTCAAATTACAAGCAGTGACAAAGTGAAGGAAAAACAAACACAAAGTGTCTTATTAAAGTACAGGTCACCAGAACAGATTTCATTGTGCCTCGCATTAATTGTCCAAGTTTCTGCTGGAAGGATGGAACATCAAGATTTGGTGTTGATGATGGTGGTAGAGAGCGCTGTCTAACACGACGGTCCAAAATCTTTCCTACATTTTCATTTGGGTTGAGTTCTGGGGACTGTGAAGACTACATGTTTCACATTATTTTCATTCTCAAACCATTCAGTGACCCCTTGTGCCCAATGAATGGAAGCATTGTCATCCTGGAAGAGAGCAGTCTGATCAGGATAAAAGCGATCACTTAGAACTACTTTGTATTTGTCTTGTCCCCATGTCTCTCCATGGGGACAATTAAGGCCAGCAAAATGTGTGCTAAACCATAACAGAGAAACCAGATGTCCAGAAACCAGGCACCACCTGGCCTAATGACCCTGCCTCTTACTAGTCAGCAGGCCTCTGGCTCAACCTGCTACAGATCAGCTGTGAGGTGGGTGAGAGGGTGGGGCGATGGAGGCGGTGCTGGTGGTGGTAGTCGATGTGTGATGTCCCAGCGTACTCAGACCTGGAAAGAATGGAGTTGGATCACCACCACATCATCCCTGAGATGTCACATTACTAGGGAGCCCACTTGGGGAAGGCGTAAATGTGAAAACTGTTTGCTCAGTGGTACACGCGTTTCTTCTGAGCAGCATAATTGTGTTTAATTGTGTTGTATTGTTTGTTATTCTGTAGTTACTCCCCATCTGAACTGTGGGGCGTATTACGCTCAGAAGCATGCTCATGCCATGGTCGCCTTATTAAAATTTGGAAGTGTGTCATGGGCATGTCACATTGATGATTTATCTGTGGCTATTATTAGGAGCTGTGAGGGAGTGGGTGTAATTGCATTCTCGTGATGACTGGCTGCGTAATGTGGTGAGCAACAGAGGTAGATAGAAGCAAAGTGACACATGCTACTGTAGCTTATGGAAGGCCATTTGGCCACTATATGGACAGTTATCAACATTACTCTCACTTTCTAGCTTATCTGATGTCAAAAAATTTCTGTAATGGAGTTAAAAAAGTGGACATGGTCAGTTTGGGACATCAGAGTTGAGGCTTTTGGTTGTATTGCTTTCTTCATTACAGCAAGTTCTATAGAAGATTACCATAGACATTCAGTGCAATTGTAGGAAGCTACAGAGTACAAAAAAGATGCAAATGTGACTTCCAGTACCTTAGGGAGAAAAATACACAACACAACAAGAGTGTTGCAGGTATTATTGGACGTAACATTTCATCGGCTTTGCTCAGACCTCTGACAAAAATTCAACCATTATAAATGCTGGGCAGATTATTAAAATACTGCAATCAAAGAATCATGAAAAATTTGTAATTACTCCTATTAAAAGATAAACACATTACACTGTCCTCCATTAAATGTGCTTGTAAACAACTCCACTCCTCCACACGTGTCTCCAAGTCACATTTTTTAGCACGTATTTAGCTTGAGAACAAAAGACATGGTAGTTTAAGGTCAAGCCTAAGGTTCACATTGCTCTCCAGAAGCCAGAACTCACAGTAAAAACACAGAGTGGACACACACGCACACACACGCACGCACGCACACACACACACACACACACACACACAAAAGTGACTTCAGCAAAGTCCAGTGACTCCTGAATGTATTCACGTTACCAGCTAAGAAGAAACACACATATAAAAAGATAACCTTAGAGTTACAAGGAGTCCTTTTCCTGTTTTGGTATCATTAGAGTAACACTCACGCACTCCTTACCCACAAACAACTCCTTTTACATACCCAATAATAATGCATTGAATGCTGAGGGCAAACTGAGAGAATTACTAGAGTAGACATTACTAAAAAAAAAGTAATCAGATTATCGTAGCATGACAGGCTCTCAACACGGCCCATTAAATCCATGTTATGCATGCACCAAGGAGCCTACCCAGAAAAAGAATTAGTGATAGTCAGGAAATGTATCATTCTACAGTGTTGGCAAATAATCTTGGGGTTAATGGCCACTTTACAGTCACAGTAAGTTATGCAGCATGAAAAATGATGATACTCTAGTTCTTAAGCACAATATTAAATGTTCTTTCTCAGTAATCTAATGCACTTTTAAGGCACAATATGTGCATTTGCTATACATATACACAGATCAACCACGACATTAAAACCACCTGACTAATACTGTGTAGGATCCCCTTCATGGTGTCATAACAGCTCTGACCCATCGGGGCATGGACACAGGACATCTGGGGGTGTTTGGCTGAGGGATGCTGGCAGCTTTCCTTTGGATGCTTGCAGAGGGAGGCCTCTCTAGATTGTTCCAGCGCATGCTGAGAACGCTCAATTGGTTTGGAATCGGGGGAGTTTGGAGGCTAGGTCACACCTCCAGGTCTTTGTCATGTTCAATGATATTCACGTCGTGGTTTTAACATTGTAGCTCATCAGTGTAAACTTGTCCTTGACATCACTAGAGCTTTGGGGTTCATGTCTTACTTGACACAATGCATCTTTTTGGACAATGTCAATGCATCACACTGTGGATGAGTTAAGTTTTGAGAACACACCACCTGCTAGCTCACTGGCCAGCGATAGGTTAGTCAAAAATCTGCTGCTTCAAACACGCCTCAGCTGGTCTCAAATGCTTGCCAGTGTTTTTAATGTAGAGTTTGTGAAGGCATGGGCAGAGAGAGACACCTGCATGACTTGTGAGAGAATATATTAATACCTTTGAAGGGATGTGGATGGTTTGTTTGTGTGATTTGGATTCTGGTGCTGTCAAAACTGCACGCTTGCGGTACACGGACTCGTGTCTGTGCCGGGACTGAGAGCGAGACGTTCAGAGAGAATCTACAGCAGTAAATCCACATTGAATTCTTTCAAGATGTCCAGAGCAATATTAAACTTTTCTCATGCTTATACTGCAGGAAAAAACACAAAGTAAACAAGTGCGAGAGAGGCTCAGGAATTCAAAGAGAGAACGTGGTCATCAGTGGATAAGATGGAGGAAGAAAGCATGCACTGAGTAAATTGGGAGTAAAGAAAAGTATTCTAGAGAGAGGACAGGTAGAAGAGTTACTTCTGCCAGTATTTTGGCTGCAGTCCAGATCCAGAGAGTCAGTGTTTTCATATGTACACAGTACTTTTGATACTGGCTGGCCCTTAGTCTTAGTTAAAGTCATATTTGGCACACAGTGAGTTGCTTATTTTGCACCTGAATATGACAGTATCCATGTACTAAGAAACCGACAGACTGTTTGTCTGTTTGGGGGTCCCTTGTCTGTGATTACTTAACAATTTAAGCTAGTTACACCTGCTCTATGATGACAGATGCTGGATGTGAACCAGCTGCTTGATTTTGGCTGATAATTTAGGTTTGTGTGAAAACACTCTTTTGCGGTTCCTGCTATCTGTCAAATTTGCCTCTTATTTATTCGAGAATTTGCTGTTACTGTAAATATAAACCTCTTCATGTTCACAGGGCTGTGTCATTGAAGAGGCCTCTCACCCACTCTACGGTTATCTTGGCAGATGCAAGCACTCAGTAATTCTCTCTTCTTTTCCTATTCTGTCTCTTTAATGTCTCTTCTCTTTCTTGCAATGATGACTCCATTTTCTCCATGACTGTGTAGTCTCACCTTTGACCTATCTCCCTTGGATGCTTGTCTGCAGGGAGCACAGTGTGTCCACTGCACACCAGAGTTTATACTACCATCTGTCACCGATCTTAGCATCTCTGTTCAGTCTATGCCAGAACGCCCTATGATAGCAATGCAGGCTTTGTGAAGCAGAAGCTTTCTTCAAAAGTGACATATTCCAATTTTCAAGGTGATCTATAGCTGAATTTTCAAGAACACTTGGCTTTACCAAACCAAATGGCTAAGGTACAAAAGCACTCTTGAGGCAATCATAGTGTATTTTGTGTCAGTATGCTTGAAAGTTGCGTATGGATGGAATCATGACTGTGAGATAGAGGCTGGATTGTAACACCTGAATAGTAGAAAACAGAGCAGAAAATGTAGATGTCAGGCATAAAGCTGTGATTTCAGCACATTACTGGATCATTTTGAATGACAATTTAGAATATAACGCTAAAACACACTTCCAATTAGCATGCTGCTGACAGCTTTGTGCTAACAGAAAGATATATCCTGTCAAATTAAAAATGCACTCTTGTGTGTTATTTAAAAATCTTCATCACTCATTAAAAGATGTAAGTCCTTAATGACTCTCTCCATTGGCTTGTCCTGGAGAGATATCAGATTAAATTAAACATTACAGGACAAAGGACAAAAGCATCACTTACTTCAATAGTACTGCAATTTGGAGATATTTTACAGCACTTCCTTTAAGAAATTCATATCAAAACATATTCCTCACTGTCATGTAAAACATAAAAGACATATAGATCCAACAGACCCATAATTTCATCTAAATTAAACAGGAACAATGTCCTACTGTGACATCTGCTGACCAAAAGCTACAGTGCATGAAACCAGTAAGAAACAGAATATTTCACTGTATCAATAAATAGTAATAACTGTGATATCACCATCCCCCCTTCAAATTACAAGCAGTGACAAAGTGAAGGAAAAACAAACACAAAGTGTCTTATTAAAGTACAGGTCACCAGAACAGATTTCATTGTGCCTCGCATTAATTGTCCAAGTTTCTGCTGGAAGGATGGAACATCAAGATTTGGTGTTGATGATGGTGGTAGAGAGCGCTGTCTAACACGACGGTCCAAAATCTTTCCTACATTTTCATTTGGGTTGAGTTCTGGGGACTGTGAAGACTACATGTTTCACATTATTTTCATTCTCAAACCATTCAGTGACCCCTTGTGCCCAATGAATGGAAGCATTGTCATCCTGGAAGAGAGCGGTCTGATCAGGATAAAAGCGATCACTTAGAACTACTTTGTATTTGTCTTGTCCCCATGTCTCTCCATGGGGACAATTAAGGCCAGCAAAATGTGTGCTAAACCATAACAGAGAAACCAGATGTCTTCACTGTAGTGGTCAAGCATGAGGACCTGTTCGCCTACCTGTCTAAAACATGGTGGAGGATGACTTGACGGAACCAAATCACGTTTCCACATGTCTGTAGACCAGTGCTTATTGGTTTTGTACCACTGAATTCCAACATGCATCTTCATCTTTGTAGTGAGGGGTGCAAGTCCATCTCAGGTTGCTGTTTTAACCCCTAAAAACACATCTCTGTGAGGTCCCAGTCTGAGGAAGAGTTGCTCTTCTTATTTTCTTTACACAATATACTAATGCACGAACATCACAGTTAACAAATGTGCTCTGTTGGTCACAGCTACCAACCCTATGTAATGATATTTTTCCTACAGGTCTGACAGCAGATATCACTTTAGCCACCGTCGAAACCCAAAGCCAGTGGAGCAGTTTTGGTGGCTGAAGCTCCTTCCATCCGTTCCCCAGCAATAAACCTTCTTTCAAAGCCACTGAGATCTTGTCCTCTTGCTATCTTGATGGAAAATCAAAATTAACTGGTCCTGCTCAGTAATTTTGTAGTCACTGCAGAGCATGATTGGATGTTAATTGCTTAATTACACCACACAGTGCACCTGTGTTGAGGCACTGGCATTTGTTGTGTTTTATCACCTGTCTATACATGTAGACCTGGTGAATTTGGTTTACTTCCCCTTAAATGATTAGCAGAAATATGTGAAATAATTGTCACTATACAGCATGTGGTAATATATTACGACATCTTCAATTGGTATCAATTTTAGCCAGCTGCTGAAGGAAATCAGACAATTACTAAACTGTTTTTTTCTTTTCAATAATGAAAAGTGGCAAATTGCCACAGTGGAATAACCAAAATTGGGTCAGTCACAATAATTTTGTATGGTATGCTTTAGGGAATAGTTCAGTTAGGATAATGTTATATTGATGAGTGAATAAATAAGGCCCATTTTAATTAAATAGTGCACTATGTTATACATCAATACATGTCTATTCTTCTCTGAAAACAAATCAATACACTTTAAAGGGATCTAGAATGCATTAGAGTCATTATCAGACTCTCATGCATGACAAAATTGAGAGTGGGTCTGGCTTCGGCCTCATGCTGTGTGAATGAAGTAATGCAGTGAGAAGCCCCTGAGAGAAGGTTGCGGGGATCAAACTGAAGGCGAAATAAGCTGCACTGTTGCGGCATCCTTCCACCCACACACTCACTCTGCTCACTCACACGTGCGTACTCTAGTCATCCCTGCTGGGGGACGTGTGCGTACAGTTAATGCGTGTCACATCGGCACATATATGTTTGTGTGTGTTTCCCACTCATTGTCTCCACCATTCACTCCTCTCCTTGTCACTCTTTCCCCACAGTTTCTGTTCATTTTCTCCATCCCTCCCACCTTGTTTTGATCTCTTTCTTCGTTCCTTTCCCATTCGGTCTCAGTCACAAAAGCATGCACATGCACCCATCTATCCGCCCACGCACACAGTTGGCACGGGCGAGTCCTCGACAAGCAGCATGGTTTGGCGTGGGGTTATGCAAAGAAATACAAAAATCATTGCGGCACCACTGTCTAATGGTGTCTCCATGGCAACTAAGGGAGCAAGGTCCTGCGATGCAGTGTCAAACAAACACAGGATTTTCAACCTTAGCAAAGAAGTGAGCTGTATATCGTGGCCTTGCAACATTACTGTATCTGACACACTTTTGGTAATGGATACCGTATACTCATCGCATAATGTTTTGCATGGATAATGCAGTTTGCGCACAGTAATACTTAGATACTTGTTCAAAATGTAAAAAATAGTTAATAGTAGTTACAATATTTGCACTGCACTTTCAAATTCAAATTTGCACTATCCAAAAGAACTCCACACGCTACATTTTTTCTCTGCAGTACAAATAAACACACACACTGCCCTTTATACCACCTCAAAAGGCAGAGAAGGCATTGTGCCAGAGCACCCAATGTTTTGTCATCCTTTGACTTTGTGTCTACCAGAGGCATGAAGGTGTGTCAGCAAACTGCTGGTGGAGGTAAAGGGAAAAACGCATCACTGCTTGAGCAGCTTATTCGGGTGTAACTTTTAAGAAGCCGGCCCGAGCAGCGCTTTCAAGTAGCAAAGAGGGTGTTCTGTTTCAGTGCATGAGTCATTTGGCTTTAATACTTTACCTGTGGCTCAGAGGCTGAGCTCTGGCACTGGCTCAAGATGCAGTGCAACCTATTGACTGCCCAGGGACAGAGAGAGAAGAAAAAAAAAAACGAGAGAAAGAGGAAGAAAAGGGGAGCTATAGTAGAGGGAGAGTGTGTACTGGTGAGTGACAGACACAGAGAGAGGGAGAGACGGAGGCAAAAGAAAAGAGGGCTTTCTTCTCTTGTTTTTCTTTTGGGTTCAGTTCAAGATTCCCCGTCGGGAGAGAAGCCTCCTCTGAAGAGGCGGCTGTTCAGGACCTCAATGGCTTCCCGCATGTTTGCTTGTGTATGTGTGTTTTTGTGCAAGCTCTCCAAAAAGAGAGGGGTTGATAGAGTCAGTTGGACACTGATTGGAGTCAAACCCATTATCCCAGCAGACAGATTGTGCACTCAGAGTAACTCACACCTCATGCAAACACATCCAAAACACACACACACACACACACACACACACACACACACACACACACACACACACACACACAGACAGACAAATGGACACATCTGACACCAGTGGCTGATCATCTATAGCAAGTGGGTTGCCTCATCCCACACTGGAACACCATACTGACTGGTGACTTAATGCAACACGCCAGGCCACCATCTGTGGGTGTGAAGGGTTCATGCATCCATCCAGAGCTGTGGAATATTATCCTCATCAAGTATCCAAAACAATGCCCTGCCACAGCTTTCATCCATGTCGGCTGCAAAAAGATGATCCATGACAAGTTAATCCTTCAAACACATTCCTTCGCAGTGAACTTCCTGAGCCTGCACTGCATTAGATCAGGAATAACGATGTGTCTCTTTATGGATGGAACCACTTCTCAGAGGCACTCTGTCGTTCCAGTCGCTGGCCACCACCGGACTGTGACAATATGTTTCCTTAAGCTGTGCAAATCAACACGAGTGGCCTGCAAACCGTGAAATCAGAGCAGCGCAATCATGATTTGTTACTGTAGCGATGCAAACAGGCCTGAATCAACGTTTTCAAAAACCACTTAACTGTCTGAACACCTTCACAGCCCAATAACCAAAGACTACTTGCTTTTCTTTGCATGATTTAAGATGTGTAACTGTAAGCCCTTTGCACAGCCCCGCGTCTCTCACACATGTGGAAATGATACTGTATGTGACAGAAATGTTTTACAATGTGGCGTTGGCGATATACCATTCGCAGTCTCACAGCTACACAGAGAGATGACAGCTTGCAGGGTTACTTTAGTGCTGTTACATGAACCTTCTGATTGGTTCATTTTCATTGTTTGCACATTTCAGTGTTTTTCAGTGTCCAAGACTGTTGTTGTTGTTGCTTTGCTGCTGTGAATCCATTGTTCCACATATCCAACGTGAACTGCCAAGAACACTCTTTAAAACACTGGCACTTTGGTGTGTACGTTAATATCTATTTGTCCTTTTGGAGTCTGCATCGGCTGCATCTGGGAAACACTTGGTTAATTCACGATGCACTCAAACAGAAATGGAATAAACACAGTTGCATAGTCATCTTAACTGAAGCACTCATGAGGGCCATGCTAATCAACTATTATGTAAGAAAGCTCTTTGTGCAATCAAATGCAGCTGCCACTCAAGAGTCATTCATCTTGATTGAAAAATGTGACAGACTTATTTTCAGTGAGTTGACAGCTGCATGTGTATCATTCCTGCTTCATCCTTATAGCCTGTAAGGCTGACAGGAAGGGACAAGTGCGACAGAACAGATATCTGACAAGCTGGCCTTCAGTATGTCCTGGCATTGTCAGGCAGGTTATATATACTGTAGAAGCAGATTTCTCAAGACTGATACTTGAGTACAACTAATTAAGTAAATGTGTTTGTGAGGAATCAAAATTAGCATAAACCTTTTAAAGTGTGGGGACATATTATGTCCAGGGTGCCATCAGGTTACAAGCAAAATATGCAGGTGCAGGATCCAACTAAAGCCCAACTAAGTGCAAGAATATGTGCACAAAGGCAATTACCCAATGTCCAAGTGTACCTACTAGTTTCATTGCACATGCAGCATATGTACAAACGAGTTTGTGTAGCTGAGCACAGCTTGATGGGAATTGTGATAAATCTCAGTAGTATTGCCTGTTTAATACCTTTTCAACAGATGTGCCAATCACAGAGGCACATTAAGAAAATGGCTCTGCTAAATGAGAGGAAAGTGCAGATCATGTCCTCTAAGAGGCTTAAATGTTTTTGAAATGCATAAAAAAAACTCAGCCTTAATTGTGTTCCTTGAGGTTTTATGTGAAGTGATAGCAGCTCGAGGCAACCAATTGTGATTTATAATTTGAGTTTTGGTTTGTGTAGTACAGACCATGAAATCTAGCACCATATTTAGAATAATTGGACAAAGTAATGATCTCTGTAGTTGCTGCAGTAGATTAATAAAAGACTGCTGGTAAGTTATTTAATTATATTCAATTGCACAATATATGGTTGCATTCACATGATGCACTTATCATGTGGTTTAATTGAAAAAGTTTATTTTCTTTCTTCACTCTTTACTATTCATAGAGTCACAGATTAATGTTATTGAATTTCAGAAAAATTCCTTATAAATTTGTGCCATTATGTCTTATTTTCTACTTATATTATGAACGGATACACTAGAAAATCTCATGTGAAGAAAACAATGTTTCAGTTGAAAGAAATTCAAAGCAGCTAGGAACTTTAAAATCTAGTAGCCTTTTGGCCCAGTGGTCCAAAAAGTTTCAAGCCCTGCTTTGTGTGCTCCTGCACAGGCTCCATGGATCCGTGCACAAACAGAATTTCATATGAGCTATTCTCTCTGAGAGTGGAACGTGGATTGAAATTCATCACTTACAGAGAGCTGTGCCACTTAAGAGAGGTTCTATGCATCCAGCCCAGTGATTGTTTTTCAGTCAGGCAATAGCCATGATTTGCCTGGTGCATGCTAACATGACGGCAGAAGAACAAGCACTTGAATTAAGTGGAAATGCATCCAGCTGCAGTATGTGAGACTGGACTTTTTGGAATAGAGGTTATTCGGTATTTTTGCTCAATGACACTTCAGCAGGTCAGATAATTGCAACCACTGTGGCACGGGCAAGGGCTTCCCTGTGGCTGCCTTACACACAAACACACACACACACACACAAAGACTGCAGTATTATACACGGTATGATACCCGATGCAGGGGGGATGTAGGGGGAAGCCCCATTTAAATCAGGGCCTTCTAATTAGTGAGCACCACATGGGAGGAAGAGAAGCGCCACAGGAAGTGCTCGGGGTTCATTATTGCTACATCCAGTCCTGAAAACTGGAGATCAGCCTTTCAGTTAATATCTCCTGAGCCCTGATTTTTTTTCTGCATAGTGGCATTAGTGACACAGTTGTTCAAGCATAACAATAACGTCTGCCATGGATGATAGTTACCAAATGATAGGCCCACCTGCACCTGCAAACACAACACACACAGACTGCTGGGAGTTGCTTTGCATTACGCACATCTGTTTAAATACGGTCAGCCGACAGTTGAAGAGCCTCTTTAACCAAGCCTACGCTGTCTGTGGCTGAGTAACACACTGTCTGTTAGTAGCTTTGGTGAGAGAGTCTGTCTGCAGTGCAGCAGCGAGGATGAACATCCAAAGTATCTCCTGTGAGCTGGCTGCAGTGCTTCCACCAAGCAGGCTGATTTACACCGTGGGCCGAGAACCCGGGAACCCGGGGTTGTAAATCGTCACCAAGTCACCACCCACGCTGGAACGCCACCCAGTACCTGCTGAAGAGACGGCACTGTGCTGGAGATGAGTGTTTTCCAAAACAGAGAGTGCGCTGCTGACGCGTGAGCTCACAGTCACGGTCAGCGGATGAGCGACAGTTGACAGCGTTGAAAGGGAAACGAACACAAACATGACAGCACAAATACGTGTGTGTGTGCGCACTGGCCAGGCTTCCTCCTCGAAACGCGGGCTAAAAGCACTTCATTCACAAAACGACGCACAGGCTGCCCACGCAGAACTCAGCCCTGCATGAGAGACTTTGCATTAGACGCATACAGCCGCCCACACACTCCCATGTACGACCTCACACGCGCACACACGCACGCCGTAGTGCCCTCTCTCCACAGTGTTGTCTCAGAATCTCACAGTTCTGCTGCACTGCACTCCGTGTATACAGTGCCTCTACAGGGTTTCCCTCAAAAAAGAGAAAAAAAAAATGCTGCACTATTTTAATCCTGTGCCCTCCCCCAAAAAAACACACTCAGAGACTCAACTGTACATTAATACAGCTACCACCACTCCCCCATACCTAACATAAATTGGATGCTTGTTTGCAGTGTGTGGAACATGCAAACCAGTAGAAGGGGGTAAACACCTAAAAAAAGAGGTAACAATTTTAAGTTGCTGCAGTAGAAGAGGATTTATTGCAGAGCTTTTTGGCAAATATGATGGCAGCTCATATGGTCTGTTACACAGCACAGAGCTGCGCACACACATATATATCTCATTGCATGCCATATGTTACAGATCACCCCGTGTTGGACTTGTTTCCACACAACTTCTGCCAAAATATCACCTCCTCGTTAGAACACGTCAACGGGGGGAGACGCGGGCGAAAGACGCGCCTCTGTCAAGCACTACATCAAATGCAGAACGAAAACAGCAAAGCAGAGACAGAACTTACCTGGCACAGAGTCTAAAAGCAGGAGGCATCTAAGAGCACAAGCTTCTCTGTCATCCGGAGACAGCAGAAGATCACAGAATCATACGTGCAAGAGGTGTTGGATTAAAGACTTCATGAGCTCTCTCATCTATCCTATGACTTTTTCCCTCACATTTATCCGGACCCCTCTGTCGATAGGTGGTGGTGGAGGGGGGTGAGGACGGGGCACGGCAAAAGATCGATGCGTGCGAACGGAAAGAAGGGTGTGAAAATGACAGCGAGATGCTCAGATCTCCTCCACTGAGACGAGTTGTGAGCGCACCGTGAGGACCATCCACTGCAGCAGAGCAGAGTAGCGCGCAGCAAAAGAGGGAGAGGGAGAGCAGAGAGGAGAGAGGCAGGGAAAACAGGCATTTACTGCTGCTGGTTCCAACAGCATGGCTGGAGCAAAAATCTGGGGCTGGAGTCTGGATCCTGGTTTTCTCCTCCACTGAGCATGTACCCGAACAGATGGAGAGTTACGGGGAGAATGGAGGAGAGTAACAGAGAAAGAGGTAGTGAGAGGCTTATTTTTTTTCATGGCACCAAGCAGACTGTTCCACTATCTCTGTGTCATTTCTCTCTTGCATGACATCTAATATTTTCCTCCCTCCCTCGCTCTACTGCTGCATGCTCATCACCATTCCGCCAGCTTCTACTGTGTTGCTGTGGATGAACTATTAAACTGACATCAAATCAAGAGCTCTTTCCAAAGAGCTTTCAACCACTTTGGCACCACCATCACCTCTGACAAAAGCTGTCATAATCTTTTGTTTTCTCTCTTTATCTCTGTATTTCGCTTTCTTCTGCTGTCAGCAATAATGGATGTTGATTTTGCACCCATCTCTTGAGATTTTAAGGTGAAATGAATGCACAATAAACAATGGTCGGATGAAGTTACATAACCTGTAAAATTATCCACATTGAGTGGAGGCACACAAGTAGATACGCATACTTAAAGCACGGTGACTTTGAAGGGAATACCCTCCAACAATGTGGCACGTTTAGCTATCTATCAATCTCTCTTATGGAGCAATTGGGCTGCCTGACTGAAGTGTCTCTTGCTTGCTGTAACAGGGGAACAGGCTTTTAGTTGGAGTCCTTCGGCCCCAGCAGGGCTCAAGGTCGCTTGGCAGAGCTGCTTGCCGGCAGCCCAAATTCTTCAATGATTAACAGTGGCAGACAGGATGGAGCAGCTGTCAATCCAGATCTATAGTCTCGGCCAAGAGAGTCGGCCAGCAACCCACCACGCATTCTAACAGTGTTCAAGCAGGTAGAGCGGGGATTTATGAGCTCGCCGGAAAAAACTCATCCCACCTTCATTGGAAAGGTGGGGACATGCATAACACTGATATCGTTCCGTGTCTCAATCAAGTGGGAAAATGAAAGAGAAGAAGGGGGCAAGACAAAGGAGGGAATGGGCTGTCTGGGTTTATAATGAGGTTGTAACTTAGATCTCTGATAAGACAACTTAGCTTAGCAACCATATCAGTCAAGTTTGAGATTTCCCCACATGCCACACTCTCCAAGAGTTTTGTTACACCGAATACCATTTTCATTGTGTTCGCTATTCAGACTTCTGCAATATAACACAAGGTTCAATACTTACACTTTCTGATAACAGGTAAAAGAATCTGCAAACAATTGTAGTGTACTAAGGAGCAGAACATCCCAGAGCAACACACAAAGATCCAAAGATCCTCTCCCAAAGCTCTAAATTTGGTAAGACACCATTTCAGAAGACAGCTAACCCAAAATTCACTTCTGGACGGAACATCTGCTTATCTGATGTTTACTACTAAAGGACCACTAACTGCTCTCTGGGAGACAGCAGGATGCCTCCTACCTCCACTAGAATCTGATAAGGGTCATAAAGTGTCAACTGTGAGGAAAACCACACCTCTGCAGGACTGGCATTCTGACCTTCTGATCTCCCAACCTAACACACAAAACTTTCTACACAGGAATGAAGTGAACAGCTTAAATCAGAACATTAAAGTAATGCAGCATCACCAGAGTGATGATCTGGTCTCTGATACCAGGTTGATAAGGACCAGTATGGAGGAAGAACACATGGAATCTGAAGTGTTTGTGGAAGATGCACACACATGATACACCAACACCTCCCTTCTCTCTGTCACAGACCACAGCCATAAAAGACAGACTTTTTACTCAAAGCATATATATTTCCTATGTCATATTTTTCTTAATATTGAATGTATATGCTTGTGTTTGAGCTATGTTATAAATTTACTTTCATATAGCCTAAAGTCTACAATTTGTAAGTTTATACTTATGTTTAGACCTTTTATTAAAATCCCCCGGAACCATATTAGATAAACATATTATATTTATAGGTGTGTTGCAGCCAACACTTTTGCTACATATATATCTAGTTTTGGTTCCGCAGTATGAGGCTAATTTCTGCAACAATTTTTGCCACATATATCTATTTTTGGTGCTCCTGTGCAAGACAATTTCTACAGTTTTTGCTACACAATAGCTATTATCTCAGCTGACAAAATTACTGAATCTCAGCAAGAAATTACAGGCCTGCTTTTGGTTTCTTGTGTATAAAATTAGACCAACCGTTCCAAAAGTTACTGTGGCTTTTGAGTTGTAAATTCACTGGGATAAAAGTTGTAAACTTCATAAATGGTATGTTAGAGTATCTACAGGGCACTGGGGTTAAAAAAACAACATTTCACTCAGGCCCAACCTGAGCATTGTTGCAGACTATGCACATACTTTCATGGCAACAGCACTCCCCAATGGTAGCAGGGCCCCCCAGCAGAACAATGCACCATGCCACGCTACAAAAAAACCCCTCAGCAACAGTTTGAGGAACACGTCAAAGAGTCTAGGCATTGATTCACCTCCAAACTCCCCAGATCCCAATCCAGTCAAGCAAATGGGGACAAGTTCGATCCATGGAGGACCTAAACATATAGTATGTAAAGATGGCCAAACTCTTAGTGACATCATCTACAAGCTTTCCAAACAGTGGTTTTGCAGGTCAGTGTGGTGGCTCCAACTGTTGCCAATTAGGTAGTAGAAGGCTCCTACTAACTTCCAGCTAATCCAAAAATTATCAGAGAATTAAAGCAGGAATAGAGTCAACATGGGCCATGCAAGCGTTGTCCTGTAACAGCACCCGCCTGTCAGTTGAAGTGGCCATGCCTGAATTATGCATCATGTTAAGTCATATTAAAATTTAACTGGGCAAGTTTTATAAAAGATTCACCCCTGTACAGTCATCATGAATGGGAAAATTGGCTATAGAGACCAAAACAGCTTTTTGTACCAGGCTGTAAACATGTTTATTGCTGCTGTAAAGCTGGGCAGTTTAACATGGGGGTCTATGGGGATTGGCTCACTATTGGAGCCCGTCTCAAGTGGCCATTTGAGGAATTACAGTTTTTGGCATTCTGCATTGGCTTTATTTTATAGTCCTGGAGGTTGCCGCTTGGACCCAAAGAATCCACTGCCAACATCCTGGTGCCAAACATCACAGGACACTGCCAGAGGTCCCATGTCCATGTCCACATGGGTCAGAGCTCTTTTGGCAGCACAATGGCTACATGCATAATTTTACTCAGGTGGTTTTATTGCTATGGCTGACCATCGCACCACAGTGACTCTTTGTATCATCAGAATTTTATCAGTCAGCAGATTATTTTCAGCAAATTATGAATACATTCTTCTGTTATGCTGTTCCTAAGCCTCTGCCAGAGTAAGATTAAAGTGTATTTTAGACGTGCTTAACAACGTGGAGGAATGAATGCAATAGCCAATTTGGAAACAGATCCATCCTTTGAGCAAGTTTTTAATCCACTCACCTGCTTTCACAAAAGCTTTTTAGGTAACACATAAAATTAAAATGACAAGATTCAAGCGACAATCAGTTTGCAAATTCACCAGAAAAGAAAACAGGACTTAGGAAGCGCCACAAAACTCGATAAGATACAGCATAATCCAGCTGCTAAATACAGCCAAACATGATCCATCAGATAAAAAGACATAATAGTTTAAGATTCTCTGTGTAATCTTAGGTTAGCCCAGTCTGTCAGTTATCTCATCGCTTGCCATGACTACTCCAATTTTCATCCCTCTAATTTTCTCCCTTCTACTCTCCCTTCCTTCTCTTCATCTTCCTCCTTATCCTTTCTTCTTCTTGATCTCTCCTCTTTTTTTCTCAGGTATTATCATTCTCCGTGCTCTGCACATCCTGAACGCACAATACCTCTACTCTCCTGTGTCGGGTGTTTCTCGGTCAGCTGGAAAAGCAGGCCTTCCTCTCTTTGTGAATAACAAATCTCATCTCACAAAAATATTCATTTCACGGGTCGCTGTCCCATACAAGCCAATATCCACGCAGGGAAAGGCATTAAGCATTATTCCCTTCTCTATTCAAATTGGAAACAGCAAAGTGGGGCTGTGTCAGAGATATCAGCCTCCTGCTGTATGCGGTTTGTCCTTGTAATGAGGTTGCAGCCACACTGCTAACTATTCATTCTAATCATTCACCAGCAGGCCTTATCACTGCTCTCGAATGACTTTGGCTAAATGACGTGCAAAGGAGACACGTCTCACCTGTCGTGTTGTGTTGGACTGACGTGCTCTGGGCAGTTTGTCATCGTTTAATGATACACATGAAAACCCCCATGAAGGCCACTCACTCTTAAAAGAATTATGCATGGAGAGGGCTGCGGCGAAACTTCCAAACTTTGGACCTTATTTCCTCATGTGAAGCGACAGAAATTAGAGTATGTAAAAAGATAATTGAAATATCATTCTGGCTTTGAAAAAAACACATTTCTACAGTTTTAAAGCCTACAGCTATAATATTTGCTATAATATTTGCAAGAGCAAAAACATCCCAACCCCTCCCACAGGTTTCGCTCCAAAACACATGAACACATACTGCCTGAGTACAGCTGGAGGACTAATCCACAACAGAGAGCAGTGGTGAGGAGAGGAGAGCAGCACATTAAAACTACCTCGGTCGAAAAACACGCAAATACGTTACATCACCACATTTGCAACACATCCAGTTCAAAGCCAGTATCGTGAAAATAAAATGAATGCAATGAAATGATGCTTACAACTAGGGTGCGATGCTGAAAGGCAGCGAACATATGCAAAGACGTGTAAACACATGCTAATGAAAGTGGAGCAGGATGTTGAGCACACAGAGCACTAAAGCACCCACAAATACACAAATGGATATGATCATGTGGTATATTCAGCATTGCAATATGTTGTATGTTTAGGTGGGATCATAAAATGTGGCTGCACTTTGTAAATCTTGTTTTATCTGCTCACTAGCCCTAGCGGTGAGTCCGCTGAGCCTTGTGGCAGATGTGCAAATAGTGCATGAGCAGAGGGAATGCTGGAAGACAGGTATGTAGTGAGACGCACAGATATCCCATTTAATCATCATGCTGTCAGGATGGAAATTAACTTTCTACAAATAAAACAAAAAATACCCCTAGAATATATTACATATTCTGGCTTTATAGTCTTTCTCTAACCCAGCTTTATCAACTGTATATGTGCTATAGTAAATAATATACAGTTTTTAATGTTAGTTATATTACCGTATACAGGGAAAAATGGCTGGAGATACGAGCCATTCTTCAACTGTTTACAGTTTATCTCCTGTTCTTTCTGAGAATGTCAGTGAACTAAAAATAGATATTTGTAGTCAATATGAAATATCATCCACTTGATTTGTCTGACATTTCACTCTCAACCGAATTCCATCCACACAAACTATAAACTCCACAACTGCCTGTAAAAAAGGTGTAAAGCCTAATGGAATTTTTTTTCCCTGTGCATTAAAGATACCAAAAATAGGTCTAAGACTGTGTGAAGTGTTTGCTGTGTGAAGCCTCCTGCTGAAAGTACGCTGCTCCGACACCTTTTCTGTAATAAGAGCAACACGCACGAAGAAGATTACGGATGCAAGCTTCAATGCGAAAAATTTATGGTAGCAACTTATAAATGCACTTTCATGAAAAGTTGGGGGACTTATGTAAGATGGATTTAAACTAAACAGTGGTGGACTGTGGCAAGAGCTAGTGCTAGTATTGCAACATGTTAACAGTATCATGTAGCATACTAATACTTAGCAGGGGTTACTTTGGTCAACACCTAGCCCTAAACCAAAGTATTGGGCAGTTAAAATGTCACTTAAATGATGGTACAAGATGAGATGTTAAGGGATCACCAAAGTTATTGTAGTTAATCTTGAGGAGAAGACACATACCAAAACAAACTTTCAATGACAATCCATCCAAAAGTTGTTGACATATTATAATCTGAACCACAGTGGCTGTTTGACCAACTGAATGATCAAATGAATCACAGCAGCATCCCTAGAGCCACATTACCAAAAAGAATGTTTAAAACAAAAAAGACAAACCAAAATTACTTTCCGAAAGTCTCAATTCAGCACCTCTCATCATGCAACCTAATCTTTCCTTAGCCTGTCCATGCCTGGTAAATACTCATATCTCTAGGTGGCAACACCTGCTCTCTGTTTGAAAAAAAGGTGTAATATCTGAGCCTAAGCTGAGCTACCTGTGCGATGTCACTTGTATATTTTTGTCAGAACTGACACAAGCTCCTCCAAAATGCTGAAAGACATTATACAACTATTTTCACAGGTTGAAGGCTCCATTAAATTGACTTTGACATGTAAAATCACAGGAGTACCCTTGAAGCAAGGGCAAATCTTCAGTCAGACATTGGTAGGGATTGAATGTGGTTTTGGAGAGAGCTGCTGCACTTAGTTATTCATGGCCATCATATTTTGGATAGAAAATCCATCAATTTAACAACTAAGTAAGGAGACATACCACTAGAGGCACTTGAGGAAAAAGTGGGGTGAACTGACCCTTTACATGGACAAGTAGGAAACAGGCCCACTGCAAAAAAAGTTCCCCTTCACAACTCCAGGTCCAAACCACAACTAAAACAGAAATTTTATTCTGTCTATAATGGTTCCTGATGAGGCTTTATGGACTGAATCTGAAATCTGTGTGGACCAGCTGAGCTGCAGTGAACAAGGATACACAGCACTATTTACCATTAGATTCTGACTGATCATGTGTTAATAAGGTTACTGCTGCTGTTCCCTGTGCATTAATATGCACATCACTCTCAATTCAAAGAAGTGCTTATTGTTCCTCCTGCTGTGTGATACTGCAGTAAAGTCAAGTGAAAGAGTCTGACACACCACACAACACAACACAGAAGCTTTGGGGAACAAAAGGGACACCAGTAGGTCTACTAATGTTTCTGCAGAATCCAGGATTACATACAGTGACACCTGAATGGGCATTGCATGGGGCATTATTCCAACCTTCACCTTTGGTCGTGAGCTCCGATGGTGACTGAAAGAATGAGATTGCGGACACAAGCAGTCAAAATGGGTTTCTTTAAAATGACAGCTGGGCTCAAAGAGAGTAGAGCTGCTGCTCCTTTGCGTTGAATGGAGCCAGCTGAGGGGATTCGAGTAGTAGGTTTTCTGGGGATGTCCGACTGTGAAGAAAACCTAGAACTCACTGGACAGACTGCATATCTCATCTGACCTGGGAACGCCTTGGAATCACCTAAGAGGTACTAGAAAGCATTGCTGGGAAGAAGGATGCCTGGAATTCCCTGCACAGATTTCTGCCGCCACAACCTCACTCTGGATAAGTGGAAGAAAACTGATGAATGAATGAAAAATTGAGCGCTATTGTTGTAAGATTCTGACATTAATCTCACACATTTCACATCTGCCTGAGTCACAGTAATAGCTGTTTTGACAGCCATTTCAATATGTTGTGTAATAAATGTGACAAGAAAGAGAAAGAAAAGAAGCCAAATACATGAAAGTTGATTTGTCATATTGGAAAGCTGTGCGTGTGTGTGTGTGTGTGTGTGTGTGTGTGTGTGTGTGTGTGTGTGTGTGTGTGTGTGTGTGTAGGTGTGTGTGTGTAGGTGTGTGTGTGTGTGTGTGTGTGTGTGTGTGTGTGTGTGTGAGGCTTTTGTATTCTCTGCGATTTTCATTGTGGCCCAGAACGGTGAAGAAAAACCCGAAACACTTGAAACCACTCTGCTCACTGTAAAAACTAAATAAATAAAGCCTTTAATGCAAGTTTGCCAATAATACAAATTAAAATCTGGATATTGTTTTGCAGTAATGTCCTACAAGCTAAATTAACCCACACACATATATTACTCTGGCACACTGTACTCTATTAGCGGTAGAGTGTATGCTACCTGCACAATGTCAGCACCGCTAAACTACTGTGACATTAAATGTATCCAAGAGGAAATATCGAAGTCTATCAGACAAATCAAATCCAGAGATAATTCAATATTGTATCTGTATTCCCGGCATATCTGGCTCTGCTTGCAGCTGGAATAATGGCTCTCCTAGTCGATCTGATTCCTCTGATCTCATTTGCTGTTACGTTTTGTTTTTGGTTTGAGTAAATGGTGTGTGTATGTGTGTGTGTGTTTAGTTATGTAACCGCCGTACCCGCTGCTAAACACTGTTTTTCAAGGTGATATCGCCCACAGTGTTCACATCTCACAGACAAACCTCGCAACCTGCTAATACGTCCCCATTACAGTGCGGTGCATCGATCCACATCTCAGCTAGCTTTGCCACACTGAGGAATAAAGCAGCAACGCGGCGTTTGAATCATTTACAGCCGTTTTAAAATATACAGTGGGCTGATGGTGTCTGGAGGGGTCTGCCACGTTCCCACTACTCTCAGGTTATGAGAGGGGTGAAGTGAAAAGAGAAGCAAAAGCCACATGTATTTTTCATGTTGCTCTCCAATTCATCTCCCTAGCCACCTGCGCATTGACTGGGTCAACACGGGGCTTGATGAATGACGCCTGGTTAGGCCCAAAGAAAAACAACGTGCTGAATATGCCAAGTCGTTCTGTTTGCAGTTGAGGAAAGCGCAAGAAATGACTCTAAGCAGGTGATTACTTGGCTGAATTAACCAATGTGATGGATTTTCCCGAAGGTAATAACACCCCCAACTAAGACGAATGGGCAACCGAAAGCCCTCTGACTGCAAGTGCATAATAAAGAGGTAAAACACACGTGCGCACACACACAAATGTACACATTTAATGCAATGGGGAAACCTTGCGGTGAAAACTAATGTCTTAGCAATTGGATAAAACTGTTTTCATGTTCCTTTCATGTTGTTTACACCTTTCATCTCCTTCTCCTGGAAACCATTCATGTAGTACATTTGCTACAAATGCAGAGGTTGCCTCTCAGTTCATTTAGATTGCATCAACTATACAATCTTTCTCCTACTACTGGTAAATACAGCCAACATTGTTTGAACTTGTATTGTAAAAACTTGGGACAAGAGGGGTCATGTCCGTATCTGAAATCTCATTGGTCACCACAGATGTGATAGGTCATGTTCATTCTCTGAAAATCTGATGTCCAGGTCTCACTGAATGGTGTCTGAGTGCACATAAAAGCAGCATTAATGGCTGTTACAGCTATTCATAACAGCAGTCATCCACATATAAACATCGTAGAGAGTGCAAAAGACATCATTTGTGCCTTTAGTTGGTGGAGACACATACACCGAGATCAGAACGTGCACATTAACACAATGCACAACACAGCGATAACTTCAATAATTACTTCTATGAATTATACCCGACATGGAGACAAGATCAGTCATGGTTTGAGGGTAAATGAAACCATGTACTTTTCATTAAGTGAGCTGTGGCACGTAGAGGTCAAGTTTTAAAGACACAGAGAACTAATTAATTACACAAATGGATCTGAGCTCCATCACAACAATATATTATTTTACTGTAAATGCCTAATCCATTTACTAAAGTCTAAATATTGTTCTGTTCTATTAGGTTTTTGTGTTTGGGAGATTTTTTGGTTTCACAGCAGGATATTTGCAGCAGTAACGTTATTGTGCATATCGATGCATTACATAATGTGACGTCGATAAAAGTAACTGTCAAACTGTTGCAACAGGTGGCTCCGTCGCAATTTAAACATAGTATTCTTCCATAATTAGTTGTAAAACAGCTATAAATAGCTACTCCAGCTTCCTCCCACAGTCCAAAAACATGCTGAGGTTAATTGGTGATTTGAAATTGTCCATACTGTAGGTGTGAATACGAATGTGCTCATTTGTCTCTTTGTGTAGCCCTGTGGTAGACTGGTGAACTGTCCAGGGTGTCCACTACCTTCACCCTAAGTCAGCAATGATTTGCTCCAACAAAATGTTAAATTTAACTGTATTAGTCTAAGCACATCAACTAATTAGTAAGATTCACTGTAAAATAAAAAAAGTAATGTAAATCGGTATGTGACTTTCTATTATACTGATGTAGTTTTTCAGTTGCCTCAACTGCATGATAGAATTCCTGAAATTCAGTTATGACTTTTGGCTTTTGCGTGACAGGATTTTCAGTAGCCCTATCTTGATACATTTAGAAAAAAATTCTGGAGGAACCCCTGATTAGACATTTCCAAGTACACTTTCAACAACCTCAATTTATTCCAGTAGTTTAATTAATACCATTATACTCTTTTCTTTTGTGGACTTTCTAAAAGATTTTTCTACTTACAGTTTGTGTTAAAAATTTGTGACAAACCAGATCGCAGCACAAGGTCCATCTCATAGTGGACTGCTGGATCAGAGGCAGACATCCAGAGAGCCAGGCCTGCATCTCGTGCAGTTTGTGATGAGCTCCGTAAATGATGTGTTTGCCTATTCAGAGTCCTGACTCAGCGGGCCACTTTGTGGCAGTGGCCCAACAGAAAGGAGACCTTCAGCAGTTTGTCTCTTATTCATCTAAATCATTAGTTCTTTAAGACACTGTGGTGGAGGGTGAATGTTTATGGCCAGAAGAAATCAAAGGTGTAAATCAGCAGTGGTGCCCCTCTCCTCCTTTGTGGTATCATCAAATATATGATAAACGGTCAGCAGCATTGAGGAAAAAGTTTCTCATTTGACAGCCATTTTAACGCTGAGGCCACACCATTTCATCTTCTGTGTATAAAAGATGACAGGAAATGAAACAATAAATGCAAGCATGCAAGGCCCTGTTGTTCCATTACTGATGCACAATTCTAGCTGTCTTAGCTGTGCTGGTTCTTTTGTAGTGGACAATAGATCTCTGCAAATCAGGCATTATGTAAAGTCTGAAGAATGACCCCTTTTGCCCTGTGGGCTACAGAGTGAGACAACAGTTCAATATGAATGTACAATGAACAAAAATGCACTGCCTGGCCAAAAAAAAGTCACACACTCATATTTTGTTGGACTGCCTTTAGCTTTGAGTATGGCACTCATTCACCGTGGCATCATTTTTGATAAGCTTCTGCAATGTCACAGCATTTATTTCTGTCCAGAGATGCATTAGTTTTTCACCAATATCTTATATTGATGATGGAAGAGTCAGACCACTGTGCAGTCTTCTCCAGCACATGGAAGAAAAACTCCGTTGATGGAAAGACCTGGTCATTCAGTGTATTCAGGTAGTCAGCTGACCTCATTCTTTGTGAACATAACGTTGCTGAACCTGACCAACCCCAGATCATAACCTGAACCCCCACAGGCTGGTCGGAACTAGCCATGATGAGGGCATCACTTCATCTGCCTCTCTTCTTACCCTGATACGTCCATCACTTTGGAACAGAGTAAATCTGGACTCATCAGACCACATGACCAACCACATTTGTTCCTCGAAGATGATGGTTCACCACTATCTTTCCAGGTTTTAATGACCTGTTTGACGTTTCTCAACCCGATTTTAGTAATTTTAGCAATCTCCTTAGTTGTTTTCCTTGCTTTATGGAGGCCAATAATTTGACCCTTCTGAAACAGATGAACATCCTTTCCAGGACCACAGGATATGTCTTCCAACATGGTTGTTTAAGAAATGAGAGCTCCTCACTGCATCAGCTAGAGTTAAAGAAGTTGTTGCAGCTGAAACATATCCATTACTGCAGTAATTATTCAATGGAAGGCTCAACTTTTTTTGGCCAGACAGTGTATAAAGGCAGCATGAAAATGGCCTTCCTTTTGGAAAAAATGAAAAATCTAATTTCAACTGTTTTGGTTAGGAGAGGGCTTAATTTAGTCAGTTGGGCAAAAAACACGTCATTATCTGTTCAAGTGTTGGCAAATTCTCAACCACTGAGTTAATCCACATTGTAGTCAGGTATATCTTCAAAGCACAATGATCAGATAGTGTGACCAGCACACTGACATCAGTGACTATAAAAGTTCACTTTAAAATGCAGCCTTATTCAAATGACACAATAACAAGAAAAAGATGAGAATAGGGCATTGGATATTGGCACGCTGGATTCTGGTATGTCAGCTGCAGTCCACAACTTCAGCATTTGTCATCTAAGAAACAAATCAGACAGCACTGGATGGACGTGTCTGACAGTATGATTTTGTTTCCCGACTTTGCTAAACCTTTCAGGAATAGTAGGAAGACATAACAGCTTCACGAATTCTATACATCACAGATGTGTGGCACCATGTAATGCCAATGGTAGACACACTGACCCATACTCAATCTGCCCATTATCCAATATAGTAGGTACTTGGTTGTAGTATGAGGCTATGCTAAAAAAAGATGGATAGAATTTAATACAGACTACATCCTCCATTTATTTATTTATTTTCAGGATACTTCAGACTATTGTAAATGTTTCAGTGATTTTGAAACACATATATGGTGTTTAGGTTAAGGAACAGAAATGGAAAGTATGTCAAAATGCATTCAGTGTGATTTCATCAACTTTTATTCCATTACTTGACACTGTAATGCACTTGATTTTTTTGGGCTTTTTTTTTTTTTTTTTAAATCAATTGCTGTAAATTTTAAATATATTTTGAATGTCTCTGTCAAAGGGTTCTGAAATGCAAATAACTGAGGGCACAATGATGATTGAGGGATTTGAGGAGCTGATCATGAACCCTGAATCATTGGTTCACGTCTAGCTGGGAAGCTTTCTCACATGTCATTCCTCTGTTTTTTTACTCACATATTCTACACTTGACTTTGCATAATGTGGAATTTGCCAAAATACTATTTTAGCACAGGGAAAATTGCATGCAAAAGGTCACAAGATTATAAATAAAGTTTACACCATGTTTGTGTGACATAATGCACAAGGCATCTGAGCCCCGACACTAATAAACAGCAACCTAAGGCATTCACACTGCACCTACAGGCTACATTTGCACCTCCTCCAAACTCCCAGAAGGCCACTTTGTCATCTCTAAGTTTGGAAGTTTAAAACATGCATTCCCAATGACACAGTGTCACCAATTACTTCACACTAATCTGACACAAACCTTGGGAAAGGACACCCTTAATGGTGACAAAAATTCTGTCAGGAGGGTGTTGTTCTGTTCCTGGAAAAGGGTGACAGAGACAAATAATTTCACATGGCACAAAGTACAAAGAGAAAAGGGAAATGAGAAGCATTAGCGAGAGAGAGAGAGAGAGGAGAGAGAGAGAGCAATGATGATTGCTGCACTGCTAGGATGGGGTAGTATTTGTGGAACCACACGTTGGAGTGAATGAAAAGAGGGCACAGGATGGAGAAGAATAGGGCTTGCACTGAAATTCAATATTGCTTTATGTTCACAAGCTGGGCTTCTGCACAACACCGTATAGATTTTAAAGACAGTGAGCCATCTCTTTCAGATGGGAAGAAGACTAGTGAATCCAATAAAGGGGTGAGATTATGTGCACAGGGTCTTGCTATTATAGGTCTGAGTAGTTCCCATACTTGTCTCAAGCTTATAATACCAGATGAAATGACCTGAATGGATTGGGAAAGTGACTGGCACTAATGGTAATCAAATAAGTAGCAAAATTCAGCAACTGACCATTCCCTAAACCATTTCCCCAGACAGTGATTGTTCAGTTACGGCATAGCAAGCCTAATTAGGTGTGGTAGGCCAACTTGTGACTTCATTGCTAATGTAGATGAAGTGTACAGAAGATTGTACAGAGGAAAAAGTTTGGATGGTTGTTTTTTTCTATCTTTCCAAAGCAAAGATTCAAGAGCAAAAGTGTCAGGAATGGATAATTAAAGGTGTTTGTGCTCTAATGAAAGCAGCAAAAGCTACTATACTGGGCTAACTACCAACAAAAGTGAGCTAACTCAGCATTACCAAAGGCCAGTGGCATTTCATACATTAAAAAAAGCTCTGCCTATGAATATCACATTACTTGTAACATGACTGCTAGCAAGTTCTCCACTGCAGTAAAAAAAAAAAAAAAATAGTGTTTTACAGGAATCTGATTATTTGCCCAAACAGCTTCAGTCTCAGACTTTTTGCACAACATTATGGATATTATTGTCAAGAGTTTATTTAAGACTCCTGTCAGAGTTCCCTTTAAAAGATAGAAAAGCTTAAAACAGTAAGTCAGCTGGAGATTCAGTTTCAGTAAGGTTAACGTTTGTTTCATTAGCTATTTGCAGCTCATGTAATGTGCTAGTGCTGTGTGACTTTTCAGCATTTCATTATCTTTGGGATACTTAGAAAAGTACTTTGGATTCTGAGTGGTACACTAGCTATCAAGAACTGCATGTATACTGTCTGAAAAGGGAAAGCCTAACAGGTGTAGCAACAGTAACAAAGGCAGGTTTGGCATAGTAAATTGTCAATTCCTCATTGGACATTTATGTTACAGCAGTCCCTTTCAGACAGGCACTCCTTTCCATGAACCTAACAGCATCTTTGCATGTCTCATGACAGAGACTGTAAGCGATCAGATAAATGACACTCACCAATAATTAATGCAATCTTTGTTTTGACAAAATGTTAATTGCAGTTGAAGTCTGGTTTGTTGCTTCCAGGTTTGTAGGAGTCCTTCCACTGCGTTTAGTAAATACCTGCAGCATCAGAGAGTAGCAGGATCCATTTGAGTGTCTCCAGAGTTACATGCATTTATGCAAAAAACACACACATCATTCATTAAGTAAAAATAATCCCTGACATGATCAGTCAGAATCTAACAGCAAGTCACACTTTTCTTCACATCAGACGGGTGAGCAGTCAGAGTCATGGTTTAAAAGCAGTAAATTCATTTATTAAATAGCTGCGATCTTCAGGTTGAGTTCTGAGCTGTATCAGTTGTCACGGTATTTTTATTTTACTGTGAGTAAAGTAGTACTTAGACTATCTGACATGCTCAACATGACTCCTTGACTTAAACTGATTGATAAAGCCAGCAGTGTTGCGTATCTCTGGTCTGAAATGAGCTTTAGTTACAAAAGCATTACAGTTGCATGCATTGTAGGGCGAAGTTAAAAAGTTGCAAAGGCATAAACACCTACATTAAACATCTGAAAACCGTAACAATGAAAATTACACTTCAAAAGCAACTGATTTAATTTCCAGGATCCACACTGAACAAATGGAAACCTGTTTTTACATTAGGAGTTCTTCTCACCTCTCTCAAAGCACCAATTAACTTCTAGTAATTAGCATGTGACTCACACTCATTTCACAGGCCCTCTTGCAGAAAATTCTGCCTCCACATGTTCGACTCTGCATCTGGTACTATGGATGAAAGACACATTAGGGGTCATTTGTTGATGTTTACTGAAGAAAATTAAAACAAAGCGCACTCTAAATAAATTAGCTTGACCTACTGCGGCGGAACTGTGCACATATGTGGCTTCTATACGGTCGGCTTCCTTTGACGCAGTTTGAAAGACAAAAACAAAGCAGAAACACGCCAGCCGGCCTGTTAGCAAAGAGGAATGCACAACACACGTGTTCTCCCATGAGCTGGATTCCCGTTAATATGATGGGTATCTCCATATTTGAGGTAATTATAAAATTAAGCTTCCTTTCAGCTGGTGACAAGGGAAATTAAGTGGGGAAACTGCATTACAACACTGGTCCTCTATGCTAGTAGCAGACTCTATTTATCTCTTTAAACGCAAAATATCACCTTCCTCCCTGCTGAAAGCTGCATATTTAAAGAGAAACAAGAATCTCCATTATCAGCTGAAGTCACTGCTGGTAGCCATATTCCAGAGAATGTGGGAAAAAACTCCAAAAGATCCCTTGTATGTCTTGACTGTGCAGTAAAATCCTGTACTGTAACCTATAAAAAGAACCCTCCTCCTACCAACATGGTAAATCTTGTGTATATTTGCCTGCTTATTGGATATTACCAGCAGCACAGCACCAACTGACACACGGATCACACTGGTTAACATGAAGCAGCGGGTTATCTGATCTCACTCACTCTCACTGCAAGAGCTCTGCAAATACACAGAGATAGAGACGCCGTTCAGTTTATTGTAGCGAACACAGCTGAGTCAAACTGAGGTAGTACGTTACAGCTTAAGAGCATGTGCTGACTAATTTTTTAAAAAATGACTTTGTTAAGTGAGGAGAGTAAACAGGAAATCAATTTAACAAGCAGACATGTGCGTCACGCAAAGAGGCATAATAAACCAAGACCACTGATGAATTCGTTTTCATTATTGGGAACAAGACAGCGTGTGAAGGGAGAATGTAAATCAGCATCCAAATGCGTATTCCGGAAGACTGTCTTGCTTTTTTGTTATCTTTTCCCAAGCACACAAACCTATTGCAGAGGAACATACTTTATTCTAAGATATTTATTTGTAACCTCAGGGGGTTTCCTAAAGGTTTTGATTTTAATCTCATCTGATTCTCAAATTTGTTGCCTGGCAAAACAGAAAAAAATGCCAGAAAGCTAAGTCTGCATCTTAAAATACCCTCAACTAAAGCCTGAGCTTTATGGTATTTAGAGAATATCATCGCTATAATAGCTAAAGCTCCTTATTTACTATGATTATGGCTATGACAGTGATGGAGTATTAGACCTCTAGTATATATTAAATTGCCAGTGAATCTCCACAGAGCCAAAAGTTAGAAGAACTGAGAGAAAACAATACATTTTAAACATTTTTGTATGTGAGAATAACATAATCCCAGAGGTGATTTCACAGAGACGTAAACAAGACAAAACATAAATACTTCTAAACTGATATGATGGTGAAGCGTGTTGATGCGTCGTGTATGAGCGGGGATGTCCCTGCTGCACCCAGACTCTTACAAATGGACTCACAGCTTGGAATTGACATTTAATTTCCCACAGCGAACATCCCAGACCCTCTAAGATGGAGTCTGTTTGTGATGGATGTCCAAGCGTGCATGTTTTTGTTTTTTTTAATTCCACACATTTGGGCAGGTTTTATGCAAGAACAGCCTACTCTCTAACGTCTGCTTAGAGAAGCCAAAACTGCTGTGAGATGGGAGACAGAAGAAAGAGGAGAGAAATAAAATTATATTTTTAATAATTTATTTTTTCATGTATAAGGTGCACGTGTGTGGTTGTGGCTGCTGGATGAAAAAAACAGGAGACATCCCGGTCTCACACCAAAATGTGCAATAGCTACATTGGTCCACAGAACAAAATATATTATTTTCAGAAAAAGACTAAAATTG
Organism: Amphiprion ocellaris; assembly: GCF_022539595.1. NCBI lineage: Eukaryota > Metazoa > Chordata > Actinopteri > Pomacentridae > Amphiprion > Amphiprion ocellaris. The sequence continues at coordinate 18,889,175 of NC_072785.1, forward strand.
TGATATGTTTACATTTTAGGGGCTATTGTTGCAGCATCTTTGTAACCCACAACAATTGTCTTTTAACCCAGACCATAGTTCTGTGCTGCAGAATGGCCTGACTGCCCCTCATTATCTTTCTGCTACAAGTTGAAAAACATGCTGGCATTTGTATTTCTTTAAATCAATCATCATCATTTTGGCCAGAATTAAGCAAAGAATGGAGTTCCCTCAAAATTCTTACGGCGAGAATTTACATGCAGGGAGGCGAGGAGTGCCATTAAAAAGGCTAATTCACTAAAAACATACAAACTATAAAAACTGGGAATGGCTGCGTTACTACACGGTCCAAATCCTCTGTAAACTTGAAATGTTCAGGTAGTTGTTGCTTCCTGTAGTGAAAGGAATTTTGAAAACAGTTCTACATACTGTAGATATTGGAAGAATAGGAGAATACAGTGTGAAAAGCACAACTAGCTGCCATCTACATTCAGTGAGTCAGACTATCTAAAACATGATCCTCTTCTAATACTAACCAGCTTTTCTGCCTCAGCTTAAACCAAGTAGTTTTATAGCAACAAACAACAAAAAACAGAAACTGAAATCCACTGAAAATGGCAGTAAACAGCAACTGAAAATGCAACTAAATGTACAAACAACAAACAAGAAAAGCACTCACAGAGCACAGTGCTCCGCCAAGGCTGTTCAGTTGTATGATTTCCGACAGATCAGGTCTGATAAGTCTGCAGCGGTAGATTTGTAGTAAGATTGCAATCATGCGATGGTCAGCAGGCAGCTGATGTAGCATTCATTTGTTGTCTTAGTTACAGTGACTCTGTGCCGCTATCTCGTAATGATACAGAAATCTTTAACAAATCTGTGGATCCAAAATATAAGCTGCATCACTGCCAAAATCTAATCAGGTGGTCCTTGTGTCATTTCTGACATTCCCTGAAAATTCCATCCAAATCCGTTATTCTTTTATTGAGTAACGTTGCGCACAGACAAACAGACAAACGTATGCCGATAATCACATAACTCCACCGCATTCCTTGATGAAGTAACAAGAAAAGCACTCAGAGAGCGCAGTACTCCGCCAAGGCTGCTCAGTCGTTGTATCATTTCCAACAGCTGAAATCTTGAAAAAACTTGTGGCAGATTTCACAGCAACATAGAATGTGGCCATTTAATACAGATGTACCCACAAACAAAATGACCTTGCACTGAGCACAGGCATGTGTCATGCATGTGCACGTTATGTAGGGATACCGAATTGCGTGACCTAAATTTGTAGCGAGCAGCGGGAATTGATGGGACTGATGGGACTGTCATCACTGCCAAAATCTAATCACTTGGTCGTTCTGTCATTTATGACCTTCCCTGAAAATTTTATCCAAATCAGTAGGTTGTTTTTTGTGTAATGTTGCTAACAAACAAACAAACAACAAACGGAACGACAAATGCCTGATCGTCACATAACTTCATCGTGTTCTTTGGCGGAGTAAATAAGGAGATGTACTACATAGGACTTGAACTCCAATCTTTGGAGTAATAGTAGTTGTGTGGAGTGTAAGCAAAAGAGAACAGTGGCTGAAAACTAAATTAAACAATAACTGAAAATGGAGCAATTGTAACATAATATAAAACAATATTGGTGCCACATGGGACTCTAACACCAGTCTCTGGGGTGGAAGTCTAGTGTTTGCCACCACCACCATCCCAGGTTCTAATGCGGACTTTGTTGCTATTTTTATGTGCAAAGCAAAAGACACTTGCGAGTGACATTACATGGAGGCAGGCGAGTAGAAAATAGACCAAAAAATGTTGGCATCTGGGAATTTATTAATTTAACAGCCTTACAATAAAACTAATATGTTTTGTGCAATGTAGCTGTGTTACATTTTAGTGTGAGGCTGTGTTTGACGAGAAATAAGTCACATAAAGTAGCCACACAGTCGAACATAATAACCAATTTTACCACTTCAGTAAATCTCAGCGTAATCAAATAAACTAAATACGAAAGTAGAACATATTTTGCAGACACGGTTTAAAATGCACGACCTGTTTCCGTGTACATATAAACACATCGTGCTTTACACACCATGATGTAGGAACTCTTGTTTGTTTCTAGACAGCCTGGAATCTCCCCAGAAAAAAAAAAGATCATAAACTGAATACCACCAGGCCACTACTGATCCCTTATTCAATACCACTATGACATTGAGTTTGTGAAGACTCATATTTGGGATTTATTTTATTTCCCAAAATGTATATTACCATTAATCTACATCACAAGACAGGTAAAGAAATCTGACTGCCATTAGAATATGTTACACAAAAACAAAGAAACACAAAAATATGACTATTCTCGCAACATTCTCGTTGTTTCTTTTACTGCTAAAAAGAAACAGCACCCTATGCCTGGTCTATGATTTAGGTTGAGGTTGGACGGCTTAAAAATATCCTCCATGCTAGTACCACATTTCACTGCATTGCCTCTAGCTCCCCTTTTCCCAACACTGAGCTGTGAGAACATTCGGCCTGGGAATGGGGGAAGCCCTGTGAATTCACTCTGGGTTTTATCAATAATGCAGACTTTCACGGGGGTGAGAGAGGATCGAGAGGAAGAATGCAGACTGTAATCAATGTTCCCCTGCTGCAAATTTCCTCTGCCAGTATCTGCACTTCGATTTGATTTGATTTCAAAGAAATAGTTTCACTGCTGACGGAATCCAGCAAGAAAAGATTTTCTTGTGCACTTTCCAACAGGGACATGTGGCACATTACAAACATATGAGTTGAGGCGGATGCTGCGCAAAGTGTGCATGTGTCCTGAATATTCTGTGTGTTGGATCTTCAAACAAAGACTATTCTGTCAGCTTAGAGAATTATTTAAATTGGTAGGGTTTCGCTATTAATATTGCAGGACATTCTGTCAAGAGCCTGACAGATACAATAGCTGGGGTGATTTCAGAAGACAATTGCTGCTTAGAACATATAAAGCTACAAGTATATATGTATATTTTGTCCCATATGTAGCAAGAAATAGGGACATTTTTATTTCATTAAATATCTCATTTTTGTGTCTACATTTTTTAATGTATTTTTGAATTATTGTTCTTGCTTTAAAGCTTTCTGTTAATGGTTTATTCATTAAGCTGCCAGTATTTTTGTTTAAAGTTTATTTTTAAACTGTAAAATGTAGCCAACCACTTTGTATTTCTTTATACTTCTTTCTGACAATCCTATATGCTGAAATGAACAGCCTTGGCGGATTACTGCGCTCTGAGTGCTTTTCTTGTTGCTAATTGCTATTTATTAAGACTTAGGTCTTCTTGAGACAAGCTAACAATTATATTAAGTTAACTGACAACTCCAAGTTCACATTGAATTGTGGAGCTAGATAGCGTGGTTGGGGCAGAATATCACAGTAACTCAAATAACACCTTAGCACGGCAAAGTATGATCGTTTTCTAGCTATAAAATTAGCAATGTCTGTCTGTATTTTAATACTGCAGAATGTAAACAAACTCTTCTTTTCCACCCAAGTCTGATCCATGCATAAAAGTTCATTCATATATTTCTCCTCCTTTAGTTGCCACCATTCTTATATTTGTCACCAGTACACAAGGAAATGCATCTCCAGAATGATTTTATTATCATCATCTACACATTGCCACATTGAGAGGTGAAGGTTGCAACAGCAGATCAGACCTTATTATACTTTCTAGACAATCTGTGAAATCATATTAATCACAGGCATACTCCTTGAAGTTGATAGAAATGTAGGCCTAAATCCCTCTTTAACTCCAGGGTGTGAGGTCACACTGACTTTGACCTTTGACCACCAACATCTAATCAGTCCATCCTTAAATCCAAATAGACGTTTGTGCAAAATTACGAGAAACTCTCTCCAGGTGTTCATCAGATATCACAAGAAGGAGACATTAGGACAGACAGCCTGAAAAGATAATGCCTCTGGGCTCGGCTGTCACCGGTGCAGAGGCATAAAAATGTCCTTAGGGGGACACTTGCTTTGTTCCACAGAGCCCCTGAAAGGTCACTGGGAGATTTTTTATTTTTCTGGACTATTTTTGCATCACCTCTCAATAACGTTTGCAATTCCTCTGACCCATAGAGACAGACTGCGCTGTGTTATGATTGTGATATAGTATCATGTATTATGTAATAGGCTGCTGCTGGCTCTGACCACAGAGACAGTCTGCACCGTTGCATTTAGATAGAAAACTAGAGGATCAGATTCATTTACTCTTTCACTGACTGTTCCTGAAACAGACTGTAGCTCAAACTGTGACTGTACCCATGTCTGTGTTATAGTTGTTACAATAATGGCTGTACCACATTACGACTACATGCAGCAGCTGTGTGTGCAGTGATGATTGTGTTGGCTGAGCATTATGTTGATGCTACTGAATTTCTGAACCCCTGTGGTGTGCTGGCAACATATTAGTCACAGAACTCTTCAGGTTCACATAGTAACAGCTGGACACATCCACAGCACCACAGACTGAACCACGGCAGAGTCTGAGCATTAACTGTATCCAGCCACAGCTTCACCATCACAGCCAGGCAGAGCAGCTGCAGCTGTGCTCACATCCAGCAGCTGGATGCTGTCAGAGATCTGCCTTTTAAAATGAGCAATGGCCAATGATTACATCACGTAAAGTGTCGCATCATCTCTTCTTTCTGTAGCCTCTGCAGTGAGTGTTTCCTTAAACTGACAGTGTGTTATAACTGGACCAGACCAACACACTAATGGAGAAAAAATCACAACCATGACCTTCGGGACTTAATGTCCATCCATCCATTATCTATACACCGCTTAATCCTCATTAGGGTCGCGGGGGGCTAACTTAGGATGAAGGCAGGGAACACTCTGGACAGGTCACCAGTCTATCACAAGGCCACACAGAGAGACAAACAAGCACGTTCAAATTCACATCTACAGACAATTTAGAATCACCAATTAACCTCAGCATGTTTTTAGACTGTGGGAGGAAGCCGGAGTACCTGGAGAAAAGCCACACATGCACGGGGAGAACACACAAACTCCATGCACAAAGATTCCAGGCCCATGCCATGACACAAACTGGGGGATCTTCTAGCTGTGAGGCGACTCTGCGAACAATCAAGCCACTGTGTTTTTTGCAGCTATTTTATAGCTAATTTGGGGTGAATACTCGGAGAAAACCCACGCATGTACAGGGAGAACATACAAACTCCATGCAGAAAGTTCCCAGCTCCAGTCCGGAATGGGAACCGGGATCTTCAAGCTCTAACCACCAACTACTGTGCAGCCAGAACTTAATGTTCTTTCTTAAAACTTTTTTAATTCGAGATAAAACAGCTTCCATGCACAATCATTTAATTTTAATGAATCATAAAGACAGCTGTCTGTCAGAGAAAGAGGTTGGAGGAAAAGCTAAAAGCAATTTAAAGGATCGTTCTCAAATTGTTTTGGTACATGTTTAGTAAAAATGAATACCAGCTGATCCGCAGCAATATAAAGAATTCAGTATCAGTAAGGATCCAATGTGTCCCAATAATACACCTGTAAAACCTGTATAGCTTGCGATGCAGGCTGACATCTGTTGATATTCTACCTTACAACCAATGTAAGCATGCAATCATCAGCCCATTTTACACAAGTGACTAATCATGTGGTGTTTTTTAGCTGTCCAAAATCATTCCCTGTACAGCACACCTTGTTTTGATTTACTGCCACTAAGCCAAGAAGTGCACTATTTAGTGCCATAAATGCAATGTGGTTCACTTTGTAAATGTGAAAATTATATGTAATTATACACCTGACAGATGGAAAAATTCACAGATGACTCAGTACTACTACTAAACTGCTGCGTGTCTATTATTATGGATGTCTGTAGTCCTTTTGCTTGACATTTTGCATTTTGAGCAAACCAATTTCTGGCTCATTTCCAATAACTGTTCCAAAAAGACAAGTCAGTGAGCCAGCAGGACCCATGCAGCCCTCGCCTCACCCCTAAAAATCAGACCAGTGCATCTCCTCTCTCATATAAATGACCCGTATCACTTTTCCCACCTAACTGTAAGCTGCAGTACTACTATTTCTGACGGCGGTCGACAATCTGTGTTCACACGTGTTCCTGTGCACAGTATCGAGTGTGTACCTTCATCGCAGCTCGCTCTTTGTGTCCGCCTGTTCTGCCAGCTACCGTCCAACACGCTGGGCTGCGCTCGAGAGACCTGCCTCCCTCCACACAGCCTGCCTTTGCTCATTCTCCTCTTTCCTGCAAACTCTCTCGCCCCCTCCTCCTGCGCTCTCATGCCGATCCGCCTGTTCATCTCACAGCCCAAATGGCAACAGGCGAACCAGACAGCATGACTCCGACAATATTACGACACAACAGACCATTTTTGTCAGAGTTCTGGCTGAGCCTGTTTTTAAGTAGAGGATTAGTCTCTCAGAAGGTCTTCAACACTGAGGGCAAAGGGGTGAGCTGCAGTCTTTATGGAGAAATGTGTACAAATATGGGTGTATGCTCATTGTCCACACAAAATTTCCCTTGGTCTTGACAAAGTCGAAGGGATGCTGAAATCCATGAAACAGCAGAGGAGCGGACAACCACTCTGCTAGGATTTACGATAATCCCTCAATTTCATATTTTAGCCGTGTATGATAATGGGGCTGCTCTATCTGCACACACACTGCTGGCACTGTCAAAAAAAACAAAGACAGACAGTCAAAAGATCACTTTCCTGCAATTAAGATTTTCCATCAGGGGTCAAATGTAATATATGTGAGTGAGTGTGTGAATGTGCCAGGCTGTTAGGTACAAATCTGGCTGCTAATGTGGCTCAGAATGTAAGAGATCACAGCTCCCCCATGAGAAAATAAGTTGCAATAAAATGACAAGAAAGTAAAAGAAAGTTAAGAGGAACAAAGCACACATCTGGAAGTCTGCTCATGCGTTATGGATGAGTTTTACAAACACTTTCAAAGGGCGCCTAAATCTGGGTTCAATCTCAGATGTTTTTGAGCTAAGGCCTCTTCAGTGTGTAAACACAGCAGAACTATCGAAACAGGGGAAAGGGACAGTTGAGTGGCAGCGTATGCTTAAATCATCCTGGGAAGGAAAAATATGATGGTGTGAAGGAAGGGAAGTGGTAGATAAGATGAAAAGCAGAAGTGGCCCTGCAAAAAAAAAAGAAATGATTTAGAAATGGGTTTTGGCCGTGGCCCATTACTGAGGTGTATCGCACTGTGAAAGGTGTTGTTTTTTATCATTTCTCCCAGAAGAAATAGATCTACAGTACCTGGCCAGACAGTTCTTCTTCTTTTCCCTCACAACAACAACAACAACAACAAAAAAAGCCCAGCAGCCAAGCCAGCACTTTTCATCCCTTGTCCTCCCTCCCCTTCTCTCTGGGCCTGTGGCCAGCATGGATGAATGGCAGCTACAGTCGTTTCTAGCATCCTCATGTTCCCCCTGCATGGAGGCTTGTTCCATTACAAAAACTGGCTGGAGATGATGTGTGAATGTGTGTCTGCAAACTCTTCTTCCTAGAATAACTCGCCACACCTCAGCAATTTCCCAAATTCCTACACCGTGGGGCAGACAAGACAACACCTGATTGCTATGGTGAGATGAGCCTATGGGATTAAATCAGAAAGCACCCGTGTTTCTCTTATCAGTGAGAAAACAAAATGCACTTTTTTTTGTTTGTTTTGGGTAAATCTGATAAAAGAAAACTGTAAAGGCTGGAGACACATAGGAAGCTGCAAGATCTTACTCAGCCTCTGTCCTCTAATTACCTACAATGCTCCAACACTGTTACACTCTGGCCTCTTTTCTTTTTTGCGAGGAAATCCCCAGCTACAGAGCTTAGGTGTGAGACGGCTTATTAATAATTAAAGTATTTAAATGGACTTTCATCGATATATGCTGACTTAGGTCACTTCTGGGCACCGCTCGATGGTAATAAAGGATGTCCCTGCCATGATTAATTGCCTCAATTTTGCAAAAAGGTACAGGTACACCAACAGTGAAAATTCTAATGTGTGGTCAAAACACTATGAATAATAAATAGGGGAAAGTGAATATTATATAGGATTACCAGTCATCACAGTAATGAGCAAGTTAAAAAAGCATCTAAGAACGCGTGACATAGAAGAAAACAAGCCAGACCTGAAGTAAAAACCTCACCCGCCTGTCATCCCTCCTGCTTTTTTGTCAATCATTCTTCAACCTGAACTGGCAGCATGTTTAAATTCAGCCTCCTACTCCGCTAGTGTTGACCTTGCAGTGTTTAGGCGTTCGACTAAAACCTCTTCAAATAGCTGTGTGTGTGCGTGGCTGGTAGCAGGGCTGAGGACTGATGTGTCATGATGGCTCACAGACTGAATGCTTCACGGGTCCCTGGTCCGCTCCGCTAGCCCATATCCCAGTGCTGTTTCCTTCCCAGTGCGCCGCGCCATGAGAAAATGATGTAAATCTATTGCAAAGGCCTTTTCGCTGCAACCGGAGATTCACCCTCTCAGTCATGCAGACTAAAGATAAGCTGACTCACAGAGCACGATAGGTGAATGCTAAGCAGTAAGGGTGAATCTTATTATGGGGCTGAAGAGGGAAGAAGTGGGTAACAGAGTTTTTTTTTTGTCTTTTTTTAGAGCTGCAGTTCCATATGTCCTGGCAGAATCCTTCATCTACAGGAACAGCCTCTCTAGCTTCACCAAAAACCAGCGAAATCTAAAAGCTCAGAACATCAATGAGTGTTACTCAGCATGAGCAGGAGATCAATGATGTTCTATGCACCGTGTGATACAGCATGATGTTTTTCTTTCCCCATAGCAAGAATCCCAATTTAGATACATAGCACCATCTCATGGTCTTACTCAGAAATTCATCTCTAATCAGAGAAAAGCAAAGCAAGCACTACCTGCGTAGATGTTTCTTTATAGTAAAACAGACACACAGAATGCTCTCCTGCACATATATGAAGAAGAAATGGCACTGACTTTACCGCCAAGGCTCCCACTGTGGCTATATGTTACCTCCTTGAGGCCGAAAATTGGAGATAAAATGTCACAAAACTCGATAATTTGCATTCTTTGTTTCTATACATGTACTGACTACACATACAACATGTGCACACACTGACACAATGATACTGACACACATCTAGCAAGCTGCAGGAGCCTCCAGAGGCATCCGGAGTCATTTGTTAATTCAGCAGTATACTCAGGGTACCATCAGTTGTGCTACATCCACTCTTTTTCATCTGAATTGCAAAACAGCTGAGCAGGATTTCACATATCGATTCCAACACTGGAAAGGAGGCATCTTCAAACAAGCCTATCAATATTTAACATACTGGTATATATTCCACTACCAGCCTAAACACTTTGAAGCACTATCAAAGCTGACTGTGCTGGCAGTGGCGTGAGACAGACCCAGATACATACAGCGAGCTATAAAATTAGCTGAATTATTCACTTTTCACACTCAAAGTGAGGCAACGCTGCAAAGTCATTCAGCGGCAGCGGGTTCAAACCGCCTCAGAGCTGAAGATGTGGCAGGCTGTGGAATTACATAATCCGGTTGATGCAGGTTGGATAGAAATAGAGGCGGAGATAAGATGTCACCTTCTGATGAAAGCAGACCCGAGTTAAACTTGTAATAGCGTAATAACACGTGGGTTGGTGGTGCAGAAAATTAAATAGATGTTGATGCAGCTTCTTGAGTGGAGGGTAATGCATGGACTGCAGAAATGGAATATTTATGTCAAGTTAAAAAAAAAACAAAAAAACACAAAACTTGATTATAAAGCAGCTCTTGAGTAGCTATAGTTGATCATTTTGGGGCGTGCTCAGCGTCTAAGCCGAGTCTACTTTCAACCCTTAACTCTCAATCACCTTCCCCCGCTCACTCCTTAACTTTGATTATGATGACACAACCATATGCCAGGCTGCCTGGTGTCTATGCAGTCCAGACAGAGAACCATCAATCCCCCGCTAAGGATCTAATACCTGTCGACTCTAAACACAGCCGACTCTCTGTATTGTATGATTCATGAGCCATTTAGCCGCTACGATTAACTGGGAAGCATTGTTTGCATTCTTGGAGCAGACACTTCCTCAAGATGTCGTCAGACCACTTGGGTAGAAAGTGACACGCTGATGTATAAGCTTCATCTGGTGCTGATTTTAAACATACGGCAGCGTATGGAGCTAGTGAGTGTGATGCACTGATTAGCTATGATGCAGTGCAGCAGGCAAACAAAAGTTGTGGATCAACATTAATGGACTGTGGGTCTCTCTCTCTCTCTCCCTCTCTTTCTATCATCCACAGCACATTTTGCTGAGGCAGGTGTGTGATGGTGAAACACCATTACTGCTGTCTTAATGAGAGCCCCGTGTGTGATTCCCCCTGTGGTGGTCCCAGCAGGGCCTTATCTGGGCCTGCGCCGTCGGACACGCTAGATGGGCGAGATAACCTCCATCTGTCTTCATGACTGTCTGGCCTTTATTGCTTTAGGAGAAGTGCTGCTACAAGCTCTTCCTCTGCTCGGCCAAGAAAACCAATATTTGTTAGTGCATCTGAGCTGGCGTGATTTGTAACAGGGTGCCTTTACATTTCAGAGGTACGCGTAATGGCAAGACTCAACAAACGCACACCTAACAATCAGTTCTTCTCCCCACATCATGAGGAACCAGGTACAACACTGAACAACAGGCATAATATTATAATCTTGGTTTGCTCCACGGACCTTGATGGTTTTGTGGATTTGATCAGGTATCATGAGGGAAAGGGTCCAAAGCACAGTTGGTTAGAGGTTTGTTTGTAGATGAAGAACGCAGATTCACACCCTAGATAAAAGAACGTTCATGCTTCTACATGCTTCTTTGCAAAAAATACTGTAAATTTATTCGCTGCAATTTTTTTTTTTTTTTTTTTTGCCCATAACATTATCAATGATGAGCGTTATCAGGATGAAAACAGAACGTATATGGTCATATGATCCAATGGTAAAATTTAACCTCAGGATAAAACATAACAAGGGCTGCACAGTGGCTCTGTGGGTCGCCTTGTCGCTAGAAGATTCCCAATTTGCATCCTGGCCTGAGCCTGGGATCTTTCTGCATGAAGTTTGCATGTTCTCCCTGTGCATGTGTGGGTTTTCTCCAGGTAGTCCAGCTTCCTCCCACAGTCCAAAGACAAGCTGAGGTTAATTGGTGATTCTAAATTGTCTGTAGGTGTGAATGTGAGTGTGATTGTTTGTCTCTATGTGTAGCCCTGTGATGGACTGGTGACCTGTCCAGGGTGTCCCCTGCCTTCACCCTAAGTCAGCTGGGATAGACTCCAGCCCCCAGCGACCTTAATGAGGATTAAGCGGCGTATAGATAATGGATGGATGAATGGACAGACAAAACATAACAAATGTTGAAAATAATCAGTACAACACAGCAAATTAGCCAACAACAAAAAAAAAATACATACATTAACAATCATTTTTAGGATGGTTCAATAACATACAATGTATGTTACTGAACATACGTATTGAACATACATCTAAAAGATGTCTATTTCTGTAGATTAAGAGAACTATAAGTCTGTTTATTTTAATCATCAGGTGTCCTTGGTTTATTTAAGATGTTTCTCTTAAGGATAGAGAATTAAAGCTGCTGTTGAAAAAAGTCTTACAAATGGAATTAATTCATTATTGAAAGTTTTTGCTTACTTTATGGAGGTTCACAATTTGTTGTTTTTGGTTGCATCTGTCATTTAAATAATGTTAAATAATTGTCTTTTGCAGCGGCGTTGTTAAACATCAACATTCAAGGCCATGGTTAACAAATGTTTCATGAATAGCCCTGAATCATATTGGATTATTTTATTTATTTATTTATTTTTTTAACAAAAGTTATAATAATAATAATTTAAAAGCAGGCTTGGATCTATTAATGTCAAGTCTTTTTAATTATGCATTGAAGGCCTTGCAATGGGATATTATTTTAGTGTTTGTAAAACATAGCTTTCTGTCATTTTATTGTCTTTTTATAGCAGAGATTTTGTGTTTGTTTGTTTCATAGTCTGACAGCAGGATATTTGCAGCAGTGAATCACTATGGACAGAATTTGCTCTATTTATTATTTATTTGGAGTAGTGCATTATTGGAATTTGTAGGTGAACTTGTTCTTCTTACCAGCATCTGCATCTCTTCTCCCGAACAATTTAAATGGTCAGTCACCCAAATTATAATCAAATAATACTTATGAAAACAAGTCTTTGTGAGCACACCCTATGATTATAACTGTGTAAAGTATATAAATGAGGCTTATTCTAAGGTACACATGGTTTAAGAATCAGAGCTCTGGTCAGCCTGCACTCTCTGTGATACTAATGTGGAACATGCTGAGCGTAGAAAGAAAGTGGGAGGACCTTGCGTTGCCTAGAGCATAGTGTCTCAGATTTTATATTCATTTTACTCTGAAATAGGTTGAAAATGGTGCAATTATCAAGTTAAAGTCTCAAGACTGCTGGACTGGACTGAGCCCCCAGTGTGTCAAGATTCCAAAAACGCCTCTGGTCTTTTGCATTTAAATGTTTCATACTTGACAAGATTTAATTTGTCAGTGTGGATATATCAGCCATCAGCGCCTCTACTAACCGCTCCGTTCTCATGTTAGTTTCCAAATGGCTGTTTCTGCTGCACAACATTTCTAATAGAACATGCTTTTCAGAGCTGGCTGACAGCGAGGAAATCTGCCTTTTGAAATGGCGTTACAAAGAGCCTTGTTGGTGCAAACAAATTTGCCGTTCATAATTCTGGAGGAAAACATGTCTTCATTGTTAGCATTGCTCACACACCGACATTTTTGTAATCAAATGACTCAACAGGCTGTAATTAAATTATTTTTGAAAGTACAAAGAGCTGAACCTAATATACTTTCACTTCCCAGAATTAATTTGCTGCTAACAGCCCTGAAATGTTCCATCCACATTAAATGAAAACATCAGGCTTTCTTTTGGTTTATGCTGTTCCACCTGTTTAGGTGACCTAGAAACAGGAAAATACTGAACAGAGTCAATGTCAGTTTCAATGAACGAATGAAAGTAAAGATAGAAAATGAGGATGTGTTTACAAAAGAGGATAATTTAGACTTAGAAACTCCGTTTTGTACACAAAACTTCAGTTCATATATACAATACGGGGTCTGGAAAAGTGCATTAATCCACTGACAACAGTTTGTACAAGAAGACAGAGTTTGATTGGGAGAGACATAAGGATTTTAGAAAGAAAGAGCTTCTATAATTGTTTCATCAGGCCTACAAACTTCATTCAAGCAAAGTTTTGTTCACTGAAACGAGTTTCAGTGTTTCAGCCACTGCCTCATGTATTGTGTGAAAAACAAGCTCAGTTGTAAGGTCACAGGTTATCATATATTAATATGTTAATCATCTATATACACTGCCGTTCAAAAGTTTGGGGTCACTCAGATAATTTCATGTTTTCCATGAAAACTTTCATTCATGTGCTAACATAATTGCACAAGGGTTTGCTAATCATCAGTTATCCTTTCCGCGTGATTTGCTAACACAATGTAGCATTAGAAGACAGTAGTGATGGTTGCTGGAAATGTTCCTCTATGTAGATTTTCCATTAAAAATCAGCCGTTTACTAGAATAGTCATTTACCACATTAACAATGTCTAGACTGTATTTCTGTTGCACACAGACAATTGTGAACACCACAGATGTAGTTGTTGCTATTATACTACAGCAGGGAGACAGATTCCATACATCCACACTGCTGACATGTATGTGCACTACTGCACTTGTAGTGTAGTGGCTGTGCATTTGGGCTACATGCTGATGGGTCTGGACTGTGTGTGCTCACAGACACAGAAAGTACAACACTGGCCTTAGTTTATATGCTAAGAATGGAGTTAAATATATCCTAAGTGCACATTTACTTAGTAACTCAATTAAGAGCGACATGACCGAAAGTTAGAACATTACCTAACCCATTTAACTCCTATAATGATCACAGTCTCCTTACTTCTCCTGTACTCTTAGATATTATTTATGTCTGGAAATATTCAGGCCATTTGATTCCTGGATGACAAACAAAAGACGATTCTTCCAATGCTGAGTGCCTGTCTCTGACTCCTCAGTCGTCATAATATCAAAAACGTTCCAGTGTCTGCATTGCTTGTTCATCCTCTACTCTCTGCAGGGGTCCTTCACACTGAGTCTCTCAGAAGTTCACATGGAAGGAATGAAAGCCTGTTGTCAAACGTCTGTCATATCACAGCAGTAAAGGGACTGAATTTGCGGCTCCATAGTGTTCCTCCAATAATCTCTTCCAGTGTATGAATAAACCATCAAGCCTGTACTCTCACAGATTTACTATCTAATGCAATTTGATTAAGTTCAGTGTGGCCTCTGAACTACTGAGAGCTTGGAACAGAGCAACCAGTGTCGGTCATCTCTTTGTCCTCGGCAGCACTATAAAGGTGCTAAATCATAATCTTTACATTCAGATTGTCCACTCTTAATATTAACTTAGGTCCTCCAGATCTTTGATTATAAAACTAACACTTATATCTAGAGTAATTTCATTTCCTCTATTACTTCTTATTTCCTTATTTATAATTATATTTCCTCCTTTAATAATGAAGTCCATCAAATCTGTAGTTATTGCTGTGGTTTGACTGTGAACTTTGAGAAACTTACCTCATTTTGAAAAATGGTTGGTGACAATTTTATCAGCTAATTTGGCCCTTTGAATGACTCTTTGTCTTTTATTCTGATTTAATTGGCTTCAGAATTGATTTATTCTACTTTGTCAAGTCGCTAACACAAAATAATAGCACATCAATGCTAATGGAAAATGTCAGCATTACTTTTTTTTAACTTACAAATCAAAGATCTTTTTTTAAAATATATTTTGCAAGGTAAAAACAGATGACCAAGCTTTTAAGACAGAAAAAACATTTGAAACACAAAACACAGAAGTTCTGCTTTTGTGCATTTTAAAGAGCCACTGATTGTGTTAAATGGTAAGACAAGGTTTTCTTTGTTCATGGTGTCGGTGCTATTTTAATCCTCCTCTTGTCACTTCTGCTCACACACACTCAAACACACTCCAAACTTTAACCCTGAGCAGTGAATCACCCTGATGAGCTGTGGAATGAGGTTGACACTGGTCGTCTTTTATCATCTGCCCAGTTGGAGGTCTGACTGTGGCCTTAAGAGGTGCAATCAGGCAGACAGGACATCATTACAGATGCACTGAGGGTGACACTGGACAGTTACTCCCAACATTGCCCTGCATCAGAGCTGAAACGATTAATCGACTGAGACCCAATGAATCAGAAATCCTTTTTCATAATAGAACCACTACACAATGTCACAGGCAATCTCAAATACTTCCCGCTTGTTTTTAAGTCCACTCCTGTTTAATGCCCGTCACTAATACTCAGCACCGTGTCTTGTCTCAGCTTTTCATTTCATCATTTGACTTCTAATCAGGAATTGACAAACCACTTTCCCTGCAACCTTGAAAAGTGAAATTTGCAGAGGATTTCAGAAAAGAAGCAAAAATGCCTATTTGTGTGTGTGGAAATGCGACAAAAGAAGAAAACAGACGAGGCGGGTCACTCTAGAAATAACGATTCCCCCTGACAAAGAAGAGCAAGTGATGACACATCAAGAAAGAGATCAGGAATTCTTTGAAATACACTCAGTGAAATGAAAACCTGAGTCAGTCGTAACTTCAAAGAGAGCTTCAGCTGATGTCTCACTTTCTGTGTCCTTGAAAAGAAGAAGTATCCGTCCATGCATGTGTCTCCTTCATGAACTATCACCCTCAGCCAAAGGAATGTTAATAAACAGGGTGAGGGTCGATTTCCATGCTGGTTTTCTGATTATCATTTTAAAGGATGAGCAGTGAAGGAAAGGCCTTGATCTGCTGGGTCCTCTAGGCATAAACACACTCAATTATATTCAACAAATGGTGTTTGGTTGGACAGGGGAGTGGTAAGGCCATGTGGTTCGGCTGCATGGTGGAAGAAGGTGCCCCCGATGCACAAACCCAAAGAAAACCTTATGGCCGGAGAGATCAGACAGACAAAGGAAGCAGCAGAGAGTGGCAACTACAGAT
This sequence comes from Amphiprion ocellaris, assembly GCF_022539595.1. Classification (NCBI taxonomy): domain Eukaryota; kingdom Metazoa; phylum Chordata; class Actinopteri; family Pomacentridae; genus Amphiprion; species Amphiprion ocellaris. The sequence goes on from NC_072785.1 coordinate 18,905,324, forward strand.
GGTAGCATCTAGAGAGAAACATGGCTCGGGCCTTTCTGAAAGGTCAACTACAAGTGTTACAGGAAGAAGAAAAAGTTTTGAATTGCACAAAAAGTATGACAGCAATGCCTTCTGCCAGGTATGAAGCATCACTGACAAACACTTCAATGCATTTGCCCTAATAATGGGCATCTTTCTGCAATTCTAAACCTTAGCAGTTCTTCTTAGGCATACCGAGTTTATTAACAACATTAAACTAAAGCTGTGATGCCAAACACATATGAAAAATGTACATTTCTACAGTCACTTAGGCTCCTCCACACAAAACTGGTAAAGGGTGCTTAATACTAGCAGAAATTGGATTATAATGTTACAGGCTGAAGTTGGTGGAGAGAGCAGAGAGATAAATGAAGCAAACCGAATGTTTGATTTGTGTTGTGAGGGTGTTTACATTTTTTATGGCTCACATCACGCACATTTTTGAAGAAAAGAAATATTACTAATGGATAATACTAGGTTTTATGAATGAGTTAGAAACTCAACTACTAGAGGCACCGTCAAGCGTCGACCTGGACAACCCAAATCTGGACACTCCTCTAGTAACCAATGGTGAAACCCCTAACAGAGCTGTGCACAAACTCATAGAACTGGAGCTACATCCAATAACTCATATTTTTTATGGCAGAACTTCATTGCGGAACCATTTTTCTATGGCCATGGTTCCCATATGGATGCATAATAACAGCACAACTACCTCCCACTAAACCACATAAGACAAAGTAGTTTTGAACAACCCCAAAATGTTCGTATTGATTTGGTAGCGATTCATAAAGTGCATGTGTTTTTATATGTAAATAAGTAATGTGTTTGTGCATTTTTTCATTTGGTGTATATGATTGAGGATGAGTTGTGGATTTATTTGGAGCACTTGTACAGACTCTTAAAGACTGTGAGGATGAAACCTCCTCTGAACAGCTCTGGAAACAAGTAGTACAAAATGCTGAACAATGTAAGACAGAATCTGCACCGAAAACAAAGAAAACCGAAGACAATCAGCTGGATTTACACAGTGTGATGTCTCAGCTAGGTGGGTGTGCCGAGGAGAACAAAGACACTTCTGACATAACATGTACTTTCCTGGTGTAATTTGAATTCTAATTATCTTGCGCTTTATAAACAATTGAAAAACATAACTTTACAAACCTTTTGAGGGTTACATCAGAAATCTTGTTATTCCTATCCGAATATACATATGCAAATGATCATTTTTTGGGGGAGTGACCATAAAATGACTATTTGGCTGACTGATTTTCTGACAAAATTAAAATGAATGAGACAGTGTGCCACCCCAATATTAGTATTAGTGCCAGCTTGGCCACCTTTATGAAAATGATCTGGCTCTGACATTGACCTGTACAAAAATCCCAATTATGAAAACCTGTTGAAAAAAAAAAAAAAAAAAAAAAAAAATTATGATCTACTGCTGTTCATAACTGCAGTCTTTTTAGCTAATTGCAAAGTTAGAGAATATGGAGCATTTATTATTGCATTTCCTAACATTTATAACTACATTTTAACCAAATGTAAAGTAAACCAAACCAGCAATATGATACTTTTTTTCAACCTGGCAACTCAAAAGTAGTTTAAACCTTGAATATACTCCCATGTGGACACATACATGCACAACTGTGAAGGTAGTTGTTGTTATCATATTATCGAATTAGGTACCACATCATTAATCAAGCATATTGCAACAGGAAATAACCCTTTTATAAAAAGTACCTTCCTAAATTTAGCAGCGAGGAAGACACTTGTAAAGGCCTTGTTCTTAAGTGTTTTAGACTATGGGTTGCCAAATCTACTTGTCGCTGCTTTCATTCTATGCATCATACTATAGCTGTCTACATTTAATACTCAACTCATTGTCCAGGACGCATCATTGCATAACTTATGATATCCTTTCATGACCTTCATTAGGTCAATAAAGACAGCAGCATTCAGATACAAAGCAATGCTGAGTAAACTCCCTTCTTAGTTGTGTGTTTCCTCTCATTTGCCACCAGCTTATATAGCTGTGGTCCATCTAAATGGCTGCTATACAGATTGCCCAGGTTTGCTCAGAATAGCTTTCTCCTGTTTTGCTCTCTGGTCATGCAATAACCTTCAGAACACACAACAGCTTAATGATTTTGTCTCCCTGGGAGAGTTCAAAGCTCTGATCAAAAGATATGTAACTGAGGATTGCAATTGCTATTCCTAGACTGGATTTTGCTTTGTGTATCTTTAGTTTCTTGGTTGTTTCAGTGTGCTTTACTTTTATCTTAAGTCTGTTGTTGTCATGCTCGATTTTATAATCTTTTCTAACTTCATAGTGGGGTGCCTTCTTGGCCTGGTCTCCTTTGGTAAAGAGATTACAATCTTAAGGGATTTACAACTAAATAAAACTTCAAGAAAACACATAAATACCTATATTTGGAGAAATGTGACCAAAGATGTTGTTTTCTGACTGCAACCATTAACGTATGCCGACACTGACTTCTTCATTCATTTACTGCCTTTAATACACAGCAGATCATCAAAGTCAAAACAGCTGTTGTTGCTATTTGACTTCCTGTCTTGTATTTGTTGTGGCTGTGATCCTGGATAATCAAATCACAGCAAGCTAGACAGACAGTTGTTGGGCTGCCGGCTACAGCTCCGCCACAGATAATGTCTCTTCCTCTGAAAACAAACTGATTTTGCAAACAGACATGGTCACTGTTACTTGTCACAGCAATAGCACAAACAACTACATTTGAACTGTGGTAAATACTACAAAGACAACAATGGTGCCTGACAGGCAGAGAAAATGTTCCTTTCAGTAAAAAGTGAGTGTGAGTTATCACCTCCCTAGAAGTACCCGAACATCTGACAGTGCAAACAGTAAGACAAATGTTTGCTTTGAGATTGGCCTTTGTGGGTTTTATATTTTACTTACTTTTAGACGGCGGTGGCTGTGTGTGCGCACACGTCAGCCAAGAGAGACATGCGATAATAAATGTGAAGAGACAAGGACAATATAAAGTAGTGTGCAGTAAAAAAGACAGACATACAACTGTTCACCTGCAGCATGTTCAGACAAACAGGTGGAGCTCAGTTAGACTCTCCTTGTCAAGTGTCGGGGAGCTCTAGGCTGCCAAATCAGTGCCATCTATTCGTGCTGCTGCTGTGCTAATAATTAGGGCTGAAATGAATGGTGTAGTTTTAGTGTAATTGCAGCAGTGGGAGAAACATGTTCAGAACATTGGGTACAGCAGCAGGATGGGTTGCAAGGAACCCAGAGGGGAGAGAAGAGGTGGAAAGCAGAGATAATAAAGAGTTAGGTTGTGATGTACATTCTTCCACTAAGGCTAAACTAGACTTTTTTTCACATTAGCAACCTGAAATTACAAATTAGCAGAATATTTACAATGTCCCCTGACTGATGTGACAGAGCTGAATGTTGGTGCTCTTGGTTACAGATATCTTTGTGCTGTGAAGAGCGGGTTCAGGAGCTGTTGCATTTTTTGTTTCTGCAAGTGTCTTTTTTTTTATCACTGGAATTGTGCTTGTGCCAAAAATACCCCATATCATACCACACCTCAGCTACTTCAAATAGAACCTGTCTTACTCAAAGGAAGACCGGGATTTTCTCTGTGCATCAGCCCTACACTCATTTATACATGAATGTTGTTAAAAGCAGCTTTTCATCTACGTAAAAAAAATCAGTGGACCAAGACTACAGGTGTGCTCAAGAAGCGGAGAAATAACTTATCTACATACACCAATCAGCCTAATATTATGCAGGTCCTCCTCGTGCACCCATAACAGCTCCAACCTATTGAGCTACTGACTCCACAAGACACCTGGCGAAGTCTTGTGGTATCAGCCACCAAGACGTACAAAACAGATCCGTCACGTCCTGGAAGAGGTTAGGCCTCAAATGGATTGAACTTGTTTTTCAATACACATTAGATTGACAACGCTTTGAACTATTTCTCATGTTCCTCAAACCATTCCTTAACAATTTTTGCATGTGGCAGCGAATATTGCCCTGCCTAAGGGAATAATGTTGATGAAGAGGTGTAGGTGATCGGCAACAATGTTTAGGTAGTTGTTGTTAAAGTAGCACCCATAGAAATTTTATTTTAATGGTAGCATACAAAAAAAATCCATATACATTTATATATTATAATACATTGACCAAATAATAAAGTAATATATGTGTCATTTTGATGAATGAGTGAACCCTTAAACCTAAACACTGTGGAAATTATGCCCTTACAACATATAGAGTCAGAACATCTAAAGTCTAGATATGCATTCAGCATTCAAAGCTGTTAAATTCCAAAATGCCAACATAGGGAAAATCAATACACAATAACAACAGCACTTCACTGCGAGGAGAGAATTAGAGATAATTTACTGGTGCATGACCCTTAGACAGAGGAGTGGACCTGTAAAAAGCGTATGGTACATTATCTGTTCTCAATACATGCTGCTAAACAGACCTTTTTAATGTGCTTAAGTGCACATCATGACACAGACCAACAAAATACACACAGCAATTCCATATCCAGGTGCGACCTGCTTGTTGTATTTACTGAGGTAACTAAACTAGATAAAAGCCCAAGAAACAATGACGGGTCATTCTTTACTCCAGTTCTTCATGTTGACAGAAACCATTTATGATGACACCACACACAGACAAGCCACGAAACAAAGTCTGCAGTGAGTTTCAACGCAAAGTCTGACACTTGAGACCATTAGAGCCAAGCAGACAGCTTGTTTTATCACCTTCACGCACACACACACGGATTGTGGCCCGGCTTTGTTTGGACTATCTAGCTGGTCAACCCCTCTACAGATTTCAGATGAGCTTTTACAATCACCCTCCTCTGTCACCTTGCAACCCCAATTTTATCCAGCCATTCCATGGAGGCAACTAGTATTAACATGCAGGTGGTAGGCTACAGCTCTCCCCTCAATTTCCTCAAGGAGAAAAATATCTAGACCTCTTTCTTTCACTTCTCTTCTTCTTTGTATTCACTTGGAGACATCAAATTCAACATCAAACGTGCTTCCAATGCATACCAAAGTAGCATCGATAAATATTGATAAAGTTTGACAGTAATCAAACAAGACAACGTCCTACCAAAATCTCACTATTCCCACATATCTGTGCTCACTGCCCCATCATTCCCATCTCTCTCTCCCCTCTACTGTCATTATTTTTCAGCACATATGAGAGGCAGATGCTCACTCTTTTTCTCTCCTACAGAGCAATCAGTTGTTGTGCAGGATTTAAGCTGCAGCTCCAGCTCTTCACCAAGAAAGCAAAATGGTCCATCTATGTCTTCCATTAGTAGAGACATATGGACTGTGAACGGAGTCTCTCCTGATGAGTGCACTGTCATAAAGTGTATGTATGTGTGTGACTGCTCTTGAAGTCAGCAGAGGAGGAGTGACGAGAGAGACAAAGAGATTTAAAAAGGAATTAAACATTTGTCGGCGCAACAACAAAAACAGGAGCGCCTCCCATTTCTTTCACTTCCTGCCACCGTCACTCATCCATTAATGAGCAAGCTGGAACGGAGTGACTCAGCGTTAAATCAAAGCTAACTCCCAGCTTGCTCATTATGTCAGGGACAAGCTGAGACAGACAGTCCACAGAGACCAGCTGTCCTCCAGTCAGACTCTATGTAGTTCAATGACAGGACTCCCTACAGAGAGATGAAACACACACTCAGATGCTTTCATGGGCAGGTAAGTGGGCTCACAAGCACACAGCTAGAGTACAACACTTGTGGATGATGACAGGATTTTCTCTGAGGTTCACAGGCGTCATAGTTGATCTAATTCTGCTTGTGTTATGAACACGTCTCGCAGAGTGAATCGCGTCTTTTGGCCGTGATCCAGATCTGATCTGATATTCAATACAATTTCCAAGTCCAATCCGATACTTGAAGAGGCCTAAATGTTGATGAAATGTGACGTACCTGAGGAAACAGCTGTTGACTGCTATATTTAGTGCACCTTATTTTTCAGTGTGATCTGATGTGGCGTGATGATGCATCACTCTGTAGGAGTAGTGGAGTTTCCTACCATGCAAAAGGCTTGTACTTGAGTACAAACGCTTGCAGAGAGCATAGCCCGCATATGTGTCAACAGCCGAGTTTAACCAAAACACAAGGAAGTTTTACACAGAATTAAACTTAATTAGAAACAGCAGACACACCCCTCTGACACCAAAGTTTGCTATTTTAACTGATTAAAATGAAAAGACATACTGGCTCAAAATAAGAACCTACCTGAATGTCTGAGGAACTGTTTTTTGCTATGTTATCATTACATTTTGACAGTTTTTATCTTAGAAGCTATAGATCCTTCAGCCCTAAAAGCCCAGTGGATGCGTTTTGCGTCCAAATTCATATCCCTACGTCTCAGCGGAGTCAGTCTGGTAGTATTCATTGCAGTGAGATGTGGATACAAGTCAAATGAAACTGCACGACTTGACCTTTTCAGTAAAGCTAGTTGTTGGAGAAACTAGGAACAAGAAAAAAGTTGGAATTTACATCAAATTTAATCATATTTATACCCTTCATACTGTGACTCTATCTCCACACCCAATACTATGGTTTGAGGTTCTTCTTCATTTGTCAATGCAAAGCTAATTTTTATACTGACCAAAATAAAAGCTTAGTAGTGAGAATACTGTTGTGAAAACAGCCTACAAAAATCTAATCCATAAAAACTGTGAAACAAGAGCACCAGAAAAAGTACACAAAAAGGACACACATTAAATATTTGTAAAATAGTCAGTTTTTTTAGCTGATTTATGTTCATTAAAACTGAAACTGTACAGCCATACATTGTAAAAGCACAAATTATTGTTTGCAACACTAAAGACACTGGATGTGGACAATGTGTACAGGACAGTTTTTCTTTTACATTCAACATGTAAATGAATACATTTTCTGTGATTTCTTTTAAATATCTGTAATTTAATAGAACATTAAAAATCTTTTAAATAAGACCTTAAAAGAAGTATTAATCTTTTTACAACCTTCATTTACATAGTTTGACCTATCAAATAATGCCAAACATTAGTAAAATTCAATGAGTTTTGCTAAATTAATACAGGAAAAACTGGGTAATTTTATGGTTAGGAGGAACAAATTACTATTTGTAAAAGTACAGATTTTTGTTGTATACATTATTTACAGCTTTGGCTTGTTTTTTATGATTAATATGTATATTAATAATTTGACTTGATTAATATTACTCTGTAATTTACAAAAATAATTAACATATTTTACAGAGTAGTGGCTTACTAGGGTGAAATATACCTGTGTAAAATACAAGAGTGGAGGCAAGTCTACTAGGTGAGCTGCCTCTTAATACCTATTGTCACTGGTGTTGTTAGTTGGGCCCATGCCATCGAAAACTCATGTGTCCTCCAGCATCCTATCCCTCTTATGTCAGCTATACATCCACACAGACCTCCAAAGCCAGCTACATTCACTTCTGTTTGTACTATCATCAGCAGCAACAGAGGAGCTACAACCAACTCACAACATGTTGAGCCAAAAACCAAATATCAGCTCCCAACATGGCTGCTATCATCATCAAGCCAGCAATCTGTGTAGTTAGTTAGCGTGCTGCCAGCCAAGCATGCAGATAAAGACTCAACACATGGGGATATCAGAACATTGCACACATCTCACTCTCTTTCTCACTATTACATTTCCATATGTGCAAACACACACACACACATACACACAAACTAACCGTGGCCAAAGCAGTGACTGGCAGCCTGACACACAAGCATTCTGACATGCTCCACTGCTCATCTGAACTCAAATTCGGAGTTTTCGAAAATGTCTGCAGGCACTGTATCATTAATATTCCGCTAACCTGCGCCCTGACCAGCGTGCTCTACTTTAGAGACCTCTGATCACCTCGTGGGAGATGTTCAAAAAGTATCGCTGAGTTTCCCCTCTAATACATTGCGCTTGTGTGTCATACTTGTTTGCAATCAATATAAGAAGTCCAGATGCACGGATACAGAAGCCTGGAGGAAGAGGCCGTGTTTCTGTTACCCACTCTTGTAACAGTTCAGTGGGTTCGCTTTGGTGGTGCCTGGGGGGGTGCAGAGGAGGAGGGAGGAGCAGGATAGAAGAAGGGAGGGGAGGAGAGTGTAGTGTCAAGGGGAGAGACGAACAGTAGAAAGTGGGGAAGGCTGAGGAAGAGAGATAGTGCAGGACTCATTATCATCTACAGCAGTCGAGAGTTTAGCAGACATGAGGAGAACAACCGAGGGCCTCCATCTCTCACACACGCACACGCACACGCACACGCACACACACACACACACACACACGCTCTCTCACTTTATGCTGTCAGCTCGCACTCATTTGCTCATCCTTCTGTCTTGTTTTTCCACTGTCATCCTTCCGTCCTTCTCAAATACAGTTCATACATCTTATTTGCACTTTGTATTTTTCTAACATATTCCCCCCTCTTTCTCCCTGGGTGTCTCTCTTTTGATGAGAGGCTATGAAGAGCATACAGAGTTGGCATCAAGGCATCTGCGAGCTATCAGAAGAAGACAGGCTCTCCCTGGTTGTCTTGCTTTGCTACAGATTGATATCAAGAGCGCTGGAGGACACATTGTGCGCTGGCTGACTGTGTGCATGCTCAAAAAGCAAGTATGTGCGGCGCGCGTGTTTGTGTATGCATTCACAAAAGCAGGCCGGACACACTCGGAGGGGAAGAGACAGGCCGCCAGTTAATTACGCAAGCTAATAGAGCAGCTGCTGATTCACTCCCGTGTCAGTGAGAGTCACAGCAGGACGGACAGACTCGAGCAGGACATGTGAAGGATTAAGATGGACGTGCTGTGACTCCAGACGCACACTACATAAGGTGAAGAAAAGAGCCATTAGAATGATAGTTCAGTTCAGGGACTTCTGGATGGGGACACATCAGAAACTTTTTTCAACAGCAGACACATTGCAGGATTAAGTTTAAAAAAGGTCGCCAACTCGAAATGCTGTGAGGTTCTTAAGTCGACTTTAAAGTACAGTTCCGCAATATTTTGTTATGATTTTCATCTTTGAGAAACTTCTCTTGCGTTCTATCTATCGTCTCCTCCATATCCCCCCCGAGTCGTCCTGATCGCTTGTTTCCATGGCAACATGTCCTCAGACAAACCCTTCCACTTTAAGTTGACACAAAATACACAGCAGGAGTGCTAAATTAGCTAATTAAAGTTAATTTTCGAGAATGCAACCCAACATCTACCGTATTAGTGTTTGCTTTAACAAGCTACATTTTAATGAGGAAAACTCGGGATTCCGGATGGCACTGTGAGGCGAGTGCTTTCTTGACATTTAGGAAACACATTCAGCAAATGTATTATTTATTATTGGACTTTATGATGTCCAAATGTCACAATAATATGATCCTGACACTCTTTTATTGTCAGAAGGGGTAGCCTTAATATAACAGTTTTCATACATGTAACCATTTTGCAGTTCTATTTGAGTTTTTTTGTGGACACAATCCTGAATTTGACTGATCACACTTTACCCTCACAAATTATTACATTGCTTTCACAGAAGAATATGTGGCTGTCAAATCTTTAATGTCAAACTACTATTTTCAAGGTCATGGATGCACTTTCAAGCTGAAGGACATCAAGTAGTTACATTTTTATCACGCCTGATTCGACTGTTTGCATAAATAGCTAAAGGCTCAAGCTTTCTATACAACACTGGCACATGAAGTAGATGGCACGATTAAAAATACTGGGACTAAATTTTTTGCAGGCTTCTCATACAAAATAGAACTAGACTGCTTGCAAGACAACCAAACACTCTGCATGCTCTTAAATTTGCAAATCAGGCAATGAAAACTGTGCTAAAAGTAGCAGGCACATGCAAGTATACTTGAATATCTAGTACTACATCCACCAACAATCTCCAAAAAGTAAAATGTGCAAGATAAACAATAACACATAAAAAGTGGGAGCTGAAAATGGAGGCAATGTGTAATGGAAATGTGTGTACACTTGTAGGTGTGTGTGTGTGTGTGTGTGTGTGTGTGTGTGTGTGTGTGTGTGTGTGTGTGTGATACTGGCAGAGGTGGTTGTGAGACTCAGGGGAAGCAAAAATCGATGAGAATATAAGGCCATGAATGCAAAACAGAACTGTCCAAATACTGTAAAGGATGACAGAGGGGTTTCCCAGAATGCACCAGTCAGCATGTCTCTTTACAGTACCCTTACACTGATTGTTAAACAGCATAAGCAATGGGAGACACTGTAAATCCAAATCTACTTGCTCTCTGCAACAAACCCACCCTGATGCTCATCCAGTGGATGTGAACATGTCCTCAGTATCACTATGTACCAGTCAAACGCAGTCAAATATGGGGTTTCAGTGAATTACATAATTGGAAATTACTACTTGTATTTTTTTCCCCCAGAAAGCTCGAGGAAGATTTGGCGAGCGGCTTTGAGCCAGGGATAGGAAGAGCTGATAATAGGATGCGAGAAATTCAGCATGGACATGAAAAATGGCAACAGAATGGTGAAATATTCACACGCTAATTAATGTCTATAAATAGGAAAAGTCTGTGAATGTGTGGCATAGAAAAATGCTGAGTGCTCATCAGCGCAAGGGGTTCTGCTTATGGAGTACATTAGGAGCAGAGGGACACGCTGATAACAGGGGGAGTGTAAGATTACGATAAGCCTCATCCCTTCAGTTTCTGTGCACAGGCTTACGAATCACAGAACAAAAGTAGGGAATTGAAGAGAAAAGGGTTTCTGAGAAAGTGGATTTGTTGGAGCTGCGAAACTGGCCAGGAGAGGGCGCCCCTGACTCAGTGGAGTACAGTAGAGCAGAGCACATGCATAGATATGAATGCACACACACACGCACGCACGCACGCACGCACGCACACACACACACACACACACACACACACACACACACACACACACAATGCAGTGTCTTAATCTAATTCACCAGCAGAGGATATCTTGTCACTGTATTCAAAGTCTCCTCAAATCATACTCGCTTTTTAAAATCATTTTTCTTCATATCTCAGCCTTCTTTGTCTAGTCTTTCCTTCACAGAGCTCTACACTAAATGTTTCCACTCATGTCTCACCTCAGGCAGACCCAGGCCTGACTCAACACTACTGTACTCACTAATGAGCATCCTCACCCAGCGCTAGTGTTAATTTATGCCATCTGTTTAGCATATGCAAATACAGCAACACTGCATCATCCAATCGGCACAGAAACGTATCGCTCATGAAAAATGGACAAGATGTAGTCTTTTGCATCTACTGACACCACAGCTGTGTTGCCATGGAAACAGGATGCCAAGGTCGGCATTACTCTGCAAAAGCCTTGACTTGTATTTGAGACGGCTCTCGCGGCTGAATGATGATCATTGATCAATGAACTTTGGTGAAAAATGCTTTGACAAAAATCAGAGGTTTGTTGATGCACCACTGCTGCGTGTTCTCGACAGTGGAATCTATCACAGCGAAGACATTTTCACAGAGGAGCAATGTTTTTCAAAATAAAATATCTAAGTAAGTGCAGTCAAACTAATGCTGCTGCTTCACATGCAAACAATGTCGTCTGTGCACAGATGTATACAGATGCAGATATCATAGACGAGTGTCTGACTAAAATTTCAACAGAAAAGTTGCAGAGATTCATACATCCATATTCACAAGGCTATTATAAGGTTATTTTAATGTGTTCACCCTTTCAGAACACCTTGTTTGAAGACCAGTCGAGAGGTGAACCCTTAGGGTCTTCCATATTCATGCAGTGATTGCCAGCCACCTCCACTAAACACACAGCAACTCATCATGCCGGGAAAGTTAGGTCTTGTAAATTATTCCCAAGAAGTGAATATTTTTAAATCTCTTCACTCACTTTTCCGTGATTGATTGAACTTGCCTTGCATTCAAAAGAAAAAAAAAAGAGGACTGTTCTTTAACAGCAAGCCCCACCCACCTGGCATCCTTTGAATTCAGACACGAGTAGAGTGGATTGGGTCAGAAATTTTATGCTCAGAATATCACTAAAACTGACGATTTACAGGTTTGTCAAGTTCCTTATCTGCTTAAGTGCAGATAATCTCGCCTATATGCCTCATCAAACATTAATTTCACGCTGCGTGATGCCTCAGAGTTATCACTTATAACTCAGAGAGTTCCAAGCACCAACGCCTAAAACTCATAATAAGTTTCCGAGTGTCTCTTTGCCCCAAAGGTTGCTGCGACCTTGCTCTACTCCTCAGCATGTGTGTCACACCGAAGAAGGGTGTGCATATAGCTCTCCAGGCATACGTCTGAGAAACACAACAAAAGAAAAGTGCATAACAGAGGACCACCGCAGAAGGAGTTATTATTAAGATGAGAAAATGGCCATGAGACTGACAAACTGGCTTCGGAGCAGCATTAGTGAGGTATTGTTAGTGGGATGGATGGTGTGGGAGCCCATGTGCATGCAGTCTCTGTGCAGTCGAGAGGTTAGAGAGGTTGAGTCGCCAAAAGAAAACGCACAGAGGTAGAAAAAAAAAGTCAATATTGTGAGGACTGCGGCCAGGTACCTGAGTATATCTCCCTGCTCTTCAATTTCATCAGCAACCTCTTCACACCTGCAATGATGTGAAGAAGCCATCATCATCACAAGTTCGCAAAAACGGCCCCCAATTTTTTTGCTTTTCCCCCTCCCTCTGGTGTGTAATTGGAGAAAATCAGGCCACACAGGTAAACCCAGTAGATTTTTAGACTGTTTTGAAACATGTCTCTGCTTGAGGCAGCATTGAGTAGCAGCTCTATTGTAAGAATGGCAATGAGAAAGTGGCTAAATAGTAAAAAAAAACGCACAGATCAAAACTATGTGTCAGTCAAAATGAATGCATATAGCCAGCTGACGAGGTATGAGCTCACAAATGTACAGAGCGCAGACAAAAACAGGTAGACAGACAGATGTGACCCCCAACGAGTATCTAGTCCCCAGCATCACCTCCCACATACTGACTGGCTTTTCGTCTTCTGAATCAGCACTGTGTGTGTGTGTGTGTGTGTGTGTGTGTGTGTGTGTGAATTGGTGTATTTGGTGGAAGAGAGGAGGGGGGGTTACATGTGTTCGGTCCTTACCTGTGTTCCTGTCTGGTAAGATACAGCAATGCTTCTGCAGTATGCCTGGCAACACCTTCCAGGAAACAACAAAAGGGAAGAGGGGCGGGTGAGGGAGGGAGAAGTGGGGGGGAGAGAGACGTTAATATCACGGCAGCTCAAAGCAGATAAACAAGCTGGAGCTCAGAGGAGACGCACTGAGCCATGCTGAGACCCGCAATTACAGAGCAGCAACAGATACCCATTTCTCACACCATTTGCATCAAAAGGAGCTGCTCCCACGTTTATCTGAGACCTTTGTTCTGCACAGTGGTCAGTGCAGCGGAGCACTAAATGATGGTGGAAGGTTCATTTTGAACCGTGTGTCTCTGACTCGATCTACAAACAGTCAAAGGTGGGTTAAATGGAGTGTGAAGGCAAATATGACACGCTTACAATCCACTGGGACGGGGAAGAGTTAAAATATTGCTCGATTCACACTGGGGAAAGGGTGGCAGTGTTATTGTTCAATCTCGTGCGGTCGTGTCAACGGGCCAATTTTTGAAGCTCTCTCTGGCTTTTTCCACCTTTTCCTGCTAAATCAGCAGCTTCGCTATGCCAGGAAGTTGTAGCAGCAAATACAAGAGCCAATTATTGCACTACTCACAAGCCTGAGGTGGTTATACTAATCAATAATGCATGTTTACAATCTAATCTGCGAGGGGTTCACTAAAAATTTAATTGAGCCAAAGTTGTATCTGAGCCGCAAATATTTTGCTAACATCACTTGTCCTCTTTCATGTCTTGTTCTTGGGAAACACAGCAGAATCGACCCTCTGCAGACCTGAAAATCACTGTTTATATGTATTTGTATGATAACAGTTTTGTTAAGCTTTGCTGTGACACTGAATATCATTACTGGTGTTCCTGAGGCACGAATATGCAGGATTTCGAGTAGAAAAAAGGCTCGAGAACCAAAACAAAGACAGAGATGTGGAGGTGGCTCAGCAGGTGCTATCAATGCCTCTTTGTCCTTGCAGCTGACTGACAGGCTCATTGTTGTCCAAAATGACTTTCTCACTCTCTCTCTAGACTCCATTTTTGCCCTGTGATAGTGTTAACATTCTTTTACATTTGCACTTGCTGGTTATCTCAGGCTCCTCTGTCTCTCGGAGTTATTTCGCTCCTCTCTGGGACTGAAGAAGAAAAATCAGATAAGTGTCCTTTTTAATTAAAGCAGGGGAGCGTATAGAAAGGTACCTCTTGAAAAGAGAGAGAGACGACCAGATTTAAAAAATAGAAATGAACCCTAATGGCTCGTCTCTGGAGGACGTTCAATGAGCTATCAACTCACTATATCATTCATACAAGAATAGGGCTCGGAGCACATATACTCTTGTCATCGGGACTCATTTACTACTTCACCAGCAGAAAAAAGGTAATGCTGCTATAACATTAAAAATTCTATTCACACGTGTGTTAATAAATGTGTCATATAAATGTTTAATTAACTCAGAATTCAGCCGTTTTAGTTGACCTGACCTTCAGAAGCCCTGAACTCAACAATAACTTAACTTGATGGCACACAATGGTTAAGCAGGTATTGCCATTAAAATATGACCTGCTGTTCAGTGAAACCCATTAGGAGCTGCAATTAACAATTATTTTTACTAGCGAATGATCTATAGATTATTTTCTTGATGAATCAAGTGGTTGTTTGGATTATAAAATGTCAGAACGTGAAAAAAAATGTCGACCTGTGTTTCCCAAAGCCCAAGATAATGCCTTTAAATGTCTTGTTTTGTCCACAACCCAAAGATATTCAGTTAAAAATAAATTTGAAAATATTAGGAGTAATTCAGAAGACTAGTTGTTTATCAGAATTGTAGCAAATTGTTTAATAGTTTAATTGTCACAGCTCATAAAACCATGCATCGCCAAATGTACTTTTGAGGGAGTACATTTGATATCAAGATATCACGTTAAAACTGGTCATGACTCAATTTCCCAATTCAGCAAAGTTGCAATAATGAAAAAAAAAAACTTGAAGTGTTTTATAAACATGGAATTAGTCAAGTTGTCGTTATTTATACAGCACATTTACAACTACAGACATTGATCCAAAGTGCTTTCCAACAGGCAATTAATGAATCTGAACAGGTACTAATTATTGACTGCTATTACTCATAATAAATGGTTTGCACTTAAGTAGCACTTTTCTATTTCAATGGTATTCATAGTGCTTTACAATATATTCCATTCAACCATTCACACACCAGTGGGGTCAGAACTGCCATGCAAGATGCTCACTTGCCATTGGGAGCAACTATAGATTAAGTATCTTGCCCAAGGACGCTTCTGCACATGGAGGAGCTGGGTGTTGCACCACCAACCTTTCAGTTAATGGACAATTTGCTCTACCATTTGAGGCATGCCTTCTTCTAAATAAATAATTCTCTTGTTTGTTTTGTAGAAGTTAAAACTATACAAACGATAAGGCCTTTGAAGGTGATAAATAAAGTAAATTGCATTTATGTTAATGGTATGTATGTGATACTTCTGTGTTATAATTTTAACAGTTTTACCAGTATTTCTTGCTCTTCTCCAGGTTTTGCAGCAAAATGTTGCTCAATCAAATTAGAAGGTTGTGTGGTAGATACAAACTGATGGCTGTGTGCAGATGAGGACACCATGACTGGTTTGTAATAACTCCAACAGCTGCATGATGCACAGCTTTAACTGATGCTGCTAGCTGGCTGCCTGGCAGAGACTTCCACTGGAAGAGTGTGGAAAACAAGCTGTCAGGAGCACTTGTCACTTGCCTCTCATTTACGCTTTAAAAGGATTGGAGGCTGAAAGCAAGCAGTTTAATTTCACATACCAAAATGCGTCAGACATCCGTTTGTTTCTCTTTTTAAGCTTGTGTTGGGACGAGCACAAGAGAGGATTTGTGTCACCATGTTTTAACTAGACAGATTTACAACGCAGCAGGACAATCTCACGGACACATATAAATGGGACAACTGGAAATACAAACACAGTCAAGAAATAGGTTTGATATTTTGGGTATTTTGTGCATGTTTGTTTTCTAACATTATTCACAGTTTTGAATAGCTGGTTTTCTTGAACTAGAGGGATGTCATATCACGACTAGCTATACTTGAAATAAATAACACTGATCATATCAAAAGCTAAGTAATTATAGTCAACAGTTTTAGAGATTCTGTTGCAGTCAGTGGCGATCACAGCAAAAGAGAAAATTGATCTCTGAAGACAATCCAAAGCACTGCCCTTAGGACAAGAGGCCCAATCTTGTGAATGAGCATTCAAACCCCATTGAGCCAGTGAGTTAATAAAAAGCTCCATTTGGCAACACTGTTCCAGTTTACTATCACTCTCTTCCAATGGGACTGGTTTGCCGTTCTCATGTGGCCTCAGGGTGTAAGAAAAAATATTCTGTGGAGATCATTAAACCGTCCGAAAGTTGTAGATATTACCACGTTATCACCAAGCTACATCTTTACTGTATTTCACGTGGCATACAGACTGGAAACGCATGACATACAGTGCAGGGTATTACTCGATCATGAAGCAGGTAATAAGGATAGACAAGGGCTGATTATGGAGAAATGTCATGAGACCAATTGAAGACCCAAGTGTATTATTTTACACTACAGTGTAGCATCACCACTTTCAGAACGGCAGCACATCAAATAAAAATGGAACTGCTGAGCTTCTAGGCTTAAGTAGCACATAGAAATTCACTACTGCCATAGAGTTACACCCATTTAGTTTTTTCAAAGGTTTTTTTGATTTTTTTTTTTTTTTGAGTGATTTGAAAAAAAATTGCTTTTTTTTTTTTTAACCATTTCATGGGCTAAAATGTAGTTGCATGCCTCAGAAAAAAGCAGGTGTGTGAGTCCTTACACAGAAATGTACTTTTCGGTATTAAAGCACTCAAGAGAGACAAACACAAAGACTGTTGACACAGTTGCAGAGAGGCACAACCAAATGCATGCTCATTAACTGAGGTTCCATCAAACGTGGCCAACTCAGGTGAGTCATGTGCCATCTGAGTCTGTGAAGAAACTTTCCTCTCTGATATCAGCTCTCTGAAAACGACCCCCAGATATGTAAGTACTGATTACTTTTACCCTGAAAATCCATTTGTCAGAAAGATTGTTTTGTCTGCCTTTTGATGAAGCCAGCGTCGCAAGACTGGAGAGTGATGGTGAGAAACAGCCTTCCTAATTGAACTCGTGCATAAGCTGATGCTCATAAAAGTACAGTTACGAAATCAAAAAGTTGTTGCTGAACTTCTACATTTTTTCCCACAGAAGTAAGAAGAAGCAACAAACCCTGGAGCACACTGGACTTTGGCGTGAATGCCTCCGAACACATCAGGCTCCAGTGCACTAGGTTCATTTAATGGATCTGCACATGATCTGAGGCTCGAGGGGCCAACACAGCCTGAGCGGTCAGCTGGAACCACTCTTGCCCCAGCGGTGTTACAGGAGGCTCATGAAACAACTACCTTTCACATAAACATACTGTACACAGACACACACACACACACAACCAAGCATACAGACTCACTACCTTTTTCCCCACACTACTACTGCCGGGTACAGGCAATTATCACGAGTGGCAGTGTATAATAGGATATCTTGGCGCCTGCTGTTGAGGGGGAGAGTGCAAGTCTTGGTGAGCAAATGGAGATCTGAGAGGACGGACAGGAAGTGGAGTCACTCCAGTGCATTTCAGAGCTCATCCTCTCTACCTGAGTGCTGTCTCCTCCTTTCTCATCCAGTCAAGCTATCAAATGCAGAGATGTACAGATAGAGTAGATGAGAAGTTTTGCCCTCAGCCCAGCAGTAGGTATAGGAGGCACTAGCAGACAAAATAATAAACACTTTTCAGAGGTGGGATCTGTAACATTGCTGCTGCTTCAGTCTGTTTAAGTGGCAGCATTCTGTCATTCTAACACAGGTCACTTTTACATTAATGTCAGATAATTCAGATACAAACACCATAGTAGCAGAGAGAGCCGAGATACATCTACAGCGCACAATATTTGTTATACACGCAAAGTTTGACATGAACTATGTATTGTAATGCACAAAACAATAGATTAAATCTAAATCTGCAATCTCACTAATAATTTTCTCTAGACTGTTAACCATGGGGCTGCAAAGTGGCTCAGTGGATATCAGAGTCATCCGAGAAGATCCCCGGTCCTGCATGGAGTTTTTGGAGTTTTCATGGAGTTTACATTGGCTTCCTCCCACTGTCCAAAAACATGCTGAGGTTAACTGGCATTTCTAAGTTGTCCATAGGTGTGAATGTGAGTGTGCTTGTTTGTCTTTCTGTGCAGCCCTGTGATAGACTGGTGACCTGTCCAGGGTGTCCCCTGCCTTCACCCTAAGTCAGCTGGGATAGACTCCAGCCTCCCGCCACCCTAATGAGATTTAACCCCTGGACACTTGAATTTATTTACAGTTAAATAAACATTTTTTGGGGTGTGTTTTTGCTTTCCAACTGATGCTAAAATAAGTGGAGAATGTTAAATTATGTATTACACATAGAACACACATATAATAATAATAACAGATATATAATAACTAGGTCCCACTCCGACCGGTCCTACAAGAAACCAGTGCTTGCAAAAGGGGTCCGAGGAATGTACTGAATATGCACAAACCAGCAGTGGGGGAATGGATACGCTATGTTGGCTGCAGTCTGAATGAAAGTGGTATGTTGCGAATTCGCGACAATAGGCGTCAAGGGGTTAAAGACTTCTGTATCATTGTGAGATAGCAGCATGGCATCACTGAAATTATGACTACAAGTGAACACTATGTCAGCTGCCTGCTGATGATCACATGATTTTGATACTACTACAAGTCGACCTCTGTGGACTTATCTGTCGGAAATGATACAAGGAACAATTAATTAAATTGTGGGGGTGTTTCTGAGTCCCATCAATTCCCGCCGCCTGCAACATCTTTTGGGTCACGCGATTCAGTATCCGTACATAATGTACACGTGCATAACACACGCCTGTGCTCAGAGCAAGGTCATTTTGTTTGTGGGTACATCTATATTAAATGGCCATATTCTATGTTGCCGTGATTTCTGCCACAAATTTTTCAAGATTTCATCCATCGGGAATGATACAACGACTGATCAGCCTTGGTGGAGTACTGCGCTCTCTGAATGCTTTTCTTATTTCATTTATTATTGGTGATTTTCATTAGTGTGACTCACTATTTCTTGAACAGTTAAATTTTATCTTTAGAGACATTTTAAATTTATTATGGATTTAAAGTTGAAGGGCAAAGAGAGGGGGTGTTTTATGATTCTGGCAGATAAATTGTCTCTTCTGTGCTCCCTGTGATGTTTGGGACCAATGCTGGTGCTGAAGTGCAGAAAAAGCCTTCCCAAAATCATTCAGCCGCCTGTGGTGTCTATCCATAAATGCAACAACATGTACAATATATGTACAATACAGAAATGTGATTAGGTCTTACTAAGGTTTCCAGGGTGCTAAATCAGTCATGAAGACAATGCGTTTACATGTCGTCAGATTGACAGAAAGAAGTGCATGTCTGACAAATCTTTTCAAAAAAAGAAAGCTTCAGTGAAGTTAGTGGGCACAACACCAAACTAAAGTCTCACAGAGTTGACACCACAATGTCAGTAAAAATGCTGTTTTACAACAACAGCATTTATTACTAGAATGTATTGGACTGTATTAAAATAACAAAGCAGCCTTATTCTGATTCACTTACATATGCACAAAGAAGAAATAGTTTAAACAGTAAATATTCTATGTATTTGCTTCTGGTTTCACTGTCAAATGAACAACATAAAAGTGAACTTTAATGCAATCCGACAGATATCACTATATTATGCCATCACTTGAGGCTAAACTCATATTTTTCAGTTAAATTATATTGATGTGGAACACAGTAATGCAACCAAGTTAATGTGTGACCTTTCCTTGACTTCTTTACAACATGCACTACCAGAGAAATGGAAAGACATTACAAATGGAGGGGAAAATGTGGAGTTCAGACCAAGTGCAGTGATGCGTTTGCAAGGTTGACTGGAATTCAAGGCCTCATTAACATCTTATGGTGTCTTTGCATGAACTGCATGGCTACAGCATGAAACCATCACCCTTACAGGAACATTCTATCAGTGAACATGGCAATTTTTTTAAGATGAATAAAAAACCCTGAATGAATAACAGACAGAGTGAGTCAGCCAGCTCGATGTCGCAAAGGCCAATAGAAATAACACACTATGCTGAATAGAACAGAGCAAGCAATCTACTTTACCACTCTTCAAGATTATCATGACACTCTTCAGAAAAAGAGATTATTGCTTGGCTTCTGCTTATCTTAATCCACCTTAGATTTCTCAAGTCTCTCCTTGGTCTAGTGAGTTTCCTGAAATCTGCAAAGTACTGTAATGTAGCTCCAAATTTTATTATCAATATCATAAATGTCTTTCCCACAGCAGGGATGAGGGCAGTCTTCTCATACTTTATTTATAATTTCACCATGAGCTCTCTGGGACCAGCTTTCCAAAGGTGAAAACCACCTAAGTGCATTGTAATCACGGCATGAGCAGCATGCTGCATCCAAGGCCTCCGATTTCTGGCTTTTACAGCAAAATCATGTGATGTGGAGCAGCCTTGAGCACTATTGAGGTGTTATGATGGACCAGGGTTTTTAGAAATATTGAAAGTATGATTTTCATCCAAAAAAATTGTGTAGATGTCGCTCTTTCTATTGAACTGATGGGTAATGTGTTGTAATGCACAGCACGAACCCCCCCCAAAAAAGCCCCCCAAAATAGTGGTAACTGCAAGTGGTTGGGGGGGGGGGGGGGGGGGGGGGGGGGGTTACATGACTAGTTCAATAGAAAAAAAGAGAGAGTAAAAGTGAAAGGGGAAGATAAGGTACAAGATGGACACAATGTAGCCTATTGCACAAGGTGTTTTTGTAATGTTTCTCATAGTTCACATGCTACAATGACTTATGTCGTCAGCAGCACAGCTTAACATTTTCTTTAAACATATACAGTCCTATAAATGAAACCCCGGTGAAACGTTAGCATATGTTGCCCAAGCTTAGTTTGGAGCATTTAGACCAAACCAACTAAGGGAAACTGAGTAACTTAGATAGAGTAAAAGAAAGATACATTGAACAGCATTGGCAATTAAAGCATTAAACCTCTGGAGGCTGATCAAGTCTCCAACGCTTACCCCAAATTTAAAAGTACTGCTGCCATGATGGTCCTACATTAGTGTGGGCTGTTTTAGCTGACATAGTCAAGTTCGCTGCTCAGTTTAAGGGGTCTGGTAAAGACTTGGTTGTAAAAGTGCTGGGCCTTTCGCCAGCAGTAATGGTATTAGGACTTAAGTTCTACAAGGGAGAATTCAAGAACACTTGAAAATTGTGCAGGGTCCTGCACTTGCATTAGGATCAGATTTCACATTTTGACAGAGCGTTAACACAGGAGGCCTTAAGGGACAGGTTTATAATTCCATTTAGCCCACAAGGTGATTTGTCATTGACTGTAGACACAGGGTTTCAAAGGCATGCAGTTTCACAAGAGACATAGGCACTCATGCCCCTGCTGTGCAAACTTTCAAAGGACAACAGCTGCTGTTATGATAAAAATGGACCAATCTGGCCAACAAAGGCGACCTGGTATAATCACAATCAGTACTGATATTACAAACTGGGATCAAGCTGTCTGCATTCTGTGTTTACGACTCCGTAATTAGAATAGAGAGGAAGGTTGCAGATAGTATACCAGCTTGCTAATAGACCTTGTAATGAGTCATGTCTGACTCAGGGCTATGTGGCAGCTATTGCAGTACAATGACACTTGGAGAATGCAGTGACAACGTCCTGCATAGAAGATCTGTGCCCACCAGAGCACTAAGGTGATAAACTGAGCAGAGTAGGTGCAAAGGTATACACAGATACCCCCACACACAAAGGCTCACATAAATATATACACACACTTGGCTCTCATGCATTATTAGATTCATAAAGCAGTGTCCCATCTATCCCCTCCCTCTGCATTCTGCTACAGAAGCCAAACCCTTACAGGTGTAGGAGGGCATTTATCATAGAATGAGTGGAGGAATATAAAGAAAGGAACATGTACACAGACAGGAGGAAAGAGAGAAAAAGGAAGAGGACTGGATGAGTAGGTATGACAAAGTATTAAAGTGGGAGCGAAGGAGTATAGGACGTACAGGGAGAAAGCAGAAACACATCTGTCGCAGTGAGTGGATGAATAAGAAAGGAGCCTTCTGAATGTTTCAGCATTTACTTTTAGTCAGACCACGTTCACCGCTGCTCCTCTGCCTCGCAGACCAAAGTGACATCATCACATGCATAAACGTAGAGTTTCAAGTTTACTATGCATCTTCAAATAGACCATGAGAGCCTTATCGTGTCACTGCCAAGTAGGAAAGTCCGCACAAGCTTCCGACTGTCGACCTCTACTGTTTGCGTGGGCAGGTATGTGGATGTGCGTGTTTGTGCATGCACAGCAGCCTCGGAATCATACTGAAAAAAAAGCTACCTTCGTTTTCCAAAGTGCTTCTGAGGGAAAATAGAGTCAGTTTCCAATAAAAAAATTTTTTGTCCTTTATTCACTCGCACAACTAGTAGCTGTTAATTAGGCTCGCTTCTTTTTAAGCGAACAAATTGCCTGGTAGGATGAGTAAAGACTTCTTCATCTCATATGAATCATGAGGCTTTCATTGAAAGTCTGTGCAGTCGCTTGGCTAAGCAGAGGTGGGGATGTGGATGAGGAAAAATTCCCCCCTCCCCAAAGCTGGTAAGTGACATGTAATTTATTTTTCAGTCACATAAGGACTTAGAGCGGTGACAAGCATTTCTCACTTGCCACCTGCCATCTGGCCACCCACAGGTTCTCTGTCTTAGCAGGCTACATATTCATATATACTGAGCAAAAATATAAATGTAGCATGTATTATTCTATTAAATTCTATCTATTCTTTTTAACATAAGGGAATCAGCATTTGTTGTTGAACACATGGCATCTCTACTAAAGAATGGACATTATTGCAATATTGCCCCACTCTTCCTGAGGAGTTTGGCCAAGTCAAAGGAGTTGTGGATTTTTTTGTCACCAGTTAAACAATTCAAAAACTTTTTGTGCACAATAAGCTAAATTTAATCCTTCTCTTATCGTAACAATAGTGATGATGCATTTATAATTTTGTTCTAGTGTATTACACATCCAGGCAATGTGCACACACAAATCCGTACACACCAGGATATTGTCAATTTGATTTCAAGTAATTACATTTGCCTCTGACTGCTTGCTGTCACTACTACTGCTCTGTACCACTTCTAGCTACATGCATAATGAATGTACATAGACATTCTGTTCGGACCCCAACTACAACAGTCCGAAAATGCTTTTTCCATGTATAGACATATGCACACTCTTTCAAGTCTATATCTTTAAACATCAAACTCCCACACAAGCAACTGTGTGTCACTGAAGAAAAGCTGGCTGACCACTACTGTCTAAAAATAAAGGCTTTTTGTATTATTGAGTAAGGTAGAAGCACAGCACTGAGGAGTATCCTGGTAAAACTTGTAGTCACTAGGATGAACAGCAATAACTCCGTTGAGCTTCTAAAGCATTGCAATGAATATAGTTCCCTATTTTTAGCACCTCTGTGATTATGATGTCTGACTATGTGAGTGCTGGCAGCCAGCACTTTGTCACTCACAGTGCGTGCTGAGTACCGAGCATTTGCTGTGGATTCGGCAGCAGTGCTGAAGCAGGCATTCCATACAACTTTCTTTTTGTGTCGCTCAATCGTGGGAATCTATTGAAGCTGAGACATCAATACTTGCAACTCCACTGAATCTTGAACAACACAATTTGTCAATGTACAACTGACAGTGATGACAAGTTTCTTTTACACAAACAGGCGGTTAACTAGTTCTTATCTAGCAAAGTCCCCAGCAGTAAAAAGGGGCTGATTCCTGCACCATTCACAAGAGTCCCACTACCTGATTAATCAGATGGCTTGTGGGAATTGCACATATGCTGTTCAACGCCTTGTACACCGCATGGTATTACATAACATGTTTATAGATATCTGTGCAGCTTGCTTCATTCTTTCAGAACCACCAACTCCTCCAATGCCTTTTTTTGTTAAGCTCTATGAAGCTTCACTCTGATTCAGGATTGCCAGTGCTGAGCTTGGGGTTCTGTCAGACACAGTCAGTGAAGCTCATCCACCCACAGAGACTACAGTCGGCATGGCAGATACAGTATTACATGACAGTGCACAAAAGGAGGAGTCTGGGAAGAATCAAACCTCACATAATAGTCATTTGAGAAGTTACCCTGAGCTAAAAGGTTTTCTTTCTGCCTGAAATGCTCCTCATCTAAGCCTCCTCCTTAGGGAAAAATATAGGTGTGATGATGTCCAGGAGCTAAAGCAGAGGAGTGGTGGCCAAATTTCTTGTCCATGCAAAAGTGATGTAAAAATCCTATTGTATTTTGTTAATTGTGAACACCTACAATGATTAAAGAAATCTGCTGTTTAACACTTAATATAGTTAAAATAATTAGGTTTGATTGTCCAGTGTCATCATTTTGGAAAAGCCTCTAGTGTAAAAGTCTGATTCCCCTTCACAACTGTGAAAATCCTGCAGCCAAAAATGCTGAAAACACACCCATTTTTTCCACTACTGCATGCATCTTTTCAATTCCTGTGGGATGATTGAATACCAGGTTTCTATCCTGCCACATGTCAAAATTTATGAGTTAAATGTGTGCTCAAAGATTAAGCAAAAAAAAAAAAAAAGAGGGAGAGAAAGAGAGAGAGAGGGAATTACCTTCTTCAGAGCTGACATTCTAGGTGGATCCTCCTCCTCCTGCAAAGCCCGTTCACATGCCGAGGTCCCAAGCCAAGTTTGATGGGTGCGCAAATCTTAACTCAGCCCGGTGCTGATGCTGAGCTTAAAATTCTCATCTCGCTTCCACCCCGTCCTATAGCTGGCTTGCTGTGCGCACGCCCAAAACTGCTGTTATTGCAGGACTCAGACACACGGGGAGCTCTAGCCTGATATATGCAAAACCTGCTTGTGGATATTATCACAGTTCAGGAAAGTTAGCAATTTAAATCGACCTTAAAATTGTATTAACTCTGATTATTTTTGGTAGTATGACACCCTGCTCACCTGACTTTCGACAGTTTTCTAAAAATAAGCTTTAATTCGCCTTACATTTAATAAACTAAACTTTAGTCCCTCAGTCTTTTTAATCAAAATAAACTGCAATCACTGTCAAAATTACGCTTGATGTTGTATTAAACAAAGAGATCCATTGGCCGATGTAAAGAACGGATTCACCTGATCTAACAGGTATAAATAATCAAGATATGCACTGCTTTTTATCTTTTCTGACAGCCAAATCCACTTTAACTTAACATGAATTTGAATGGAAACTGGCGCTGAACGACCGAGATCTCGGCGTCCCCGTTTGCCTTCAGTTTTACCAAATTCTCTGGAGGTGGAAGTTGGAGGAGAGAGCAGCTGGAGAGGTCCGAGCATTATTCTGGTTATTTTGACGTCTTTAAATGGTTTTTAACTAACTCCTATTCTCTCTCAAGAAGTAGAGATGTACATATCTGTTGCTTCACCTGTGTGTGACGCGAGGATGAAGCGAGCTCAATTTATAAGCTACTGTAGCATACTTGCTAGCTAACTCGGCTCGCTTGCTAGCTTAGCAGCTATTGTTTGCTTATCCGACAGCAGCACTGAAGTACGTGTCTTCTTCCCTTCGACTCAGCTGTGTACGTCGACATGGCACAAAGGAAAGAAGGTGAGCGCCTCCATTGTTGTCAGCAAATATTATTTTAATGCAAAAGTCCGTTTTATCTTACTGGTTAGCTCGCTAATGGAGCTAGCTTGCTAAGTCTCGCGATACGTACACTTGTAGCTTTGTTGTAAACAAACGCACGTGTTCCACTGTCAAGCGGATGGACTCAGTTTTCTAAGTACGGTGTAGGAAAACGTACTACTACGTACTACTTGTAAAACCGTGTAATGGGCACAGCTGTGTACAGTTTACCGTAAGGTTACTCCTCGCATTCAGGTTTTCCTCCTCCAAATTTTCACGGAAAAATTACTCTGAAGGACTTCTTGCCAGTAATATACACCGGTCAGTGACACGTGGCATGAATTACATTGAACATCTTGGCACTGTACCACTTGTCAAGGGGTGGGATACGTGATGCAGCAAGTGAACAGCCAGTTCTCGAAGCTGACGTGTTGGAAGCAGGAAACATGGATGAACTGATCTGTGTTGACTCTACTGTTTAGTGCCAAGCAAAAGTGCCCCAAGGTAGAACAACTGATGAACCTCTAACAGGATCACTGACTCCCAAGACCGATTGACCCATGAGTAGGGAGTCATGGCTAACTAGTGGCAAGAATTACTGAAAGCCTGTAATAGAAATGTGTCAGAACACAGTGCATCACAGCTTACTGTGTAACTACAGGCTGGTCACGTATTCTTGCTGACACTTGTCCACTGCACCTACAATCCACATGTGAGCAGAGTTGGACAGTGGAGCTGTGGAAGAAGGTGACTGTAGGATGCAGTATGGAAAGAAGGCAGGCTGGCGGAGGCAGTGTGATGCTCTGGGAAGTGTTCTGCTCAGAAATCTTGAGTCATGACATTCATATGTTACTTTGACACTTACCACCTATATAAATATTTTTGCAGAACATGTACACTTTTTACGACAATCTTATTCCCAGGTGGCTTCTTTCAGCAGCATAATGTGTTCTGTCACACTGCAGAATTAGATCAGGAAGGTTTTGAGGAACAGAAAAATGTTCACTTGGCCTCCAAATTCCCCAGATCTCAATCCAGTAGTAGATCTGGGGGATGCCTGTTCGAGCTTGCTTCATATTTTATATTTGGCCAGTATGTCAGAAGTTTCAGCTTGGTGCCTCACAATGTTCATTATTATTATTTTTAGTATTAATATTGTGGTACTACTGCTGTGCCTGCATGAATATGGCCTACACTACAGTATCATCGATCTCCTATTTCAAGGTTGATGGTCCAAGCAGATTACTCCTTTCGTCCTTTGTTCTACAGAGATAAATTTGGAGTAGGTCACATTTACATAAAGGAAGACATGTATCTGACAATAGTGATGTGTAATGTGTATTTTGTGTTGTCTTTTTGTGTCATTTAGTGTTTCAATCAAAGGTACTCAAGAAACTTTACCCTGCACCTTCCAAATTGGATAAAGAACGCAGCCCACCACGCATTGTAGAAGCCCTTGCCAAAAAAACTCACGTGAAAAGAAAAGTTTCTGGAGAGGACAAAGCATGTGGTAAGATCACATTAGCACAACAAGCTCACATAACTTTTGCTACGCTACTGCTTTTTATTTAGTTTAATATCATTCTGTTATTTTCCACATTTCAGGAGATGCGGGGAAGACGAAGAATGCAGCCAATCCAGGCAGGCGGATGTACACAGTTTTACCTCCTCCTGCAGACTACAATATACATTCAGAGGAATCCGTCACACTTACCCAGCTAGAAAGCATAAATAGTGCAGAGGACCCAGCTGGTAAGACAACCATAATCTCACAGTTATGGCCTTGTGCTGTGCACCATAAAGCTGGGAGAGATTTATAGCATGGGGTTTCTCCAAGTTGTCTCTCTTTAGTATTAAAGTCACTCTTTTCTGATTGCCTCTGCCACTCTAGTTAAGGGAAACTGACAGTGAGAATCAATGGTGTTCTCTAACTCAGGAGAACTTGACTGCGGTACAGATGGTGGTTGAGCCTGGCTGATTCTGTTTTCACTTTGATCTTTCTATTGAAGATGTTTGTCAGGGTAAACTCGTATAACTTATTTAGCAGATAATTAACCCTTATCGATGCATCTTTTAGGCTGAGCTGTGGGCTGATGAATTGGGAGGTGAAATGTTCCTCACCCGTAATGAGTTCAGCTGTACTGCGGATAAGTGTCACACTCTGCCGTTGATATGCGTCATTTAAAGACGGTATTACTTTGTCTGCACACTCTCTTGCCATGAACTGGCAAAATGATCAGGCTGTAATAAAAGCCCTGGCTCATTAAACATGTTTCTGTACTCCTCATCTTCCTTAATGCAGACCTCCATCTACCTGACAAGTTTCTGCTTTACCTTAGTGAAGTGAAAGAGGGTTTATTGGCTTACACAAGGCTTCATCTCAGGGAGTGACTGACGAGGTTAAGTTTGATTAATTGCACTAGTCAGCGTCCAGGTTCTTAATTGAACACATTTTTGATTGAGGGGGTAGTGAGCCTTCAAGGAAAATGCAAACCAGAGTGCTGTTTAAGGTCAAATATGGTTTGGGATTTATAAAGGTTAATTAAACTGTCAGTATGATAGTATATAAACAGTGCAGCAAATCTAATAATAAGGATTAATGTATTACATATGAAAAACAAAACTTGCGTGGGAGGCCTGAATTACTAGATATATTTCTGCACTGTGTTTACACTGTAAATCACAGAAACATTCATCTTAAAAACGAAACAATCTTACTTATTTATTGGCTCTTGCAGGGTTCACTTAGTTCCTGTAGTGTAGGGGTCACTAACTGGTGGACTGCAGTCCAGATCCGGACCCTATCTTTTACGGACCAGACCTGTAATCAGTAAATTGTAACGTGATTTTAAATTTGACAGGTCACTTCTATTTTACTGCTGCAGTTTTTCCAGTGTTTACGGCATTGGTTATCGGCTCAGGAAACACACAGGCCAATTACCTACAAGTTCAGCCATCCCACGTGACGCTACTCAGCCAATGAAGTCTCTGCGTTGCAGGCGCTAAACATCACAGCTCTGCATTCAGAAACCAGTTGAGAGGCGAGGGACAGACGAGAGGAAGACAGACAAAAAAGAAAAATAAATAAAGCGATACCGAGAGAAAGAAGCTTTCTCAACTATAAACGTAGTCAAAACTAAATATCGTTCCAGACTCACCAATGAGCACCTCCAAATGTGTTTGAGAATGGTTGTGACACCATTCAGGACACAATTAAAAATACTGGCAGGAAAAAAAAAAAAAAAAAAAAATACTGGCAGGACAAGCTCTAGGTCACTTCTCCCATTAAGGAGCAGAGGATATAAAGGAGTGATATTAGACAGGGAAAAAATGTACAAGTGTTCAGTTGTTTAAATTTCTAGAGATTTAGGTATTGTTAAAGATGTGTATAAGTTGGTTCAGGCTTGTTCAGTCATTATTTTTTCAAGTTCTGCACTTTATTTTAAGATGTACAGTTATATCAAAAGTTACTCAATAATAAATGTTGTCCAAATGTTTTTTGAACTGTACTGAATTTATTTGACTCTACAGACAGTTATTGATTACATACAGACGCTAATAAAACTACTAGGTTAAATCAGCATATATCACACTAATTCAAGTTAGACATTATGATTTTCTGGACCTTAGCTTTACCAAATTTTTCCTGATTGGACTTCTTTGAATTTTAGTTGAATACACCTGTTGTAGTGTTTTGAGAATTAGGCCTCTGAGCTATTGTTTTTGCAGCTTTTCTTTGTTTTACTGTACCTGTTTGTATGCTACCGTTGCTATCCTTTGGTTACTAAAAAAAAATGCTGTTTCTATACCAACAGAGTGCACTACCTTCTCTTAAGTTATCAGGCAAAGCTGAAATATTTACTCACCACTTTTATTGTTTTTAAAATTGCTTAATATCTACTGCGTGGCAGAGGTGGCAATTTAGGAAGCTCATTTAGACTTAAGCGGTTGTGCTTTTCCTCTATAAGCAACATATAGATGGGAAGTACTCTGTTTAAATTTCATACA
Source organism: Amphiprion ocellaris (assembly GCF_022539595.1). Classification (NCBI taxonomy): domain Eukaryota; kingdom Metazoa; phylum Chordata; class Actinopteri; family Pomacentridae; genus Amphiprion; species Amphiprion ocellaris. The sequence continues at coordinate 18,935,408 of NC_072785.1, forward strand.
GCACAAAAGGATGTTATTTGTAGAAAATAATCATAAATATTGTTTATTTCTACAGGCTCTGTGCTGAATCTCTGTGCTTTTGTAAGATTTTACCATAGCTATCATTTACCCATTCGTTCCAAATCACATACATTTTCTTTGTACTGTCAGTACATGCAGCTGCCCTTACAAACTGCATTTAGCGTGCATACAATGGGGATACACAACTCTATCTTAAGACTGCACCTTAAACTTTGACCCTCTTGCTCGTGCAAAATTTGAAGTAAAAACAAAATCAGTGCAATTTGGAACAGAGTCACACTTGAATGCACCGTCATCTGTTATTGCATTTTCTGTCATCTTTCAAATGTGCGTCCAGTGCGCTCTCGGTTCTCAAGTTTGTGTTTTTACTCACACGAAACAATGACCTATCATCCACTGCACAGAGGATTGTGGATTAGAATAGACAGAGAAGCACATTGGCTTGCATATGCTGTAAAATGAGACCAGATGCAGCAAGGTAACCTTTTGGCAAATGGCATTCAACACACTATGTATTTGGACTTAGTAAATCTTCCTCTGGCAAACTAAATAGTGTGGTAGTATGGGTATTGGAACACATCCGACCAGTTAAACTAAAATGAGCCGTATTGTGGCTCGTTTTGCCCTGCCACTGTCGCCTCTCGGTGCATTATGTTCTGGCTGCCAGCCAGTCCACTGCTCACAGGTGTGAACGGGTCACCAAGATTTCAACGGGAGCTGGTTTCTTTGACCTCTCAGAGCCTCTCAAGTTGTTAAGGACAGGGGAGGTGTGGTGAGGTGGAGAGAGAACTGCTCAGCCAAGTACGCTGATGTTTCCGAATGGGCTTACATTTCGGCTGCAGTCAGTCTTGGTTACTTGGGTAATAGAACATAACAGAAAAGACATTAAGCAGTGTGATAACACTTTTTACTCAGGAAAAAGAGCTGAGAAATGACAGAAAAAACTATGAAAATACTTAACATCAGAACTGCAGGAGCTATAATGCTGATTTCCATAAGGTAGGAGGAATGTGGTAATTTTTTGTGTGTAGATACATAAATAATGTATAACCTGAACATTGGCTTGTTTTTGATTTAATATTTCATCAGACACATTGCTGTATGCAGAATGAGGGAAATTCTTAAGAGAAGCATGGACCGACTGTATTGTCCCATTCAAATGAGAGCGCATACCACCTGATTTTACTGATTAGAATGCAATCAGCTCAAAAGAAGGAGTATCTAATTACCGGAATCAGTTGATGCAGTGATTGGCTAGAAGAAAACTTGCAGTCTCTTTGCCTCCACAATACTGGACTCTATGCTCTACTGTTTTACTGCATGTAGGCGTTTCTTAGGCCCAGATTGCAGGTGCAATAAGACCACCACATGCGAAATATAACACACATTTTTTTTCTTTTAACAGCCTGAATACAAGAGTTGTACATTTTGAAATTCTGATTGAGGCTGATTTTGCTCCAGAGTCTAAAAGGAGTCTGCTGCTGAATAAATTAAACAATGTTTTGAAACTAATTAAGTATTTACTCTCTTGTTGTCCACAGAGGAGAGCGTCCATGATGGCAGTGAAGAAGTGGATGGAGAAAAAGAGGAACAGAAAAGAAGGAGAAGAAGGAAGAGGAAGCAAGTCTCTGGGAAAGATGGGGCAGCTCCGGTGGGTGAGTCCAGCACAGTTCGGATGCAGGTGGACCAGGGAGAAGAGCGCATTAGCAAGAACAAGAAGAGAAAACTGAAAAAGAAACGGCACAAAGAGAAGCTGCTCTCCATGGGTCTGGTGCAACGGGCCGCTGCGCTGGAGTTCACCTACCAAAAAGATGGAGAGGCAGAGGCGGAGGATGTCGAGATCAAAGCTGCTGAGGTGTCAGACTTCCTGAGGACAACAATGGAAATCTATACGTCAGATTGTAAGTGCTGATCACGTGTTTGCCTTTTTGGACAAAGATCATTCTTGCTACACTAAATGTGGAAGCTAGTAATAGTGCTCTCTGTAGTGTTTTGATTTTTATTCAGTTTATTGTTCTTATGCAAAAAGCTGCTGCCTGTCTTAGCTGTGCTTAACAACCACATAATTAATTCTGCCAAAAGCTCCAAAGTCTATTCATGAAAATTGATGACCAGATTCCATTATGATTGTGCCACAGAACATCTGCGCTTTTTTGAGACATTATACAACAAAGGATTCGCTAAACAGAAGCAATTAAAACACCTAGCATCAATAAATGGTTGAAAGTATAAAAGTTACAACTTACACCACTATCGCTAAAAGTACCAGAACATTTACTTAAGCTACATAAGCATTCTGGATCTATATCTGAATGCTGACTGGTGCTCATTGAAAACAGATCAACTCTGACCGTCCCGATTTTCCAAATATTCCAAATGGTATAAAATAAATTTCGTTTAAAATACAGATTATTTACGGCAGTCTAACCATACAAAATCCAGCTTATGGAAAGCAGTTGCTGTCTTCAGTCTCTGAGTTTTTAATCAAGGCTTTGAGCTCATCCAAAGAAATAAGTTCATTAAGCTGCAGGGTGTGCTGCAGATTAGGCCATGACCAGTGTGCAAAACAAGAGGAAGCTCCTTAGTCACTGGTACCTGGCAGAGCAGCCTTGTACATGAGAGGGACAAATAATACAATGTGAGCCTGCACAGATAGGAGATTCACCTAATTTGCTTTTTTAAAAATGAAAATACCAGTGTTTTTTCTATTTTAGTGAAAGTGTAGATAATGAAGTGTATCATAGGTGACACTTGTGCAGTAAAATAATAATTTAAGCATTTAAAGCTACTTAAGTATTATATATAATACTAAATTTGATGTTGACAGACCACTTCTCACTTCCTCTGTTCTCCAACAGCCTTGTTACATGTAGCCAAGGTCCCCCACCTGTCTGCTACCGTGGATGACCTTCTGGGCAGCATAGCCAGTGGATGCAAGTCTGCGTCTGTCCTGAATCAGTTGTACCGTCTCAAGGCCTTTGTACAACAGAAGGAGACAGACGAATTAGAAAAGGCACTGAAAGAGCTCAACAACAACCCCTCCATGTCTGCAGGTCAGTCAAAACATCAACAACTAAAATAAAATTTTCCAAGAAGAGCGAAGGGTTTGTTATGGGAACAGAAATGACGAGAGCACTGCCAGAGAGAGTCGGGTTTGTATTTAATTGCTGCTTCATGATTCATACATGCCTTCGTGCCCGTCCCAGTCCATACTGGCCTCTTCTTGCTGGATCCTGCCCCAACGACTTCTTTAACCTGTCCCTGCAAGATAATACTTGCCTCTCTCTGTCCTATTCTGTTCCCCTGAACACTCATCTTTATTGTTCATGTGAGTATACCTGCCCTTACTTGCCTTCATCGGCCTTTACCTGTACCAACCTGCCCTCGGTTTGCTAACATTAGTGCTGGTTGTGTCCATATTGCGCCTCACACACAGGTGTCCCCCACCATGAGTTAACTAACATGTTTCAACTTGTTCATCTTGCGTTACCTCTGTTAGCAACCAAAACATCTTTAGATCCCCAGACACATTTACATCTACCTAGCGTGTGTTTGTCTATTTGTTGGCTTGCTGGATGCATAATAGGATCAGCAGGGACTTTGCTGCTGTCACGCACATGAGAATGAGACCGACCAGCCAGGGGATTCAGGCCACTGTCGTATCGGCAACCTCTCAGAATGGTTGTTTGTCTCTGCCTCTCCCTGTCACCAAAATGACAGCGTGTAAAAACCTTTTCGCTGTGTGCTTGTGCGACTCGCGAGCGGAGCCCACAATAGAGCCAGCCTTGGTTGTGTCTGTCCTGTCCACACACACCTGCTGCACAGCTGCCTGAAAGCCTTTCTAACCCCCCACCCCACTTCATATTGCATGAGTCATGCTCCAGTTCACTGTTTTTAAAATGCGGCTGTTTTTAACAGCAAGAGCGGCAGCAAATTGTATCGGAGCTTTTGTCTAAGTTCAGCCGAACAGCAGAAGTACTTGTGAATGAATCTTTATAGTCTGTGTGCTTTTAACACATCTTTGCCATGTTAGCATTTTTAGACGACGGCACTGTTATTTCTGCTGCATTCGGCATCACATTCATGAATCGCCGCTGTATGAAAATTTTAAATTATTTAATATTTTTGATTGACGTACGCCTTTTTTCAAGCAGCGTTTTTGTATTTTAATGTAACCCGTATTCGGTACTGTATAGGAGCTAATCCGTGTGCATGTGTGCTTTTAAAGCCCTTCAAGTGAATTCGCTAAAGCTCTCCTCACTCTGTCTACCCGTGCAGTAGCAATCAATTGACTGCAGGAGCAAGTCTAAAGCAGATTTCCTTTAAGCATATTTTACTGCACCCCGGAGTTCCTCTGGCGAATGACATTGGCTTTACTGCTCCCCTTTATCCTGCCTATTTTACGTTCTGCAGAGGCTAAACTGAATTCCAACTTTTTAAGAGTGAAAGAAGTGAAAGAAACATCCTGTCTTGGGTGGCTGAAAGATGTGTTTTGATGAATGTGTACATGCAGAGCGATAGAAAGCAGATTTGCACACTGGCTGGAGATTTTGATATATTATGCCAAAAATACAACAGTGAGTGAGTGTCTTTGGTGAACACGCAGAGTGTTCCTGTGGTATTGTGTTGTCAGCAGTAACTGAAATGTTTCGCTCTGTCTCTTTCTATTTTAGAGGAAACAACTGCAGTCGTTTCTCTGTTCCAATACTGGATCACAGACATTCTTCCCATGCAGGGAGACAAGACGACAAAGCTTTCTACAACTCACCCATGAGACTGTCAATCACACAGAAACGGAGATGCCACTATAGGATTATTTCTTCCTCTACTCCTGGAAATTCTCTTCTTACACACTTATTTGAAAATGTTGGGCATTACATGTTAATATGTACAATATGTTTTGTTATGAAACACTTGACCTATGTTTAGTCTCTTTTGTTTTCCTTCAAACAAACAAGACAAAGCCAGTTCATCCTGAGCTTGGCGAGGCATTCCACCCAGCCTGAGTAAGCTTGATGTTGTCATTATCAGTCAAGCTGCTACTTAACCTCCCTGTTTGTTAGTTGTTTTTCATGTTCAAATGAATCAAACATTTGATTGGGTTTAGCATCACACTCATTCTCCTCATCTAACTTTCTAATTGCCTGAAGAGCAAATGTCAGCTCTGCTTGCAGATCCAGTGTTGCTTGCAGATTTTATGACATTTAAACCCATCCAGTTAACCTAATAGCTCCTCAATTATCTGCAGTACAATCCTCACAAATCCATTTCTGAACACACTGCTGTCTCCTGTGTCTTCATATTTGCAGTTACAACCAACTGCACGGGATTGATCGTCTTGAGGGAGGTGATACTAATAATGCTTTCTGAGCACATATTCATCATGCGGCTCAATGATGAGGAAGAGTAATTAGTCCCATTATATCATCCCCATAACTGCCTGCCTTTATCCAGCTATAGGCTTAACATGGCAGTATGTTGTTGATGGACCTTTTTGAACCACTACGAAGGGAATCAGAAGCTTAACCATCCGCATGAGCATACCTGTGTTCAGCTCAGGTAGGCTATTTTAATACTTTTACCCATCGCTCAAAGCCAGGGACCGAGTTCAGGGAAAGGGCAAAGAATTATCTCAGCTGGACAGTGACATTTTGATGACCTGCGTGAGTGCTGTCTGCCGTGTAGCCGCTCCAGAGGAATTTGTTCCAGAACCGGGACACACCAGTAGACACCAGCAGGTTGTACTATACACTAAAACACACAACTCTGAGCCTGACTGTGTGCATGGCATTGAACAATTAGCATGAGGGCTGCCATCTGTGGGCCTCCATTCATGGATGGACGCACCAGGTGCTGTGTCTGATGGAAGCTCATGGGCTCATTATGCAGACATTAGCCAGAGGAGAAAATAAGGGCACACATTGCCTGACATGCTTATATAAGATAATACAAAAGTGCTCATTCATGGACTGATGCACTTTTTTAGGGGCCTTGGGGATTGCTGAGCTGTCCTTGTTCGGTCCACCACTTTGGTTAGCACTGAAATATCTCTCTGCAACTGTCAGATGGATTGCCATTAAATTCAGTGAAGTTATCCAAGATGTCCACATCATGAATCCTAATTCCTTTGGCAAGCATGTCTGAGTTTTCACATATTCAAAGAAATGTCTCAGCGTCTTCTCGATGTGTTGGCACAAAATTTGCTGGGCATTCTTGCTTCCCAAACAATTTATCTGGCTATTTATCCAACCCAACATGACATTCATGTTTGTGGGTTGGAGGGAAAGGATTCCATGGATTTCCTTGACAGTTGTTCGCTTTATATTTTATAGCATTTGTGATTCGATTTTCTCCCACATAGTGCTTTAAATGCTATATGGTTTCTCTTTCTGCGTAAAACCCAGTGGGCATAATAAGTGTCGGTGGCGCCACGACTTTGCCGCATTATTGCCGGAGTTTGAGATTATTCATGATGCATGAGTTGGGAGGCAGAAGTGGGTCCTATTACCAGAGATGAGAAGAAGGTCATTGTTGGCTGCTCTCACTGGAGAGAATTCCCCTCGTCCGCCGAGAGAGACGTTATCAGCATAGCTACCTCATTATAAGACCTCACTCTGAGCCGAGGACCCCAAGGCCAGGGAGGATATTAAAGCTTAGAGAAAACTGCTGACATGGCAGGAGAGGGCATTCTCGACATAAACAGGAAAAAAAAACATTCACATCAACTAACTTGGCAGATTCAAATGGGTTCAAATGACTTGACCTCATTTGTGCAGGGTTATTGAAAGAGCTGCAGTGGTCAGAAGTTGTTGATGCAAACGTACTTTAGCTTAATTAATAATCAATAAGTCCTCATTCATTATTTTCCACTTTGTTTTGACATCAAGCTACTTTCAAACAGACAGAAAGGGATGGGAGCTTGCATCAAAATTTTGAAAAAGTTGCCAGATTGTCTACATTTACTACATACAAAGACTAATACACTGCGTTGTGACTGGGTGATATGGCTGAAATAATGTGGCAAGTGCTATATGATGTCACTGAAAATGTTTGATTTAAAGCAACGAATTTCATTCCTGTTACTGTTACACAATGCACCCCACAAACCCTTGCATACATGCAATCCTCAAACCTTAATAATATCTTTATTATTTTTTATTTATAGGCAGCTTCGTGTGCAAAATTTTGTAAAACAACAGCACATATCCTTTCAGTATGATTCCACTAAAAATGTTACCCTTTCATGTCAAAGTATCAGCTGCCCCTACACCTGCAGCCTTCCTTCCTTCTGTTCAGACTGACTTCTTTGTCCCTGTGTGCCAGCTCCTGTAATCCCCTTAGTCTCACCACCTGCAGCCTTCCTATTATGTAAAGACATGAAGGAGACGTTATAAGAGCTGACCAGACTGTCCTGCATCACATAGCTGAGGAAAGGTTGAAGAGTCGACACGCACACCCGGACAGGCCCCTCTGTCAGTGGGTTTCCCGTCCCCAGGAGTCCAGGGAGTGGAGCTTCACAGAAAGAGACAGAGAGCCAAGTGTTAACTGGCCTTGAACTCATCTGATTTAGCAGGAAGACCATTGTGGAAGGCTCCAGAATGATTTTCAGACTCCCAAGACTGACTCCTGGCTACATCAGGCTGCTGCAGGTGAGTGTGAGCCTTTGGTAAGTTCTGTTTTCTCACATAAGCACCAACATGGAAATATTACTTGACAATGTTTTCATATATTTCATTTTTTTTATTGCTAAGTACGTACTGACACCAAGGCTGTTTGAATGGCAGCAGTGTAAGTGCCGAGTCATTAGCATCGGATTCTACTTCAATACATTTTATCTTCCTCGGAAAACTTGTTTTTAATTCAAGACCTTTTAAAAAAAAAACGGCAGAAAGCCCGCCTAATATTTTGGATTTGATGTGTAGATTAAACAGTTCTGCTTGCTCTGTCTCTACTGAACCTTAGATGAAAAAGATAACTGGCGCTTCTGTGAGCTACCATTTGTATAATTAAGTGTGTTGCATGGTCCTGGTTTTATGAGTACGTGCAGAGTTTTATTGACAGGCAGCTCATGCAGCACATTTGTTTCATTCAACCTTATGCTGCCATTATACAGTCATTTTATTCAGTCCATTGTCTCCACAGATTCAGTTTTGACAAGATGATGAAACACGGTACTATCTTATTATGTACACACAAACCACAATCAGGAGATATTTCCAGGCTGCTGTTCCAGTAATTGTAGCACGGCTTATATTTTAGCTCAGTACTAGTTGTGTTTATCACAAACAATGGAGAAATCCAAGCCTGTGACAGTCCATTGCATTGTAAGTGGAATTGGGAACTGGGTGAGTGAGCTACAGGAATGGCTTTTTAACTGCCTGTGACACAGCTCCATTATAGACTATGAAGTTTCTATTATTTGCTCCTCTATGCGCTTTATAATTGTCAAGGGTCCACGGAGGAAATTGCCCATGTCGCAAAATAGATGAGCTTTTTGTTTGTCAAAAAAAGACAATTTAGTAAATGAGAAAAGATGGGTTTTTAATCTCTCCGGGATTGGTGAGGCAGGAGAAGGAAGAGGTGAGCATATTGTGCCTCACTCATTGCAGCCAGTTGTCACTTTTCTCTTTTTTTTCCAGACCCAGGCCTACCACAATGTGTCTGTGACGCCTCCAGCTGAGAAGTCCGTGCCTGGTGTGGCCATGCTGCTGGGGGCCGTGGGGATCGGGATGTGCGGCTACAGCTCCAGGCAGTTGGCCCTCTACCACCGGCCCTCCGCCCGTGTGCTGCAGTGGGTTGGCACCCACACTGATGCCGGCACAGTGGCCCTTAGGACCCCTGTCCCAGATGTAGCTCGCCGGGCTGGTACCAACCAGGAGATCCCACCTCTCTCCTTTGTTGGCGAGAAAGTTCCATCAAAGTAAACCGGTGATGATAGCTTGGATTTAGAGTAGCCAGCATCACAGGTTGAATTTCAGTAACTACACTTATGCTTGTCTAAGATTGTAGCTATGCTGGCCCGTCGCACTAATGTGGCCCATGTGCTCTCTAAAGACACGAGTGTGGATATCTGACTGAACCTGCATGCTGGCAGACAACTGGAAAAGATATCTTGTAGTGACATGGAAATCTGTAACTAGCACAACACTTGCAAGAATAGTTTATATTCAACTGCATTGTATTCACTACTATTAGACTGTTAAAAGCATTGAGAGGCACGAACCATTACGAATGGTTGGATGAGTATGTAACTGATGCTGGAACTTCCCAAAGACTGTTGCTGAATGTGGCTTGAATGAGTGAACGTGTTTAATTTGGAGACATTGTGTGTATTTTTGAGTCCTGGCATAGTAAGGGACTGATGCTTGGCAGTGTCCCTCTGCACACAGATGGTTGGCAACCCTCTTTCTGTGACCCCTCCTCCTCCTTTCCATCCTTCCCCAGGCAGAAGGCCATGTGTAAGTGCTTGAGCAGCCCACCCCAGCCCATGCCTTCAGTTGATTTCCTCTGAGGAGGAGCAGGTGCCGTCCATCAACAAGCCTTGGCGTTGTACCACTCAGTCCACAATGGCTGTCAATCAAGAGAGTGCAGTGGACGACACAGTCTGGCTTGAATCAGTGACTGGTGGCTCCTGTTCTTGGTAAATTTTCCAAGGATTTGGTCAGAGTGGTAAAGAACAGCAAATATGACAACACATATGATATCAAAAAACACTCCCACAGATACATCTTGCTGGATTAAGAGTCCAAATTTGCCTGGCTGAGACAGGCGGCAGGCAGACAAGGTAGAATGGTGATTCCTCCAGGATAAGCCTGTGTCCTCGGTGGAGATTAACCCTGCTGGAAAATCATTCCTGGAACACACACTCATTAACCTAATCTGGCATTAGAGAGACAAGGACTCGTGAGAAGCAGACAGTTCCTGGGCATCCCAACATTGTACCATTCCCCCTGCAGTGTCCACCATTCGTCTCACTGTCATACATGAGTGTATGCATTATGGTGCACGTTTGTGGTTAAAATGTAGCAGTGAAAAAGGGACTTGAGACTTGGCGAGACACTGAGTGTGGTTGAGAATGAGTGCTGTGCCTTACAGGTTGCTCGGGATTATACTGTCTTTATGTTGACCATAAGCATCTATCAGATGTGGTGGTGACACAAGTCCTAAAAGGGAGAGTTTTATTTCTCCATAAGCAGGAGGGTAAGAGGAAAAAAGAAAGTTCCCAGGCATTGTGAAAAGGGAGGATGCTGAGAAAGTCGAGTGTTTCATCAGTTAGAGGTCAGCCAGACCTTGTAATCCTTTTTTTTTTTCCCCATAGCTGAAGAGCCATCCTCTTCTGTCTGCCAAATTGGACAAGCGGCTGGTTGTGGCAGGCTGGGAGTTTTTAGAGCCCCAGTAATGCCCCTCCAGCACCCTGGTGCAGCAGGTCACCAACAAAATGATAGTAATCCACTCAGCAGGGTGGGCTAATGGCTTCAACTGGCATCAGGCACTGAACAATTGATCACCTTACCCTGGACACAGACTGACATCCATAAACAATTTCATAATGGGTGTATAATGGCCCCAGAATAGCAGGATACTCACAGGGAAACACACAGGGTAAAGTGGGGCATAACATGCTCTGTTTTTACGTGCATGTCTGACTTGATCTGCTCTAAAATCAAAATCTGAAAGAATTTGTCACAGTGCTGCATTCTACAGTTATGTTCAGGCGCTGCACTCCCCCCGGAGTTCTGAAATCGATGTGGGTTTGGGCTGGAGGCTGTGTAATGCACCTGGCTGGTTTTGATGGATTCTCTCCATACTGCAGTGGTGCACACTGAGCACAGAGCACTGTGAAAACCTATTGATCTCAATCAGAGAGTGAGGGAGGAGAGCTTGTCTCCTCATTGCAGAAAACTTCCCCTTTCGCTCAGCATTGTAGAGTTTATGAGGGGGAACTGCCAAGGTAGAAGGAATACCTAAAAACTTGTTTGCTGTTGGAATAAAAAAAAGATATAAATGCAAGAGATGTTTGAAGGCACAGTGTTCATCTGTCAGATCGCTGCGTGTCACACATCAGTGCTCATCCATCACAGTTTGCAAAGGTCTACAAACTGGAGTTCAGCTGTGCCCAATAAAGAAGAGATTTGTTCTGTTAGTCAAATAATCAATATTTAATGAAAAGATGTTGGAAGAGATTTGTGAAATAAAAGCAGTTGGCAAACATTCTGCTTCACTGTTGCACTTTAGTCACAGCTGCAGGTCCAAACAGATCTGTTCACTTCTATGAGGGGAAGTTGTTCTTTTGTACCAAAAAGAAGAAAAAAAAAAGCCTTTTAGGCAAATAAAATTCATGTTGTTTTTAATGTGATTGGCTTAAAGAGATTTGACACCGAGTTCCCCAAAGAAGTCACAATCCTTTTAACTTGTCTGATCTTATTTCTTGTTTTTCAAAGCACTTTGTAAAACTGTTAAGAAAAGCACTGCAGAAATGAAGTTTTATTATTTTCATTTTAATGGCCTAATCATGAGCTGCGGTACACCATCTGAAACCTCCAAATTACTGATTGCAAGGATTTAGTTGGTGAAAAAAGTTTTTAAGCGGTGAAAATGTCATGACATTCACATTATTATTCGAAGAGAATAGTTGTGTTTGAGTCTTCAGTAAAAAAAAAACAAAAAACAAAAAACAACTCAGCTGAACACTTAACCCCAGAGATGCTTTTGAGAGTTGAGAAGATCTTCCAACCTGTATTCACCTGTTCAGATGCGGGAATCACAAACGGTGTCTTAAAACCTAAGATACCATAACACAATATTTTTAACAGATTTCAGTCACACAGTAGATGAATAAAAGTGGCTGTTGGACAAAAAAATAAATATTGTATTTGCTTCAAACAGTACACTAATGCAAACCTCATTTCCTGAAGCCCCTATCAAGTTTTTTTGTTTGTTTGTTTTTTTTGTTTGTTTTTTTTTTGCTGTGTTAACATGTCCATGTGGTGTTTTTTATATTCTAGAAGATACAACATGAGTGAAAAGAATCAACACATGGTTGAGCATTTCCACCTTAAAAATGCAGTGTACTGATTCAGACATTTAGGAGTTTCATATTCAAAAAACTAAAAAATCAATGTCCTCAATTTACCGAGTGGGACTTTCTGAATCATAATTCTTCTTCAGAATCAGTCCCAAAATGTATATTTTAATTCTTGCAGTACTACAACTTTCAGAATCATTGGTTAGCTGGTGTGCTCAGGTGTGAAATAGAAGAATATGGTCTAAAGGAAGCAACAGTGTAGAGTTGCATCTAAACTATTTTAAAGCAGAAAGAGACTATTTTAATGGTGAAAAAACATTAATATGTTACTAAAACACAGAGTTTTTAGACCAAGAGGGACTTTAATGTCATCTGCACTGGAGTCACAGTAAGCAGCTACAGACTTGCCTAAAAATGCTGATTTTTTTTATTTTTTTTTCCATTTTCTAATTAATACTAAAGAGCCTATCTAAGTAGAGACTAATTGCAAGTAGTTGATTAATGTGGGTATAATGCGAAATAAAGTTAGAATTCATAGATCCAAATCCTTCTAGTGCCGGATGCCACAATTTGGTAAGATTACCAGCTTATATGAATTACGTTTTTCAAACAGGTGTACAAAAATCTTTTATGAAAGTTAAAGTTGAAAATATTAACTTTAAATTTTTTCTCTCAGCTTCAGGTTTGTGCATTAAAACTTGTATTTCTTACTAAATGTAGACTAATATCTTTGGTCTTTTTTCTGTTTGTCTATTTTACAAGCAATACTTGCATTTATGTAAAGGCTAGTCATTAAACTTGGGAGCCTAAACATACTACATTAGTTTAAAGCTCTCGCTGTCATCATGTGGGTCAATATATAATTGTGGGACTTTTTGTAACATAGTTGACAAGTATCATAGTTGACATTTTTGCTGTTTTCAGGCCTAAAATCAACATGAACGCCTATAACCAAACACCACATGGCATTTTTACAGAAAGATTCTTCTAAAATACTATATGTACAATTGATAAAAATTTAAATTGAAAGTTATTCATAAAGATATTGTAGTAAACCTGTTCACATGACATAAATCCACACTTGACTCACACACTACTTTGTATGAAATAACTCAAAGTCTTGCCAGTCTTTTCTTCAGGAGGAAATGACATCATGTGGAGCAGGTCATGTGATCTGGAATTAACACACTTCCTTGAGAGGTGGTTTTGTAATATTGTAATATATTGTATATTGCCAGAAAATAAATATCTGTTATGATTATCACAACCGAATAGAAAGAACACAATCAAAAGAATTTTTTGAATAAGCTCATTGTATTATTTTTTAGCTAATCGGAAGGTGGTTGTTTTTAATTTGGAAAGTTATTTAGTTGACATTTTAGTGATATCCAGTCATTTTTTTTATAAATAAGTGATTGTTTCCATAATAAATAATTATGGAATTTGTAAAGACATGATCATAATGAACGCAAAAACATTATATTTTTTTGCTTTTAATAAAAATGTATGCAAGATATATCCCATGGACTTCAAAAGTCCCTCCATTATATATTGACCCATCTTAAAATTCACCTGAGGAATGTGGGAGCCAAACTCTTAATGGGAAAGTAGGAATACATTACATTCAGTAAAAACTTAAAGTATGGGAAGAGCATGGTCCAACCAGGAGCTATGTGGTACAGTAGGTCAGTGGGTCACGATAAAGCTAAGAGCTGCCACCCTCCACCAGAGGCAACAGGTTTGTCCTGACAGCCGAACTGTGCCCTCCAGTGGACACATCCGACGCACATCGGAGCCACCGGTCATCCGTGGTCACAGTTGGCGTCTTTCTTTGCTTTGTTGTGCGGATTAAAACCAGGTTTAGTGTTTTCTAACAAGAGCAAAGAAAATGTCGCTTGGTTTCGTCTTTGCTCAGTAGCTTTTGGACTTGTTTCCGTCGCCTCTGCTCAGTGAGGACGCAGCGAGGCGGTGCGCCTGGAGCACAGCATAAAGCGTGGAGGAGCAGAAGAAGAAGCGTTCGGCAAACGCTCAAAAGCAGGATTTGGGATTATTTATCCGCGTTCATAGGTCTGTATCCGCTTTTCGTGGCTTGTTAAACTGAAGGTGTGACTTTTAACGCGACGGATGAAAAGTTAGTCTCTTTACTGCACTCTCTTGACAATAGCGCTTCGGGGTTGCGGCTGAAAGTTTTGATTGCGCGTCTGTGGCGCAAATATTTGGCCTTAGAGCTATAATGTTATGTTACATTAAGGTGAATTTGTTCTGCTGGTAGCTTGGACTGCTTAAGTTGCTCTTGATGGTGCGGATTGCTACCTCTGTGCTGGTTTTGGTGCATTTCTCCAAATCATTCATGTGCATTGGCAGACATGCCAACAGCTTTGTTTGCCTCATGTGGTCGCACTGCTGCGTCCTGCCTCAGCTTCTGATCTCATTCACCTCACTATGTAAAAACACTGATTTTCTTACCATTCAAATGAGCAGCATGAGCTACATCCACTTGAGAAGGAAACGAGGTTGGTGCTGTTTATTGCTGTAGTCACTGCATTAATTCTAAGCTGTGTAACAGTGCATGACTCTACACCCATCATTTTTACTGGATGTTCTCTCCATCTGTGTGTGTGTGTGTGTATCTGTGGGTGTGTGTAGGTCACCTCCACTCTGCCACTTTGGGCTGATTGAAAGTGCAACAAGCACCTGCAGGGCCGCGTCACAGGCCCAAACCCTATTACTGCAGTATGGGCAACTTTTCCAGCAAGGACGGACATGGACCCACAGGTAGGTCAGCACTCTCTCTCAAACACACACAATTTTGAGTCCACAATTCCTCTGTTTTTTCTTAATTTAGCTCTTGTCACATCACCTGCCTTGAATTTTCTTTGCTTCTCTGTATCCTGAAATGGATTTCAAATAGTTGGCACTGTGCACAGACGGCTGGCAATCTGTTTATGTGTGTTGGCCTTGTGTTTTAAGTAATGCCAGCACACCTCAAAGCTTTGATTTGTGTAGTAGTAGAAGAATGAGGACAGGGGAGGGAAGAAGAGGAGAGATACAGTAAGAGTGAGCATGCTAGAATTCCCTAAAAAGAGAGGGTGGATGAGGAGTGATCAGGAAACTGAAGACAACAAAAGGAGAAGCAAGCGGAAAGTGTGTGTGTGCATGTGTGTGTGTGTGTGTGCGTGTGTGTGTGCGCGCGCTGAGCGGCAGCCGTGTTGCTCAGTGAGTGGTCATTCTCCTCGCGTCCCCGTGTGATTCGTTCTGGCCCCGCCGGGCCAGCTGTGATGAATCGGCAGAATTCCCCAGCTCAGCACAAGGGCAGGGGATTAATCATAGGAAGCCTAATGCTATCTGACACACACACACTCACAGAGACCTCAGTGGACACACAAACACACACACACACACACATACTGCCTCACATTCAGTCAATCTGCCAGCCGTGCGCATGGTTGGACGAGCGCATTAAGTTTTGGAATGAAGAAATAAAAAGCAGGGGCGGTATGGGAGCCTTATTAGACAATCCCGTCATTCTTTCTCAGTGATTTGGCCTTGCAGCAGGTGGGGCATGACTTTGGAAATGTTCAGCTGCCGCTCTTACATCACTTAAGAAAAAAAAAACCAAGCCCACTTATTTTGCTAGTAGCGAGGCTTTTGTCCAAACAAGGACAAAGGGAGAAAGAAAAGAAGGAGACACTGTGCACACTAATTCCCATCACTTCGTATTGGTGCCACGCTGTGATGGGAAGGAATGCTGAGGCAAAAAGCGGAAATCACTTGTTATTGTGTCAAGTTTTGCCACCAATTTATTGGCCCACAGCTGCAAATGTGTCTCTATATGGGAAACATTCATCCTCTGTGTGAGCATGAATTTGGAGAATGAGCGTCGCAGTGACTCCACGGATGAGCAGTCCCAGAGGAATGTCTGTATTACAGCATTCATCTTCAGGGGCACGGCCTCGGTTGTTTTGCTGGTCAGTGAGGCCATGTTGCTCTGGTCACCTCACTGACAGCGTCAACATGCCTGACTGGTGACTACAGTACTATTTTCTTTCTTCGTCCTGTCTACAGTTCAGCTGTTCCATCAGTTCTTTCAGTCTGTCTTGTTCTATTTCCAACAATGACTCAGAAGTTTAAAGACTTCCTACATTAACAAATGTGCTTTGCTTATTACTCTTGGAAAGCGGTCATGCGTCAATCAAGTGTGAAGTAAATTTTTCAATGAAGAAGAAGGATTAGAGGGAATTTTAAGGCTGGTTTTTTGTGTGAAAGAATAGAGAAATAAATTGTTACCTATAGACGGGCTGCTACCACAGAATATGTTTAATCTAATGGTTAATTTTCTTCTAAAAAAATCAAAAGAAACATATTATTTAACCAAAGTTTCAGCTTTATGAGTGTATTTATCATCTGCAAGGATGTAATATATTTAAATTATATTAATGAACAGACAACACTTATGGTATTTGTGACTTTTTTGGCACTGCGTCGTCTAGAATAGTGCTTGTCAGTTTTCTCTTCAGGTGCTTGGGCATTGCACTGTCAACAAAACTTTGCACATTTTACAGATCACCATATTGTGATATTTTGTACTCCCATACTTTGCAATCCTACATGTAAATGAGTTGGACTCTGCTGCAGCCACCATTGTCTGAGCATTGTAGTGTTGGGTGCTGCTGACCAATGATTGGAGCCAAAACTGTCTGACATCATGAGGCAGCAATTATATAGTCACACACAGAAGGAAAACACTTATGATAAATTGAAGCATGAAAACAATTTTAGGAGACGTCATTTTCAGTGTCAGTGCTATTGATTTTCCAAAGTTATCGCGGCACAGTATTGTTCAATATCTTGAGGATTTTTGGAAACAATTTTCAAACTTGTATTTCACGTGTTCTTCTTTGCTCTGAACTGAATGTTTTCTTTCTCTTTCTGTAGCGGCCCATGGGGACAGTTTCCACACTCCACCTACGACTCCACAGAGCGATGGAGCTGGTGTCATGCCTGCTGGTCTCCAGCTTCAACCTTCCCCTACGGCCCTAGTTTCACCTCCACCTCCATTATCAGCCATCACACCCGGTGGAAAGAGATCACAGCACAGCAACCCGACCACTCCCAGCACTCCCATTCCCCCTCCTGAGTGGAGGCCTCCTCAACCAGCAAAGAGCTCCACAGTTGGTTCTGGAGTTAGCCCAGTGCACAACAAACCAGGAAGTACTGCAGCAGCCAGAGGGCAGGCTGTTTTGGGGGGGAGTGGAAGTCCACCTACCTCGACTCCAAGGACTCCAGGCTCTCAGGGGAAGAGTGTGGCTGTCAAACCGACAAAAAGTCCTACTTTTCAGTGTAACGCCTCACCTGTGGTGGAAAGCTCTTTGAGGCTGAACTGGAGGGAAACGGACAGTGGTCTGAGTCAATCTCTGCCAATTCCTGAAGTGAAGGACAACCAAGGCGAAGAACTGGAGAAGCTGCTGGAGGAGTGTAGGAGCACACTGGGAATCACTACCAGTCAGGGCGAGACCATAAACACAGCAGGCAAGAGTAAAATTAGTCCGTCCTAGTAGTGGTATTTCAGTTTCCAGTACATTTTCCCCACTTTGTAAGTGTTGGAATAATAAACAGGCCTACAGAGTTTTTGTTTGCGTACTATTCATTTCATTGCAGGCCCAATATTTCCCCTGTTTTAAGAAGGGCAAGTTCTTTTCCTTGACATTTTCTAGTATTTGATATGCATGCGATGTCTTCTGACATTTCTGTATCCTTCCCTCAGAGATACTGCAGCATCTGCTGACAGAAATGAAGAGTTTGAAGAGTACTTTGCAGGTGAGATGTGTGACAAACTTTTCCCTCTCAATTTTTAGCTGTGTTGGGTTTAGCTGGGTTGTTGTGGTACTAATTGTTACAGATTTTGAACTAGTCTGACTGAATGGATGCAGACTGTTTCATGTGGGACGTCTCCTCACACCTCCTATCCGTGCGTTAGCATTTTCAAACCTCGACAAAACCTCAGAGCATCGATGTGATACAATGAGATGTGATTATATCAGTTTACATCTAGATTAGCGATGTATCGAATGTGGTTTTAGTAGAGTGGCATGGCCAAAACAACTTGAAAAATGTCCAGAGTTCATACAGGACTGATGGCTGCTTTTATCCATTTTCTGACCTGGCCTACGTCAGCTAGAGTTGACTGGCCACATCTTTTTATTCCAGCAGTGGTATTCACTAGTAGTGTTGACTTGACCAATGTATTGATCCATTCCACTTCACACAAGGTTCTATCAGTTCAATAAATTTATTCAAGAACCGGATACAACTGCTAGTCATCTGTGGTTTTACTGAGTCCACAGTAAAAGTGTAGGCAGGCCTCACTTCAAGGGCACTGACGGTCCTATCATGTTTGTCTTTTAGGAAAAGTTATATCAAACAGTTAGTTATGTATGTCTCTTGCTGGTTTTCTTGCATTTTTGTGGGGAATTGGCTTTTTTAATAGCAGTGCTTACCTCCCCACAGGTGCAAATGAGCTCCATGGCGCTATTTTACAGCAGCACTGTCACTGCATCCTGAGGTTAACACCAGCCAACATGACTGTGATTGGTTCAACCAAATACAAACAAAGCAGATTGTTTTTTTCCCTTATAGCAGAATGATTATAAAGTGCAGTCAGACCATTCCCCAGTGCTGACATAGCACTCACTACAAAATTATATTAAAGAGAGTTTGGCAAACGGTCACTTTGTGTCACATAGCTTGATCCATCACTTTGTCAGTGCTGAAGAATGATCTGACAGCGCCTTATCATTTTACTATAGAGGGGAAAATCCTCTGGATTGATTGTATTTCTTTAAACCAATCACAGTTGTCTTGGGTGGTTGTAATCGCAGGATGCAGCTATGGGGCCCGTGAAAACAGTGATGAGGGGAATTGTTTTGGTGGAACATTTGCATTCAGGGAAGCCAGCATTGTCATTAAAATGGATAATTCACTAAAAGAACCAGGCAGGCTTGCCTTATTGCACGATCTAGTCCTCTGCATAACTTGCAATTTTCAGTGTGTGGGTTGCTAGTTGGGAGGTTGTTGTTGCTGTTTCCCGAAGCGGAGGGGGATTTTGAAACCAATAACATGCAGATAGTGGCAGTCGTATACCTGAATATCACATCCAGTTCAGCAGACCAGGATCACACTGACGGAGGGGACACCTCAGTCTACTAAAGATTGATGTTTTTAAATCCTCATTTTAGAATCTGCTTTGTTTTACTTACCAAAATGCACTTTTTCTATTATTAGTCCTGTTTTTCTTTCATCAAAAACACTTTATGCCAACACAATTGAATGAATAAAGTAGATACAAATGTAAACAGGAAGTCATGCACAAGTCA
The DNA here is from genome assembly GCF_022539595.1 of Amphiprion ocellaris. Lineage (NCBI taxonomy): Eukaryota > Metazoa > Chordata > Actinopteri > Pomacentridae > Amphiprion > Amphiprion ocellaris. Next base: position 18,954,827 of record NC_072785.1, read on the forward strand.
GCGTACTACTCATGACCTTTGAGGCAGGAGATAACACCAACACACACATTCTGTCACACGCCAACCCTTCCACCCCCCATCACAATAGGCCTTGGAATGGGCCCCGCTAGGCCCCCTGGGAGCTGCAGCTTTGCTAATGAAGGTCTTCCTGTCCAGTGCTTCTCCTGAGAGGCCCAAAAGAGGACAATGATTGAGATCGTCTTCTGTCTAAGAAGATAGAGTAGATCAAAGATGATTGCTTATGATTGTGATCAAGTCTTTAATGCTAGCAGAACACCTGTTGCTTTTATTGCTGTGGATTAAAAATAAGTTTGAAGGAAAGATTTTAGTCCTCTTTGTTGGACTCTTGGTGAAATACACTTGTCCACTAGGGACCCACTGGCTTTTTTGGACTGACTCTTTATTGGGACCAAAACCAAAAATGCAATGACCTAAGCACAGTAAAAGTTATATAGAAATCTGCAGAAATTCTTCAGTCCAATTTTTTGGGCGTTTCATACTCATATGAGGATGGTGATGTTCTTTGGTAATTTCCTGTGAGCCATTCCTTCCAACTCCTGACCCTCCCTTATGAGGATTGTAGCTAGAGGCTCCCAGCTTCCTCTAGATCTGCCACAGATTATAACAGCTGGAACATGGCCTACGGGGTCCCTCCCTTATCCCCATCTCTTTACCTCCTTTTTTCCCCCCTTGGTGACTGTCTTCCCTTCTTTTATTTTGGCATGCATTTGAATCAGAATGATTTTAATTGCATATTTGTAAGTACAAATCTGGCTCACAGGGCCATCCTGGCTCTACTGCTCCACACCTCCTTCATGTCAACTCTCTCTACTTGATATTCAATCTCACTGCCTTCTGTTTTTTTCCTGCTTCATCCTTCTTTCACTTTCCCACATCCCTATAAGAGACTTAGAAATATAAGCTTTGCCCGGGCCAGCTGAACCTCAGAGAGACTGTGGTGTAGCGCTGAGAGGTAGCCGTGTTATGGAAATGGGGGCAATCCAACACTGTGTTTACATGGGCCCTCAGTAGGGTGATATAAGCTAGCATGGCTCGACTTTATGAACCCGCTCAGTCTGCTCTGCTGTCCTGGGATCCTTTTTTTTTTTTTTATGTGGAGAGCCAGAGAAGGGGAGTACAGTACGGAGGAGGGGGTTCACATTCGGCTGTTCGGGAGACAAAACGTGTTTTGTTTTGTACTGTGCGTCGAGGTAGCGGGGGCTGAGGGCTGCTGCTTGCAGTCACTGACTGGCCATGCGTTTTTGTGTGTGCACTGCACGTGAGATGCAAGACTCACAAACACGTACAGATGCATTGAGAGTCTTGGCTTCAGAGGACAGCCTTCCCTCCTCCTCCTTCGACTCCCTCCCTTTACTGTGCCTCTTTGCCTGTTTCTTTCTCCATCAGAGAGCTGACCGCTGCACCCTGAGAACTCAAACAATTACTCTACGACTTCTGCTGCAGTGGTACTCTCTATCTGATCCCTCTCTTCCTTTTTACTTTTTCTACCTTTCTTCTATCTCACTTCCTTCCCTCCTACTCTGCGCTTCCACCTCATCCATCTCTTTATCTGACCTCAGCTTGCTTAAGCCTTTTTCTTTAACTCTGACCCCTTTTTTGACCTTTTTTCCATGTAATTTAAGAAGCCATTATTCCAGTCACAGTCTGACAGTTAAGCCTGTCTTACGTGCTTTGTTCATCTGTCTTCATCGCCTCTTTCCCAAAATGCCCACGTCTTTCTCCATCTATCCCACAGTTAAAATATATTTTCAATGTACTGTACTGTAGTTAAATCGAATGCTGAAAAACACATGATTACCCAATGTGCAACAGACTCATGAGGATGTTATCCAATGTACCATCTGTCTGTGCTTATGTGCACAACCAGTCTTCAATTGTCTTAACCAACAAGAATGAAAACACCCCATTCATGGCTCAGCAGTGGGTGTGTGTGGGTGGCTGGTCAGATTTGCACTCCCTCCAGGAGATTTAGTCGATCTCAAAGGCCTGCCTTGGAATCAGTTCCAGGTGACTGCTGCTGGAGATTTCCAAGAAGGTTCTCCCTGCTCTCTTTTCTCCTCGCTAGGCTGCTCCGGCAAAACAGGCCCAAAAAGGCCCCAAATCCAGAGGCCTCTAAGGCTGGTCACATGTAGAATGAAGATTTAGTAAGTCTGGGAGGAGGCCTAGTGTATGTGCAGTGCATGGTAAATAGCAGAGACTTAGGAAACTTTGCTGTGATAACTACAGTTATTTTGTGCTGTACGTGTGTGTGACTGCTATGGAGGGAGTGAAATGTCTTGATAGGAGTTGAATACATTTTATTTTTTTTAGGGCCAATACTGATTATTTATAATCAACAGGGCTGATAATCAATATTTGGCATCAATAAAAATTTTATTCTTTGTATTAAGATTTAGAATAACACAAAACTTTTTTTTTGTTTACGTTTTTCATATGGTTAATTATGAAATAACTTTTCCATTAGTGTTGATCGACCATGACTCATCAGTCAGATAGTTGGTGACTACAAATAGAGAAAAGTGGTATAAGTTAGAATCGAATTTTTTAAATTAGAAATCAGTTAAAAAAACATTCACTCTACAGATAATTGGAAAAATGCAAAATATGGGCTCTGATGATCAGCTAAACTGATAATCGTTTGACTCCTTGTCTTTAAATGTGGAGTGGATTCAGTCATTTTAGAATACACACTACAAGCTGTGTAAATCTGGAGAAACATTAGTGTTTGCATGATTCTCGACATATTTGTTAGAAAGACTGGGTATGGAGGTGAAGTAGGGACAGATGGTTGGACCACACACTCACACATACACACTCAGCGCACAATCTCCAAGTGTGCTGGACCCATTCCAAGAATCGTCAGGAACTAAGATGTGCATCAAGAGTAAAGACAAGTGTGTGTGCTTGTCATGGCTGGATACCACATCTGGTCTTGCAGTGGGGCACCAGGTCAGGTCTTGAGGGACTAAGTGAGTGTGTGTCTAAAGACTGACAATCCACACCCTTATCTCAGTGTGAACTGAGGAGCGCCCCTTCCTGTTTCCTTAAACAGACATGCTCCAGTTGGAGTGTCCACATTGAGATAACAAAGGCTCTGTGAAGACAAGATCCTTCAAGTCCAAGTGGGTGTTTTTAGTTTAACTTAATACAGAACTTGCAGAACTCCAAACAGTAACCGCTATCCTGATACCCATTTGACGTGTGCTGGCAGGGAGAGTGTATGGACGTGTGTGAGAAAACGTCACAATGTGGTTTGGTGTTGAGGTAAAAGAATAAGCGAGGTGTATTTGTGGGAAAGAAGAAGGGAATATGATGTGTGTGTGTGTGTGTGTGTGTGTGTGTGTGTGCGTGTGTGCGTGCGTGCGTGCGTGCGTGCGTGCGTGCGTGCGTGCGTGCGTGCGTGCGTGCGTGCGTGTATCCACCGTAATCAAGTCCAGCTGTGGTCTTGAGTCACTGGTCAGATGAAGGAGCGACTTGGCTCAGACGTCGCCTCCTCCTCCACATCTCCATCCATTCTTCATCTAATTACCAACCTTGCCGACCCCTGGGCTCCTCAGCACTCCATCACAAGCTTGCATTGCTCCACAGTCTGTGCCTCCATTAAGTCTGTGTGTGATTTCAACCACTTTTATTGTCCTCACTCTCTTCTTTTCCATTTTTTCACCTCCCCCCTACCTCTCCTTTTATGATGATGGTTGCTTAACATTTTTTAATAGTCTGGTATCATTTACCTCTTGGCTTCGGTGGTTCTGAAAGCTTCTTTTGATGTCTGGGGTAGTGTTTGTGCATGTCTGAGGCTTGACTACTCAAAGAATGAAAACTGGAAACTTTTTTCTGCATCGCTCATCCTCAAAGATGTGAAAGTGTTTCCGTGTAAGATCCTCATTTCTAAATGGTGACAAAAAAAAAACAAAACTGTTATTGGATTGCAGCCACAGTGATGTAGACACAGAATGTAGTTTCACAATGCAAATCTTGGCTCGGCTCCGAAAATGTTGCTCAAATCTGTGTTTATTTTTTTCTGTGTCCCAACTTGTAAATGTTATTATTTCTAAAGAAAAAGTGAGTGAAACACTTTTGGCTCATGATTCAGTTATGCCTCATTAGAGATGTGTTGCCAGTCCCGGCTCTCTTGGCTTGCTGGGGCTTGCTGTTCAGTTCAGTTCAACTTGTTGTCTTCTAATGAGTCTAAATGAATATTTGATTGTTCATTTGATTACAGTCAGTGTCTGCACTGCAGAGGATTCAGCTATGCTTGGTTTTGGCAATCAGATCCAGTTAAGATACTTGAATAGGAAAAATGTCTTTGTCTGCACTGTGTGATGGTTATCCCTTTTAACTTTCCATCTCACAGTATCATGGGATTAAAAGTTTTATGGAATTTGTCCTGTAATCCTTCGATTTGTGACAGATTATCTGTCAGACTAATGACATTCCCATTTGCTTTTGTTGTACTTTGTCTTGAAGATAACTTTACACCAATCAGCCACAAGATTTCAACCTAAAACCTGCCTAATATTGGGTGCGTCCCACTGCTGCCACCAAAACAGTTTATTTTCTAACATATCCCTCTCAGGTTCATTTGGATTAAGATCTAAGGAATCCAAGTCAACACCTTGAGCTCTTTATCAAATTCTTAAAACCATTCCAGAAAATATTTGATTGTATCGTGTACAGGGCGCATTATCTGGTCAGGGAATTGCTATGAAGGCGTATGCGTGGTCTATCAGTTTTACTTTAGGCAATATCATTGTAACATCCATATGAATACCAAGATGCAAAGTTTGCCACCAGAACAACGCTCAAAGCATCATACTGCCTCTGCTGGCTTGCCTTCTTCTAGTAATGCATCCTGTTGCCATTCTCTCAAGGAGAATGATGCACACGCACCTGGGTATCCACATACATAAAAGAAAAAACAATTCATCTGGTCAGGCCACCTTCTTTCATTGTTTCATGGTTCAGTTCTGACTCTGACATGCCCATTTTATGGCACTTTTGATTGTGGACAAGGTTCAGCATGGGCACTGCCTAGTCTACAGCTTCACATGCATTAACATAAGATAAGATAATCCTTTATTGCTCCCCATGCCAGGGGAAATTTCCATTGTTACAGCAGCAACATCTTTCACGGCAGCACTAAACATATGTACAATATTAATAATATATTATAATAACAATAATGTGTACAATATATATAAGAATGAAAAAATAAATACAGTATTGCTACACTATAAATGACAGCAGCATAAAGTGGCTTGTGGAATAAATGTAACTGTAAAAGTGCAGATTTACCCACGGTTTGAGATGATGTGATATAGTCCAGTTTATGGCAACATTAGCCAGCGATGCTGATGTTGTACAGTCTTACAGCAGATGGGATGAAGGACCTGCGATAGCGCTCTTTCTTGCAGGGTGTATGTCTAAGTCTGCTGCTGAAGGAGCTGCTTAAAGACCCCACAGTGTCATGCAGTGGGTGAGAGGGATTGTCCATGATGGATGTGAGCTTTGCCAACATCCTCCTCTCACCCACCTCCTCTATAGAGTCCAGGGAACAGTCCAGGACAGAAACCAGCCCTCCTGACCAGTCTGTTTAGTCTCTTTCTGTCCCTTTCAGTCCTCCTTTGCTTCACAGCAGACCACTGCATAGAAAAGAGCAGACGCTACCATAGTGTCATAAAATATCCGGAGCAGTGACCTGCACACCCCAAAGCACCTCAGTCTCCTAAGCTGAGAGGCTCTGGATGTTCCGGCACAGTTTTCAGTAGTTGGTGCTACAGTTGCTCCTCTGTGGGATCTAACCACACAGACCACCCTATGCTCCCCCATGTGCATCAGTGAGCCTTGATTACCCATGATCCTGAGGCAGGTTCACAGATTGTCCTTCCTTGGACAACTTTTGGTCAGCACTAACCACCACATACCAGGAACACCACACAAGAAATGCAGTCGATTAGTCGTAACAATCTGGCTCTCATCAAATTTGCTCAGATCTTTGCATTTGCCCATTTTTCCTGCTTTCAGCATAAGTTTCAAGAACTGTTTAGCTGCTGCCTGATATACTCCACCTTTTTCACAGTTGCCTTTTTGACAAGGGAATCATCTCACCTGTCAGTGGTTTTAATTTTGTGGCTGATTGGTGTATACTTGCTTTATACTAGATATTACCATTTGACGCTATGAGCCAGCCTCAAAGAACATGGACTCCTAAGTCTTGCTAGAAAGAATTTGCCTGAACCTTGAAACAAATGTGCATCTTTGTAATGTGCAGAAATGTTTAACTTTACTAACCGTAAATGTCCGATTGCGATTCTGAAATTGCTAAGCATCAACATAAGCGTAGTTGGAGTAACCCACTGTTTACCTTTCAGACGGAACGTGGCGAGTGGCAGCAGTTCCAGGCTGACCTCCAGGTGGCGGTGTCAGTGGCAGACCGCCTGAGAGCTGAGGCAGAGGAAGAACTGACGGCGCTCCGAACGGCCCACAAAGACATTGAAAGGGAGTTGGCGGCTGCCCAGCAGAGACAGAAGGAGGCCGACATGCAGCTGGTCACCCTGAGAGGCGAGTTAAAGGAGAGCAGGCAGAGACTGGCTACTCTGACCCAGGCTCAAGATAAAACCGAATCCCGGGTTACGAGTCAGGAAACAGAAAGGCCCAACGGAGAATCCAACAACCCTGACGGCAAAGAAGGATCCCAGAGGGGCAGGGAGAGGGGGATGTACAGACTGGGAAGAGAAGCAGTGGAAAGTAAGAGTAAGAATGAAGTGATGAAGACTGTTGTTGGCGAGGAGGCGAGAACAGACTGTAAAGGTGTGACTAAGCGGTATCTGAGAAATGTGACCAATGAGGAGGGGAGTGCAGAGGAGGTGCCATCCAATGAGACACGTAGGACGTTAACTACAGAGAGGTCAAGGTAAGACAAACAGCTTGATATTGTGCTTTCCTAAAGATGCACGAAACAAAAAGTGTTTCTGCAGCACATTACTACAGCACAGTTTTGTGTAAGTGGCACTTTCATGTTTTCAGGCAGATTTGTCAAAACAAAGCCTCTCAGTCCTCCACATTTCTTTTCTCTGGCATAACATGCAGAAATGGATTACAATTACCAAATTTGGTCAGCGCTGTGGTTTTGGTTTCTTTTGAATGTGTTGCTTCGCTGGGCCACTTGAGGACACTTAGAGCAGTTAGATTTGCAGCTGGAGCAGAGTGAAACAGCTGTCCCGCAAAAATGCCATCAAAAACAGTTTATCGGGTCTGTTCGTTTTCCTGTGCTGCAGAAGCCTTTCCAGATTACCTGCAACCTCAGACTCCCCAACTATGCAGAATGGAACCCTCCAGTCGAACACTGCTGCAACAATTGGGCCTACAAACAAGGTGAGATGATCCTTATTTGAACTTAGTCAATAATTAGAAAATGTTTATGGGTTTCATCAGTGTGGGTTGCAGTTGTGCCGAATTTGGATGATTCTTGTTTGTTTTCAAGAACTTGGCGCAACTGAGAGGGCGAAAAAATCTGGATTGGCAAGAAACAAAGTCCAGCAATGACACAGGTGTGCTTTTCACTTTTTTATTCTAACATTGTTAATGGTATCTTGGTGAATTTTTGACAACTAGCTTGATAGAGCAAAGTTTTAAAGAAGTGCTGCTAGGAAGCAAACGTTTTGGAAAACAATCCAGGATTGATTTGTGTTTTAAAGAAAAGCAGCTTTGCAAACATGTTATGAGGAAAGAAATATTCAGGACATTTTTTTTTTTTTTTTTTTAAACAAGAATGCTCTTTAAGGCTATTTTAAAGCTTCTCTAATTGGCTTTTTTTATACAAACTTTCCAGAATGTGAAAAGAGAACATCATAAATCGAACCGCAAGTATTTATCACCAAATTTTGCAGTTCCACTCAGCTCTACAGTGTTTTTTAGCATCTTTCCGTTCAAGGTTAGGCAATCTGGTGATAATAAAATGTGGATGAGCTTAATTTCTGCATTTTCTCAAAGTCCCGTTCGCTACAGAAAACACCACAACAACCTTTAAGCAGAAAACCTCATGCTGAAAATTTCAAACAGGACTGCTTGGATCTTTCAGTGAACTGCTTTCCTCTCTGCAGAGGCACCAGAACGGTCCTGTCCGTTGCTATTTTATAGGGGTACCATTGCTGCATCCTGGGCTTAGCACTGACCAGGATGATTGTGATTGGTATAAATAAACATGTCACGGCATTTTTTTTTTTTTTTTGCCCGTTATTCCAGGATGATGGTGACGTGCATCAGTCCTGGGTAGGCAAGACTAACAGTAGGTTGCAGACCAGTGTCAAGGTGTCTTTATTAGTCTCCCTTGGGAGAAATATGTCTTGGACAGAGGGGTCTGCCTCACACACAATACTTACCACTCATACAACAATAACATAACAAATACCCAGAACAAAAATTAAATGAGTGAAATAGAAGTGCAGTGCATTATCACATTGGTTAAGAACAAAAGTGTAATGTGTAAATTCACCATTATGTATAAAAAAAACACAAAACAGAACTCACCCCTTACACTGTTACACACATTGTTATCTGGATATCGCCCTAAACGTCACTGTTGGTTCCCTGTAGTAGCATCATCTCTAGTAGCCGCAGATGGCTGTTTGCACCATATAAACTCACTCACTCTGTCCAAACAGTAGACAGTTAGTTGCTACTTATCTCTTGTTTTTCTCACAAGTTGGAGACCGAAACAGGGCTCGAAGGAGAGTAAATATTAGAAGTACAACTCCGGATGAATTCTAACGTTGCTCTGTGTCTGCAGTGTGAGGAAAGAGGACAATTGTTTGCTAGATATCTTGCCACTTTATATAAGCTGTGTTATAGCTCGATCCACAGCCCCTTAGTGGGCAAAAGTGCATCAATGAATGCTGCCTTACACATGTAGAAGTTTGTGCTGGGATGTTGGAGTGCAGTATTGTGTAGCTAAACCCTAGTGCTCTGATTGTTCATGATGACAACTGTCTGTTAGGTAAAGTAGCATCATTGCTTGTCTTTGTAGGAAAACGTGAGGAGTCTCTAAACAAGTACAACGCAGCTCTCACTGAATTGCCACCCACCAAGTGAGTCCACACACACACACACACACACACACACACACACACACACACACACACACACACACACACACACACACACACACTGACATATTACTGTGTCATTTAGACCAGCTTAATTTCTACATACTTTGTGAATCTAAGTGCTTGTTTTGACTCAAGTTAATTTGCCTGCTGAAATCATAACGTTGAATACTGAGGCCACCTCTCGTACTTAAATCGTGTTAATCACAATTTTTGTCTATATAACTGAGTCAACTGTTATACGGAGATTTTCTTGTCTCTGTCTCTCCAAAAGCCCAACCTCTAACGGCAACTTGTATCTTATTGTCAGGTCCCAGGACGGTTTCAACCTGCTGCTACGTCGCCATGGAGGCTCAAAGAGAAACTCGCTGCTCCGCTGGTGTCAGAACCGAACCCAAGGCTACAAGGTGATCCTGGACCTGATTAGTACACAGGATATGTCTTTCTTTTCTTTTTTTAACCAAATTTTATTTAAACTACATGTTTTTGTACATATGTGCAGCTCAAAAATGGACAAACGAAAACATACACGATACACAAAAACAAATATATATTTCGACAGCACAACTAACTCATGACCTCATCTAGACCCACATAAAGAGGAGAATTTCAAATAAAGTTTAAAGATGAATTACACTGAAGAGCAGCAAGGGGCTATAAAACATGCAGAAATATACAATCCAGACACAAATATCATTACATCTCCTCTTGCAATTCTAACAAAAACATCTCTCCCAGCCAGTCAAATATGTAAAATCAAATTAAGCTAAAGTAAGCAATAACAGGAGCCCATAAATTCATAAAGGAGTCTAACTTCAAATAAAGTTTTGCTGTTATTTTTTCCATTAAATACACTTTCTTTAATCTCTCTCTCCACTGGTAGAGGGTGTGAGGTTGTGGGCTGAGCCAAGACACAGTTATCATTTTCAGTAGCAGGATATGTCATAGATATGCCTTTTTTTCCCCATCGCTTCCTCTGGAATAGAACCGATTATATAGAACAATGGCTCGAGCGGCAATCAATGCTTAAAATGGATCTTATTTCCGCCTGAATCCCCTCTCAAAATAGTTTCAGTTTTGGACGGTCCCAAAATATCTGAGTGTGGTCTCCAGTTTTTCTACAGTTTTCCAGCATGCTTTTTTTTTCTTTATTTCATCAAAGGATTTGTCTTTTTAAAGCTGAACAAGTGCCTGTAGGTGACATGTAGCTGAGTTTTCAGAAGTCTGAAACAGCAAAGTTGTAAATGTGAAGTTATTTTCAGATATGCACTTTGTCCCGTTAATCCAATGGCAACTGACCAATCACATTTCCATAAAAGTCGCATCGGCTGTCTTCCTAGGTAGGACTTAGTATCATTTCTGTGTTACTTGTGCACTGTGACATTACCGGATAGACACACACAGGTACCTGTATTTCGAGTTATGTGAAGTGATTTATGGAAAGATTTTTCCACATTTCAGCACCAGTGTTCATCCAAAAACTTCAAAGAGCTTTTAATGGTCGGTTGGCCAAAAATCACAACACACTTCTCTCACTCACTTTGTTGTACACTTTCAAATCTATTAGGTTACAAAATAAAAGGTCCATAATAATCCGCAATGAAAAGGGACACTAAGAGCTTAAAGATTAATGATGCTGAACAATAATGAATGTAATTCGATTTTTATTTTGCCCTCCAAAAAACATTAAGAGGAGCTGAAGTTTCAGCTCCTTAGAACAATTTCTTTTGAGTTTATTTAATACCTGTGGCATTATCCATATGATTGTCTCCAAGGAGGGATAGCATCAGAAGTAACTTAATTAATTTTAATCATAAATTATCCCTGACATGGAGAAAGGACTGATCAGGATTTACTGGGAAGTCACATTGTGTGCCAGCCACAACAGCACATTTTGTCTGTTACAATGCTTGAACTGACTATATTCTCTTGTATCTTTTCTCTCCATGCAGAATATTGACATTACCAACTTCAGCAGCAGCTGGGCCGATGGTTTGGCCTTCTGTGCCGTCTACCACACCTACCTCCCATCACACATCCCTTACAGCACCCTCAGTCCAGAGAACAAGGTAGGAAATGTGACCGGCGCCTGTGTGATCGATGGCATCAAGTGATTTATGGTGTTCACTTTATTGATTCCCTCTTTTTTTTTTTCTTTTTTTTGTAGAGGGAGAATCTCAGTCTGGCCTTCAAAACAGGAGAAACTGTTGGGATTACACAATCTCTGGTAACAAATCCAACCAGTCAGTTTACTGCCCTCTAACACACACACACACAAAGTAGACTTAGTTTGAATTAAGCTCTTAAATTTGGCTGAAATCTTTGCTCGACAGACAATAGAGGAGATGCTGAGAGCTGGCGGTCCTGACTGGCAGAGGGTCCTGAGCTACATGGAGAGCATGTACCGACACTTTGAGATGTGACTTCCGGAGGTACTGACAAGCAGTCCAATAGCAGATGTTTAAGGACTCTTTCAAGGAAACCAGAAGTGTTTATAATAATGGCTTCCTGAATACCACCATTAATGAGTGTCTGGATGAAATGACATTCAAAGCTACAGTTTGTAACTGTTTGGCTTTAAAATAATCTTTTGCTTGACTTTAAAGTGCAAGATGTCTTGAAAACAGCAATAACAACGGCAAAAAGCCTGTATAAACAAAAGATGTAAGCACAGATGAACATCAGCTGGTCATTTCCATTCATGTTTAATGTGAGTTTAGGCATGCTGGTGCATACAATACAATCATCTTAGCGCATACTTAGTATTTACTTGCTAATAAGTACTCTTGTGTAGTACTGGTTGAGAATCTGACCAACTGAGGAGGAGGAAAGCAGGACTAACATTCCTAACACACCAAAAGTTACATATTGTAGCTTTCAAAATATACATGATTGACAACTTAATAGAAATTGTGAATATCTGGATCTTTTAACCCTTTGATGCATAGACCACATCAGGAGATACCCATTTTCCATTGGATTTGGGTCACTTTTGACCCAGGTTATGCATCAAAGGGTTAAAAGCATTCTTTTGAGGAAGGTGTATGTGCGAGTTGGGATCAAAAAGTTGAGAAACTTTGCCGTTAAAAATCAAAAATCGTACCGGATTTCAATATCGTCCCTGTTGAAGTGGTCTGCTTGTGCAGTGATACACAGCTGTCAGCACTTCTGCAACAATTCCAATGCTGAAAGTCCTGTGTAAACATCTGCGACAGATGCTGAACCTCGTAAACTGTCAAAACGGTGACTCTTCAGCTTGAATGTGACTTTGGGGAAGAGGACGGAGTAAAAGGGAGCCAAGTGATCACATACGCAGTGCAGTGGATTATGAGAATGCAGTCCTGTCACAGTTTAGGTCATTTGCGCCCAGTGTTCTCCCTCAGACACCACAGGATGTTACAGTAGAACCCTGCTTTGACAGTCCAAAACCCTTGAATGTTGAGTAAAACAAGAAGCATGCTCAAGGTGAACTCCTAACTTGATGTGCCTTGTCCGGTTTTGGAAATTGCAAGTTCTTCTCTGGATGGTGCAACAGAATCCCTCCTGGTCACCACTCATGATCTACGACGTGGAAGCTAGGCTCGTCTGGGTGCCGATTGAAACACAATGCAATGATTTCTTTACTTCCCTGGTTTGTGGTCCGTGGAGACTTCTTAGATGTGGACGCACCAATGGTGACAAAAACACTTGTCTCGCTGATTGTGAAACACTTTGAGTATCAACATGGCAGAAGACCACTATTTAAGTGCAGACCATATAGGTTCTCAGCACCAGGCACAGTCTTGGAACTTTTTGATTTCCCCTCATACAAGTTGAGTTGCTGTAAATGTCTCCACACTGGTACTTCACTGGCAGAAAGTACTGTATTACATCATGTCCTTCATGAAATCTGAAAGCAGTCCTCAAACTGCCCATGGTTTTTAATCTGCCAATACATTTTGCCTTTTCGCCTTTATATGTGATGCTTTGCAAGGATTCTGCATTTTTCTGGACCTTTTTAGCACTCTGTATATATGCACTTTTGTCAGCACTTTGTTGGTGTAAGAATGTAATAGTGTACAGTACAGATGTTCCACAACTGCTGTCGCCTTGCAGTGGTTTACATTCAGTAGCAAGGCTGCAGTCCAGTCAGTAGTGTCTGTAGTGATCTTTCCTCTTAGTTTTCTCACGGAAAACCCAATGACTTTGGGACAAAAAAAGTGCCTCAGTGTTATTGCAAGTGTGCCAGTGCTGTTTAGGTGCTCAGGGATGTGTATTACAGGGGTGACGTAGAGCAGAAGCAAATACAAGCCTATACAAGCTTGCACATCCGGTTTCAACATCATCTCGCGTCACACCTGCATCCTCGCTGATGCACAGCTGGTATTGTTAAGTCAAATTTAAAACCGAGTTTGTTGCCAAAGTTTTATTTGCCAAACATTGGATAAATATGCCTTATGTTGTAAAATATGTTTATATGTAACTAGTTTGAAAAACTGATGCCAAAGCAATAAAGAGTTAATATGAAATAGTGTTGTTTGAGCATCATGTAACCACAGAAGGAACATGAACATCTGTTTATGGGCTTTTTGCCATGTAAAGTATTTTCGTTTCTTCAGTTTGTTGAGTTGGGAGGAGCTCAGGTTTAAAGCGCCAGCTTAGCTTCGACTTTACTACCACCTGCTGGTGAAGAAGAACCAGTGCAGGTTTTCATTATGCCTGTCACCATGTTCCGAAGTGAAAATTTTAATTACTGCTCAGTGGTCTAAACATGGCCAGTGTTCCACCCATAATGTCACCTCATATCCTCCATGCTGCTATTTTTTGCCTCCAACTCTCTGTGGAGCCTGTATTTTTGTGCCACATAGACACAGTGTAGAACAAACAACTGGAGGATATTCCTTTTTTTTTTAAATTTCAAAAGCTCCCAAGATCAATAGCAGCTGCTGTTTTTGGACACAATGTTTTCGGACAACTGCCTTTTCTGATCACTCTCGTAATTTTCTCTTGAGACAACACTGCCTGCTGGCCTGTCATCCTCTGTTGACACTGGATAATTAAAATGTCAAGCCTGTTTATCACGTCGCTGGATTGTGCTATTATGGATTCAGAAAGGCGAGTCCTGTAATGCAGCAAAATGTAGAATGAAGGTTTGAATAGCAGCCTCTATTTGCAGATAACACACCAAGAATTAAACTCCCAGGTGGCTTTGTGTCACATATCTCACACAGCTTCTGACATCCAAGACGTTATTTGCTTCTCGGCGTGGATATGATAACACCGGAGTGTCTCTCTCTGGGCTTTGGACAGGACTGGGAATTGGCAGGAGCTGAATAGACAGACGAGATGCGTCCCCCTGGGCAGAGGCGTTGAGAGTGTGTGAACATCCCTATACCCTACTTCATTCATTGTTTGTGACAAAGTATGTATGTGTGATGAGATGTGTGTGAGCATGTGAGTGTGGCCCCCTGGCGTGTTGGAGTGGGAACAGGAAGGTGGAGTTTTGTCACCTTACGTTCTCACATGTCCAGGTCAGTTAAGTTACATGAGGCTGTCTGTCCGGTGTCTGGAAGGAAAGTTGCGACTGTCTCGAAAAACATGAGCAAGATCTGGACCTTACTTGTGTGTTTGGAGGTCGTGCGTTTTGCTGTTCCTGGTTCGGCACAGAATTCATCCAGGTAGGTGGTGTAGGTTGTTGAAAATGCTGTTCAATGATTCCTTGACACAGCAAAGCACACCTAGATTCATAAATGAATTGATGGAGTGACTTGCTTGATGAATAAATAATGTCTCTGTCTTCCCTCTGTGCCAGTCCGACACTGTTCCTGATCTCAGGTCCAGAGGTGTTGCACGCTGGTACATGGACTCAGCTGGCCGTCACTGTTTTTGCTGACTTTCCTGGCAGGGTGACAGCCGAAGTGACACATGGTGACACGAAAGTGACCCAAACGGAGGACTTTCAAGGAGGTGACGCTGCAATTACACAGATTTATGTGTTGCTTGATGACTTCTTAACTTTGAAGAGCTAAAACGTTGTTCTGTTTTCAAGGTTTGACCAGTTTCATCACTCTTCCCCCTGTGAGTGTATTTTGCTTTACTTTTGTCCAAAACTGACTGTCACAAAGAGGATAATTCTTAAAAAGGATTTTTATTTAAGTGTGATATCACATGTATATGTATCTGATGATGCTTATATAACTGCTCCAGATTCCTGGCTTCATAACCCAGAATTCCCTCTTAAACTTGACGTTGAGGGGCTACAGGGAGGACACTCTCATTTTCACCAA
This sequence comes from Amphiprion ocellaris, assembly GCF_022539595.1. Lineage (NCBI taxonomy): Eukaryota > Metazoa > Chordata > Actinopteri > Pomacentridae > Amphiprion > Amphiprion ocellaris. The sequence goes on from NC_072785.1 coordinate 18,970,218, forward strand.
CACCACCACCCTCTGCTTCGACCTCAGGAATGTCTCCTCCGTCATCCAAACCGACAGATCACATTATGAACCTGGGAACACCGTCAAAGTCAGAATTGTCGTCATTCAGTTGGATAACCGGCCATACAAAGGCAGAGTGGATATCTCTGTATGGGTAGGTTTCTGTTTTCTCTGTGAAAGAACAAACCCACAGGAGCCCAATGGATTTTTTTTTAGTGAGGCATTGTCTGCTGAGAAGTTTGACTGATGTTTCTTTGTCACATGCAGGATCCCAGTGGGAAAGCCGTTGACAGGTGGGAGTCCACAGGGAATCTGGGGATTGTGTTGCAGGAATTCACTTTATCCCAGATGTCTCCTCTTGGACGGTGGACGATCACAACCACAGTCAATGTAGGCTTGAAAAACAGAAATGTGTTTGTTTTTATAGCATGGTGTTTTATCTGAATCAAAAAAACATCAACCCATTTTGTTTCCAAATTTCTTCTTTACAGGGTGTGACTGATGAGAAAGCATTCATAGTGGAGCATTACGGTAACATATCAGTTGATTCCAGTATGATTTTTAGTCATTTTAGCAACTTGGATGTAGGGATGCTTTGTCATTTGGTTGGTCCACCACTTTGAATGGGTTTAGATGACATTTCCTACACACATTTATGGTCCCCAGAAGATGAATCGTACTGTATAGGGCTTCTACCATGTCGTCACCATCAGTGGTTTAGCTTAAAATGTCTTGAAAACTGCTGGGTGGATTGCCATTGTTTTGTACCAATACATTCATGGTGTCTACATGATATATGCTAGATACTTCGGTAATCCCCTGACTTTTAGCAGTTCAAGGTTTTCACTAATTTCTTGAAACATCCCAACGAGATGAAGTGACACAACTAGATCTAACTGAGGAATGGACTCCAAATGTTGGACAAACATTCTCATTCATTGACTCTTTAACTTTAACCATTAGTTGTCATTTTTTGTTTTTCGTACTGAAGTATCTTAACAACTACTTGACAGATTTTAACAAAATGTAGTAAGGATCCGAGTTCGCCAGTACTGATGAAAGATCTTGGGGAAAACATCTAATTGCGATTTTTCTGAAAGATTTAGGAATTTAATTACCAATATAATTTTTTCAAGTCAAGCTTCAGCTCAGTATTCACTGTGTAGCTGATTTACAACGTGTGGTGGAGCATTACCACATTTTACCACCATCAGACATGGGATTGTTCCACAAGGAAGATGGTAAGGATTTGTAAAACCATTGAATTACAGCATTAGTCGCATTATAAAATAGCCACACTTTGTGTCTTCTAAGTTGCAGCCTTTGCTAATTGCGTTGTTTTAAATTGTGACTTAAAGTTTAAATCACAGAAATATTCAGCCTTAGTCCCCAGCGGACAAACTGTAGTAACTTTGGTAACCCCCTCATGTTCCAATCAGCACTTCTAGACCACATTCTAATTTGTCCATTTATTTTTGGTTTATGATCAAAATTCTGCAAAACTAATTATATTCCCATCAACCTCAGCAGTGCTCTGCATTCAAATGATAAAATATCACATTAAACTAAGATGGTGAATGTGGTTAAAATAATAAATATCTTCTGATAATTTTATTGGCTCCTGTTACAGAGCATCCTCATTTTGAAGTGTTGGTGAAGATGCCTCCACAGATCCTCGTTGGAGATGACATCACAGGATCAGTGAGAGCGCTGTGAGTTCTCTATGTCATTCAAATCAATAATATCACATTTACTTATGCGCCGGTCATATACCAGTCCAACGTTTAGACACACCTTCTCGTTCAATGCTTATTTGCTACATTGTAGATTAATCCTAAAGATTTACAACATAATTCCATATGTATTCTTTTATAGTTTTAATGTCTTCAGTATTAATCTACAATGTATAAAATAATTAAATAAAGAGCACTGAATGAGAAGGTGTGTCCAAACTTTTGACTGGTAGAGTATATCATACACTAGCGTACAGTAATACTCTGTTTCCTGTCTAGTTATCCCAGTGGACAACCTGTCCATGGAACATTAGTTGTTTCAGTTATCATGGACGATGCCTCTCCGTTCCTACTAACACAAACTAAAGAGGTGCGTTTTTATTGTCATCTGAGCTCATCTGTTCAATGTTTGTACATAAACTGAAGCTATAGTTGACACCCCAAGGAGACGTTCAATGCAATCATTTTATCTTGTCTTTCAGATTTATGGGTCAACACAGTTTTCTTTCAGTGAAGATCAGCTTCAGGCTCTACACACTACATCAGCATTTAGCAGCAATAACCATGTCACTGTACACATTGCTGCCTGTGTTAATGACAGCTCCACAGGTGTGGAATATTTAACATTGATTCCTGTGTAAAATGCATTTCAGTCATGATGTCACCCTCAAACTGACATTCTTCTTTGTTGCTTAAGGAATTAAAGTGAACAAAACAGTTGAAGTCCACCTGATGAAGAACATGTTCCAGCTTATGTTCCACGATTTTCCACCCACACTGAAGCCAGGTTTACACTTCTTCACAAACGTGAGTGAATTATTGCTTCTTTTTTTAAAACCACATCTATTTCAAGGTATTATTTCCCTGAGATGTAAACCTTCTCTGACTGACTTCCACAGCTTAGGATCTCAAGATATGACAGAACACCACTCAGCGCTTCAGACCACATACACTTTGCTGTGGTTGAAGTCACTCAGAGAACCTCCATGATGAATGCAGAAACTACAACTCTGACTCTTCCTGTGCCCGAGGATGGAGACGTCCACATTCAGTTTAGATTACAGGATCAAGTAGTGATGATTTTTATTCGAGTGAGTGTTTGGATTTGCAATACCTAGAAAGTTGGCCCTATGGGAAAAGCAGTACTCGTTGCATGTAATGGGAGTAGTTTCGGTACAGAAAGAATACACAACATTGGTCATTAAGAAAACAACCCCATGGGATCGAACTATTTAGACACATATCCTGTAATCTAAAGTAAAAAACACCAACACGCAGATTAAGGGCATCTTGTATGAAGCCCAAACTGATGTTTTAGTCAACACGTTCATGACTTTATTTTTTGATCTATACTCAGGCCACATTCCAGTCAAGTGAGGAGACTTTGAAGGTTTACACCAACTACTCCTCTCCTCGTGGATCATATATTCAGATCTCCCCAATTAGCGCCTTATCTGCACAGGTAGCTCTAAACATCTATTTTGTACCATTAAATAAAGATTGATTATGGTGTTAATTTTGAAAACAAGATATCATTTTAATGACATTTTCAGATCGGATTGCCTTTTGGACTAAACGTGGAGAGCACCTTTCAACCATCGGAGCTTCACTTTGTGGTATGTTTGGTCAGACTCTGAAATACCGAGAGTGCTGTGGATGCTCAGCTTGCTTGGTCAGTTTGGAAAATGCCAGAAGGCAAGGTATCAGAATGAACAAACAATAGCAGCTATCAGAGAAAATGAATAAATATTAAGTTCCGTCACAGATCTCAAACTGAATATCAGTCAAGAGACATTACTGAACAATTGGTACGTAAACAAGTATAGAAAAAAATTTCCAGTGTGAATCAATTTATATTCATTGTGAATTAAAAAATGGTCACAGGCTTTATTTTGTTCACAGGTCACAAGTTGAATATCACTGCTGCATGCAATCCAACTGCATCTTCATCCTGATTTCACATTTTCTTCTCCACACTGCTGATGACACTGCTGGTTTGCAGAAATATAATGAGTTTTGAGATTTTTTTTTATTTTTTTTAGGTGTTTTGAAAATGAATGAAGCACAATCTGACCACTTATTTCAGGAGAAAGTTTTTGCTGTATTAGTGGCAGAGACACTTTGACAATTTGCAAACTAAAATGATGAAGCAAACATTAGCAACACATGGAAACCAAGCAGAGAAATGCACATTGAGATTGACCTTAAATCTGCTGTTTATAAGGGAAGCTTTCCCCCTTTTTCTTTCTGTAAAACATCCTGTCACGTATGCTGGGATTATGGTTTTAGTTATTGTTGTTGTGTGAGCAGTCATTAGAAATCAGAAATCCTGTAACAAAACGTGCCTTACAGTTAAACCTACTGTATGATTTTGCTAAAATATGTAAATCTTTTAGCATAGCCAGAAAATGTGAGAATGACCAACGTATAAGTCTTTGCACAAACTGTGAAAACCCAAGTTAAATTCATCTAACTAGATTTTTTTATATATTAAATGCAAATCCTCCCCAGGGATTCCTATTTCACCTCGGTGTGTATAGAACTAGCATCCTTAGGAATATATAAACTGTAAATCCATCCATCAATGCGGAGCTGACAGAGCCATAGTTACGGCAAAGAAGAAATATTTTTTAGTGTTTAGAGACGGACTTCTTTTCATTAGATGTCTTTGTATATTTGCTTAAATGTGCTGCAATACCTAATGCTTCTTCTTTTACTCTTCTTCTACTCTTAGGTGAGCTCTCAAGGTCAAGTGGTGTCTGCTGGAACATCGAACTCCCTCTCATTCTCTGTGACACCAGCGCTGTCCTGGTCCCCTGAGGCCTGTGTCACTGTCTACTGCATCGTTTCTGACGGAGAGGTCGCCACTGACACAGCACGCATACCCATCAATCACCACAACTATGTACGATGATTAGTTTTTCTGCTCTCACTATTTCAGCACATCTTTCCAGTGAGCATAGTAATCCTTATGGCATGTAAGTGATAGTCTGTGTCTGTGCTCTCCTTAGGTATCTCTAAACTGGAGCAGTGACCGGACCCAGCCAGGTGAGGAGGTATCGCTAACTGTAACTACTCTTGAATCCATGTCCCGGGTTGGAATCGTAGTACTGGGGAAAGGACACGAAGATTCTCAGGAGTTTGACATGGACGTCAAAACTGAACAGGTGTGACAGCATTTTTTAATGACAAAAGCCTAAAGGTCAAGCCTTCTTTGCGTTTTAAAAAAAATGTGATTTGCTTAAGTGTCGCAAATGGGATTTAGAGTCACCTGATCCGAGCCCAGAAGCTACTCTTCTCTCTAAGGTGTTCAATAAATATCGTCCATGTCTACAGACCAAAGGGCAAAATGTAATATCTGAAATTTACACTTCTCTTAACCTTTATCAAATATTTACCTGTTTAGACACTGTCAGATTTGCCTCATTTACCCCTTTGTTCATTTCAGTTTGATTAAAAAGAAGTCTTCCCAGTCATCTCACGCCGTTGTGCACACTTGGCACACTTTTTTCTGAGTGGGATCCTGTGGGTATTCACATTGTGACCACTGAACCGGCTCATCTGGATGAAACTTATATGTCTGCTTTGTTTAGGAGGTGACTCCAGTTTCTAAGAGCTGGTAACTCTAGTGTGTCGGGAGCAGGACCTGGGGGTTATTTATGGCTGTAAGATGGAAGAAACAAAGCTTCACCACCTTTTCTCATCACCTAAGCTCTGGCGTCTTGTATTGTTTGTGGTAGATTGTTTAAAATCTAAGATCCCTTCAGGCATCTACAGAGCTGAGACTATTTTACACCTTACATCACCTGCTATCGACCTGACCTCTGTTTCTATCATATCTGATAGTGGGCTTCTCTAAAATCCATGCAACAGAAACAGATTTACCACAGATTTAACAATGCTTTCTGCTTGTTTTGTTCCTTTCATATAACAGGAATGCAATCTCAGGATGCTGACCAATGCAAGACTGTATAAGAAAAAGCAGCCTGATGGAGATAAAAATGGTAAAAGTGGCTCTTTTTTTTTTGAGAGTCCCTCTAGTGGCCATTTAGCATATTGACTTCATTTAGACACTATTCTACAGATCAACAGTCTGAATTTTTGTCTCATTTTCGGAGGGTTTTCAGAGGGAGACGTCCTGATGATACAGAAGTACTGGAGACACTTGATGAATGTCACTGAATCCTTCTTGTGGTTAGACACTGCTGTAAGGTGAGAGCTGAAAAGGAGATTGAGGTGATAAGAATCAGTTCACCAGATACAAAAACACTGTTTTTTTTCTCCCATTTCTCCCAGTGAGAAAACATGGACAAGTGACAAAATAACAGTGCCTGATGGTGTTACCTCTTTGAGAGCATATGCGCTGGTGATGTCAGAGAATCTGGGTTTGGGTTTCACTCCTGAACCCCAAAAGGTACCAAAACATGCCGAAGATGTTCCTCAGATTGCAAATAACACACAAGTGTGCTTCTTTGTAACCACTCATGGCTTATGTCCTCTCATTGGCAGCTGATTGTGTCCAAAGATTTCTCCTCGTTTCTGGATGTTCCACCACATCTCATCATAGGAGAGGAGATTGTCCTGCAAGTGAACATCATCAACCATTTAGTGCAGGACATAGAGGTATGTAGGATGAAATTTGTGCTATACTTTGGCTAAAATGGAAGTAGCACTGGTAAATTACTGTATACAACAGAAGTGAGTACACCCCTGTGTAATATTTATAACTTAAATGTCAAATAATTCAACTTTATATCACCTTATATTAACTACATTACTTCCAAGTTGAACAGTGGGGTATTTATGTGTATCTTTAATTGAAAAACAAACAGTTTATATTAATTCTATTAAAATACAGGCTCCTTAAAAGAACTTGATGAGGTTCAGCAATGTGCAGGTGTTGTAATTAGATGTCCTTTACCCATTTTTTTCTTGAAAAACTCTAATGTGATTTTGGGAGCGATCTTTGGATCATTATCATAATGCAACATTTCCATACTTCTACACACTGGGTGTCATCTTGTCAGCCAGCATTTTGGTATATCCACCGGTGTTCATGGTGCCATCTGTAAAAGTCATCTCCCCAGCACCTTTTGCCCTCATGCAGCCCCGTATCATCACGTTCCCACCTGTGTGCTGCACTGTCGGGACTATGCATTCACTGTGGTAGTCCTGACCAGGTTCACACCACACATGCTGGACCCCATCTGAGCCAAACATAATGATCTTGGTCTCATCTGACCAAAAAATGTGCTCCAAATATTCGTCAGGGTTATTTTCATGTCCTTAAGCAAAGTTTCATCTTGCAGTTTTGTGCCAAAAAGCAAGCAAGGTTTTTTCTGAGGTTGATATTATGCCGTATCCTTCACACCCTCTGAGCTGTTGCCAGAAACTCAGATTTCCCTTGATAACCTATGTGTGTACTTGCCTGTCTGTTTTTCAGAGCTAGATCATGCAAACAGCACACTATTTGTGGCATCATTTTAGGATAATGCCACCACGGCTCTGATTAGTGGTACTGTGACTCATTCTTTACTTCCTGATTACTACTGTAACTGTGTTTAAATTCATTTTTAGTTTGTCACTGACCTTTCTGTATCCTTTACTAACTTTGTGAAATCTCACAGTCAGATTTTTCATGATCTCTCCCAGTTCTTTTCCATGCGGAGCTACGATGCAGACATGTAGATAAACACAGCACATTTTTTTCTAAAACTGAGAAAGTTCTGTCATTCACGAGTCATTATATAACCATTTTCATACAGTTAGGGTAATTGAAAATGAGGTGTACTTAATTTTATTTCAACGATCACAGGTGCGTTCACTTTTGTTGCGTTGAGTTTTTACTTTGAGGCCTGTATTTTCAATGTAGTCTTTCAACAATATTTGTTTCTGTTTGTGTCCACTTAGAGTTGATGCAATTATTGTGAGGTGATAGCAGTTTAATATGATTTGACTTTTGAGTTATATTGCACATTGGTATATTCACTTCCACTGTATACAGTATCTGACCTGACCAAATGTATTAACCTCTATTCCCTCTTTAGATACAGATCCAAGAGACACTCTGACAGATGATTTATTAGTGTCTTCCAATAATAAACATCCGCCACTGTCCTTTATGGTACAGAATATGCTACATTCTTTTGTTTTAAAGGATTGCGCATTGTTCCCATATGTTTCTCTTCGTAGGTCATTGTGCTGCTAGCACAGAGCGAGACCTTTGAGTTTGTTTTGACAGACCGAAGGGGTGCGTCTGTTATAAATGCACAAAAACTCACCTTGGGGAGTCATGCGTCTGCTTCAGCACTATTCCCTATAAAGCCTTTGGCTCCAGGCGAGATGGAAATATCTGTGGACGCTGTATCTGCAGACGGCTCAGACAGCCTTACTCGGAGAGTGATGGTGAAGGTAAAGTTGATCATATCTATACATTTTACGTGTCAAGTCTAATTTAGTGAGCAGGCTTGAGAGGACGAGGTTTCTGCATTGAAATGGGATGTTGCTGTTTAAATGTGCATTTATACTTAAGAGTGCAGTATAAAATACAACTGGCTACGTGGCATATAGTCAATCCTGTTATAATGGTGAATTACTTCCATGTTCCTGAAGCCTGCAGGAATTGAACAGACCTTCTCACAGACTCTGTTCTTGGAGCTGGAACCAGGCAAGTACAACAGTTCCAGATCCGTCTCCTTCTATCCAGCAGATGTGGTACCGGGCAGCCAGAGGGCCTCCGTGGTGTTGGTCGGTACGTCTACCATTTGTCCTCCTTGTTGTGCCAGTTAAAGTTCCATCTGAGGGGAGTTTATGTTTATTTTTACTCAATTAGGCATGCATAATATGTGCTCAGATTTTCCTTTGTGTTTCAATGGCAAATTTATGCACATCAAACCCCTGAAAACATTTAGGGTGCTGGACGTTAAAAAATGGAAGGATGGACATCAAATAGGAATGTTTATGGCACACAGATTCTGAACAGCTGTCAGGCTGTTTGGCTTGGCTCCATTCAGGTTGAGGGATGTTGGGAATTTGTCATGCTAGAAAGGCAAGCGTCAGGATTTTCCCTAATTGGAGCCAAAATTGTGGTTTCTGTGCTTGTTGTGATAGTCAGCTTTAATAAACATTAAGCAAATGTGCAGGACAAAGGTTTTGTGTCTGTAGGACTGTAGCTTTCTGCTTGGTGTGAGTGAGATTTATAGGTTCTTCTCTGTTCTTCCATAACACGTAATTCAAACCACTGACTACTTTCCAAGTAGGCATTTCAAAAATATTATTTTCTTTTACGTACAGGTCAAAGGTTGCCACATTTCTGCTTCTGTCAGAGCAAACACACATTTAAAAGGTTTTTCTGCTTGTATTTCTAACCGCCTAAACAGTAAAGAATACACATATGCATCCTAGCTATATGTAGGGCTTCTTGTTAACACAGTGCCCTCAATAGATGCTTTCTGCTTCATTTCAGTTTGTCTGCTCTGATCTGATCACCTTTTAGTAAACATATTGTGCATCACTCACCTGCTTCCCTCATGTATTCCTTTTCACAGGTGATATCTTGGCTTTGTCCATTAACAACTTGGATTCGCTGATTCAGATGCCTATTGGATGTGGGGAACAGAACATGATCCGCTTTGCTCCAAGTGTTTATGTTCTCCAGTACCTGGACAAGTCGACCCAGGATAACGCAGAGATCAGGAGCAGGGCTCTGGGCTCCATGATGGATGGTAAGGCGACTTAGATACACTATATACAGTAAAATACATATTTTCAGTGCTGTTATGTTTTTATGTAACAGAGGCCTATTCTGAATGGTAATTTTGTATGAATTCTAGATTGCTATCCAGCTGATTTACTGATTACACATCCAGACAAATACTCTATTTTCTGTCAGGATATAAGAGACAGCTGTCCTACCAACGAGACGACGGTTCATTCAGCGCTTTTGGAACCAGTGACACTGCTGGCAGCACATGGTAGGTGTTACCACTCGGTTATTTTCCTTAAATCTTCAACAAACATGTGAGTTCTCTACCGCTGACACTCCCTGTCTCCCCTCCTCTGTCTTCCTGTGTCCCAGGCTGACAGCCTTTGTGCTGCGCTCCTTCCTCCAGGCTAAGCCCTACGTCCAGGTAGACCAGAGCGTCGTGTCCAGAGCCATGACTTGGCTCTTCAAGCAGCAGGGACCTCAGGGGGAGTTCAGGGAAGCGGGCAGGTTGATCCACACAGAGATGCAGGGAGGGCTGGATAATGGCCCAGTGGCGCTCACTGCTTATGTACTGGTGGCGGTTCTGGAGGACGAGGCCTATGCAGTGAGTCAGGAGAATATGTGTGTTTCAGGAGAGAGGGCTGATGACATTTTAGAGTAGAAATAGAAACCTGTTATATAACTAGGAAAATTTAGCTCTTCAGAACATTATATTTCAGTGTTGTTGTATAAAGTGTACAGTATGCTGGTTAAATAGGTCAGGAAGTCAGTTGACAGTAATGATTTTTTTTGTCCGTTTTTTCTGTGTGAAGGAGATATACCGAGACAATGTGTCTCTGGCCCAGAAGTACCTGGAGAACCAAGTGTCCAGTGGTGTTGTCAGTAACTACAGCCTAAGTCTGGTGGCTTATGCTTTAGCCCTGAGAGGCAGTACGGTAGCTGGCACTGCCCTCACTGAGCTCAACAGCAGAGCTGACTACAGAGGTGATCTTCTACATTTGCAATATGGAGACATCCCGACTTAGTCTGTTAGGATATTTTATTATGGTTTTATAGTTATAAGAATTAGACTAATATTTAGCACCACCTTCATGTGAAGTTTGATATACAGAGGTGGAAGGATTTTTTTTAATGTCATAATTTAAAAATACAACCCTTCTTATGCCATTTTTCACTCTCCAACTTGTGTCCTAAGCCCATTCAGATGACTTTAAGCACATGTTTCAAACAGTCAGGCTAAAAATAAATACTGAGTTTGGTGATTTCACATGGGAATCAAACTCAAAGTCTATTTAAACATTTGCACCACCACATCATCATTCAGCCCTATACTATAGTGTGTTTCCATGTAATTGCCAAATTAGGCTTGTTTCTATGAATGGCTTTGGAGAGAATAAACATGACTGCATTTTGTCATCAGAAGGTGGCAGTATGAGTTACATTAAACATGAATGTGAAAAACGGCAGAAGAAGTCCGAAAAAAAACCAAGTATTTGCCAACTCTTAAAAAGTCTTGAAGAAGAAACAAACATAAATTTGGCCATCTACGAGGGAAAAATGAATACAAGTTGCAATTATTCTTTCATGTCAACTTGTATTGCCCCCTTTTTTTTTGCTGTTCAGATGATGTGTTCTTCTGGAACAACTGTAATACACTGTCATCATCAGGCATAGACAACAAAAGATGTAGAAACAGCTGGTCGGATTCAAAAATGGCTTTTCCATCTCATACATGCCTTCACTTTTTTTTTTTTTGAAAAAGTCAAATAATCACCTCAAATAAATCCAAAAACTTCTTGGCAAGAGTCAAGAGGAAATGCAGAATTCTGGTTTCCTCTCAGATGACTTGAAATACAATCTACTGAAAGATGCCAAAGTATGCCAAAAAATCCTACTCCAGCTGTATGAAATGGGTCAAAAGTAACCCAAATCCAATGAAAATGGGTTTCTCCTGACCCACGCTGTGCATCAAAGGGTTAAGCTTTGCATTTGCAAATGGCATTTCCTTCAATGAAATACTTGCCTGATCTTATTTACAGAGTGGCTCAGTTTTTGTGGTAGTAAAGTAACAGTTTAATCTTTTTAACTTTTAGTTGTGAGTGTAAGTTTGAGAGAAAGCTGCAAATCATTTCTACCACCGATGATTATAAAGTGGATGGCTAAATGTGAACTGTGCTGCTGTGGCTGCTAAACTGAAAGACTAAACATTTTGAAGTGAATCTTTAATCACCAGACAGGGTGCAAGAAACCACTTGATCGATAACTTTTTATATTTTGTGCTAAGATCAACATCCTTGTGAGGCGCATCGGCTGCCGCAACAAAAGCAAAAACATTTCATCACTTTGTGCGTGGTTACATCCCTAATGTTGAGTTGTTGAGCCAGCATTATGTGGACATGCATATTGAATGATTACATCAGTAATAGAGTCTGCTATTTTATTTCCTAAGATGGAGTCAAGATGTGGAGATCCTCTGCTGGCCTGAGGTCACGTGACTGGCAGCCCCGATCGGTGCAGATTGAGATGACCTCCTATGTGCTGCTGGCTCTATTTAGGCGGGGCAGCTTTATTGAGGGCATCAAGCTTATGAAGTGGTTAAGCATGCAAAGGAACCATCTAGGGGGCTACGGGACAACACAGGTGAGATGAATCATATTTTTTTTGTTAAAGTGATTCTTATCTATGCAAATGCCAGTAAAGTAACACCAGTTTGCTTCACTAGAATGATGATATCTTACCTCTAGCCAGCTATGGAACCACATACCAAAAATGTTGCCCACTTTTAACCTAATTTTACATCCAGTATACGACCATATAAAGCAGATTTGCCTGTATTTTGACTTCTTCCTCAGGACACCATCGTTGCCCTTCAGGCTCTGGCTTGCTATGCTGCGTTCAGTGGTGCCAACGCCATAGACCTCAGGTTTAATATATCTACCCCAGCATCTTCCTCACTCTTTCGAATCAACTCCACCAACTATCGAGCGTATCAAAGCCAAGAGGTGCATTTATGAATTGATATATTAGATGATTAGTAGAGACTACGCGTGAATTTTTTTTAATCTTATATTTTATTTGTTTCTTAGATTAATGCTGAAAAAGATCCACATCTAAATATATACATGGAAGGAAGAGGATTTGCCTTATTTCAGGTATAATGTAATTGTTCTTGTGTTGTATCTGTAAGGCTTTAATTCAGCTACGTTGCATTACATATTTGTACCGTGCAGATGTGATTACGGTTACCCCTTAAACGGTAGGAATGTTTCCATACCTCCATCATGTTCGGCTCAACAGACCGTTTAACCACTGGAGCATGAGCAGAATAAATTGATTTCAGCAGCTGTGCTTGATGGGTTCTCCCAGCACAACATCCTGCATTATAAATGCAAAACTCAAAACAGTTGAATGCAAATGTGGCATGATAATGGACTCCCAGCAGTTAACATCTGGAACACAGACTGTAGCTTTCCACACTTAGTGCATCCAGCTAGTATCAGTCAGAGGAGCACTATGGTGGAAGGTTAATCCTTTCACTATGCTCAATATTACAACCCGTGGTAATTTTGTGTAATTTAATATGATGCTTTTACACAGACACCAGTCAACAAACAGAAACTGTAGATTTTAGCTGTTTATCACAAAATCTAACCTTTTACATTTTTACCCACCGCTATGAATCTGTGCAGCTGAATGTGTTTTATCACCTGGAGAGCAGAGCGTTTTCACAAAACCTCCAGCAAGCCAGAGGCGAGGAAGCATTCTCATTAGATGTTGACGTTATGGATGACAGTGACCACAGTCACATGATGTTGTCTATATGCATAAGGTAGGTATTACAACATAGACAGATACACTGTACATGTCGAGTTAAGATCAATTTAAGCATTTATTTTTTAACTTTTAGGGTTATGTTGCCATGCATGCCAAATACTGAGTAAAGTCATATGGTCTCCTGTTTGTATCATCTCTAGATTAAAGGACAATCAGGTGATACCTCATACAGGTATGGCTATATTGGATGTGGGCATGCTCAGTGGTTTCACTCTCTCCCCTGGAGCTGCTGTCCTGGGAAATCTTATCAGGAAGGTGGAGGAATGGCCTGAGAAAGTCAGCCTGTACCTGGATTCAGTAAGTGTTGGATCATTGTATCCTCTTCTTGGTCGGGTTGTAAAACATTCTAGAACAATCAGCATCAGCCATCAAAACCCACTATGTGTGTAATTTTATAATCTCTTTATGGGTCATTACACCCCCTACATTCGACCCCAAAACTAAAGACTTGACTTGTGTGTTCACAATGACAGCTAGCAGCCACTGTAAGCAACTAGTTTTGCTAACATTTAGTTATTTATATACAGATGTTTAGAGCATCCACAGGGTGCAGGGAAAGAGCAGCATCTACAACCAGATGTGTTCTTTCTGCTTCTATAGCTCTCTTGTCCATTTCTGCCAAGGAGCTATCATGAGTATTTATCTAAATGTCTATGTGCAATAATATGTGTGTATAAGTGGCTTAACCACATATAACCACACAAAATCCATAATCCAAATCACTGACGCAAGTCAGTTAGTTAGAAAAGTTAGAAAATGAGAAGTTAGAAAACCTGTGTTTATTGAAACTAAAATGAGTACAGTTGTGAACATGGTTATAAAATGACCTGTAAACACCAGAACTTTCTTTTTTTTTGGACCTATGGACTTTGTTGGGCTGCACAGTGAGTGGATCAGTGGGTAGGACTGTCGCCTCTTGTAGCTAGAAGATCCTCAGTTTGCGTCCTGGCCTGGGATCTTTATCCATGGAGTTTACAAGTTCCCTCTGTGCATGTGTGGATTTTCTCCGGCTTCCTCCCACAATCCAAAAATATGCTGAGGTGAATTGATGATTCTAAATTGTCTGTAAGTGTGAATGTGAGTGATTGTTTGTCTCTATATGTCGCCCTGTGATAGACTGGTGACCTGTCCAGTGTGTTCCCTGCCTTCACCCAGTCAGCTAGGATAGATTCCATGCCAGAGGACCTAGAGAAATCAGATTGTGAGACTTCACAAAGATGGACAGGATACAGGAAGATTGATGAATAATTAAAATGAGGGAAAACACAGCTGTGGCAGTAATGAGGAGATACAGAATGAGCCATAGTACCGCTAATCAGAGCTGCAGTCCTGCTAACATGACACCACAGACCGTGCACTATTTGCACAACCTAGCTCTAAAACAACAGGCAAGTGCTTAAGACTTAAGTGGAAATTGAATTTCTGGCAACAGCTCAGCTCAACCCATATGGACGGCACCCAAGAAAAAACACCTTGTTTGCACTTCAGCGCAAAAATTGCAAGATTAAACTTTTCTAAATAAAAAATTTAAAAAGCAAAACTTTTGGGGCAACTTCTTTGGTCAGATGATGGTCAGTTTCTTCGGCTCACATGGGGTTAGGCTTGTTTGGTGTGGTGAACTTAGTACTTCACTGTCATGACTACTCAGCCACTGTGGATGGGAAATAATCCTGACAGTGAAGTACAGGAGTGGGATGCAATGATATGGGGCTGCATGAGTGCAAAAGGTGTTTGGATATGACATTTCTAGATGGCACCATATCTTCTCAGTTAATCACCCAGGAAACTAGCTGACACGATGACTCCTCGTCTGCAGAATATGGACACCAGAGGAATATTGTCATTTTATAAACACCGTTCATGTATTTAGTCTTAATTGGAAATCTCAGCTGTACTCATTTTGTTTCCAGTGATAATGGATGTGATAATGGAGTGATAATAATTCACATTTGTTACATTAATTTTCTACTTTGGGATCTTTATTTTCATTTGTTTGGAATGCTCATCAAGGAGATACTCTTCACTTTAGAAATAATGTAATTATTGAGAGCTGATGCAAATTTTATTCATTTTAAAATTTAGGTGATATTACACAGGGGTGTACTCTGTTCTATACCGTTCATGCCTCGAATGTGCTAAATAAACTGATAATTGTTACACTGTGTAATGCAGTAGTATGTCATTATTGACATCTTTTGGTATCATTTGCAGATTACTAAGTCAAAGGTTTGCATCATACTTCCTATTGTGACAAATTACAAAGTGGCCCATGTACAGGATGCCGTGGTGCAGGTTTACGACTACTATGAACCCAGTGAGTACAACCACAAACAATCTGCTGTAGTTCCACAGTACTCTGTACTTTAGTGTAAAATCATGAACCTTACTCTGAAATAACAGTATTCTGTTTTAGCTGATGCTAAAGTCTGCTGCACTGATTGTCCAGTACTATTTTACTGTGATACACCCAGAATGCAACACACCAGTGATTCTGATCCCATTTGATTCTTTTTAGGCAGAAAAGCAACCGCTACATACAATCCACGTTTTCTTCACAGCGTGGACTCCTGCTTCTTCTGTGGTGCAAACTGTGCTGACTGTAGGCCAGGAATCACCATCATTGTGTCCTCTGCAAATTACTCTACTAGTAGCAGCATCTATAGCCTAAGTTGTCTATTTCTGGGACTCGTGTCTTTCCTTGTTGTAGTGTGATTAGATGGAGTTTAAAACAGTACACATATATTGAGAGAAATAGCTTTAGTATTTACACACATTGAGATGCACTGGATGCATGTTTCTTTTATGCAAAAGTTCATATTTCTTGACAGATGACTGTAATATTTAGGGGATTGTTCACACAACGCTCTGTTGCTCAGTGCACAGTGGAGCCCTCTACTGTTTACAATGTGTTTTGTATGCTTTTTGAAAAGAGGAGAGTCAGAAATGATTGTCCTTGGTAACTTTGTACCTGTTCATTATGTAACCAGCCTATTTTTTGGTTTGATACATTATAAACAAATAAATATGGATTTGTACTTACTTCTTAAAGGCTGCCGATCTCCATATGATTCCTTGTGCTGACACGAAAGAAACATCGACCAAAGAACTGATGTATAGTTTGCAGGAGAGCATTGAAGCAGATTTATTTTTCATATCCACGTGTGTCCTCTTGTCATGGATTTGGCAGAAAACACCGACATGTTCAGCTGCCTGAAGATGTATAAAGGCTTTATAAAAGGCTATTTCAGCAAATGGCCGGCATTTGAGTTTGAAATGTTTTTCACTGTGAGCCAGAGGAATGCAGACTGACCTACAAAAGTATGCAGCACAAACACACACATGAAAGTCATCTCCAGAGAGTGGTCAGGTTTGACATCAGTGACGGTATCATGAAATATGAATGTTATCATAAGATGTCAGCCCACTGTGCGCAATTTTGGGTCATATTTCATTTTGTACAATGTCAACTTTTGGCAATATGTTCACCAGAACATGCTTCATTTTTTATGTTCTGCTAATCAATAATTTCACACTGACAGCATTTTACTTTGAAGTTAACATTGACGATGAAGTTCCTTTTATGATTTGCTCGACTTGCTGTGAATGGGAAAATGTTAGATCATATTAATCGCTTACTTTTTTTTAAATCCCCCAAATCTTGAAGACAACTAAACGTAATACCAGTGTTAAATGTGTCTCTGAATCCACACCAGGAGGTTTCTATCCAGCTGAGTCTGACCTTTGACCTCTTGGCAGTTCATCCACACTTTAGCCGAATCCACCACTTTAAAAAAACAAAGGCTGACTTGATCGTTTGTGTTTTACTGGAAATGCCTGTCTGTTTTTTGTATGTTAGATGTTTTAAAAGGCTCATTGGCAAAACAGTTCCCCTCTAGGGACGATCAAACTTTTTTTTTTGTTTATGAGCAAAAGCAGACATGCAAATGGAGAATATTAGACGTTACGCAAAAATCAAATACATGATCGACACACACATACACAACATTTTGATTTTTTTGGCTTGGGTTATCCACATATCCCAAATTTTGGCCATATGTGACCCCACTGTTGTGATTATTCTCCCTCCATTCGCAGCCGTGTTGACACATGTTGTTTTAAGACATTGCCTTACGTAAGCATGCTGCTCTAAATATTACTGCACAGCAGCGTGCAGGAGCTGCCAGAACATATGCATGCCTTAGCAGTTATAGTTACCCCAAAGCTATTCCATACAGTTCCCATTAAAACCTGCAGTTCTAAATTCACTAACACTAGATGGCAACCTCATTATAGTGATGGGCTCAAAATTTAGGCGAGACCTCAAGCCCATAAAAACTGATGATCTGCACACTTCATATGCTTTTTTGAGTTGAATAACTTAAATAAGAATTACTTATAAATACAAGTGTTTGCGGATGAGATGACAGCAAAAAAATAAATCCAATGCAGAGAATACATAAAAATGCTTAGTTGCATTCTGTCTGCTGCCAGGTTGTTAAATGCCATAAATAATTGTGCTTAACTGTGCCTAAACTCAGAGCATGAATCCATGTGAGAAAACACCATAGACATAAAGGTCATGACAAATGACCCCTACTAACCAGAGCCTTGTTTGTGGGTCAAATGACCAAAACAGACTATCAATCTGGGGCAGACACTGACCATGATGTCATGCATTTACTATGTCTGAGAGCCTTTCTAATGGAGTGGCCTTAACTGATAGGCAGCTCAGGTTAAGCGCAGTTAAAGTAGTAATAGTTTAAAATGATTTTAGGGAGACTTGTCTGGGCACAAAGATGTGTAGGAGCCAGAGAAGTAGAAGATTTATGACTGTACAGCGCATCTATCTTTCACCACTTTGCCATCTAGACTTAAAGAGCAAAAGGAGATTAACAGGAACAAAATGAAATATCACTCGTCTCAATTTCTGCAGAAGTTTCTGGAACTGGTGGTGGGTCACACTGTGCCCAGGACAACGCTGAGGTCTGAACTCATGAATCAGGCCCATCCAGTGTGATGACAGTTATTAATATTCACCCCCGCCTGTCACCAAGGAGACGCAGGTGGAGTAAACAAAGTAGAGGAGATGATTATTTATGCGCTTCATGTCCTGATGGGAACCATTAGGGAGACATGCAATGTTGCTGTTGGACGCAGTGAGACAGAAGGCAAGATGGAGCGTTTGTTTTGCACAAAATCACATTGACCACTGGTTCTGCATATTAATCTTCAAAAGAGGCTGCATTGCACAACTGAGAGAAATCTGTCTTATCTAGGATTTGATCAAACACACTCATCATGAAGGAGAATTTAGATGACAGCGCTGCGGTTCTTTAAGTGTCGTACCTTTGTTGCTTTGTATAATCAGCAGGGATTATGATATGATATACCGTAATATTATTATGATAAACTGCATAATAGCGTCTGCTTTTGTGACCACAGTTATTCAGTGTAGGATGATGTGGTTAGGAAGTGCTTCTGGTGAGTTTGATGCTTTATCTCAGTAGAACATTTATTCCAAAAACAGACGTGCAAAATTGCTCCCCATGGCCCTGCTCCAGATGACATCAGCAGGAAAGAATCGCCATCACAACAAACAACCACATCATATGGAAACCCACTGACGCTGCTGTCATGACAGAAATCGGGGGTGGCAGCGGCAACAAAGATGAATCGAAGGGAAAACTTCCAAATCCCCAGTGATGCTACCTAAACGACTCCCTATGTTGCTCAGGAGGAGGAGGATGCGTTTGTTTGGCAAGGCACGCTCCATTCACTGGGGCGAGTCATGGAAAATCCCTTTTGAGCTTCCATCCCACCCAGAGTGAGAGTGTATTTACACAACCCCCATGTGACCCTGAGCAGGCCCGGCCAGACAGACGAATCCATCCTAGACGGAGGGGATTCCACTGCAACAAAGCAGAACTCAAAGAGTGCTCTATCAGGCCGTTTAAGGGAAGCCATCCCAGTTTCACCACTATGGTGCAATCCACTAAGGTGAAGATAAAACCAGACTTGAGGAGTCTGGTTCATGATTCGTCACCAACAGAAAGACTGTGTTTGGGTGTTAAATGTGTGTGTACATGCACAGGTGGATGCTATCTGCTATGTGAGTCACTGTCTCTTGGTGTGTCAGCAGTTTGTGTCTGCTTCACTGTTAAGTGGAAAAGTTTGAGCTGCTACAAGCCCATTGACATAACACCATATACTGCAGCTGAGCTCCACAATCGTCTGAGATCACCATCCTGTACGCTTATTATCTAGAACTCGGATATTTCAATCATAGATTCTCTCATAAAGTTTGTTGGGGAAAAATTAATTGATTGACTGGTAGGATGCTCTGGGAGAGAAATGGTAGTAGGCACAGATAAATTAACAAAAGCACAGTATATTCTGAAAGAGGCCGCTCTCTTCCATTCAAATCTACACTACCATTCAAAAGTTTGGGGTCACTTAAAAATGTCCTTATTTTTGAAGGAAAAGCATTTTTTTCAATGAAGATAACATTAAATTAATCAGAAATACAGTCTAGACATTGTTAATGTGGTGAATGGCTATTCTTGCTGGAAACGGCTGATTTTTTTTATGGAATATCTACATAGAGGTACAGAGGAACATTTCCAGCAACCATCACTCCTGTGTTCTAATACTACATTGTGTTAGTTAATCATGTTGAAAGGCTAATTGATGATTAGAAAATCCTTGTGCAATTGCGTTAGCACGTGAATAAAAGTGTGAGTTTTCATGGAAAACATGAAATTGTCTGGGAAACCCCAAACTTTTGAACAGTAGTGTATACAAACTGCATAAAATCCAATTCTTCCCTACACAATGCAATGTAGGTCTGCTGCAGAGAGCTCTATGCTGCAGGAAATGCTCCATTTGTTGCATTGCTGGTGGTGCTGATTTGGGGAGTAACGATGTCTGTCTATTAGTTAGTTTCCAAACGGAAACATCTGAACAACTATTGGAAGGACTACCATGAAATTTCGCACAGACCTTTACTGCATGGCCTCCAGATGATGAATCTTAATGTGCCACTATCACTCCTGTGATATATCTCTACTTGTACTTTACGGTTGAGCACAAAAGTTGGCACGTACAATTGTAGTTCTCAGATGATGAACATTCATGACTCCCCTGATCCCCTGACATCTTCTCTAGTGCAACCATGAATCTGGCATTTGTGAATAATTATCGCACAAGCAACATAAAATATGGTGCGCACATTCTTGCAACTCCAGGGATGAATTATAATCACTTTCCTTAACTTGTCCACTAGGGTCATCATCAGGATACGATTGAACTTTTCCACCTGCAAAACTAATAGCATGTTGAACAATCTCTAAACATGTCTGTATGAAGAGAGTTGGATACGGCGCCACCACTGATTACTGCCATTTTTTTTCTGGTGGTCACTCGTGTGACATTTTTATAGATCAGTTATAAAAGAGAGCTTAATGTAACATTTGCTAATATTTTCTTCTATTTGGCAAATTTGTACTTTTTGCGTTCTTCCTGTAACAAATGCATTGAATTTATGATCAGACCTGTAATTCAATTGAGGTGGAGTGCATGAAAAAACAATCTTCCAACTGAAGTAACTATTTGGGATTGTAACTGTCACTGCACAAATGAGTTTTTTAGGACTGGAACCCTTCAGCTGTGGCTGCAGATCACCAGCATCTCTGATCCACAGTCTCTTTCTACCTTATTAAGAACATTAAATGTAAAATGATATAATGTAATAGCCCCTGTCAATATTCCTGTGTTTGTATTTAGTAGGTAACTGAAACAAACTGCAGTGACCTCCAGCTTATGAACTAAAAGTAAAATTATTCCATTGGCAAAATGGTTTGCACCTTAAGTGCCGAGGTTTTAAGAGTTACACATGCAGGACTGTGAAATGTGGTACATGGTTCTGGATCACAGCTAAATACCCCACACTTTTGGCTCTCTGACAGTTCACAGTACTACATCTATATCTTACACTGTATATTTCCTTTATGCGTGAGCAAATGACCATTTCAGCTGCTTTCCAGCCCCATTAGGACATTCAGTACAACAGAAAGAAGCTGTTTTCATTGTGGTGAAAGGGCATCATTGGGAAAGCCTTCAACGATACGAGTTCCTGGAGTGTGATTGATTAATTCAGTCTGGCTCGGAATGGCTTCTTGACTCATCGCCTCTGTGCTCCATTTATCCAGACTCACTGTGTGAGTCAGTTTGGCTCTGGGGTTAAGCTAAATCCTTATGTGTGTGTGTGTGTGTGTATGTGTGTGAGAGAGAGTGAGTAATTCAGAGTTAAAGACAGAAGAAAGCTCACCAGTCTTACACTCACAAAGGCAGCAAACCCTCCCTCCAAGTGCTGCTTTGACCTCTCTCACTGCCCTAGTTTTCCACTCATTTTTCACCCAGGTCAGTTTTGCTACCCCACATTCAGCTGTCACACATTTCCTCAACCTCACTGGCCAATTAGAGTAATCAGAAACAGGTGGAAGTAGGTTTACGCCACTGCTCCCGTATGGTACGGTTTTTACTGTATGCAGACGTAAGGCAGACAAAAAGAAGACAGAAAATCAAAGCAAGCTTGTTTATGTGTGTGAAAGCGGCACGTGTGTTTGCACAGACGTTTCTGACTGACATGAGATTATTATGTGTCTAAACCACAGTAAAACTGGGAGTTCCTGCAGGCTGATTAGGACCCAAACACCGTCTGAGTCGTCTGGATTTGCGCGATCAAGCGCTTTGATTATTCCACTCAGAGGAAACGCACACAGCCGTGCGTGGCTCAGCTAAACTCGTGCGACTTGAGGGCTCACGCAGTAGCAGGGATCATAGGATTGATGAATGGGGGGAGCAGAGAAAATAAACGCTCCTGCCATGTTATTCCACTGACGTATGACTCCATGATAATGAGCACTTGAAATGGTGGACCTGAATGCTGCTGGAAATACTTGAGTCACAGTTGAGATGGATAGTAGTGAATCACATGTGAGCTTCTGTGTTTTGTCGTCTGGCAACACTTCATTAATTACATTTTTATCGAATGATGCAACACCAGATTTACATTCTATTATAAATCACTGCTTTGAGGTCAGCCTCAATGGATGAATGCAGGTTCTAAGTCTTGCTCACTTTGCTTTGACTTTTGACTTAAGTGCAATTTTGAGGCACTTATGCCTCACTGAAAACTACATTAACAGATGTTTGGCCATTTTGGTGTTGCGGAAGCAACACAGTATTAACATACACTGATTAGCCACAAGGCTAATCAAAGGTGAAGTGTTTAATATTAGTGGTATCCTTGGGTCCTGACAGTCATGTGACTGTTGCTTTGACATGTACCACCTACCTAAACATTATTAAAGGCCAGGCCTGATCCAGAGAGGCCACCAACCCACAGGAGAGAAGCCAATAACTCAGTGGCAGACCCCACAGGACACCTCATTAGTTTCCCATTTGTGAAAATATATATTGCACATGCACCAAAAAATGTGGTCCAAACATTCATGCTACTATAGAGGTGAATTGTAAACACTTTAGTGATTCCTTAAGTTGTCCGTTTAATTTATCCACATTCAAAACTGAGGACAGTCTGAACAACCTCTAGACATGGATGTATTATGAGAAGTAGATATGGTGACACCACTGACAAGTAGCTACTCCTGGTATTGCAATTCAAAAATATCCTCTCTGCCCCAATAAACATTTTAATAGACCACAATTTTAATAGGGAGCTTAGTGTATAGTTGGCTACGATGTTCTTCTATTGGGTGAATCTGTACTTTTAGCTCTCTTCCTGTAACAAATACATTCAGTTTAAATGAATGATGGTGGACTAAAATATTCAATCAAGGTAGAGTACATGTATAAACAAATCTGAAACACACAATCTTCCAACTGGACTGTCTAGTTTAGAATTGTCATACAAATCACAAGATTAGCTCTAAAACTCCTCTCATCTGTGGCTGCAGGGCGCCATCATCTCAGTGTGTTACTACCTTATTAAGAGTAAATAAAGAACTGTGAAAACCACAGAAATGAACAAAATGCGGTTGCTTTTGCCAGTTCCTCTGTTTACTTACGACTAAGTATCTGTCTGTCAACTTAGTGGAGAAAATAAGTAAACACACAGAGCAAATCTGATCCAAGGAAACCACCAATCCAGAAGAGAGGATCCACTGACATCCTGGTGCCACCTGCACAATATTAGACAGGTGACTTTGATGTTGTGACAGATCTGTACGTCATCCTTGAGTTGACCAACTTTTTTAGTTTGGAGTAGTATTTCTAGCAATCTGTTATGTGCCGCTGTCTTTTTGTTCTCTAGTATCTCCTAGAAGCATCAGCTGTCTGGATGCTAAATGCAGATTCAGGCATGATTCTCTGCAGATACATCCCTAAGAGCAACAATTTTGAAACTGCCACATTGTTTTCATCTTTTCTTTGGATAAATTGTTCCACGTTATTCTAAAATATTCTGATTATAGCCCTTAACTGTTTCCATGTTATTTATACATCACCACATTTCAGATGGAAATATTTATCTTTTTTTTAAGCGCTGCTACATTTATCTGACAGCGATGATGGAAATTACAGTCACTAAACTCTACGAACTGATAAAAATGATTATAGGTTCGGTTATCACAGCCTGACAGGTACAACAAAGCAAAAAAAGAAAAGTGTGGGAAATGTCAGTCAAGCACCATTTTTATACCCACACTGAGCTGGCTTTTGCTTAAAGAAAGAAATAGAGTATTTCTCCAACCACAGAATATGCTTGAGTACTTTGATTTTCTAAAATGCCACAAAATTGTGACATCAGCTTTGCAATTTGCTCTTGAAAGTATAAAATCTACTGAATCTCTTGGGAACCTTTCCAAAGTCTGAAAAGAATGACCTCAGTGAAGTCATCCTTGATAATTTTACCTCAGCTTAGGCATCAAGACAACAAATACATAATGGAAAGTCTGCATTACAAACTGGAATATGGAGTCTGAAAAAGCAAACAGGATTCTACTAGTTGTGGTCTCAGGATATCTGAATTTTGGCTGCATTTTTTTGAGGAATGTAGAACGAAATTGCTAAATACCCTCTTCAAGATCACAAATCTGCGTTGGTGCATGTTCTTTATGACCAGAGAGAATAACAGGAAACACAGTAGACAAAACTAATTTCAGGATTTAACGGACCATTACGTCTGTTAAATTGTCTTAGGTCTGTTTAAAAATAAAAGCATCTTTTGCAGACCCACTTGGCCAACACATAGGAACACATTCTTTGGATTTCATAATGGGACAGTCCTCATACTGGGCTCCTGTGTAATCGTCTTCTTCTTTCTCTCCGTCCACAGCTCTGTCTGCTCTCATCTGTCTTGTGATTTCAACAGAGCTGATCTTGTTGTCTAAATATTTCCTGTCACAGTTTAAAGAGTTTTACAGGAGGGCAGATGGTATAAAACTCAGCAGCGTAGCACTGAAGGCCCGCTATAGCGAGATGTATGGAGGCACCCTGGGCAGACACAAAGGTGACTCTTAGAGTCGTAAAATGTTGCCACTCCATTAGCATTAATGAGCATGGATGTGCTTCTATACACCTATTAAAATGTCTACACTCAGGAGTGGCATTCAGACGTATTATAGTTTTTTGGTGGGTCATAAATCCAGATCGTAAAGGGTATGTTTAGATGTAACGTTTGTGAGTCTGACTGACTGAAATAAATTTACCTTTAAGCTGAAGCTGTACAGTCTGGACTTTGGTCTGCGATCCCATCAGTGAAGCCCAGCAGCAACTTCTGTCATGTCGACATCCAGGAGTAACAGCAAGAAAGGGAAACATTTCTAGAAAACAGATCATGTGAGAGCCTTTGGCACTGTGAACTAAAGTGTGCATCAAGTTCTCTCTTTACAACCTTAATGGAGCTTGTAATGGTTTCGACAATTCTTTCTCATCTCTGCTCTTATGTCCCGTTAAAATGTTTTTATTGGCGACAAAAAAAGCTGATTCTGGCTGATCTTCCTTGCCAAGTATGCCGTTTCATTATATTCCATACCCACTGTGAGGATAAAGTTTCCCATCATTTTACTTGTAAGGCAATGTGAGACACTGTTTAGGAATTTTCTCTGGATAAATACTATACAGTGCTCTTTTTTTGGCAGAGACTATCTGTTGTGTCTAGCTTCAGATGTGCCAACAGTCATACAGAAATCTCAGTCATCATATTGTTCTTTTAAGGTGTGCTGCTGCTTTCTGCCGTGCTTCTTTTGCACCAGACAGCATCTGTATGTACATGTACTGTCTGAGTGAGTGAACAAGCGCTCCACCCGTGTGGACACTGCTGACACATCAAACACCTCAGGGAAACACACCCGATCTGCTCCTGATTTTTACACTTCACTGTAAATCCTCCCGCCTTGTCAGTCATCTGGTGTTTGGAGATGAGCAGAACTCTTGCTGTGACAGACAGAGCGGGAATGTGTGACATGTGCTGGAAGGAAACTGAGCAGGGGTCAGTGAACCAGAACCTTTGAATCTCTGTTTTGTCAGTACGGCTGCACTGCACACCTCTGTGCGCTTCTGGAATACGCATGTGCAGCAAAATGATTTGTGTGATGTGTGCTGTATAAATGTCACACCTTATAAACGTTACTAGGATTCAAAAGTAGCATTTGCCTGTCCTTAAAGGACCAGACCAGACAGTTCGCAAGTACTTTTAGTCCATTAAAAAATAAAAATATGCACCTAATCCTGCTCATTTCCCAGATTGTTTTTAATGCATCATATGCAGCTTTACATTTTTGGATATAGTTTCCCATGATTCACTGCAGGCACAGATTTCCATTAGTTTTTCTATGAATCTTGAAACTCTTGGTTTGCATTTTAGTTGTATAGTTTGCCACATTGAAGATC
Organism: Amphiprion ocellaris; assembly: GCF_022539595.1. NCBI lineage: Eukaryota > Metazoa > Chordata > Actinopteri > Pomacentridae > Amphiprion > Amphiprion ocellaris. The sequence goes on from NC_072785.1 coordinate 18,996,402, forward strand.
AAACTCAAATTAGTCACTTTTAGTGTTATTACTCTGCCAATGAGGCGGAGCCACAGCAGAGTGATGTGACGATCAGCGTACGTTTGTCTGTTTGTCCTTCTGTCTGTCTGTTCGCAACATTTCTCAAAAACAGAATAATAGATTTGGATGAAATTTTCAGGGAAAGTCAGAAATGACAAAAAAGCAACTGATTAGATTTTGGTAGTGATGACTCTTACAGTATGGATCCACAGATTTGAAAGATTTCTGTATCATTGCGAGATAGCGGTATGGTGTCACTGTAACTATGACTACAAGTGAACACTACGTCAGCTGCCTGCTGATGATCACATGATAGAAACCCTTTAACAAATCGACCGTTGCGGACTTCTCGGGACTTATCCATTGGAAATGATACAAGGAACAACTGATTAAATTGCTGGGGCGTTTCTGAGTCCCATCAGTTCTTGCTGCCCACTATATATTTACTTCATGCGATTCGGTATCTGTACATAACGTACACATGCATAACACACACTTGTGCTCAGAGCAAGGTCATTTTGTTTGGGGGTAAGTCTATATTAAATGGCAACATTCTATAGTGCTGTGATTTCTGCTATGAATTTTTTTCAAGACTTCAGCTGTCGGAAATGACATAACAACTAACCAGCTTTGGCAGAGTACCGTGCTCTCTGAGGGCTTTTCTTGTCATATCTTTGTGTTGTGCAAAAACCTGCAATGCGTCACGTCATTATGACAATGATATCACACAGTAAAGAAGTGAAGGAAATATATGGAAATCAAAGCAGTAGTGGATTGAACTTTAAATTTAACCTAACCTAAATTACGGTGGATTGAGTAGCTCATGCAATGGAATCGGCAAGAAAGTGGGCAATAATTGCCCTCTCCTCTCACATCTTGATGCCTTATCAGTATTTGGCGGAATGTAAATTTATCTCTGTGTGGGTTTGTGTTGTGTTCTGTCTCCACCTTCTGAGAATCAAAGTAACACAAAAGGTATAATTTGGAGCCATTTGCTCATCATAGATCAAGACGTCATCCAGAACCCATCATTGCCACTGTGACTACATGCATGATTGTTATCCAAGTTCAAGCAGTGGTCAGACTCTCAATCTAAAGGCCTGTTGAGCTGACAGGGAGACCCTGCACTTAAATTAAGCCCATCTGTCTCTCTCTGCTCCAGGATAGATGGTCCCAAGTTTACAAAAGAACTCTGACCTCTCTGTGACTTCATCCTCCACATCTAAAGCGACCTGTCTGCTGAAGTCTTTACTTACACAAGCGTCAGCCATGTTGTTCCTGTTCCCCACTGACTCCCTCTGATCTGCCCATTCCACACAATACACTGTCAAACTGCTGCAGTGTCTGCTGCTGTTGAATTATTGTTTGTGCTCTGTGGAATTTTCCTTTTCTAACAGCCTCGAACATCTGACATCCACATGAGGCCGGCCGGTCATCTGCTGCCATGGATCTTCTCCAGCAGCTGCCCATGTACCTGAAAACACATCCAGTCCCGCACACCCATGAGTGCACATTTGATTCATGGACACTGTATATACATGCACACACACACACACACACACAAGAACACATTGAAAGAATATTTCACTTGGAATAAGTGAGGTGGAAATCATTACAGTCCAGTGCTTGAACACCAGGTATCCATGACGGTATTTTAGCATTGTGGCAAATTACAGTGAGTGCTGATTTGTTCTGTGATGTATTATAAACTTGACTCTGAGTGGAATTCGTCAGTGTAGAAGTAGGTGGTTTTACGTTTGGGATTTTTTTTCTTATTATTATTATTATCAAAACTGAAAAACATACATTTGAATCAGTAGTTTAATATTTCAGTAAATATGCATAATCTGTTGTTTGTTTAGAGCTGAAAAGTGGTATTGATTGAAAAGACCAATATATCTATCATGCCTTTCATCTGTACCGAAGATAGAGTATGATTAGTCACTGGTTAGCTTAGCATAGCATAAAAACTAGAAACAAGCAGGAACAACTAGATGACTCTGTCCAAAATCTGTCTGCGCACTTCTAACACTCACTAATAAATTTTAAATTTTGGTTTAATCCATGTGAAGAATGGAAAGATCGAGTTAACCTGTAGTGAGTTTGACTTTCAGAAGAGTTCATGTCCTATTCCTAGATGACTACCACTGTGTCTAGTCTTGTAGTGGCATATGTTAGACTAATATCTAAAGCAAGCAAGTTGGTACCATTTTTCATTGTCTATGTTCAGATAGTCAGAAACTGGCTAGTTTCATTCTTACCACAGGGACAAAACAGTAACTGACTACTGTTATGTCCCTATGGTAACATAACAGCAGTCACCTGTAATCAACAATGGCATCGTGGACACTTCAGACGTGTATTTGCTGCTATTATGCTACTTTTCTGGTCCACTGGAGTCCACTTGTAGGACTCAATATGTGCACAGGAGGTCTTGTCTATGTATTTTGCACATGCACACTACTGCCTAGCATGCTCACTACTGCCCTTGTAGCGTACCACATGGACCACTGTCCAGTGACACAAGTTTTGCTCTGCATGTAGACACTCCGTGCAGACTCTCGGGTACTTGGAGAGATGACAAAATTTACATCAGGACGACCCTCGTGTACAAAAGTATAGAGGCTAAATTATACACTCATGGAAAACTGCGGATACCACAGATGCATAGCTGCTGCTATTTTCTAATGTGTGGGAGTTCACTTGGAAGAAAGAACAAGCCTACATATTCCATACATCCACACTACTGCTCTTGCTGTGTAGTTGCTGCAAGGATACAACTTTGAGTTGCACACATGCCTCTGTGGAGGGGTCTGCGTGGATTGTCACAGGCTTGAAGAAATAATAAATTTACATTGCATGAACCCGCATGTGCTTGAGATGTATGGCGGTGGCATCATGTATTGATCCTTAACTTTATTATAGGATATTACTAGAAATGCTCAAGGAAAATCTAGCTTATATGGACTACTACTTGAACAAAAGCACTTTGCCACTTTAAGTTATTTGGTTCAGTAAATATAGCCATTAACAGCGCTCTACTGAGAATTTAAGCGAAACCTGTAAGACCTCTACTTGGTCAGCGCTGCTATCCAACACTAGCTATATCAACCTTTAAGTCTAATGCTCAGCAGGAACTAATGAGCGTGTTTCCCAAACAAATCAGCATGTTTCCCAAATGTCACATTATTCCCTAAATGTTTTCCTATCCCATCAATCAATGTTAAAGCTTCACTGATGAAAGGAGCTTCACCCCAGATTCCTTGAGTCAGACTGCTCAGGGGTGACAAGCAGACAGTGTGGATGTGGATGAATGCCAGGGAGGTGTTAGGGGGAAAAGAACATGCATGCTGAGCTAACCTCTTATAACGTTTAAAAAAAAGTTTCCAGTTTCTTTTCTGTGTTGTATCATTGTCCTCCTTGTTTCCTGTAAACTATGTTCCATACATAAGGCAGAAACATCTACTGGATGGAGACAGTTGCAGTCGAGCTACTCTGAACCCCCTAAACTGCTGAAACAGGGAACAAGGGTTGAAACATAATATCTTTGACCTAAATAGATTTTACAGCCGCTGCTCCTGAGCTTGGGGACCAGACATATGCAAAAAGCATCAAGCAGAGGTGAGCAGCGGCAGACTTATCTTCCTTCTTTCTTCGCATAGTCTGGCATGAAATACAGTTGAGTTAAACTCAATGCCATGCAGGCTGCAGCCTGTGGAGAGCGGGTGGGATGCCAGCTCTTACATAACCCTGCCCAGACAGGGAATATTCCAGCTCGCCCCGATTGAAAGCCCGGCCCTTGTTTATCCAGGTAACTTCTGCAGTTTCATAGAAAGCTAACTGAGTGAGACAATAAATTACTGCAGGGCTAGAAAGCAAGAACAATAAAAGGAATTTTAAAAAACAAATATCCAGGTGAGGATGTATGGGAAAGAAATGTGCGGCCAGAGAAGGCATAAGATAGTGAAGATTGATAGAGCCCTATTTCTCTTCGGCATAGCAGGATCCTTTATGCCGTCTAGACTTCCTCTGATGTATGATGGAAGCCTGAACCACCAAATCCTGAGGGAGGGAGAGATGCACATCCATCTGTATCAGAAACCACCATCTCCCTGTCTCAGGCCTCTTTCCAGGAGACGCTGCGGAGCCTCCATGGTGAACACCAGAAGCTGCTGAGATTAAGTCATGGAAAATCTCGGGGCCTCAAAGCTTGTAATTGCTTAATTGGATAGCCTCACTCCCTCAGCTATTTCTCTAGTCTCTCTTTCCCTCTCTACCGACAAGCATTGATGAGAACATAAACCAGAAAGCTCTGTCTGAGAGGTGCGTATGCGTACGTGTGGCTGCACGTGCATCCCAGTAGTGATTGTTGGAACTGAACTGTAGCCTCCCTGTGACTTGTGGCTCTGTAATTTAGAGACGTTTTTCTACTTCAAACCACACGACTCACATGCCGGTGAGCTGGTCGTGGAGGATACAGCTGGCGGGGGGGGGGGTTGCATGTGTGTGTGTTTGTGCGATGGGAGGACAGTGATTTGTGTGTGTTGTCTCTGGTGAGTCTGATTGTCAGCTTCTCCGCCTGTTGATGAGCAATAAAAGTGAAACATGAGCTAAGAAACCGGTCAGAGTAGCTTCACTTCAATTTGTCCTCAGTAGCAATGATTTTATCATCGTCAGGGGCAATAAATTCTTTAAATATTGTCTTGTAAACCTGTCAAATTATCAGTCTTCACTACTCCTTAATATAATTATTCCTCATCTATGCTAGAATAGCATTAATAGGAGGCCACATTACATTTAAACATCCTGCCCTGGCTTTTATAAACCCACAGAGAGACGCTTGGCCCAACGTGAGCAAGCTATATACTTTGCACTACAGAACATCGGTCATTCACAGCTCTCAGGGGCCACGCTTTAGCCACATTTATAGTAATACTAACATCAACGCTTGCTTTTCTAGTGGAACACCCAGGTGAGCATCCAACCAGGCCAAGTCTTTATGCCACTTGAGCATTGAAGCGCTGTGAAAGTCAGCAGACCCTGTGAACCCCTGAACCGACGGCCACCCTGATCCCACAGAACAGTAAAGAAAAAGGGGAAGTTTATTTTCCAGTGAGATGTCATGGTATAACATGGCTTGTTCTCAAGGAACACGGCTTGCCAGGAGGAATGGTTTGGAGATCAGTCTGCTCTGAGTGTCTTAAAGTCTGAAGAAATTCACTGTGTTTAAAAAGTGCAAATGTGCAAAGGCTTTTCACATGTAGCTCTCATTTCTTTGTGTGGATAATAACTGTTGGCTCCATCAGACTGTTCAAAGTCTGATAACACAACAAGACACTCATTCATCCGCACAGCTAATGTTCTGAGCTGTTGAACAGATGCGCTACAACTGAAAGGATTTCCTCTTGTCCTAAATGTCCGCCATCCCTGTCAGTGCGCTAAAGACTTACGACATGTTGGAAGATGTCATAATTGTGTAAAAATTTCAACAACAGATTGAAATACCTGCTGCAGACAGAGAGCAGGCCTTCCCTGAGCATGTATGACTTAATTTCATTGAAAAATATTTTCACTCCCCTTCGCTGTGGTCCCAGCTAAAAAACAGTCTTACCTCAATATTTTCGCTAGGATTTGTATGCATTTTAACACACTTCACCACATACGCCGGCAAATTACATTTACTGACCCTTTTCGGCGAAAGCACAGGACTGTGTAACTCTTGGATGAACCTCGATGAAGTTGTATCTCTAACAATAAAATCACAAATACTCTCAAAGCAGCTCAACGTGACAGTGATAATAAGCCTCTGGGCTTCAAGTACGTAATGACACGTTTAATGTCATCGTGCTGCAGACTGTAAAACTGAGAACGTTTTCTCAGCAGAAAAAGCCAAGGCACCATTATTTTTGGAATAAAAGCGATGCATTTCCAACATTTCCACAGTAAAACGATGTGGTCATTTTCACTGCAGACAAATTAACATGTCTTCTGGGAAGCAAGGTGACAAAACTATCAGTATGAACCAAGGCTGACAGGGGAAAAAAAAAATCACAGATGAAATCATTAGCAAACTGAAAAAGATGGAGGACGATTTCACAAACAAATGCATGAATAGAATGCTGCAGCTTCTGTTCCAGTGTGGTCTGAGTTTTTAAGCATTGCGGGTCAAGTTATAGAGGCCAGACTAAACAGAAGCAACTCAGCAGTGTCAGAGACAAACAGGACGTTTGAATCATGCTGTGTCTGCGTGTGTGTGTGTGTGTGTGTGTGTGTGTGTGTGTGTGTGTGTGTGTGTGTGTGTGTGTGTGTGTGTGTGTGTGTGTGTGTGTGTGTGTGTGTGTGTGTGTGTGTGTGTGTGTTGTGTGTGTGTTACAACGCTTAAAGTCTGCTTAAAAAAAAGTCTAATTTTCTGGAAATGATAGGTGGGATGGATTAACAGTAAACATTAGCAATGAAATGATAAATAACACTAAATAGTTTCCATTTTATAGTTTTCCCACCATTCTCAATATCTTACTCACTGGTTTGAAGTTGCAGTGTTTGGCTAGGCTGCAAAACTTGACATTTTACTTCACTTTTCGTGTGCTTTTTGCCTGTAGTTATTAATGTGAGGGCCTAAACAGGATGTAATGGCACAACAAAGGCACCTGTCTGGAGTTAAATCAGAAACACACTAAAACAAGAAGATGTCTTAAATTTCTCTCCACTGCTGATGTAGGTTTACCAACTATCATCTATGTTGGTGCTGTAATCGTCATATTATGGACATATTTTTCTTTTTTAAGTTCCGGACTTGCTTCAAACCCAAATTTCATGACTAAATTTAGTGATTATCCTCCGTTTCAGTCCAGAGTCCAACATGTTAATAGTTGCTGGCAGGGCGGATTGCGTTACGGTCAGCTACACGGTGTCTTCCCCACAACAGGAAATATTGTATTAAATGACAGCAGGTATAAAACAACATAAAATGTTGCATGTGCTACATGTCAGCATGGGATAACAATATTCCTAATACACTTTCCAGACGTGTTGTGCAATTTCCAAACCTCAAGATCTGGAAACGGTCCATTTATTTTCCACATTTCTCTTTCCAGACCAGTTAGAAGAATTCTGTGTGTAGTTTACCATCTGCAAGTAATCACAGCACTTAGTTTATCTTTTAAGTTAGAATGTATTATAAATAAAATAAACCAGAAGTACAAAATCATTCATTGTTCCCTTCATATTACCATTTTTGGCCAGTCACCCCTTATGGAACTTGAAAATGTAAAAATAAATAATAATAATAAATACAGTGTGAGAGTATCTGGGGAAGTTTTAGACAAATGGCGACCACATCAAATATCTGTTTTTACTTTCATGTGAATTGCAGGTCATTTATATGACAACAAGAAAGGCACTCAAAGAACGCAGTACTCCGTCAAGGCTGCTCAGTCGCTGTATCATTTCTGACAGCTGAAATCTTGAAAAAATTCGTGGCAGAAATCATGGTACTATAGAATGTGGCCATTTGATGTAGATGTACCCACAAACAAAAAGACCTTGCACTGAGCACAGGGGTGTGTCATGCATGTTTACGTTATGTACAGATACCGAATCGCGTGACCTAAATATGTAGTGGGCAGCAGGAATTGATGGGAAACACCCCCACAATTTAATCAATTGTTCCTTGTATCATTTCTGATTTCTGGTGATTGTCAGCAGGCAGCTCTAGTGTTCAGTTGTAGTCATAGTTACAATGACACCATGCCGCTGTCTCACAATGATACAGAAATCTTTAACAAATCCGTGGATCCAGACTATAAGCCGCATCACTGTCAAAATCTAATCAGTTGGTTCTTGTGTCATTTCTGACCTTTCCTGAAAATCTCATCCAAATCCATTTGTCCATTTTTGAGTAATGTTGCTAACAAACAGACAGACAGACATACTCTGATTGTCACATAACTCTGCTGAGGTTCTGCCTCCTTGCCTGTATAATAACCAATGAAATACTATGGCATTATTTTTGGATTTGCTATATTTATTTTTAGTGTTTAAAATAACTCTTTTAAATGAAAATTTGAACCTTATAATTCTGAAATGGAAAGGTTTTCGGCTGTGAGTGGAAACTTTTTCCCACTCAAATCACTCATCACTTAATGATGCAAATTTTTAATGTGAGGATTGTAAAAACTACAGCGACAACACAAGCTGCATCTCCATTCAGCGACCACTGTAGACTCTGAAGACTGGACTTAGCATTGTTAAATGAGATGATCTTGCCTGTGGAAAACTTTCTGTTTGCATCAGCAGCTGTTGGTGCTCTTACTCTCACATCACAATGATGACTCTTGAAACCGAGCAACCTTGACAGCAGCAGATACACATTTTAAACATTTGTTTTATTAGTTATTCAATTGAGTTGAAACCCTGTTGTTGCATTTAAGTGTACTCCTTAACCAGTGCTTTAATTTGGGGAGTCCACCATATTTTAACAGCCAGCAGGGGGTGAGGCCTCTAGTTTCAAAAAGAACTCAGATTATATAGAAGTCTATAAGAAAATGAGCCTATTTCTTCCTTGATCCTTTACCTCAGTAAATACTTGATTAAATAATTTTTAGTCTCAATCATTGATTTTAAGTCTCCTATAATACAGCATAATGTTAGTTTTATAAATAATGATCCCATTTACAGGAAAATAGACCAAAAAGAAGGTTTTGCTTTAGGGCAGGGCTACCCTATGATTGACAGATTGCTATCTTATCACTATGCATAGTGTTTTAAGGTTCTCCATTCAGATCCAAAACTTGCTTGTTTCATCTGATTTAAAAACAAAACAAAACAAAAAAAAAAACACAGCATAGCAGCAAACAAATGCAAAACTCAAGCCCTCATACCAATAGCCCAAAAACCAAAGTGGTGATGTCATGGTTGCTATGTGAATCTTTCATATGGAGTCTGTGGTTCTGTTAAATGTGATTCGTGGATTTACTGTAATATGACTCCATATGTTTCTGTGTGGGCTGCACAGTGGCGTAGTGGTTAGCACTTTCGCCTTGCAGCTAGAAGATCCCTGGTTCGCGTCCCGGCTTTCCCGGGATCTTTCTGCATGGAGTTTGCATGTTCTCCCTGTGCATGCGTGGGTTCTCTCCGGGTACTCCGGCTTCCTCCCACAGTCCAAAAATATGCTGAGGTTAATTGATTACTCTAAATTGCCCGTAGGTGTGAATGTGTGAGTGCTTGTTTGTCTATATATGTAGCCCTGCGACAGACTGGCGACCTGTCTAGGGTGTCCCCTGCCTTCGCCCGAGTCAGCTGGGATAGGCTCCAGCACCCCCCCACGACCCTAGTGAGGATTAAGCGGTGTATAGATAATGGATGGATGGATGGATGTTTCTGTGTACTGCAACCAAGTAAGTTTATTTATACAGTACTGTATCACACAGAGAGTAATCAAGTCATGTAGCTGCAAATGTAAATAATTACAACATGTGAAAGACAAGTAGTACATTTTAAAGCATCAGTAGGCTTTCTACTAACTCTGACATTGTGGGTGTTTTAGCCAACAAGTGCTAAGAGCTTGAGAGGTAGAGGAGATGTAATTGGCTGAAAGGTAGAAAGATAGTGACAACACTACTGTCATTAAAAGTAACAAATAGTAAATGACATGAAATTTAAAAGTCATTGGAAAACAAAGACTGATGAAATGAAAGGTAGATTTTGAAAAGATATTACAACATTAAAAATTAAAGCTCTGTTCTTATGAAAGTAGACTATGAAATATAATTCAGAATAATAAGCTGAAGGGGCTAATAATTTGTTTGAATATTTCACAAATTATTTCTCCACTTACATCTTTTCCACTGCTTAATCACTTTAACATTAATTCCATAATAATTCATTTACTTTTTTATACCCATATGCTTCAAGCTGTGCCAAACGGTTTAATGCTGATATAAAGGTCAAATTGTTTCTGGGTTTAATTTGTTATGAGTAATAGCTGCTGCTTATCTCCAAATGTGGCCCAATGATCCTAATGTGATAATGAGATTAACAGGCTGTCATTTTCTTATTTTCTTTTCACGGCAAAAAGTGCAAGGAAAAAAGCGTGAAGTCATAACAGCAGTTCAGCTTGACAGTCTACCCCATTAACAATTTTTGCTTGTGACACAATCCGTCTGCCTAAAGAGTGACCTCATGCTTAATTTAACACATGGTGAACAAACCTAAATGGAGGGTGCTGATAGCAATAGTGTCGATGATAAAATTGCCCAAAGGATTTTTTCCAAAGCAGTGATAAATTAGTTCCACTAAATGAAGTCGTGTCACCATCTCTTTCTTTATACATGTGCAAAAACTTGTGTTGAAAGTAGTTAATCTTGGGAATTTGAGCCTCTGCCGACCACGGACAGCACAGGGATTCTGTCTTTTCCAGCGCCCACCGGGCTTCATGATTAGTTTCCAAGCCTTTCATGCAAATTCAGCTCCCAGGCTTCATTTTCCGCTCATTAAAAACAGGCCCTCAAACTCCGGATCAGCACGACAAATCTCTCCGGTCATCACATTTCTCCACTAAAACAATACAACAGTGTGTCGACTCAGCACTTCCTCCTCTTCCCACGTTTGTTGGAGGAGCAGGCCTGGTTTTCAGGCCGGGACGTTTTATTGACTGTTGGAGAGAAGCTTTAGAGGTGTGCATGCTGCAGGTGGTGATTCATGCGCAAATACACAAAAACACACACTGGCTGAAATATATATTACATCACCGTGGGGTCTTGGAGTCCCTGGTGCTGTTCTCCTCAAGGTTTCTCCTCTAATGATCTAAAACCTTGAGTATGTTCAGCTTCACTTCTCAGTGATGTTAATCTTTGCAGTTGAGGTGAAAACCTGCTGCAGGACTAAATGGGGGTGCGAGACTAATGTTTTCGTTTGCAGGGACGTATGTGACTGCATGTGTAGACTTAATCACTATCCAACAGGAAATGGTGTCGCCTGTAATGGGTCTGATCGCAAAGGCATGACCTCATTTGGCTCTGGCCAGCCGATGCAGAAGTGCCTCATTGGAATAAAGCTGAAGCCACTATTACGAGCTCATAAAATGACTTCTATGAGCTTAAAGTGCCAGGTCACCACAAATAATGACCTCAGAACGTTGGCCCACAGACCCCTGACCCACTGCCCCACTTCTTATTTTGTTGTGTAATGTTCTCACTTCATCCTACTATTAAGATGCTTTGACACATCTTGCTCTTTTGAAACCAGATGAAATGGGCAAAGGTGGATCTGACAGAGAACTCAAGGGCACTAGTGATATGTGTACCAAAAGGTAACCCCGTCTTTAAACATGCCCTGCTTTTTTGACTCTTTCACTGTAAATGAGAACAGAATTTTCAAAATGAACACTATGTTGTATTGAAGGAGACTTTAAGTTACCCATTTAGACCATAAATTCATTTGGAAACTATTGACTGGGATAACAAATAAAGTGAGGAGTAGGATCATTTTCCGCAGACTTCCTTGTGACTTTGTTTTTCAACCACAGGAGTGTTAGATAGAAGGCATGTTTAGGGCACTTCATTTTTCAGACCCACAGGCTACATTGATCATTTCTATCCAATCTTTAGATAATCTGCTTGCAAGAGTCTAAACCATACAGTGACATGAAGACTCCACATTATAAAACACCCCCATAAAAAACACCTTATACACACTGGGGTTGGTACATTTAGGCTTCTTGAAAGGTGCTTTCAGGCAGATTTTGCAATATATAAACAGAGCCAGGCAAGCTGTTCCTGTATCTCCAAGGGCGACCTAAAGGAGCTGTTTGTGAAGGGACTGGTTGGATGGTTTTACAAGGACAGTGATCAGGGCTTTTTATGGAGCTCTGTTGTAGGTCTTGCGGTTTACCAATGCATGTGGACAAAAACTCAAAAAATGATTGTTCTTTTGACATCTGTTTATGATTCGGCAACCTTAGCACAAAGTGCAGACACAGGCAAGCCAGCGATGTTTTAACAGATGGAGAAATGAAAGACAGTAAACAAAAGGCAATCTGATTTCTATCATGCCGCCACAAATTTCATAGGATTATTGACTTGTGCTTTGCGGTGCTCCGTTTTTATCCATGTAATTCAGTGTTACTGAATGTGTTTGAAGTGAGTCTGAGGACAAATCATCTTCTCTACTTGGACAATAAAGCTCTGTTCACTCTGGTAGACATCTGGAGTGTCTTATGAAATGAACACAGAGCATAGATGCTAAAGTCTTGGATGCACTTCTTTAAGGTTCTGACTGATTTCTATCTATATTTCTGATTTTGATGTCTAGATTTCAGTTTTTCATCATCTATGTCTGAAAATGTCTGGACACAAGACTCGAGATTACTGTCGGAAGTTGTCATATATTACAGCTTCTTCAACAAAGCCACACTCAAAGTCAGACCAATTTGTTGCAGTTTTGCAAACAGAAAAGCAACCAGCATTATTGAGTCAGAATGTGTGTTGACCATAATTTCAGCTGTGGAGGATTATTTGTAAGCTGTGACCAGAGGCTGTCTGCAGTCTGTCTCCATGCAGAGACTGTAGCTGCTAAGCTCTTTCTTCTCTCTTAAGGCAGGATGTCAATAAACTCACCGAAACTTCTGGTCAAGCCAGACAGAGGAACTGCTCAGAGGGATTTTATGGAGGATCTTGTAAGTTCAACACACAGATGTTGAGTGTATTCTAATGTGGAGAGAGAAATGAAGTTTGAAGATGGAAGTGGGGTCAATGCAGAAGTACGAGGGCAGATTTTTAGTGCTTTTAGAAGTATACAGTCATTCTGCCTTCAACATTTATTGGCCAACGGAGCCACAATGTGTACGATGGAGTTAACGAAAAGAGCAGTGGCTCTCTTTTTTGACTGCAACCCGTCTGATAGGTTACGCTAATGTGAAGTGAGTGGGACACCACAGTGAGTAATGCACTTCTTAACAGGCCTTTTATTTGTTATGCTTCGCTGCTTAAACCTTTAAAGGGGTCATGGGTCAAAGTGACAGCCTGCGGAGAGGTGTAGCCTGTTGATTAAGCAAACAACATGGTGGCAGCATCAGATGAGTCCAGGGAGACGAGGGGGAGACATTGCAGACTCCTGAGGGGAGGAGGAGAGGATCAGAATCTGGTAATGGGATCCAGAGTTGTGAGGGATGATGATGTCATGAGGAAAGTCAGGCAGCCAGTAAGTGTGTGGATGGATATATGGAGCCACAAAACTGTGGACAGATTGCAGATATAACACCAACTTGCAGAACATGTGATTTAACTTATGTGCTGCAGCTTTAATCCCGTCTGGGCAATGTCATTTACCCAAACTTACTGGAAGAAATCTGTTACCAAGTAAACAGACATCCCACTGAAATATTCCTTTGTTTGTGGGCATGGATGTTTGCCAGTATGGGTTGATTTGTGAACAAAGAAAGCAACCCGTGTGTCGTCATTTACATAAAAATGTCTCTTTCACACATTTTACTTCCAAAAATCTGTTACTCTTCTGGCGGTTTAAGGTTTTTTAAGGTCTCTGCACAATCTGGCAAGAGTGTGCTCAGTAAGCTCATAATAGGTAGAATTATGTCAACAGAAGTGGGAATTTTAGGTGGGTCTTCAGTGAGGGTGGGGTGAGGGTGCTGAACATTTAGCCAGCAGGTGTCACTGTTCATCTGCAGCACCTCCTCCCTGAGTGGCAGTCAAAAAAAAAAAAAAACCAAAAAAACAGGCTGAGGGCTCTCAGATAGCATCAAAGCTCCTGATAAAGTATCAGGTGTCTGTCTCAAAATCTGACCGATCTGTGAAATCCATACTTAAACCCTACAGGTATGTTACTGCACTGTGAACGAACCAAGGTCCCCCCATAATTCAATTCATAATTCAATGGCATGTGGCGAGTGGAAAGACACAAACACGTAGTTACAGAGACTCTGACGCCTCCACTCAGAAGCAGATGCACAAACAATAAATCTAGCAAAAGCATGTCTCTGGAGATGAAAGTTAACCATTCATCAGACTGAGCATTGAGGTCACTTTGGTCTTGTCGCCCCTCTAATTACATGGTTGATCACGTTTTTCCACCATGTTGTGTTACTGTTTTTAAAAGCGAACACCATTTTTACAACTCACGAGAAAATTCAAAGGAAGAACACAGATGGAGAATTCTTAACAATTTCTTCCTGTTAATGCCGAACTATTCCTGGAAATACTTGGCTGTAAACACTCCAGGAGCAAACTGATTCAGTCTTCCCAACATTTCTGGAGCTGTTATGTCATTTGGTTTCATCTGAATTTAACTTGACTGCATTTTATTGCACACAATAAAATTAATTGCATTTAGGGCTCCTCTACCAACTGCTGGGAACCCCAATGCTTTAAAACTCCATCATAAAAATTACAATGAAATGCAACTAAATTCTTGTCAGGTGACATATATGAAAACCACACCGGAGATAACAATGGGCAGTCTGAAGTGTTAATTTCATTACAACAGAAGTTAAACTCTCAAGAAGGAGAACAATGGAGGAGGCTTTCTGCGTATTCATTTAACTCTTTTCCACTGTATGTTGACTCTGTCTGAATTTTGTGTCTTTTATCAAAAAGATAGATCACTGAAACAGCAGGGAACGCCTCTTTAATAGTTAACTGCTGACACAATGTTCACACAAAGACTCGTGGATTTTTTTTTTTTTTTTTTTTTAATGCATTATGAAACCATTAGATCCTAAATGTTGATTGCGGGCTAATTCGGAAAGACTGTTGTTCTGGAGCTGACTTGCTTCCAGATGTGATCACCTGGCTTTTGCGTGAATCATTCTCATCATTACTTGGACCCCCGGCAGGGAGCATTTTGGACTATGTTTATATGTGAGAAGTTCCAGTCACACACAGTCTTTTGATCTCACACTGCTGCCGTGCAGTTATCCATAGTTTCCTATCAGAATGCTTCAAGTTGCTTCTGGGAGAAATTGGCTTTTACCATTAGTTGTCTGTCATTCAAGGATTTCTTTATCAAGCTGTTTCCTAATCCTCTGGTATCTGGGGGGTTTTTGTTGTATAAAGTTATGGCGCATTGCTCTCTCTGTTGTGTAAAACTGGGTGGACAGTTGAGTGTCTCTCATCTTTTGCAAAAACCACAGGCCACATGAAGCTGCGTGTCCCTGAAATACATCTGGGGCATCTGGATGTTGCAGGCACACTCACACTCATACATGCACAACCAGGGCTTCATACCTGCATATAGAGACACTTGTGCATTGATATTTCTGACAATGTTCCAGTAAAATGTCTCATTAAAACATCTGGATCTTTTCTTTGAATCCTCTGTATGATATTCACTCCAGATTTATTCACTTTTCAGTCTCAAAACGTAAACTTGGGGATGCAGTCTTGTACAAGGCAGCCAGAGTGAAATCCTTCACTCCAGATTCCCAACATACCTAAAGGCACATTGTGACTGAAGCTTGACTAAACCCCCCCAAATTATCCCATGATAAGTTTAAAGACCTCTAATGGCTCTTAATTGGTCATCTCTTTGAGCAGGAGGTACGCCGGAGGGCTGACCAGCATGTCATCGAGTTTCAAGATAGCAGGCCTGCACATGAATGAAAATTGGAGTGTCAGTTCATGTTTGTGCACAGCTACAACACAGTTCATTCTGTTCAAATTCTAATACTGTCATTGCAGCGCTTTCAGATTGATTTCCTGCTCTTTGGGTGGTAAACAAGACCAAAAGGGCCTAATTAATTCCTGGTAAACAACCCTGAGGCTGAGGAAAAAGAGGCAACAAGGCAATTAGAATGCCATTAAATAATCAAATGTTTGATGTTGTAACGTTTTCCAGAAGTCTGCTAAGAAAGAGAGTTCCATTTTTTGTCCCTTATCCCACAGAGAGTGAAAGAAAAGTAAAAATTTATTCTGGATGGTCTTTCTGTAACCTGTCAAACAAATAGAGTAAAACCAGTAGTCATGTGTATACCATTTCCCAAGGCAGCATGTCATTGTTTAATCACGTGGAGTTGGTATACAGCCACAATACCCTCTCAGTGTAGAGTTATGATACGAATAACCAAACACCAGTGCTACAGTATTCTGTTTAACGCCCACTAGTTACCAAACGCTATAATAATGGCTAAAGGGAAACCCTGACTCCCAGCGTTCCCTCTTTACTGGCTTCTATATAGGGGACATCAATCCATACAAGCGACCAAACCAAAGGGGATCTGTGGCCATCCAGCTCTTAGTTGTGGTAGTGGAAGGGGTTTTAATGGATCCCTCATCCACCGAGCAAAGACAAACCCTGAAATTTGCACCATGTTTGCCTCTCTCTTTCTGTCTGCCCAGCAATTTTGCTAACTGTTGCAGATGCTCGGAGGGCAGTGGACCAGAATCCATGTGGCCTGCAGCCGCCCCTGCGTGCAAAATAACATTCTTTAACTTTCGGTTGGACGGAAAGAAACTGTTCCTATAGGCTGGTACTTGGATCTACTTTTGCATGTTCATTCATCAGGATCGTGGTTTGGATGGAACACATGTAAGCTGATCCGTGGTATCTCAGAAAGACAACTTCACACTGGAGTCAGGGGATTGGGGCCATACATGAGGTTTGGCTTCCTCGCAAGAGATTTTCCGTTGCTCTGGACACGGCAGGTCCAGCTGCTCCTTTGCATGCTTTGTATAGAGGCAGCACCTTCCCACATAAAAGCCGAGCTCATTTTCACAAAATCCTGCATCCCCCTGGAGTTTAACAGTCACAATCAAATGTTTATTTGGGGTTACGTTACACTGCCAAGGCGAACCTCAGGTTTTAAATTTAGCTACTCACACTATTTAGAGATAATTGGTTGTTTAATAGAACAATAGATGGTGTGTATGCTATGCTCATCACCTAATGTTATTTGTGGTGTTGAGGTTTTCACATAATTACTACCAAAGGGCCAAATAACTGGCTTTTGAAATGAAATAACTGAATCAACAGATTCTTTACAGATGCTATAACCAATTGTTTTATATCATCAGTGTATCTCACATATAATGTCTGACCATGTATAATTATCACCCAATTCTACAATTTTCCTCCAATCTGTGGAGCATTTTAGCATTGTGCAGCTTTTTATTTCATTTTATGGCCTACAGCTTTACGATTTTGAATCCTCAAGCTCTCATAGCGCTGTTTTTGTCTACAGCAGATGGCTGTTATCAACAAAAAAGCTTTGATAACCCAACTGTACGCTACCTGCCATGCAACAAACAGCAGAGTTGGCGACCCTGCAGCAAGAGAACATAGACGAAAGTTATCTTAGGTTTAGGAAAACACGTATAATTACCTGACCACCTACTTATACCCAGTTAACACGTCCAGCAGTAAAGATTGCCACCCGAGACAGAGCCTCCACAATGAATCTCCAACTTCCCAGATCAGCCAACCAGACAGCTTTCACATCCACCTTCATCTTTACATCCAATATTCTTCCACATCATCCATCACTACCTTTCCTTATTAAGTCTTTAGCCTCAGTCCGTTGTGGTGTGGTTCTTGCTAGTAAATGTAGCCATTTGCTGCTAAAGATATTTTCATTAGGAGCTGGTGGAAAGCAATACGTTCATCATGTGGCAAGTCAAAATTAATGTCAATTGTTGCCAAGAAAGGTTAGAACATACGAGAACCTGCATTAACTATAAAAATGCTGAAAGCTAGTGAGATGCAAGAAGTATAACTACAAACTGTAGACTGCAGTTCCATGAAAGACCGTGTGAAGGGATGTATGGGAATGAAGACTAGACTTACATCAACATGTGTCCTTTGATGTTAGGAAGTTTTATGGTGCTAATGATCTACGCAATCCAGCTTTGCCATGAACTCTTGAAGTGGGATTAATGGAGCAACAATCAACCAAAGGGCACCCCATGTTCATTTAATCATAATCACTCTGCGGCCGGGATCTAAATGTTTAAGATTTATGATTGACCGATTTCAGCTTTCCATTTCCTCGCCTTCGTCAAATGATGGGACGCCTTGCTCCTGTATATACACCAACACACTGGAGTTAATGTAGTGACTGCAGGGGTGGATACCCACAGACACACAATTGGCAAGTGTTTCTCAAGGTCTCCAGAAATATTTGAGAGGATTTATAACTTGCTATAGAAAATAAACTATGTTTTGATGGTGGTTCTTTGTGTAACTGATAGGGGCATGCAACTTCAAGGCCTTGTTCTACTCAGTTACAATCAATTACTCTTTCAGAATGGTGGGACATGCAGCTGTCTCTAGAGCTAGCAGGCCTTTTCATGAATAAAGTGCATTGTTATTGCTCAGTGTTGTGGTTTTAATTACTATTATCACACATGGGAATAACAACTTTATTCTCACTTGAGGATGGTGATATTGATAGAGCTTTTAAATTGCAAATAAAGCGTAGTGAAATATGGTTTGCCATAGGGACAAACAATTGTAAGTGCTTATTCTAAAGAACAATAAACTGTATTTATTCTAATTGGTCCCATCTGGGCGCATGGCTGGGTAAAAATCAGATGTGGGAATATGAGCAAAACGAGTGGATTAAGTGCAATCACTCTGCAGATGAGACAACTGTCATGTTGTAATCCGAGATATTAACCCTTTAGAACCCAGTGTAGCGCCAGCGCTACGTTTTGCATATTGATTTTTGATTGGCTGTAGATTTTAAACCAGATAAGATAGATCGATAATTCTTTTTGCATATAAAATCTGGGGAGTTACACTAACATTTCACACATTCACCAGGTCTCAGGGTGCTTTTTCGTTGCAGTGATGGGTTTGTAAAAATACACAATAAAGCGCACACAACAAAACTCTTTATAATCCAGACCACCGGTATTTGGAGGACTTCTTACGTTGAAATAAGCGTGACCACGTTGTGGCCATGACCTGTCACATGATTCTTATGTGTCCATACCCGAGAGGCTCTCGTCCCCATCAACAGGAAGTGAAGTTGTTGCCGGGAGTTATAGTTTTTCAGCCGACAACTACAACTGTAGTTTTTGGCTGTAGCCTGCACAGATACGAGCTCCAGTCCCAATTTTTATTTATTTATTTTTTTTTTTTTACAAAAACATTCAGACACACAGCCCACACACACACCAGACATCCACCACGGTCCGTGTACGGATCTGGCAATTGGATTTTCCGTTCTGAAACGGGTATTGAAAAACAAAAAACGAGTGGTTATTTGATTTTCGTTTTAAAATACAAAAATTGAAATTGAAATACAAGGCGTTTTTCCTTTTCATGATCAAAATGGGATATACGATTTTCTAAAAAATGCTTTGATTTTCGTTTTATATTTAGAATAACAAGAAAGTAAAATCAGTAAGAGAGAAACGAAAAAATTTCCGTTTTTTCATTTTCTGAGACCGGAAGTGGTCATCAGCAAGTGTGGAGCCAAACAGAGTACAGTGCATAGACTGTATATACTTTTTTTTTTCGTTAGTTTTCATGGTCAAAATGAGAGATCAGGTGGCCGATCTTAAAATAAATCAATATTGATTTTTTTTTATAGAGCGTTAAAGTTTTGCGAAGCCAGGAGGCGGGACTACTTGATCGTCCGGTCTGGAATGATTGACAGGTCCTATGGAGGCGGCAGCAGAGACTCTGTTCTCCTCGTTTGGATTAATTCTGATATAATAACTGTTGGTTTATTTATCGGTGGAGCAGCAGAACATTTTCCACAGACAGTTTTCCTGCCCGTTGGCTTGCTTTAACCAGTTTTCTACCTTCGGCTGATTCTACCAGCAGACACTGAAAGGACTCTGATAGTTCGGTAAGTAAATGTTTATTTTCGTATCGGTGCCGCTTTTAATGCACTTTATATGCAGCTTTAGTGTCAGATATAATGTGTGCCATGCACTCCAGATGTTGGTGGAGTTTGTTTCAGTGTGTGTTGACCAGAGAAGAAAGTTAGCATAGTAAATATTAGCTTTGATGTTAGCGATGCTAACCGAGCTAGCTGCTCAGTAGTAGCCTGATGAAAGCTAACGTAGCATTAAGCTAACGATGTTTGTGTTGAGTTTCATGTAAACAGCTGAAGTGTGTTGTGTTCATGTAATGTGGTTCATTAAGTTCATAAAACTGTGGCTGGATGACATTAATGTAACGTTCAGGAAACTTAAATGTGATTAAAACAGTAACGTTAATGTTCTAGTTGTCAGTAATCAGCTTTAATTTGACACTAAAACAGACTCTGATAGTTTTAAATGACATCAGTTTCATTAATTTGTTGAAAATTGTCTCATTTGTTGTTGTGATGTTGCTGCTGATTCATTAAAAGCAGATGATCCATGTTGAAGATACATTTAGTTCTAGTATCAGAAGTACAAGAAGGAAAATGGAAGTTCAGTTCTGCTACATCAAAGATTTCAGGATTAAAATAACTAAATGAGTCTTTATGCCTCAAACTTTATTTTTACAATAAAGAAATAATGAAATAATAGCAGAGAAAACCTGAGAGAATAATTTCCTGAAAAGTCTGTGAAGGAAAAGCAGCTTTTTTATCCTGAAAGATCAGAATCAGCTCCAACATCTGCATCCGACAGCATCAAGTCAACCAGAAAGAAAAGAAAAAAGAAAATGACTTCTTTCTGATCACATCTGTTCCACTGCTCACAGTCTGCTGCTGCTCACATTCTTCACATTTATAGTCCACTTTTAAAAGTTCAGCAGACAGGTGCTCTGCTTTGGAGTGTGACGATGTCGTTGGTGATGTGGAGAGTGAAGTTTCTGTTTCACCCACATCGTGCTTTAGGGCAGCCGGGTCGGACTTAATGTTTGAAATACTGACCGACAGCTCAGATTTACCTGTCTGTAGTTTCGTTTTGATGGGTGTTAAATTTTCACTCAAAGCCGCCAGGAGCTGGGTCTTTAAAATAACCGCTGTCTTACAGAGTGAAAGTAGCATTTCCTCCTTAAGGTCAGAGATTGCAGCATCTGAGGGCCTCTTCAAAAGAAGACGTAGTTGATGAAGGCGTTCTGGAGCAGGACCAGAAAGACCACGACCAAGCAGCCTTGAGATCTTAGGCAGCGTCTCCCTCAGGTGGGTGTCAACGGTGTTCATGGTCAGGTCTATGGTAATCCCGTCAAAAAACAAAACAGAAAAAAATCTAGATTATAAATCAACATGTAACCAAAGCACTCTGTATATAACGCCATAGTATAGGATGTAGTTCAGAAAATGTCAAAGTATAGTATATTTTTCAAGAATAACATAGTATGGCATGTAGTTCATAGTATAGCATGTCGGCAAAAAAACCCAACTGATTATTATGTGGTTCAAAAAGTGCAAAATGATAGGATGTTGCCTAAAATTGTCATGTATGATATGTGGTTCAAAAAATGTCATAGTGCAGTATATTGTCAAAATAGTATGTTTTTCAAGAAAACATCAGAGTATATGTCATCGAAAAAATGCCATAGAATAATATTTCATTGCACAAGTAAAAGTCTAGTAATTTTTAAAACTGTTCAAATTCTTATATGTTGCTAAAAACCAAAAAAAACTAAGACAAAAAAAGTGTCAGTAATATGTCAATTTAAAAAGCCTATAGTATAGAGTGTCGCCCAACAAACGTCATAGTATAGCATGTCACTCTAAAAACGTCATAGTATAGCCTTTGGTCCAAAAAACGTCATAGTATAGCATGTCACCCAAAAAATGTCATAGTATAGCATGTTGTCCAAAAAACGTCATCGTATAGCATGTCGCTCTTGAAACGTCACAGTATAGCATGTCGCTCTAAAAATGTCATAGTATGGCATGTCACCCAAAAAACGTCATACTGTAGCATGTCGCTCTAAAAACGTCATAGTATAGCATGTCACTCTAAAAATGTCATAGTATAGCCTTTGGTCTAAAAACGTCACAGTATAACAGTATAGCATGTCGCTCTAAGAACGTCATAGCATAGCATGTCGCTCAACAAGCGTCATTGTATAGCATGTCGCCCAAAAAACGTCATAGTATAGCATGTCGCTCTAAAAACGTCATAGTATAGCATGTCACTCTAAAAATGTCATAGTATAGCCTTTGGTCCAACAAACGTCATAGTATAGCATGTCACTCTAAAAACATCATAGTATAGCATGTCGCTCTAAAAACGTCATAGTATAGCATGTCGCTCTAAAGATGTCATAGTATAGCATGCTGTCCAAAAAAGATCATAGTATAGCCTTTGGTCCAACAAACATCATAGTTTAGCATGTCGCTCTAAAAACGTCATAGTATAGCATGTCTCCCAAAAAACGTCACAGTATAGCCTTTGGTCCAAAAAAAACGTCATAGTATAGCATGTCACTCTAAAAACATCATTGTATAGCATGTCGTCCAAAAAACGTCATTGTATAGCATGTCGCCCTAAAAATGTCATAGTATAGCATGTCGCTCTAAAAATGTCATAGTATAGCCTTTGGTCGAAAAAACGTCATAGTTTAGCATGTCGTCCAAAAAAAGTCATAGTATAGCATGTCGCTCTAAAAATGTCATAGAATAGCATGTCGCCCAAAACACGTCATAGTATAGCATGTCGCCCAAAAAAGGTCATAGTACAGCATGTGGCTCAAAAAACGTCATAGTGTAGCATGTCGCTCTAAAAACGTCATAGTATAGCATGTTGCTCTAAAAACGTCATAGTATAGCCTGTCACCCAAAAAACGTCATAGTATAGCATGTGGCTAAAAAAATCATCATAGTATAGCATGTCACTCTAAATACATCATAGTATAGCCTTTGGTCCAAAAAACGTCATAGTATAGCATGTCACTCTAAAAACGTCATAGTATAGCATGTCGCTCTAAAAACGTCATTGTATAGCATGTCGTCCAAAAAACGTCAAACATGTCGCTCTAAAAATGTCATAGTATAGCCTTTGATCTAAAAACGTCATAGTTTAGCATGTCGTCCAAAAAAATGTCATAGTATAGCATGTCGCTCTAAAAACGTCATAGCATGTCGCTCTAAAAACGTCATAGTATACCATGTCGCTCAAAAAATGTCATAGTATAGCCTTTGGTCCAACAAACATCATAGTTTAGCATGTCGCTCTAAAAACGTCATAGTATAGCATGTCTCCCAAAAAACATATTAGTATAGCCCAAAAAACATCATAGTATAGCATGTCCCCCAAAAAAGGTCATAGTACAGCATGTGGCTCAAAAAACGTCATAGTGTAGCATGTCGCTCTAAAAACGTCATAGTATAGCATGTCCCCCAAAAAAGGTCATAGTATAGCCTGTCACCCAAAAAACGTTATAGTATAGCATGTCACTCTAAATACATCATAGTATAGCATGTCACTCTAAAAACGCCATAGTATAGCATGTCATCCAAAAAACGTCATAGTATAGCATGTCGCTCTAAAAACGTCATAGTATAGCATGTCGCTCTAAAAATGTCATAGTATAGCATGTCGCTCTAAAAACATCATAGTATTGCCTTTGGTCCACAAAACGTTGTTTTGTCCTGGCTGTCTGAAGTAGGTGAGGAGCAACACAAAAACAGTCCAAACGCTGGTTTCCAGAGGGTTAGGCAAGTATTTATTTGAAAGAGCAAGTTTACAACAACACAACATGTGAGGGGGTTAAAAGCAAATGGGTGTTAGTAAATAAATAAATAAATAAATAAATAAATAAACAGAACTAAAAGTGAACTTCATGTTGACATTGATGGGCATTCCAACCAGGAACAAAGTAAAAGATAAACAATACGAAAAAACCTCTTCCTGTTCACCTCTTCAAGCCCAAAAACACACCACAGTAGCACCCTAAACTAAAACTACCAATGGGTTCCCTGTTTTCCTTTCTGAACAATTCAAAGGTCCCTCTCTATCTCCCCAGACATCCACCAACCACTGGAACACATCTCCAAAGTTCTGCCGGGCCAGCTCAGCTTCCCCTCAGAAGAAGTTCCGCCAGATGAAGGAGCCTTTTGAGAGGCAGCTGGCATCGTGATTGGACTGTACTTTGGTCTGTTCCAATCCAGCTTCAGCTCCAGAGACGGCAGGCGGGACGAGTCAACGGAGGCCGGGTGGACGAAGGCATGCAGCTGAGTACAATCCAGAAAACAACAGAGGAGGAGTGCAGCAGCCCAGGGCCAGAACAAACAGAGTAGCATCGTATGTCTCTTAGAAAACATCATAGTATAGCCTTTGGTATGAAAAAAACGCCATCATATACATCGTATATTGTACAAATAACAAGTCAAAGGAAAGAGACAGACATTGTAGAATTGTAGTAATTGTGGGCTGACTGATTTACTGATTATCAGTATTTTATTTTTTACTGATTTACGGTAATAAATACATTTAAAAATGGCGCTACTTTGGCTCTGAACATTAATCGACCTGTGGTCGCTCTGTCTTCTGGAATGATTTGATTGGTTATGCGTTACGAATAAAACTCCTTTAACTTAACATCTCTAAACAAAACAAAAACGTATCAATAAAGCTTTCTGTTAGAGTTTGTGTTCTTCTAAAATTAACTCCAAGATTTTAAATACTTTCATTTACAGCAAATGAATATCAACTCCAAATGTCTCATTAATAATCATTATCAGCCTTAAAAACCCACAAAACACCCCTCTATACTCGACCACACTTAGTACAGTCCGGTTCCCCCTTCTATAAATCTGCTTGGAATCTTCCACTTCCTGTTTGTCAAAGTGGCCTTCTACCTGGACAGGTTTTGTTGGAGCTCATGCAACAAACATTTTGGGTAACTGCACTTTAATATGGATGGATGACACTGAATTAGAGTCTGTTTTAATGAGACTGAGTTAAGATGTGTAGCTCTGTCATTAAATAGGAAATTATTTCTCAGAATTCACAGAGGAAAGTCTGAAATGTTTGCTAGGTTAGCGTCCCACATGTTCTTTGGCTCAGCTAAAGCTAACTCTCTCCAACTTCTGGATCTCTTGAGTTGCTTGTTGTTAAAATATCTTGCTGTAGGTGCTGAAGCTCAGAAAGTCTGAGATGTTTGTTCAAAATAAGCTCATTCTCAAGTCTTATCTGAACTGTCCTCTTTTGTTTGAACTTTCCCTAAACTTAGGAGTTAATGACAGAGCAGCACATCCAGACTCAGTCTCATTTATGTAGAGATTAAACTTCAGTGTCATTCATTGATGTTAAAGTGCAGTTTTTCAAATGTTTGTTGCACATGCTCCCGACCAAACCAGTCCAGGTGGAAGACGATGTGAAGAGAAAGCTCCAGAGGATGAATATCACACATTTACGTTGGAAATAAATGTCCTTTAATTTGACATTTTCATGCAAATGATGTTCAGATCTTTGAGTGTTTTGTTGATGTTTGTTTCTAAATGTTTTTTGACACTCGGCCCCAAAGATTAAAACCTTTTACGGCTCACAAGCTGCAACAATTCACACATTATCAACTATCTTTCTGACTAAACTAAGATAAAAAGTGAAAAACTGCCTGATTCCTGCATCATGAATGTAAATCTTTTTGGGTTTTATGACAGTAAACTGAATATATTTGGGTTTGACATTTTATAAACCAAAACAAGAAATGAATTACTGGAGAAAATAATGAACAGATTAATGGTCAAAGAAAATGTGTTTTCCAACATATATGGCTGAATTACTCCAACATTACAAGATACATACAATTTGAATTCAATTTTATTCATATAATGCCAATTACAGGTTAAATTGTCTCAAGACACTTTATTTTTATATTTTTTGTCATATTTAAAATTTGACAGTAAGAAATTTAAACCTCTTGACTAATCCAATTTATTATTTGGTTTTTAAGAGACAACTAAAATAACCTTCTCCACTAAAACTAATAAACATGAGGTCAAATAGAAGGCACGGTTTTAAATACTGCAGTCCCACGATGACAAGAATAAAGTTTGTCAACAAAAATTCAATCTGCTGGTGGATTCCTTTAAAATCCTAATAAAGGATAATAAAGTGTGATGCTAAAGGTTTGTGGTGCTAAAAATGTCAAAGTAAAGATATCAAGTTGAACATCTGGATGGAGGTTGATAAAAGTTGACCTCCCTTCATTTCTCTGGAGCCGACTCCATGGATTTTATGGATGGTGGTTAAAGACCTGCTCTTCTAGTCATCTTCCTTCTAGTCGCTGTAAAAAGTCAGTCCATCCTGACCTACTTCAACACCTCTTCATAACTTGTTCTGCCTCCGACCTGGTGGAAACTCAAGAAACTCGGGAAAACCCATGGAGACTCGAAGAACTCGTGGAGACTCGAAGAACTCGTCGGGCGGGGGAAGGTGTGGTGGGCGGTGGGGGAGTAGAGGGGGGAGGCCGCCACCCACCTCCCCGCCTACTCTCCGCCCTGACTCCACCCAGACTCCGCCTTGGCTCCACCCATGTGGTCACTTCAGGAACTACGATGCCAAAGGGACGACGAATTTATTTCTTTTTATCTGATCTGTAGCTCAGTGAGTTAAGGATTTGCCTATGGAGCTGCAGGTCGCCGGTTCAAGACCAGACACTTCTTAAATTTTCTCAAAATCCTGACAAAGACAAAGAAAGAAAAGGGCCAGTGGCGGGTCTCGAACCTGCGACCTTCCACTTGGTAGTCTGTCTCTTATCCTCCTGAGCTATTCGCTCAGATACTAATTCTTCTTTTTTTTGCGCATTTATCATCTATTTTTTGTCGTTTTCGAGTTTTTTTTTAACTCAAGTCTCGACTCGACCGTTTTTCTCAGGAGGTGGGACTTCAGCCTTTGTGCTGGAGGGTGGAACCCTCAGTTCCAAGACTTTCCAAGCCTCCAGACCTCCCGAGTCCTCAGGACCTGAGCTTTCACACAGTCTGAGGGCTGAAATTTTCTAAGTCCCACAGTAGTTCTCTGTTAGTTTGAACCTTCAGACGGTAATAAATACATTTAAAAATGGCGCTACTTTGGCTCTGAACATTAATCGACCTGTGGTCGCTCTGTCTTCTGGAATGATTTGATTGGTTATGCGTTACGAATAAAACTCCTTTAACTTAACATCTCTAAACAAAACAAAAACGTATCAATAAAGCTTTCTGTTAGAGTTTGTGTTCTTCTAAAATTAACTCCAAGATTTTAAATACTTTCATTTACAGCAAATGAATATCAACTCCAAATGTCTCATTAATAATCATTATCAGCCTTAAAAGCCCACAAAACACCCCTCTATACTCGACCACACTTAGTACAGTCCGGTTCCCCCTTCTATAAATCTGCTTGGAATCGTCCACTTCCTGTTTGTCAAAGTGGCCTTCTACCTGGACAGGTTTTGTTGGAGCTCATGCAGCAAACATTTTGGGTAACTGCACTTTAATATGGATGGATGACACTGAATTAGAGTCTGTTTTCATGAGACTGAGTTAAGATGTGTAGCTCTGTCATTAAATAGTAAATTATTTCTCAGAATTCACAGAGGAAAGTCTGAAATGTTTGCTAGGTTAGCGTCCCACATGTTCTTTGGCTCAGCTAAAGCTAACTCTCTCTAACTTCTGGATCTCTTGAGTTGCTTGTTGTTAAAATATCTTGCTAGAGGTGCTGAAGCTCAGAAAGTCTGAGATGTTTGTTCAAAATAAGCTCATTCTCAAGTCTTATCTGAACTGTCCTCTTTTGTTTGAACTTTCCCTAAACTTAGGAGTTAATGACAGAGCAGCACATCCAGTCTCATTTATGTAGAGATTAAACTTCAGTCTCATTCATTGATGTTAAAGTGCAGTTTTTCAAATGTTTGTTGCACATGCTCCCGACCAAACCAGTCCAGGTGGAAGACGATGTGAAGAGAAAGCTCCAGAGGATGAATATCACACATTTACATTGGAAATAAATGTCCTTTAATTTGACATTTTCATGCAAATGATGTTCAGATCTTTGAGTGTTTTGTTGATGTTTGTTTCTAAATGTTTTTTGACACTCTGCCCCAAAGATTAAAACCTTTTACGGCTCACAAGCTGCAACAATTCACACATTATCAACTATCTTTCTGACTAAACTAAGATAAAAAGTGAAAAACTGCCTGATTCCTGCATCATGAATGTAAATCTTTTTGGGTTTTATGACAGTAAACTGAATATATTTGGGTTTGACATTTTATAAACCAAAACAAGAAATGAATTACTGGAGAAAATAATCAACAGATTAATGGTCAAAGAAAATGTTTTTTCCAACATATATGGCTGAATTACTCCAACATTACAAGATACATACAATTTGAATTCAATTTTATTCATATAACGCCAAATACAGGTCAAATTGTCTCATAACACTTTATTTTTATATTTTTTGTCATATTTAAAATTTGACAGTAAGAAATTTAAACCTCTTGACTAATCCAATTTATTATTTGGTTTTTAAGAGACTAATGGACAACTAAAATAACCTTCTCCACTAAAACTAATAAACATGAGGTCAAATAGAAGGAACGGTTTTAAATACTGCAGTCCCACGATGACAAGAATAAAGTTTGTCAACAAAAATTCAATCTGCTGGTGGATTCCTTTAAAATCCTAATAAAGGATAATAAAGTGTGATGCTAAAGGTTTGTGGTGCTAAAAATGTCAAAGTAAAGATATCAAGTTGAACATCTGGATGGAGGTTGATAAAAGTTGACCTTCTTTCATTTCTCTGGAGCCGACTCCATAGATTTTATGGATGGTGGTTAAAGACCTGCTCTTCTAGTCGTCTTCCTTCTCGTCGCTGTAAAAAGTCAGTCCATCCTGGCCGACTTCAACACCTCTTCATAACTTGTTCTGCCTCCGACCTCGTGGAAACTCCAGAAACTCGGGAAAACCCATGGAGACTCGAAGAACTCGTGGAGACTCGAAGAACTCGTCGGGCGGGGGAAGGTGTGGTGGGCGGTGGGGGAAGGTGGGGGAGTAGAGGGGGGAGGCCGCCACCCACCTCCCCGCCTACTCTCCGCCCTGACTCCACCCAGACTCCGCCTTGGCTCCACCCATGTGGTCACTTGAGGAACTACGATGCCAAAGGGACGACGAATTTATTTCTTTCTATCTGATCTGTAGCTCAGTGAGTTAAGGATTTGCCTATGGCGCTGCAGGTCGCCGGTTCAAGACCAGACACTTCTTAAATTTTCTCAAAATCCTGACAAAGACAAAGAAAGAAAAGGGCCAGTGGCGGGTCTTGAACCTGCGACCTTCCACTTGGTAGTCTGTCTCTTATCCTCCTGAGCTATTCGCTCAGATACTAATTCTTCTCGTTTTTGCGCATTTATCATCTATTTTTTGTCGTTTTCGAGTTTTTTTTTAACTCGAGTCTCGACTCGACCGTTTTTCTCAGGAGGTTGGACTTCAGCCTTTGTGCTGGAGGGTGGAACCCTCAGTTCCAAGACTTTCCAAGCCTCCACACCTCCCGAGTCCTCAGGACCTGAGCTTTCACAGTCTGAGGGCTGAATTTTCTAAGTCCCACAGTAGTTCTCTGTTAGTTTGAACCTTCAGACAGTCTGAGGACTGAAATTTTCTAAGTCCCACAGTAGTTCTCTGTTAGTTTGAACCTTTCCACAGTCTGAGGACTGAAATCTTAAAAGTTCTTGAGTAGTTCTCTGTTAGTTTGAACCTTCAGACAGTCTGAGGACTGAAATTTTAGAAGTTTCTCAGTACTTCTCTGTTCGTTTGAACTTTCTGGTTAACAGAAGCCTGAAAACTTGTGACCATGAGTGTTGATTTCACATTTAGACCATCAATCTGAGTTCTTGTCAGACTTTCACCTGTGGGTTTTTTAGAAATCCTTAACAAACTTTGATTCTCTTCACTGAACAGTAAAGTTTGTGGAGATCAGAAGGTAACATTAGTTTGATAAATGCCTTCAACTACTAGTAGACTTTATCTGGAAAGCAGTTTTCTGAAATGAGTTCTTAGTAAATCTATCCACAATCAAACCAAGAACATAGAAAGAGGAAATGTTTGAAGAAACAACTTGTTTTCGTTTCAGACTAGAAAACGCTTTAAGACCTTGATCTGTTTTTGCTCTTTTTGATCGTTTTATTGTCTCTTCTGTTTAATTTGATCTAAAGTCTAACTGGTGTCTTTTCAAATGTTTTGTCTTTAGTTTGATTCTTCTTAAACGTTTAGTTTTGCTCTTTTCTCACCTTTTATTCTTTCCTAATGTCTGATTTGATTTCCAAATGTTTTGTCTTTTTAAAGTTTAATTGTTTTTTCAAATGTTTTATCGGCTTGTTTGATTTTTTTTCTTTCCCAATATTTAATGTTTCGATTAAATCTTTAAGGTTTTTCCTTTTAAATGTTTTACCACCTTTTAATGTTTCATTTTCTTTTTAAATGCTTCATTGTATTTTCTGTTTAATTTCTATTTGAAGTTTTATTGTCTTTAAGATGTAATTTTCTAATTAAACATTTAATTTTTTAATTCAATGTTTTGTCTTTTTAAAGGTTTAATAATCTAATTAAATGTTTAGTATTTTTTAAATGTTTAATATTGTTCTTGTTTAATTGTATTTTTTAAATGCTTAATTATCGAAAACATTGTATCTGTAATTTTTAATATTTGTATTTTAAAAATTTTGTTTAACTTCATTGCATGTATTGTATCTTGTTTAATTATCTAATTCAATATTTTGTCTGTTTAATATGGTTAAACATTAAATACAATTAAATTATATTAAACAGACAAAATATTGAATTAGATAATTAAACAAGATACATGTAATTATGAAATTGAACAAAATTTTTAAAATACAAATATTAAAAATTACAGATACAATATTTTCAATAATTCAACATTTAAAAAATACTTTTTAATAATAAAACTTTGTAAAAGTTTTATTGTATTAAATTTCTTTTTCCTTTGATTTAATTGCTTTTTTAATGTAGTTTATTTCTTTAATCTTCTTTTTCTGTCAATATTTTAACCCCAACCTTAAAAATGAAATTAACCCTTAAATCACAATGAAAATACTTCTGTTGTCACAATCATGAGTTAGTCAATTATTCACTTTATCAATTCAACTTTATTTGTTTAGCATCTTTTACACAGATGACAATTAAATAAGCAAAGAGAAAAAACTATGCTAAAACTATGATTAAAACTCAAAACATTATTAAAAAAAAAACAAAAACAAAAAAAAAAAAGATTTAACATGGTAATAAAATATGTTGTGTCCAGGGGAGGGAGGGAGTTTATTGAAGTCTTCTTGGGCTCACATGGTAAATCATTTAAAATATAAACTTGATATTCAGTCTAAGGAAACTGCAGAGCAACAGAAGAACCAACAATATCTCCTGTTTTCTCCTTTAATGACTTGACTCTTCTTGTGCTTTCAGACCAAAGAACTACAGACTCTTCACAACCTGCTCAAACTCTTGCTACAGGACCTCACCACACGGATCAAGGTTTCTGTCTCATTTCTACTCTGAAGCTCACCTTCTCCTGCTGAAACTGCTGACAAATGTTTCTGCTGCTCTAAAGTCTGATCTCCAGAACTTCCTAAAAACTCTCAAAGTCTCTTCTGCTGCAGGTTGCTTTGTAGAACTGTTACAGAAAACCTCACTAAACCACATGGAGGGGCCTCAAGATAGTCGTCCAAATGAAACCATACAAAAACCAAACTAGCACAACCCAAACGCTAAAGTCTCCTGCAGCCTACCAGAGAACCTCTGACAACAGAGAATCAGGACAGGAACTCTTACCTTCTGGACAACCAACGTTGGTTCTCAAACAAGAATACAGAATGTGTCTGACCAAAACCTCTAAAGACTCACTACAGCCAAGATAAAGACACAACTCAGCTGCACCAAATCCACTAATCACTGCACACATTAGTACCATGTGCTAACTGTGGCTAAAGAACCACATTTACCAAGACAACTATCCAGTACAAAGCCCTAAAACACACCAAGAAACACATTAAAGACGATTTTACTGCTGGAAGCTGCAAGCCAACGCCGAAAGAACAAACTAAAGCAATGGAGCCAAACCCGGTTCAGTGGTGAACAGAAGCAGAGGAAATGTTTGACTGTCGCCAAATAAAGCAGGAAGACACTGAGCTCCTCAGGTGTTCCTGATAACACCAAGCAGCCACCTGGACAGCCAATAGGAACACAGCTTACTGGAAGTCCAGAGGGCTGGGTTAGTGAAGGAAACTTAGTTTAAAGTTGAGGCAGAAAGTTAACAAAGAAAGTTGAAAACCACCTTCTGATACCTGAAATCTCTGAGTTTTCACACAAAGAACACCTGAACATGTCAAACTGGTTACATAGTAGAACCATCATTGTAAAAACGTCATAGTATGGTGTGTTGCTCAAAAAACATTACGACCCGGCTGTCTAGGGTCGCCGAGGAGCAACACAAAAACAGGACAAACGCTGGTTTACAGGGGGTTAGGAGGCTATTTATTTGAAAGAGTAAGTTTACAACAACACATGTGAGCAGAAAAATCACAAAGTCTGTCTTTAGTTCAACTGAAAATATTAGTTTTTGTCTTTTTTATTGACCAAACTTTTCAGGAAGAATAATTAAAGCTCTCATGTAGAAGTCCAACTTAGACCTAAAAGGTTGATCTGATGGTATATTCTACCCAACATCCTGGAACATTTACCTAAAAGGTTGGTTTAATGGTATATTCCCAGAAGAACCCTTGAACATCGGGCTTAATGGTATATTCCACCCAAAATACTTGTACATATACCAAGAAGTCAGTGTAAAGGAAATGTAGACCTAAAAGGATTGTTTAAAGGAATATTTAAATGATTATTTTCATTATTTAATAATCTGTTGTCAGTCAGAACCCTGGCAAACTTATTTTCATCAGTTTTTTAGTGGAAGTCACAAATAAAGGAGCTCTTGGTTTTTCCTGGCGTTACTGAGTCAAAAGCTGCTGTTTCAACACAGAC
Organism: Amphiprion ocellaris; assembly: GCF_022539595.1. Lineage (NCBI taxonomy): Eukaryota > Metazoa > Chordata > Actinopteri > Pomacentridae > Amphiprion > Amphiprion ocellaris. The sequence goes on from NC_072785.1 coordinate 19,029,292, forward strand.
ACGTTCACTTACATCCACAAACCTCTCAGCACTCAAACACCCACAGACAGGAGGCCGGCTGGACCGAGGCTCGGCGGCGTCCTCAGACCCACGAGTCGGGGAGTCGTTGAACTTGTTGGTCCGGTTTGAAGGCCTCCGTGTGGTCCAGTAGAAGTCCACGTAGTCGGTGTTGGCTTTGAACCGCAGCAACTGGCCACCATCAGGTGGACTGGCTCGTCCTCGTAGGGCTCCTCCTGTAGCCTTGAGGGGACCACAGGAACATTCAGTAGCTGTTGGAGTTCTTCCTGTCAGGCTCGTGGTAGAACGGCTCTGAAGAATCTTGTACTTGTCTTATCTGGAACAATCTAACAGCCTAAACTGTTAACAGCAGTGTAAAGAAGCAAACATACAGGCATAGATTAGGACTCAAACTGGATTTATTGTAGAAAACAAATCAGCTTAGAGGCATTTGTTCACACATGTGGCTGAATAGGAGGCCGTCCAATCAGATTCGAGGTCTTCACTCTGTAGGTTGGTTGTTTGGTGAGACTCTTGGACCTCCATCAGCTGACGTGGATGTTTGATGGTCTTCCTCTCTAGTGCCAGATGATTCATCCATGAATTCAGCAGCTACAGACTGAAATGAAGCTCATGCTGCCGTTATTGAATTCCTGTTCCAGATCAAATGTTCAGAGCTCACCTTGAATGCAGCCGTCTGCTGTCTGATAGTTTTTCTCATTGTAGTCTTCATTAAAGTCTTTTTCCTCATGTAAGGATGTGGTGAGACCCTTTCTCAGTCTCTGCAGACGTCCCTCATTGTGCATCTCCAGAGAAGAAACAGAAAAACTGGTCACTGCTTCAGCATCAAACGCTCTCCAGCATTGAGAGTGTTTCAGGAATTCATTCATTGTGTTGTGAACTTTGAAGGAGCAGAAACTTTACAGCTGCCAAAGATATGAGCTCCAATTCTGGATGTTTTAGGAAATGAAGTTCATCAAATGAACAATTGATTTTTGCTGAAAACGCTCATTAAATTACTGAAGAAATCCAACATAAAAACCTGTAAACTCTCAGGCAGCTTTTGTTAAAGTTTGTCTATAATTCTATCATCATGTTCTGGAACCAGGACTCTGCAGAAGTTCCTTCAATCAGATACTTGTGTGTTTCTATTTAAGGCCTCAGGTTTGAACGTACAGCAGAGGATTAGAAAGGAGGGATTTTAATATTTAAATCAGTCCAGTAAATGTTTGGCATGAAAATTATTAAAATTTAGATTTAGATAGATTTGTGTCAAATAATATTGTAGAGTCTCATTTAAATACATACAAATGAGTTCAGTGTATTTATATTTTATAGAATATTTGATTTCTTAATCTCAATACTGTAGGGTCTGACCCTAAATATTATAATAATGATGTCGATTTAAATAATATTTTAGTGCAGTCATAAACTTTAATCAGCTAAACTTACATAATAAATATCACTGTACAATCTTAACCTGAACATTCATATTATTGAGGTAAATTTACATAAATCATGATATTCTAGGGTCTTAACTGGAATATTTCTAACATTAATCTTTTTGTATTGTGCTGATAAACAACAATAACCCAACTTTCAGATAATATTTGTTGTCTGTGATTGTGAGACTAAATTCCTCCACATTCTGGAACTGGACTGCATTTCCCAAAATGGAAACATGGACAGAATTTAACACTCATGTATCCATGGCAACGCTAACGTTTCTGCTTCTTACCAAAGTTCACAACACAAGTAAAGATTTTAATATAAAACTTCAGGAATGACTGCTGACCATAAGTATTCTGATCAATACTTCATGATCAATATCAGGACAGATGTTACAACTCCAGCTGTTGCATTAGACTGCAGTTATTCACAGAGAAATTAAAACATCACATTCCTCATAAAAACTAGATGGGACTTTTATTAAATAAAGTGTTGGTGAATAAACAGTGTAAAAAGTGCAAAGCAGCTCCAATAAATCAGGAGATGTGAGACTTCCACAGCATGGATCACCATCTGCTGTGTTGATTCATAGCTGAATGTCAGAATGAACTGAGATAGAAAAGCTGCTTTGAGCTGCAACATTACGGTCTGACAATCCAACACCATCACAGTTTTCATCTGGTTGTTTTGCTCCAACATGCTGTGAAGTTCAGTTTTTACCTGAATCAATACAGAGATTCTATTTCCAACTAAGACTAGAATAAAAATTAGAATGTTATGAGGTTATTAATGCAACTAAATCCTTTCAGGTGGAAGGATTTACTTCTAAGTTCTAATTCAAGTTTCAGTTGGAGCACATTGCATTCACAAAGAAAAACAGCGATACCTTCACAGCAACATTTAATAAACCTAAAGCTTCCCTGTTGGCACATTGGTGGAGTTTGTTACTGAGCATCTGAACCTTAAATCCAGTGAGACGACCATCTTCAGTCGAGGCCAGTCAGAGAACTTCAAGACCTTCCATCGGCTGGACCAGATGTGGCATCATCTCCCTCTGAACATCTGGATGACAGGAGAAAAGACAGAAATCAAACACAGATCACAGAAATACAATTTATTCACTTTCATCATTTTATAAAAGTAGCATGAACTTTATTAAACTTGACATCAGTAATGAAAGTAAATGTTTTTATCTTGTGTTGAAGCTAAATTTAAAGTCAATTTTAATGACAGTTTATCCTGAGAGGAGTGAGAATGGCGCTTTTCTTTCCTTTTTAGAATATTCCCTCAAAATATTCTGTTTATTACTGGCTTTAGAAGCATTTTTCTTTACTTATTTATTTTTAGATACTTCAGACTGATGCACTTTGCTGGTTTGCAGATAATTTCATGTACAATGACAATAAAGATCTTCCATTATAACATATTTTGCTAAAACAAGAACTGCAAACCTTCTCAACCATCTCTCAGTCTGCAAAATTCCAACTGCGACCAAGAATTATCTGATGTAGTTATTATTATAATCTTTACTGAACCAGCCCTGGAATTAATAAAAATCTGTATATGGATATGATTTTCTCTGATGGGACCACTAAAACTGCATATAATAAAGTAAATCTCTTCTGCACTGCACACATACTACACTTTTGTATAACTCTGGATGTCAGAGTAAAGGCAGACAGATCCACCGATCAGCCACAACATTCTGACCACTGACAGCTGAAGAGAACAACATCCATCATCTTGTTCTAATGCAACGTTCTGCTGGGAAACCTTGACGTTCATGTGGATGTTTGACATGTACCACCACCTAAACACTGCAGGACAAACAACCCCCTAGTCTCCATGGCAACAGCAGTCCTTGATGCCAGCTGCCACCCTCAGCAGGACAAACTAAAACTATTCAGAAATGGTCCGAGGAACACGACAGAGCTAAGCTGTTCACCTGGGTTCCACACTCCCCACATCCAGATCTGATTGAGCATCTGTGGGATGGTCCAGGATCAGCCTGGTCTAGGTAGGACCCACCCTGCAACCCACAGGATCCACAGAATCCACAGGACATCCCCAGAGGTTCTGATGAACCACTGGGTCAGAGGAGTTTTAGCAGCATAAAGGGACCAACACAGTATTAGTCAGATGGTCAGAATGTTACAGTTATATTGTATTGCTGATTATATGATCAGTAAATGTTACCATCAATTATAACGTCCACATTGATGAGGAAAAAAAACAAACTATCAGTTCATTCAGAAACTGTGGGGTTAAACCTAAAAACACAGACCTCAACAGCAGTTTGTTTCAAAGCAGAACACCAGCTGGTTTTCACTAAAGAAGATTTCAGAGCAACAATTAAATGAGTTTTGTTCTCAAGTTCAGAGTCAGCCAAAATAATGTACACACATCAGGAAAAGAAAAACTTTTATAAATATTTCATTTGTATAAGTACTTCTATACATATAGATACCTCGTTCTAAGTTTGATCAAATCACGATAACTCTGTGTCCTGTTGTACGATGTTTTCCCAACAGATGGCATTACCCTCATGAATGGAGCATCAACAAGTGACGTCTACAACACAACAGAAATGTCTGGAAGCCAGTGGCCACCACTTTGAGCGCCTCTTGTAATTGTAGAGGCCAAAGATAACTTTTATTAATCTGGTGATGTCTGAATAAATTTGGTATTGAAATACTTATGCAAGTTTTTCTTTTCCTGATGTGTGTAAACATTATTTTGGCTGACTCTGTATAATGGGTTTCTGACAGGTCACCAGGCAACATCTTTTTATAATAATGACAAACATACCTGCATTCTACAGGAGTGATTTTCCTCATGTGCAGGTAAAGATGTGTGAGGAGCTTAGAGATGACAGGAGCAGGAGTCATCCTCACTAATTCAGCTTCCACCTAGAAACAGAAAGACCACAAACAAAAACACAGATATACTCTCAAACGTTCAACCTCACAGCCTCAAAATATCTGTTTAGGAAGTGTTGTGTTTCTAAATTCTGCTGAAAGCATTGACAGACATTCTCTTACAAGGTTGTGTAAAAAGCAGCCTGTCCTCTGAGCTACTGAGAAATTTTCCTGAACAAAGTTTCTACGTGTAAATCAGCTCAACAAAAACTAAAGCCTCAGTCAGAGATAACAGGTATCGCAAATTATAAAGAACTTTCTTTGTTAACTCAGATTTTCTGCTTCAACCTCACATAAAAAGGGGAGTTTAACTCGTCAGGTGACTGAAAATGAACGGCTTGTGCAGTTCTAGATCCAAAAGTAGGATGTTTCAACTCATGTTTTACTACAAATACATACAGTAATAAATAAATACAATGGCTGGTTGTTAGTTTACTCACTATTAATGTCATTTTATATACTGGATTGAACTTGAGCAGTGGAAGAGAGAAGAAATTTAATGAAATTATGGAGATTCAGAGAGGTAATATACAATGTTAAGGTAAGCGTGGTTTAATTCAAACCAGCTGAATGTTAAACTTCAGTGCAGCTGAACAGGTTTCAGTTAACCTTAAAGTAAAATAACTTTTTTCAAAAGCTAAAATACACAGCGAGAAATACAGGTTGAGAAGGTCATTCTACTAATGACGGACACCTGCAGCAGCAACTAACACAGGTGTTCAGTGGTAAGTTAGCCACCTGTGCTAATTAGCCCGCTAGCTAACTTAGCCGCTTAGCGAGGTAACGCGTCCGGACCAACTGCTCAAACACGACAAAACACAACTCTTCACAAGTCGCTGACTTAACGTACAACAAAACAACGCTACTGGTTAGAAGTATTTATCTTCTTACCGTGTTTTACTCCAAAAACAAGATCGACAGCAGCCAGAGATGCTACCAGACGTGCCGACCATAGATACATAGAAGACTAGATACGCTCGCGCGCTGTCTTCTGTCTATGGTCTGACCAATCACTGCTCTCTGGCTCCGCCCTCTGAGAATCTTGTTGTTGTTTGGCTCCACACTTGCTGACGACCACATCCGGTGTTCCAGTTTAACTGGTGATCAGGTTAACTGGCGATCGTTTCCGTCTCCAGATGTTTCGTCCGCAGATTCGTCACGATCAGACCTGGATTTACGTGAAATAAAGATACCAGATAAAGAAGACGTCGCCGAAAAACGCCGGCATCACTACTTAATAAAGTCTGTATCCATGTAAATATCATCTACAGACAGTAAAAAGAAACGTGCGGGCCGAAATAAAAAACACGTATTTTTCAAGTAGGTGAGAGGATTCGAAACCACGTAATCCAGCGGTAAAATTACGAGACCACCGTTTTACTCATTGTGCTACCGATCAGCTCTACAAACATTCCGCTTCATCCATATAGATCACTGTCATCCTGTCAGGTGTTTAACACCTGGTGATTGTTCAGGAAACACGTCCATGTCAACTGGGGATAATCACAACTTAACACAGGCTTCCTGGTTAAGAACGAGTCAGAAAACTATTTATTGTATCACCAATAAAACCCACAACATAGAAGCACATCCGCTGCTGTGTTGTGTGTTAGTTTGTGTGTTCAGTGGAACAGATCCAGAGCAGAACTTGGAGCTTCACTCGGGTTTGTTCTCAGAAACACTCAGACCCTCAGCAGCCTCCCATCAGAACAACACGCAGCACAACATCAGCTTGATTTGCTAAAATACATCGGAACAAACTGAGACCACGTTGTTTAAACTAGTCACTCAGAAAACAATAAAAACTCGTTCAGTCATCCACGTCCTAACCAATGGGAAACTATCACCAGTTAACCTGATCACCAGCTAAACTGAAACACCGGTCTCAGAAAATGAAAAAACGGGCATTTTTTTCGTTTGTCTCTTACTGATTTTACTTTCTTGTTATTCTAAATATAAAACGAAAATCAAAGCATTTAAAAAAAATCGTATATCCCTTTTTGATCATGAAAAGGAAAAACGCCTTTTATTTCAATTTAAATTTTTGTATTTTAAAACGAAAATCAAATAACCACTGGTTTTTTGTTTTTCAATACCCGTTTCAGAACGGAAAATCCAATTACCACACGGACCCACCACACACAGCTTTGACACACTTCCACACATTAGTTGAGGAGCCGTGAAAACCTGGTCGCACCAAACTATTTTACATCTGGCTTGAAGCTCTCCAGCAAACTACAGCGTCGGATGAAGAGTCCAGCCACTGGTCTGGCCCGGATTCTGCCACCAGCGCGGATGAAGCCGATCTTATCGAAGGAATTGATCATTCCAGTGACATGTAAGTCTGTATTCGTGAGAAGTTGTTTGTTTTGAGTTGGAGAAAAGTAAAGAAAGTATAATATACATGTAACGCCGCCGAAAGCATTCCGCGCAAAATACGCATCATTTTTACAAGTCATGTGCTGCGCACAGCTTAACGTACCACGTAACTTTTTCTGTGTGCAGCATTTACAATGTTGGGAAGGAGGAGGAGGAGGAAGAGGAGAGAATGGAGGTCTCCTGCTGTCCTGGTACCCCAGCGAGAGGTAGAGGGACAGACCGTCCTCCAGCCAGGAGACGCTGCAGCAGCCGCTCCACAAGCGAGCGCTCCGGGCCAGAGGCGCTCCCTACAGCTGGCTGGAAAACTGAGAAGGAACCTGACAGCTTACCTTCTCTGCCACATTTCCTGCCCAAAAGGAAGCCAGGTGTCCAGCCACCTCTGTCAGAATATGTGGACAGTCCTTCTCCATCAGACCTGTCCAAGTACTTGGACCAGGAGACCATCAAAATACTGTTTCTGATTCAACTCAGTAAAAACGATTTTCTTTTATTTTCAAATGCACTTTTTATGGTCTGACCATGGTTTTGTACATAAAATATGTGTGTTCATAAGTATCTGGCACACTTAGAAATTTGATTGCACTATTGTAAATAATTTGTTTTGATGTTGATGTTGTCTCTTTGCAAATTTTGCAGTTTTGTTTATTTTCGGTTTTTTTTACAGGTTACAAAATTGACCATATCTCAAAAAGCAAATTATGTACAGACTCCAAATAAATTTCCTGTGGTTCCAAAGGATATTGTGCAACTTTTTTACATTTACAAATTTGAGGGATACAGCTATGCAATTTCTGTATTTTGAAATATATGTGATAAAAACAAAAACGATTTTCATTTTTTTAAGGTTTATTGCACTTTTAAGCAATTTTTTTGTAGTAGTTAAGACATAAGTCAATACATATTATTAAAATTTGGGATATCAGGGTTATTTTGATGTAAAGCAAATAAAAATACTCCAAAAGATGAATGGAACTACAGCATGTAAAAATGTAAAAATATGTCCTGGCGGACTTGCACAATGGTGGGTCTTAAAGGGTTAAGAAATTTAATTTCTGTAAGCTCTGAGCTGAAATGCACCAAATGTTTGGAGCTGTTAAAGTCGAACCTGCCAATCAAAGCCATGATGTGAGAATCCATCTCTCATCCAGTCACATGTGGCAAGACACAAACAGAACATCACAGGCTTTGACAGAGGACAAAATGAGCCATTTTAGGAGAAAGTGATGATTTGTAATTTGGCCATGAGGTCCTTTAAATGTCATCAAGTGAAATTTGAATTTAAAAAAAAAAAAAAAAAAAAATCAGTGTTTGCTTTCAAAAACAATCTCAAATAAACAACTTATGAATCAGATTTTCTTCTAATTGATTGTCTGAAGAGCTCAAATTGATTCCCTCTTTGTGTTTGCAGACACACAGCACAACTTGCAGTGGTTGGAGTCCATTTTATAGACCAGATGTGAAGCACTTGCAGTGCTTTTATTGTGTGACAGGACCATTTGGATTGCATTGAAAAGAGTCACTTGAGGAGAGTCTTTATGGGAAGAGGATACAATGATTGTCAGTTCAAATATCTCTGCTGCTATTTCCCAACAATTTACATTCAGATATTCACAGCAGCTGACAGCAAAGCAGAGATCGATGGAGAGAAAGCTTGTTTCTTGTTTTGGAACAGGAACTAAGGGGAAAGTTTCTGTTCTGATTTTGTTTGCATAAAAACTATAATGAGACATATGCAACATGTACAAAAAAAATATTCCAGCACAGTGGCAGGATTTGGTTGAACATGCTTTTGATCCAGTGTGTCAAAACACGTCCTGTTTCACCGTCTGACGCTGCAGCTTTAAATGTTTTGCCCGATGTCAGGTCTTCCTCTATTTGACATGTAGAGTAAGCAACTCAGCTCATTCTGCTGTTACAGGAGAAGCAGTGAGTAATACATTTCATGTTATTTTTAGTCAATCAAAATGAGGCATTTTCTAAACATTTCAAGTCAAATTGGTTGCAGCAGAAAAGAAGAATATTGCTGTAAACGTTGAATGCTAAGCAGAACGAAAACAAATGGATTAGGTTAAACAAGCAATTCATTTAAATTAGCATGCCAGGTCCCTTCTAAGTTTTTAATAATTACTTGCTAGTGTCAAACCGTTGACTAAATCACACTACATCATTAAAAGGGAATTTCTCACAGTAATCAGAGCTGTAGTTTTATTTGTTTAAGTACCAAAGTGCAACAAATTGCATACGCATACCTAATGGGAGACTCTGGCCGATCCCAGCCCTTTTCAGACCAAATGAGACGATACAAAAGAGCAAAAAAGGCCAAACTGGAGGCAGGACATGGTTAGATGGAGAGTGCCCTATGTGAAGCCAAAAATCAAAATGAATAGCTTGACCTTTTTAGCATTTTGAAACACGTGCATGCTCATGCTCGTCTGGTGGGACAGTCTTTGGATGCAAGGAGGGAGAGCTTTTCCAGATTTCCACCTTTACTTTTTCCAGACTTCTGCCTATTGTAGCTTTAAGCAATATAAGGGAATTAACACAAGTAGTTTGTGTTTTGAAGGATTTAATTTATTTCTACTGAGCAAATTAAGCCAGATTCGAAACATCCTGTCTGAGGTAAAGCTGCAGTGCAGGTCAAGCTCATCTAATAGGCTAAGCTATGAGAAAGTAGCAAAACAAGCTGTCATTTCCTGCAGGCATTGAGGATGTAGCACAAGCTGTACATGTTTAACAGGCTCACTTTGTAATGATTCTTTCCAAACGTTTCACAAATAAAGAATCTGCCAGAAGAGTGAATGATGAATGAAAGGATGCTGTGTAATCTTTTCTAGTTAATGGCTTATAGGTATAAATAAAATAATTCACTGGTGTCACTCAAAGGCTAACGGAGCTACTGACAATTTTTAAGGTGGAATGTTTCCTTGTATGTTACTAAATGCACGAGTTGAAATTGTGATTCAACCAATATACATTAAGAATGATTTCATTTCTTGTAATGGTGCTCTTGCAAGACTTACACTTTATTGGTGATTAGATCTTCAACTGCTGAAAAAAATGAACATGAATGTCAGCTGGATTATCCATCCATCATCTAATACATTTTCTTCTATTCAGACTTCCCTCTCCCAGCAATATATTCCAGTTTCTCATGGGGTGTTCCAAGGCATTCCCACGCCAGATGTATAGCATAATCCCTCCTGTGAGTTCTCCATCTACCCTGGGGACTCAGGAAAATCCTCCCAAGGAAGATGCCCAGGTAGCAGCCCAATCAGATGCTCAAACTCCCTCAGTTGGCTCCTTTTGACAAAAAATAGTAGCAACTACACATTACTTTCCTCAATCCATGTCTAAGGTTGCACCCAACTTCTCCAATGATAGAAACCACATTTTGGCCCCTTGTATTCACAGTCTTATGCTTTTGGTCACTACCCAGAGTTCATAGGCGAAGGTCGGAAAGTAGATCGATGAGTAAATCAGGAGCTTCGCCTTCTGGCTCAGCTCAATCTTCACTGTGATGGCCTGGAACAATGTACATTACAGCTCTGGTATAACATGGTACACTTACTGGGGATTCCACACCAATCAATCTGTCCATCTCAAGCTCCATTTTCCCCATCACTCACAGACAAGATCCCAAGATACTTAAACTTCTTTGCTTTGGGCAGCAACTCACCCTCAACCCAGAGGCAGAACTCCACTGCTTTCCAGCAGAGAACATGGCCTTGGAGGTGCCAACTGTCATCCTGGTAAATTCACACTTGGCAAACCACCCCAGTGTACGTTGAAGGTAAGGGTGTTATAAAGTTAACAGAACCACATCATCTGCAAAAAGCAGTGACGCAACTAAGGTTTCTAGACATGGACATCCTCCTCATCCTGGCTGCACCCTGAGGTCCTGTCTATGACAAACTATTTCACAGGAAAGGAGCAACCTTAGCGGATTCCAACACCCACTAAACACTTATTCAGAAGGAACTGGATTATGCAAACTGCTAAAATTGTATTTCCTCCTTTGGAGAAAAATGTGGTGAAGCATTATTCTTGTGCGCTCTGGCAGCCTGTGGTAGTGGTTGCTATCTGAGAATCAGCTATACAAAGACAATCATGACATCTCAAGAAGAAATGAGAATATACAAAACTCAACTACTAGTACTGTCTAAAAGCATTTATTACTACTTTCATAATTGCACACATATGTGATCATGTTCAAGCAGCTTAAACACAGTCAGCAGATGTTGAATGGAATCCTGTAACACAGAAAACATGGTTCCACTTCAGCCTCGTTGGTGGCCTCGTCCAATCTGTTTTGATCACGGCTCTACAAGAAACGTACGGAGGAGTTGTCAACAGTGCAGAATCACTCGGCTGCACATTCAGTTGTAGCACTTGGTCAAACACTGAAGTCTTGTTGTTTCAGGTGCTTGTTTCTCCTGATGTGTTTCCTCTTTGGTTGTTTTCTGATGTGATCCATGGCTGTTTCCACACAGACACAAAAAGGGCATCTTGCATTAATGCAGGACTTGTTTATCATAAATCAATGACTTGCAGGTTTCACAGCATCAGATGCAACATTTGAAATCTCTGTAGTGGACGCTACACATCTGCCTCTGTGCCTCGGTGTCTGACCTCAGCTCGGAACCTTCTCCTTAATTATAAACCCATAGCAGCTTGTTGTTGATCGTGGAAGAGGAAATGCAACCTTGGCAGTTCTCCAGTGCTCTGCTTCAGTTTGATGGGATTGCAACTGTCAGTTGTTATTATGCTGAGACTGAAAATGAAACATCCTTTAAGCTGACGAATGCTGAAGCATATACAGTTTCATCTGCACCTAATTACACTGATGAGACATTTGTATTTTAAAAATTAAAAACTGCCTCATGTAGAACATGGTGAGCAGATTTAATCACAATTGGATTATTTTGATATTTATTTGGGCTAACCTCATTAGAAAGATGGAATTTGACATGAATTCAAAAGAAATGTCTTCATTATTCACAGTTTTTACACCACCCAGTCATTTATTTAGTTACTGGTAATTCATTATTGTAATTGTACATGTGTTTAATTAGTTCCATTTATCTAGTGCACAAATGCTCCAGTAACTCATGTTGCATGTCTCCCTCTGTTTGCTACAGCTGTAAGAATGTAATGAATAATGTATTTTTAACCATCCAGATGTGACTGTTTAAAACCCATCTGGACCAAGATCCACATCACCATGTCCATTCAGTAAATACCGTACAGGAAGTGCAGGTACACAGCCTTTCACAGTATTCTGTCTGTTGTCGTGCTAAAAATAATACCCATGGAAGTCTGTGCAGCACGGGAACAGATGCAGAACAATCCAGTTAACGCAACATGGCATGAAGATATTTATTGAATTATTGGGCTTTTGAAGTACTACTTTATGCTGGGCAACTTGACCGCAGGGACATTTAGTAAGTTCACCATTTGGAGTGTTGGCTACACAGTTCACGCCATTCATCCACTGCACTACATGTGAACTTGAAAAACATTCAAAAACTGCAGATGCTCTCCACATGCAACTCTCACAAAAAACAATTAATCATTCTTTATTATTCTTACACTGATCCAGATATAATTTCCTTCCAGTCCTCAGCTGTTTTTGTATTTTTTAATAAGATGAAGATCTTTGGAATTACAGATATCATAATCTAGTATCCATATTGAACTTACTAAAATATTGAGGGGTTTGAGTAGAGTTGTTGTTTGAATGAAATGTCAATCACAGTTATCAATCAGTGGCAGCTCAGCAGACCTCACAGCCTTCTACAATCCTTCAACTCTTATTAATAAAGCAGCGGTTTCCAAAATGACCACCAGCAACCTCAGAGGTCTTAAAGTTAGTGACTGAGATCAGAATGACCCACTGAAAAATGTATTGACTTCGGGGTTCTAGAGAGAAGATGACATTTTTTAACTGGTGTCAGCTGGAGCAGCTGGCTACAACCTTAAGCCATGAAAGTTCAAGAGCAGCCATTGAGAAAGAAGCAAAACGTTTCATATCTGCTCTACTTTTGTGTAATGCAGACCTTTTTGTAAAGGTGATGTGCCATTGCGGGCTACTTGCATACTGTAATGAATGTAAAATGTAATTGTCTTTAGCTATACATTCCAACAAATAAATTAACAGACATAAATAAACATTTTTAAAAGAAAGCAGAACTGTGAGTAGTTGACAGTGCTAAATCAGCACAAGAATGAAAATTAAACCTTATAACTATTACCCGAGTTGTGATATATTTTGATATTGTCTCTGTACAGGTCTGTTACACTGTTCACACTTCAGCTTGTTTGATAGCACCTATCCAGGTTGTTTTCTCCTGATTAAATCCTTGCATGTGTTGCATCTACTCTCAGATGTATGTCGCTTTTGATAAAAGCACCCGCTAAATGAAATTATAGAATTGTTATGTTTCCTCAAAAGACACTCAAACTCAGCATTCCCAAAGAAAGTCAGCTGATGGTGCTGAACATTCTGAGCCACTCTCCCCAAAACTGAGATGCAAGTCAAAACCTCTCTTTATATAGTCTCCCAGGCAGGCTGATCACCAACAGCCCACAGCTGAGATCTACCTGATGAACAGGGTGAAATGTGATCTGGTGTTTGTTCAAGAAAAAAAAAAAAAACTTACGTATCAATCTATAACAGGTCCTTATACCAGTTATGTGTATCAACAGGGTAGAAAAACTCCTTGTCCTGTCACCTCCTGTTTAATATTAAAGCTGAGATTCAGTGGCATTTCCCTTTAAAGCCTACGAGTAAGCCAATAATCAATCCATAACTATGTCGAAGAAAAACAAACACTATGTCCTGCCATGAATCTTCAGCGCACGGAAGCCACACTGACTGCACGATGCAGATTTATGGAGTAATTAATGCCTGGAGAATTTCTCAAAATGAAAATGCATGAAGTGTGTGGCTGTGTTCTAGTGTGAATTCATGTCCTTGGCTAGAGAGGTCAGTACTTCCCTGTTATTATTAACCACAGCCATTGGTGTCTTCAAAGAAACGAAACGAAAAAAGGCGATAATTCATATTTTTCTTAATGTGACGCAAAGACCAAAACCAACAATGAACTGATGCCACTAAACAAGTATTATTTGTGTAGCCAGAGCCTGATAGAATGGATTTCTCTGTAAAATTCACCTCCACTGTTGTCTAAAGTTTAGTGAAACACATTAATCAGTCATATCTTCATCACAATGAATGCACACACTGTAGTTTATTTGTTTCTTTTTGAGTTAACACCACAAATAACGTCATACTACTGTAAATCTTCATTTGAGCACCAAATGTGTATTATTCCGCAGCTGAAAATAGTCCCTAACAAATACTCCATCTGTTCAGTTTAAATATTATTTGAAAAAAAATAACAACGCCAAGTTGTTTTTTGAGAATTTCGTGTTGCAGGTAATTACTGTTGAAATAATTCATATATAAGTACATAATTGGAGCCATTTTTAAAGGTTTTTACCTGCAGTAGGAACAAAAGGACTGGGGCCAGTGACAGGCAAGGAAAGTTGGAAAGTATTCAGAGATTAATAATCACATTGTTGTTTTTGATTTGCTGACAGTAAGAAAAACACAGAATAAAACCATTTTTCCTTCATAGAATAAAATTTGATATTCGTTTAGTGCAACTTTGCTAATTTCCAAATTAATCTTTTCAAGTAAAGGTCTATTTAGTAATTCTCCATGACAGTTACAAAAACATATCAGGGCAAAGGAAGTCTTTATTTTTCCTGAAATCTGCCATTACTTTGTATGCAATGCGTATCAAATGAGGAAAAGTGTTGGATGGCCTCTAAAGAAGAAAGCAGATTATCTTAAACTGAGATCTGTGTGGCCTTGAAAGGAAAGACGATACCAAGTGTGTTGCTGAAAGCTTCATACAGCCAGAAATTTGGAGCCTATCTTAATGCTATTGCATAACACTTTGAGTCATTCCAGACTGAGAATATGGGAGTTTCGGATGACATAACAGTGCCATCTAAAATTATTTATGACGGTTTTCGTTGGAGAAATATTATGTGAGAGTCGTTTGGATAGTAATGAACCTGTCACAGAGAAGGAAAATCATTTTCATTTCTTACAAAGAATGTGGGCCTTCATGACTGTTTAAAAAAGACTTCTCACCTCAGATCAGTCTGGGGGAAAGATCACAAGAGGTGGCCAAACCCTGACACTAGTGTGACTTCACAGGTGAAGTGACAGCAACCTCATTAACAGCTGCAATCACACTTTGTCTGAGTGTCTCCATGCATTTCTGAAGAATTTTCCACTTGACAGCATCTAGAAAGTCTAGTAAGAGGACAAAACTATGACCTGTCTGTTGCTGTTACGCCATTTCCAGGAACCTCTTTAGAACTATAAATTACAGTTGACTTCTGCAGCGCAAAAGTTGATAAGTGGCATTACTTATTATCCAGTAATGTCTGCAGTCAGGGATTGGTTTGAGTAAAGTAAAACACAGATGTGAAAAATGCAAATTTGAAAAATCCAGTTCGACTTTTATATAAGATGAAGTAAACTGAAGCACAGTTTCGGTAAAACTAAGAGCCAGAAATTGTCCTAGTACCTACAATTGCTCCATTTGGAATATAGCTTTAAATTTCTCTGTTATTTACTATAAAACACACACAGATGATTCACACAATCTGTTCCCTGACACAGACATTTCAACATGAATTTATTTTCCCAGAGTGTTTCACATTGCTGCCATTAAGATCCTACTGTGGCTACTCATTACTATTCAGGGATTGCAGGTCTATAACAAATGTACAGAATGGTATGTGAGGTCAAAAATATAGAATTTTTATATTTCCTTTGTGGTTAATGTCCTGTTCTTTGATGCTTTTATTCACTGCAATAATCTGCAGCAGACAAAGTGAGGATCGCCAGAGAGTATGATTCCACTGTAATGTCCAAAGCCTGTCAAGATTAGAATCTAAGGATTTATTTCTAAAGGAGGAAGTTCATTCAGTGCATCTAATGCTTTGCTAAAGTTGTGCTTTCTTTCTTGTATGCGCATTATTCTTTGGGGAGGTAATCCTCTGTTGAAATATAATTTATAACTTATAAAACTTATAAAAGGTAACTGATAAAAATCATCCGCAATATACAAAGAGGAGTCATATTAGCAGACGATATACTTAGTCTTCAAGTAAGTTTTAAAGAATCTTTATTCCTTTGTGCTAGATCACCAGTATCCCAGGCCAATATAAACACCCTCCCTTCACTTTCATTTACAACCAGAAATGTTGTGTAATTCAGTCACAACAATCAGTGATGCAGCTTATTTTCTGGATCCACGGATTTGCTAAAAATTTCTGTATCATTGCGAGATAGCATCCTACTACAAATCCACCACTGAGGAGTTATTGAGTCATACGATTCAAGGAACCATTGAATAAATTGTGAGGGTGTTTCTGAGTAGCTTCAGTTCTCTCTGCCCGCCACATATTTAGGTCACACGATTCGGTATCCGTCCATAACGTACATATGCATAACACACCACTGTGATTTCTGACACAAATTTGTTTTCTAGATTTCAACACCTGAGCAGCCTTGGTGGAGTACTGCGCTCTCTGAGTGCTTTTCTTGTTCATAATGTGAAAGCATTGTGAATTTCATACATAAAGATTTCATAATGTGGTGTGAATGTGGTGTGAGAGGTCACTGTCAACTGAAATACACAGAATGGGTGAACTCATTGGTTAAGCAGTGAGGACACAACGCATGAATGCAAATGCCTTTCAGCATCTGGTTTGATCAACAGGATGCATAGGAGGCATTTCCTCTTGAGTCATGACACAGCTGAAATACAGAAATCATGTCAGGGGCGGGAATGACAAATGTGTGTACATGTAATATATATATCTGTCAATCATGTGTCACTTTCATATTTGCATGGTAGTCTTTTATTTGTCTCAACTCTTATACACAGGTTGGTCAGAACGTTCAGGGAGCCTGCACAGAACACGTGTGCAACATCTGCAACCAGCAGAATCTTAAACTGTGTCATAATAGAGACCCTTCAACTTGAAGTTAGAGGAAGAGGAAGAAGTCACAGGTCACAAAAACTTGTGCATAATCTCTGCTGCTGACTGACTGATCCAGTTGCAGAAATCACATATGTGAAACATCTGCCGTTGATCGCGTGGTGCCACAAGACATCATGACATGGGACAGTTACTGCTTGTACATGTTGCATACTTGCAACATGCACACATACTGCATGTCTCACTTTGTTAAATGCCTCTTTTACCGACTGCTTTAATAGTTGTTTTCTGCTAAACTGTATATTCATGTTCAGCATCTCTTATATTGCATGTTTCTCACCATTTTTTTGGGGGGGGGGGGGGGGGGGGTGTTAATGTGCCTTTTCATTTCCTTGCAGAGGGTTACAGCTGAAGACCAATCCATACTCTTGTAAAGAAAAGGCTACAGGCAGGAGATGGTTAGCTTAGCATAAACACTGTTGAAATGGGGAAAAGGCAGCTTGGCTAAGTCTACAGGTAATAAAGCTAAATATCATGTTAAATCTGTTTTTGTTTTGTTTAGTTTTGTTTTGAAACACAGCTATAAAAATCTGGACGACTTGCCAAGAAATGCTCCTGCCAAGAGACAGCGCAAGTGTGGTAACAATCTTCTTATCTAAATTTGGACATAAAGGCAAGTAAGTATATTTGCAGAAAGGCTGAACTCCCCTTTCAACGGCAAAGTTGAGAAATAGAAAGTCCAGTTCTTTTTTATGCAGATTTTTTTGCTAGTGCATGTTGCCCTCATTTCGATACACTTACATATTCAGTTGTGTATGAAAGCTGGCAAAAGGGAAAGATAAAGCAGAGACGTTTTAATCAAACTAGTGTAAAAATGTGTGGGCCACGCTGTTGAACATGAGCTACATATGTACACTGTAATCAGCAAACATCACTGTAATTATTTTTCCGGTGGACTCCCAGCTCGTTTGCTCATGAGTCTCAGCTGCAGAGGCAGAGCTGCCTTTGTTGTGGCGGCTTCACATCCTCGTAAGGACGAGCCGTTAAACTTATAAGATGACTGACAGCCAGCAATCAGAGAAAGCCAAGGGGCCCGTTTGGGGAACTGATGCCAAAAATAAATGCGTCATGCGCAGCTGAAGGAGAAACAAATGGAAAGTTTTGCAGGAAACGTCCCCGCACGATAAGCATCTGAAAATTAAAAGCAAAGAAACCAATAATTACATTTAGGCTTTAATTTGAAGTTCTGCTTAGTTTCACGACCACCACAGAGTGCACCTGTGAGAGACAGAGAGAGAGAGAAAGAGAGAGGAGGTACTTTACAGTCCATGTCTGACCTGACATCATTGCCTGATCTGTCCTGATCTGCACTTTCAACCTGCGTCCTCAAAGCAAAATGTCCCCTCTTACACTACGCTCCCAGACTTTTTCTAACTTCAACTTCAAATAAATCTCTGACATGCACAGCGTCGGCATCCAGAGAAATGAGCAGTAAAACCGGCTGCCTTCACATTCCTCCATCTTGGATTTGACTGCCTGTGACCTTTTAGTGGTATCCGTGCCAGGACTCCCAGAGGCTATAAAACGCTAACACATGTCAGAGTTAAGATGGAGGGAATCCCCTCTCTGGAAACACCTTTGCTGCACTGTTCTACCTGTTTCTCACCCTCACTGTGGATGCACTACTTTGTTTTTCCTGTAGAGGCTGTAAATGAACACAGCATCTCATACAGAGCGTGTTTGGACTTGAAAAGAAATGAGAAGATGGCTTTTAGACTGGCAACATCTGCAGAGAGCAGAGATGAAAATTACTCCACTCTTCCTTTTAAGTGCGGTATATTTACAAGCGTTGCATGTCAGCCTTATTGCCTAAAATACCACCATGGTTTTAATTACAGATTTCCTCTGTGTGGTAGCTGTGAGGACAAGCTATTGCTGCAAATGAAAACCATGTTAATGTCATTTAATGACTTCTCAGAAACTGAGGAAAGGTTAAATAAACTTCATAAAACCAATGTAAGCCTCCAGTTTAGATTAAAATCACTGATAAACAAGGCAGAGCTGGATTACCAGAGTCGGCCCGGATCTGTGGGCACGTGGAGACCCCAAGCTGTCTGTATATCAGTTTATTTGTGGTCATTTTATTATTGCATTTTTCTGGTGATATGCACCACAAATGCACAGTTAACAAGACTAAGAGTAAACAGCAGAGCTAGCAGCTTTGTGAGGGTGTAGTAAGGCCCAGCAGCTTTGCTTTCAGCAAAAGGGTAACACATTCACTACACGCTCACGGTAACAAACCAACAGTTTGCACAATGTTAATCAGTTTAGCTTTTTAGCATTTAACAATAACAATAATTATAATAACTTTCTATATATAGTACCTTTCTGACACAAAGGTACATACACACATAGACACACATTGCGCTTTAGTTTAAAATCCATCTCATTATCTCATTATTTATGACATGACTTTTTTCAAATTTTCTATTGTTTTTTTCAAGTCTGTTCTTTACAATGTCTTACTGTTTTTGCACAGCCTTGACAAACAGTCACTCTGCATTTCACTGCACACACTGTCTGAGCATGTGACAAATAAAAACTCTTGAATTTTGAACTTGGTTTGCAGTAATGTTAAAAGGAGACACTGACGTTGCAAGAGAGTTCCAAGCATGCTACTCTGGGCCACGAACAGCAAAGGTCTGATCACGTCTAGTCATAAAATGAGACTCAGGAACAGTCAGAGGGTTCCTGCCGGAGGATCAGGATCATAAGGCGTTAAAGGATCTTAAATGTAAGATGACGTTTGGCTGTGTGAGGCTTCAAAAACAAACAATAAAATCTTCTAATCAGTTCTAAAACTAACCGGTAACCGCTGAAGTCTGGAGATATAATGGAGTGATGTAGTCGCTTTTACTGGAGCGAGTTCAAAGCTCAGCAGCAGCACTGTAGATTAACTAAGGCCTATGCATGTTTCCCTTACTGACAGTGGAGTAGAATCCATTACAGTAATTGCGTCTATGGTAATGAAAGACCATTTCATAATGTGACAATGAAAGAAAAGGATCTGACCTTAGACATCAGCGTGAGCTGAGTGAAACATAACTGTATGACCTTTGTCACCTGCCCTTAAACTAAAGATAAGAATCTATATTAAAACTAGAAGCACTCAGAGAGTGCTTCTAGTTTTAATATAGATTCTTTCCTTATCAACAGTACTCCACCAAGGCTGTTCATTCCCTTGTATGGCATTGTCAGAAATGCAGCTTTTTTTTTTTTTTTTTTTTTTTAGAAATTGTTTGTTAGTTACTGATGATCAGAAATCACAGCAACATAGAATGTGGCCATTTAATATAGATGTACCCACAAACAAAATGACCTTGCGCTCATATCCATGTGTACATTATGTACGGATACCGAATCGCGTGACCTAAATATGTAGCGCTGGCAGGAATTGATGGGACTCGGAAACACCTCCACAATTTAATCAGTTGTTCCTTGTATCATTTCTGACGGATAGGTCCCCATAAGTGAGCAGCAGTCAATTTGTGGTAGGATCACAATCATGTGATGTTCAGCAGGCAGCTGATGTAGTGTTCACTTGTTGTCATAGTTACAGTGATGCTGTGCCGCTATCTTGTGTAGCGGTTGTGCACTCTCTGTCTTGCATTGTGCTAAGAATCAAGTGGAGTATTCTCTCTTTGGCACCAAATCCGCTGTTTACTCGCAGGAGCTGGTAAAACACACTGATGGTAAATCTCTCACAGTCACACTCATGGTAAAACTCCAGATAATACCAAAAACACAAAAGAAATCATTCATTCACCAACATCACAGAGGTTACTAGCAAAGTTACACGCAAACTAGTAAAGTTGCCGACAACGTGGTGCACTTTATTCTGTAAACAAGCCGACCATCTCATAAAAGCATTTGGCATATATTTTATAACCATAACGCCCACAAAAACCACAAATTTAGCCACTAAAACAAACTTAATTAGCATTTTCAGCAGAACTTATACCAATCGACTTACCACAGAGACAGGATACAGCAGACTGAGAAAGTAATGTGGGGGCGCTCACCCTAAATCTGCTGGGGCCTGGAAGAGGGCACTTATGTTGTATCCAGTCACTGTGGGAAATAAATATGCAATATTTAATGAAAAGTGATGGCAAGTGGAATCATTAACTCCGCTACATTTGCAATGACACAGAATCTTTAACAAATCCATGGGTCCAGACTATAAGCTGCATCACTGCCAAAATCTAATCACTTGGTCCTTGTGTCATTTCTGACCTTCCCTGAAAATTCCATGTAAATCCATTAGTCCATTTTTGAGTAATGCCGCTAACAGACAGACAGACAGACAAACCAATGCCAATCGGTTTGGTTTGGTGTCTGAGGTTTTTTTTGCCACAAGGTTCTCAAATGGGTTCATCAGTCCTGAAGTTAGGTGGTATCACCTAATAACAATGGAATATCCTTAAAATACTGCAGAAATTCATTGTTACCTTCATGTTGCACTTCATCTTAATGAAATGCTCAGATCAAATATGTGTTTCATTTACTAGAATTCCAAAGGAAAAACACAATAAAGCTGTTTTTTGGCAATGATTTGCTTCAAATAAAAAGTGAGTTAGGGTTTTATGAATTCTGAAAATATTTCAAGCTGTCTCTGGTATGACACAGAAACGTCTTCCATCCCTGCAGAAGGTCGACTTACAACATACAGATCCAGCCATGCAGCAGACACCAGGTGCTCAGGCCTCAGCGGTAATGAGCAACAGCCGTCAGACTCTCTGTTGATCATCGCTTGTTATATTTGCGCCCGAAGCAGAGAAACACAACTTCTTGCATCTGAATCACCAGATGGAAAAAGTTCTGTCCAGCATTACCTGCTCAAACTGTGAATAAGGAGGAATGTTGACAAATCGCTGCTTCATTTCCCATCCCTCTGCTCCCTGTTCACACACAAAAATAGACAGCCAAACAGGAAAAAAGAGAGAAGAGGAGGGGACTGAGAACATCTGCAACTTTAAACTGTCCACATGAAAATCTGCTGAAAACATTATTCTTCTTTTTTATTTGTTCTAGCAAGCAATGACTCTTAACTTCTTTGAAACATGGAAAATTTACTGATGGAGCTGAGCTGTTGACAAAGTGAATTTGCATGCATTTTATCAGGCTTTCGCAGAGTAGAAATGAAGAGATTTTCAGTTTCTTTGTGCACATGTCTTTAAGGAAAGAAGATTTTCTCTGCCCTCTACTCAGCATAAGTCTGGCAGCAGCAAGACAAAAATCCACAGGGAGGCTTTTTACCCACGGTTTCTTCGGTGTCTGCAGAGCTGCATGGACCAAGTGATCTCAGGCCGGATGAAAATGTGTGAAAACGGTCAGGGAGTATGGGGTGCTGTGGTCTGGTCAGGATCAGGTTTGACTGTTGGCTGAACGGTGTCGAGGTGCGCCGGGTGTTTTGATAGGAGGTAAATGACATGATGCCCAAAGCCAGCAGCGGATTATATATCTCACACATCTGTAGAAACTCTTAAAGGGTCTCACGCACCAAGCATTTTGGAAATCCCGAGAGCCCCCGAGCGCTGAGGCCAAGCTAAGCCATCTAGTTGTGCTTTGCTCCCCTTGCTGTGAATATTATGTCTAATGTGATCACCTGAGCATCAGTTTTTGAGGAATAGCCCTGGAGGATAACTTGGGGGAAAAAAAACTGTCAGTCTGTTTAAAAGCTACATCCTGAGATAAAAACAAAAGTGCAGTATCTGTGTGGTGGAAAGCTTTAAAACACTGAATATTTTCCTTAACATGGTGTCAGAAAGGAAGATGCAGCCATTAGCTAGTATTAGGTTCATGTGCTGGAGGAAGCTACTGGAAAAAATAGAAGAATGCCAAACCAAAAAACAGGCAGAACAAAGCGAAATAAAAAAAATGCAGCTTGTGATAGTAGTGTGGTGTAGATCCGTGATGTCTGGTACAATAAGAAACGTTTTAATACTTCAAGGGAAAAAAAACAGTTGCAACAGTTTTCTTTATTTTTCCTCTTCAATCTTTTCTGATTTCCACTAACTTGATCAGTTAATTCTCTGTAAAGCTCATATGAATCATACTCTTAGATCCCCCCTTTTGACTTTTGTTGTAAACAGATTGCAAACACAGGCTCTTAATCTTTTCTAAAAAAAATTTAAACTGGCACAAACCTGGAAAAAACACAAGAAGATATATGGGTTGGACTGAAGCTGCTGTCCTCAGTAACCACACAGGTAAGAATAGACCATTCAGAGGATGAGGCTTCAGGCCAGGGAAGCTTTGACATTTCTTTCCTTTTAAGCCGCGCTGCTTTCACAATACACACAAAAAATTACCTGGGAAGATCGTTAAATCTTTTTGTTTTCCTTGGAAGACTCCGAGGAACTCTTTCCTACCATTCTGGCAGGATACATAAACAGGGACTGCCATAGCAGAAAATCCCTTAAATAATATTATCATACTTCATTCTATCTGTTTACAGTAGCATCAGGGATGAAATTAAGATGGTCAATAAATTTGGGGGGGAAATATAAACAACAAAAAAAGACCAGAGTCAGTGACAGTGCAGGAAACCCTCTGTTGGTACCATCAGAGTGACCTTCAGACTGGAGGCAGAATAAACTGTGGCAACAACTCTGACAAAAAATATAATTCACTGTTAATGTTCCTGTGATTACTGGTTCTATGTAAAGGTTTAAAAACAAAACATGATTTAAAAAAGGCCAAGAATTTGTAATCTTTCACTTTATTAGTGCGGACAAAATCCGCAAACCAAATATGTTAATGGATCAGTCGGTAAAACGGTGATAGTATCTGACATTCTTCGTGGCGCCTAAACATCTTCTCCTTCCTCCCCTGCAATTTTTTTGCATCTGGTTGGTGAGACTTTCTGCTGATTGAGTGCATTCGCCCACCGGTCTCTGATTAGGCTCCAGCTTAATTTCAAATCCAGTTGAGGTGTTTCCAGTGTTTGCTTGAAGCCTCAAACAAATCTCCTGGAAATACAAGCTTTCCCATAAACCGCAGGATAGAAAAACGGAGGAAAATGTTTCTGCACATGGCTGGCTGGAGTTGGGGAGAGGCTCAGACTGTAATATATACTCCGCTTGGGTGACACTGCCAGAAACCATGAACAACAAAAATATATATTATGTAAGGCTACTGAATGACTGTAGCTAATGCAGTTCATGTAATAATGCTGTGAACAGCACATTCGGTTCACCACTGAATGTGACTGAAGTTATAGTGAGTGCTAAGTGACAACATGAGTGAGTTAAAGATAGAGCCAACGTGGATGTGCAAAAAAGAAAAATTGCAATTCCTCAAACATCCACTGGAGGCTGGCTACAAAAGTAAACTAAATGTTCAATTTTACACCAAAAGCAAACACACACACACACACACACACACACACATATATATATATATATATATATATATATATATATATATATATATATATCCCCCAAACTTGATATGATATGTAAAACTCACTAGTATTAATTGTATTAAGGCTTTAAATTATACAGCATTAAAAGTCTGGACCCTGTGATTGAAAGGTATGTGCCGTTATATAAGATAGTTTGCATGTATTTTCATATTTAATAGTTGAGTCTGACAGTTCAGAATTTAAATTATAGATATCAACAAGAAAAGCACTCAGAAAGCGCAGTACGACACCGAGGTTTCTCAGCCATCGTATGATTTCCGATGGATAAATCCCGATAAATCAGCAGTGGCGGATTTGTAGTAGGATCGCAATCATGTGATCGTCAGCAGACAGCTGATGTAGCGTTCACTTGTTGTCATAATTACGGTGACACCGTGCCACTATCTCGCAATGATATAGAAATCTTTTAAAAATCTGTTCATCCAGACTATAAGCTGCATCACTGCCAAAATCTAATCAGGTGGTCCTTGTGTCATTTCTGAACTTCCCTGAAAATTTCATCCAAATCTGTTAGTCCTTTTTTGAGTAATGTTGCTGACAGAGAGACAGATGGACAAAAGTACGCTGATTGTCACATAACTCTGTTGCCTTCCTTGGCAGAGTAGTAACGTCATTTTGACTAATAATAGTAGCACTGTGACTACTCAGAATTTTTGTAGTTTATGCTTGTTTGACAGGGCAATAAACTGGCTTTTAAATGCAGTGCTATGGTATGTTTGAAAACATAACTGCAATTGTCCACCTCCCTATTGTAGCTTCTTGCGTAACTACAGATGTACAATGAAATGTCGACTAGTCACTGCAGCTAGTCAAGACTTAAATTCAAGTTTTTTGGGGTTTTTTTGGAACATATAATGTTTATTTGTACCATTTAAACCATGAAGCTGAATTTCTGTGCTGACCTATAAGTATAAAACTGCATACAATGAGAATTCTTACACTAGCTGCTCCATTTGAAGACATGGCTTCAAAACCTTTTTAATTTTATCCTTTTGTGTCAGTTTTATAGCACTCTAGTTAAACGCTTGCTGGCTAAGTGTAGCTTTCCAATACATTCATCATGTATTTTACTGTAGGTAATAATGATAAACATCTAATTTTTGATACATTTATAAAGATGCTGGCAGCCACTGACCTTGTTTCTTAAAATTACTGCATAACATTATTATGAGGTCAAATGCAAACCGCTAGCAGGCTAACACTCCAGTGCTCACTATTCCCCTATGGACCTTTAAAATGTTCAAAAAAGGAATTAAAATAAACAAATAAACAAAGAGCCATCTGCTAACAAGAGCTCATAAAATTCCCAGATGTTTTACTGGAGCACTGGGAGTTATTACCATTGAATAGTACTATACAAAAACATTTTCCTCCTGATCCAGCCTCCTAAATCTAAACTGAGTATGTAATCTCGGGAAAATACTCGCCTCTATTATCATCATTAATATCCATTCAGTGCGTGGAGTGTAATGATATGGCCAGATGCAGGACTGAGTGGGAGTAAGAGAGCGGGGATTCTGGTCCAGTGCCCGCTCACAGAGATCACACAATCTGAGAGATCAGCATGTTTGTGTGTATTCGGATGTGTGTTTGAGTCCTGGTATATCTGTTGGACTAGACTATGCTTATGCAGCAAATTGGTTGTGAGAGTTTGCTCAAACCTTGATCTTCCCTCAGTTGGCGTCACACATTCGACCACATCCAACCTTCTGCTGATGTGTGTCCATGATGAACAGCTCTGGTTGGAGTGGTGGTCAGGAGATGGGCATGATGTCCTTGCCATGCCACAAAGAGAAATGTGGGGTGTTTCATTTGACTGATTTCCAGTTGAGCAGAGCTGTTAGACAGGTATTTGATGTGAAGCCCATTTACCAGAGTCTACAGGCTATATATAGCTCAGAAGATGGAGCACTGAGGCCACAGGATCCCCTACAGTAATCCATAAAGTCACTGTTCCTCTCTATTGCCAGCTAATTCTATAAAACTGGCACTTTTATCCAGTTTTCACATCTGCTGTTCAAACATCCATTGTTGGGTAACACTCAGGGTAAAATCCCCTGGCAGAAAGTTCTACTGTATATTTTATATTGTTGGAATAAGCAATTGAACTGAGTAGCAGAACTAAGACTACACCAAAAAAAGCAAAGAGCACCATGTGCAAAAATTTACACTTCATCAACTAGAAGTAAGGGGGGAAAGACAACCAAACAAAGAACAAATGAGTGCTTACAGTACAGTTATTGTGCTAAAGTGAAACGCAACCATCTGAACCAGCCTCAACTGGAGGGAAAATCTAAATTATGAGCAAAGATGAAAGGAGGCTGTGGAAGATAAGAAACAATGACAAGAAGTCCTGCAGATGTGTTTCATTTTTAACATTGAGTTCATGCTGGTTCACTGAGTGAGACAAAAGCAATGACTTGTTTTAATAGAGGGACTTTTCAAATTCAAGAAAAACTATGGGATTGTAAAGGGGTTTTATTGGTTCCTATACAGCCAAACTGCATTCTCATTTACACTTTGAAAGAAGTTTTCTCACTGAAAAGCAAAACAATGCCCCAGCAGGAAATGACCTCCACTTTAAAAGAGTCATGTATTTTGCATGTGGAGGTTCATGAAGGGGTGGAAGCATATATTCACAACATGACTTTTACCCAAGAAACTGTGGATTGCATCCAGTGGGGGACCGTTACTCTTACACAAAAGTTTCATTTTGACACACTGTTTACTTTTGTTTCCACCCACTGTTTGGTCAGGTTCAGGAAAAGGTCGTGTCTGGGCTTAAAATACGACCTTTTCACAACATGTTTGAAGTTTGGCCTCCAAGTTCTGCGTTACCAGAGTGATGAGTCTAATATATGATTCACTGGCTGAAAAAGAGCGCTAATAAAGCAGTAAAATAAATGACAAATTGGCGATGCGTCACAAACGTAATCAAGTAAAATAAGGACTTCCTTTAAAGCATAATTGAGAAATCAGTTTGGTTCACGTAGGAACTACATTTTTAAAACGTGCTCACACATGTATTTGACTGATTTCTCCGCCACGTCAGTGTATTTGCTTGCAGGGTCAAAATAAATCCACATAAATCTTTTGTATCAGGTTCAATTTTGGTGAACTTAAGTATACAAATTCTTCCCACTGACCCATGCCAAGATATTTGTTGGTGTGTGTGTGTGTGTCTATTGTAGCATGTTAGCAGTGTTGCATTCTCTCCTTTTATTTGACCTTCCTGTGATGGCACAAACACGTCTTTGGAATAAACTATGCCAATTACACCTACAAGCCTGGTGACTGGCAGGAATAAAAACAGACCACACCCATAAGTTTTCCACTGCATAAACTTGGGTGCAGGTTGAAGGCATCCCGAACCTTTGTGCGTGTTCCGATCACCGGAATAGTGGAACCTCTTTCGGGACCATTTTTGTAGGAAAGGGAAGTACCGAATCCAGGTTTTGTTGCGCAGTCCTAAAAAAAAATGATAAGCAACAGGCAATGCAAGCAGAAAGGCTAAAAGAACCAATCATGGGGCCTTTGCTGTCAATGTTCACTCCACCTTCTGCTTGCACAGAGTTCCTGCAGTGGAAAGACACCTGTAATCACAAGTACGTGGTGCTCTCTCCTGGGTGTGATTACTCTAAATACCACTAAAATGTAAATTAACAAAGTGCATCTCATTTTAAATCACCCAACAGTGCAGGTGTTGTGATCACTTCATTCTTTTTCATGGCACTACTCTGCCTTCCCTCTAGTATTCTTCCATCCCTTTTACAACAGCAGAACAGTCATGCACTTTCCATTCCCACACATTAACCATCTCTGTGGTCAAAGAGCAGATCAGTCTTATCAAATACCTGCACAAACTCACTCCAGAAATCTGCAGTTCATTTGTAGCTAATGTGGTTGCTGTGTTGATTTGTTCCTTGCGTGTATTTTCTTTCCAGTCTGTTCATCATCTGCATTATTCATTGTACATGACCTCATAACTCGCACAACACAACCAAGAGCCAAGCGGCTAATAAAGTTTGATTTTAGCATATGTTCCATGAACTGACACCCTTCAAACAGTGCAGCCTCACAGAAACGTCATTAAAAATATCCTGTGTGTTACCTTGAGCTGTCTCTAAGATGATTAAAGGAGAAGGAAATATTGTCCAAAGGGGTTTAGCGGTTCATTCAGTGCATCCCAGAATTACAGTGTGCATAGGTCCAACATCACAGATTTTTTTGTGGCCAAGAAAGAGAGGGAAGGAAACATAAATAAATTACAAAAGAAAAGGCAATATTCCTTAAGGTCCTGGAGTGTTTTATGGAAGGATTCTAGTGTCCTGATTCTGTAACATTTAAACTAGAGCACAGCTGCAAAACTATTCAGAAAATTACAGTATAAGCGCTGATAATCAGCGGTAAGTGCAGTTGGATTATTGAGCATCACTTTCACTAGTGATGCTCATATTAGATTTTCCAGTCTAAAGAGCAATTCTGACACTTGATTGACTCATGCATTGCTGCAGTCATTATTTCATTTTACTTTTAACATTAATGCAAAGTTACAATGATTAAATCAACATGCTTGACAATTTACATCTTAACCTTTGCACGGTTACTGTATTACAATAGTCCGTCCACCATCATTGAGCAGTGGAAGAATAAAAGGTCCTCAGACTCTACTATAAAATAAATAAAAGTATGCCTTATTATCCCATTCAATCCACATTGAGTTAGTTGCTACTCTTTGTGCCGTTAGTGAAGGACTCATTCAAAAGAACAACCCTTTTGGGTAAATGAACTGAACTGACTCAGTTGTTTAAGTTTTGTTTCAGTTCAGTTCCCAGTTTAGTTCAGCTGGCGGTCAGTTGTAAGCAATTGCGGTTCATTCACAGGGAATAAGTGTATTATGTAACATAAAAAACTGTTGGCTGAAGACTGCAGCAGGTCCTTTCACTATGAGGAGATCATATATATTCTGTGAATCATTCACTGAAAATACTATACAGTGAACGTGAGCCCTGAGTGACTGACTGATAAGTCAGGGACTAAAACTGTTGGAATCAGGCCCAGGAAGGTCAGGAGTTAAAAACCATCTCTGATATTCAGCGCGGAACTCATATACATGTATATATATATATATATATATATATATATATATATATATATATATATATATATATATATATATATATATATATATATATGTATATATGTATATATGTATATATGTATGTATGTATGTATGTATGTATGTATGTATGTATGTATGTATATATGTATGTATATATGTATGTATATATGTATATATATGTATATATATATATATATATATATATATATATATATATATATATATATATATATATATATATATACATATATATACATATACATATATATACATATATATACACCCTCATCAAAAGTTTACATACCCCAGTTCTTAATACCATGTATCCCCCCCTTTAACATCAATGACAGCTTGAAGTCTTTTGTGGTAGTTGTAGATGAGGGTCTTTATTTTGTCAGATGGTAAAGCTGCCCATTCTTCTTGGCAAAAAGCCTCCATCTCCTGTAAATTCTTGGGCTGCCTTGCATGAACTGCACATTTGAGATCTCCCCAGAGTGGCTCAATGATATTGAGGTCAGGAGACTGAGATGGTCACTCCAGAACCTTTACTTTATTCTGTTGTAGCCACTGACAGGTAGACTTGGCCTTGTGCTTTGGATCGTTGTCATGTTGGAACGTCCAAGTATGTCCCATGTGCAGCTTCCTGGCTGATGAGTGCAAGTTTTCCTCCAGTATTTTCTGATAACATGCTGCATTCATCTTGTTTCCTGTGCCTCTGTAGCTCACACATCCCCAAAACATCAGCGATCCACCTCCGTGTTTCACAGTAGGGATTGTGTACTTCTCATTATAGGCCTTGTTTACTGCTCTCCAAATGTAGCGTTTATGGTTGTGGCCAAAAAGTTCAATTTTGGTCTCATCACTCCAAATGACTTTGTTCCAGGAGTTTTGAGGCTTGTCTCTGTGCTGTCTGGCATATTGTAAGTGGGATGCTTTGTGGCATTTGCGTAGTAACGGCTTTCTTCTGGTGACTCGACCATGAAGCCCATTTCTGTTCAAGTGCCTCCTTATTGTGCATCTTGAAACAGCCACACCAGTTTTTTTCAGAGACTCCTGTATTTCAGCTGAAGTTATTTGTGGGTTTTTCTTTGCATCCCGAGCAATTTTTCTGGCAGCTGTGGCTGAAATTTTTGTTGGTCTACCTGACCGTGGTTTGGTTTCAACAGAACCCCTCAGTTTCCACTTCTTAATTAATGTCTGAACACTGCTGATAGGCATTTTCAGATCCTTAGATATCTTTTTATATCCCTTTCCTGTTTTATACAGTTCAATTACCTTTTACCGCAGATCCTTTGACAATTCTTTTGCTTACCCCATGATTTAGAAGCCAGAAACATCAGTGCAGCACTGGATGAAAGATGAAGGGCCTGTCAAGAGCCCAGAAACTCACTGACCTTTTATACACACACACTGATTACAAGCAAATAGATCACAGGTGAGGATGGTTACCTTTAGTAGCCATTCAAACCTGTTTGTGTCAACTTGTGTGCCTGTTATCAGGCCAAACCTCCAGGGTATGTAAACTTTTGATCAGGGCCATTTGGGTACTTTCTATTGTCATTATAGTTTAAAAAGAATAAACACAGTGGTTTGATAATAAAAAACTATAGCACAACACTAACCATGAGTGAAAGAAAGGTTTTTGTGTTATCATTCATATTCTCTGAAAAATGGCCAAGAAATCATAAATTCTGCCAGGGTATGTAAACTTATGAGCACAGCTGTATATATATATATATATATATTCTACCATTCGAAAGTTTGGGCTCACTTAGAAATGTCCTTACTTTTAAAAGAAAAGCATTTTTTTTCAAAGAAGATGACATTAAGTTAACCAGAAATACAGTCTAGACATTGTTAATGCGGCAAATGACTATTCTAGCTGGAAACGGCACATGTTTAATGGAATACCTACATTGGGGTACAGAGGCCCATCTCCAACAACCATCACTCCCATGTTCTAATGCTACATTGTGTTAGTTAATCACATTGAAAGACTAATTGATGATTAGAAAACCTTTGTGCAATTATGTTAGCACATGAATAAAAGTGTGAGTTTTCATGAAAACATGAAATTGTCTGGGTGACACCAAACTTTTGAACAGTAGTGTACCTAATGTGAACAGTTATAAATTGTGTCAAATAAACAACAACACTACCACTTATGGAACCAAGACATCAGTTAAATTTAAGTCAGTTTTATACGTATAGCATATGTTGTATGTTGTTTGTTGTCTGTTCACAACATTAATTATCTCAGGGTGCTTCACATATTAACCTTACAATGTTATATTATCAAGGGAAGGCCAAGAAATCCAAAGAAAGCCTTTTGGGCAGCTCTTTGGTGACAGTGGGAGGGAAAAACTCTCCTTTAACAGGAACAAGAAGAAACCTCCAGCAGAAGCAGGGAGGGTGACCATCTGCCTCAACCAGTTGGGGCTAGAAAATCTTGTGTTCGGGTGGGAGCCTTTAGCCAATCACAGGGCTTTTCATCCAGGGCAGGTGAGCGAGTATAAAGAGCAGTGGGAGTAGGACATGGCGTTACAGTGGGATAAACAGAGGATTTGCACTCAATGCTGTGTGAATAAAATTCTGCTTGAAGCCACAAGTTGATGTTGACTTTTTGTTGACCATTTTTTCACATTTGAGATGCATGCATATGCCCGTGAATATTTGGTAGGAGTAGCTTAGTAGAGAGAGGGCAGAGATGTGGTAGGATATCTGTATTTTCAAATTCTGTGTGAATTTTTTTAGTTGTTGTTGTTTTTCCTGTTTCCAGAATTCTGCCAACTGCAGATTTAATTTCACTGCATTGAGTCAAGCACTGAAAAATTTAGTAAGTGAATATTTCAATTAATCCTTTTAATTAATGGAATAAAGGTAATGAAAAGACATTGCTCATGGACAGCAGCATGCAGCCCAGCAGTGACCACCCTGCTGGATAGATTAGCACGCTCATATCACGGAGAGGCCAGGCTGTAATTCAGACTGTCAGCTGTGGCCAGAGTATATGTCTCTGCTAATGCTGAGGGATTATCACCGTCTTATGAACAAACAGAGGAGGAAAAAAAGAAAAGAAATCACAACTGCCTGAGGAGCTCAATAATTCATCTGTAATGGCTAAAGCAGAGATGAGTATCGCTAATAGCTACAGCTGTTGTTAACATGGTGTGTGGTGTCTGCAGGATGATGTCAATGTTGAAATGAAACAAACTTCATTTCCCTGCCACTGAAATGAAAAGCGTTATGGTTTTAATAATGAGAAGAGTTCCATATTTACACAGAAGGGGATACAGTGAGTATGAGGTGACCTTTTTGAACATTTTTGCTTTATTAGAAAGGCAAGTGGCAGATGATGGAGACAAAAGGAATGATGAGTGAATGGAGGTAGTCATCAGCTCCATATGGGCCCACGGTGTCACATGTGCTGCTCCACCAGGATGTCTCACTGTGGTAGCGTTTGAAAAAAACGTTTAATCTTGATTTAATAAAGCAGGATTAAATGCAGTAGCCACATTAGAGTCTGTCTCTCCAACTCGCAGGCTTCCTCCTCTCAGCTTCTCCAGCACATGTGTTGTGAATTAGCCTGCTGGCTGCCGCTGTAATCTGGAGTCTTCCTCCGATGGACGTGGCCCAAGCAGACTTTTACTCATCCCCCGCTGACAGATCTTAGTGGAAAGTCTGTGTCCAGTTATGCTGTAAAAACACTCAAAGGCCAAACCTGACCAGAGATGATCAGAGAGGGAAACAGGTCAGTAGCAATGATACCACCGTGACATCAGGACATGATTATTAACGCAGTTACTGTGCATCAGGGCCTGAAGGAAAGAGAGTTCTACAAATCAGCTATGACACCCCGACTTTATTTGATTTTACTTTAAACACTTTCTCCTCCTACAGGGGGTTTCTGATCTGTTGCTAGTTATCAACACTAATCACAACAGTGGTATTTACTTGTTAGTTATCATTACTTTGGCCCGATCTTTATGTCAAAGCTCCTCATTAATACCAGCTCTTTGTAGCATGTGTTTCCAGTTATCCCAATAATCTGCTCGTCACTGAGGTGCATGATGGGGTGTCTTTGAAAATTCAGTGATAGCTTTATGACCATGTTGTGAGATTCGCAAATGAGTAGTTATGTTCGAGGACACTCCGATCCCGGACACCCTCCTGACAGCAGCCCCTGCTGATTTTGCATTTTTACCGTGCAGCTTGCCAGACTTCCTTTCAGTTTCTCACGGAAATATGATAGAAAATAGCCAACTTTTTATAATGTAATGTATTTGTAATGTAGCAAATAATGAACATAAATGGAATTAATCCCCATTAAAACTGGCTTTAATGGATTAAATGCAGCTGTGATTACAAAAGGGTGAAATATTTCTCTGAATATTAATAATAAATTCCCCTTTGGGCCAAACAGTATTGCTTTTATCGCCTCATTTGTAACATTTAAACACCCCTTCACCTGGTCAAGATTAAAAAATACTGAGGCAGTGGTTATATGCTTTGGTTCCCCACAGTTTGTGCAATATAGATGGAGTGAAGGGGAAAAGGGCAGGCATAGACACAATTAGACAATATTCTATTTGAAAGAGTGGGTTTATTCATTTAATACTAATTCAATAAAAATGTTTAAGTTACTAAATACTTAAAACAATTGCAATATCCTCCATCACCACACAGTCAGTACCTCGAGCAAGGCCCTTAATCTTTAGTGTTTCAGTGCAGCTGCTCAGTCAGTTGCTTCTCAATGGATTTCATGCTCCGACTGTATTACCATCATATATCATTGGTCAGCAGTTACAAAAAGGACCAGACATGACATGGAAACACACCTGAACCAGGTCACGTGTGTTCAGTCATGTCCGAATATTAACCCTGAAGTTTGTGAAGATCCCAGACTTCACCTTCACTGCTCCTCTCCACAGCTATAACACAGAATATCCATCCTGGCAGTCACTGGGACCAGTATGGTAATTTCATTTCTGAATCTTATGGCAAACCACAAGGCAGAAACTATCTGTGCTCGTCTGCATTTCTCCCGTTACATGATGGGAGCTTGACGTCTACTTGGACATGTGGCAACACTTAGAGATCTTTTTCCACTAGCGTGTGAATCTGTCATGCATTTTTTTCCCCTTTCCACTTCATGGAGTTCAATGCCCCAGGCTTTACCAAACATTATGGAAATGTAAACCTGTGTATTTTGAATATGAGATGTTTGCAGAGACACAGTGACTGTGGCAGAGCCTTGCAGGCAAGCAGAAGTTGGTGTCACAGTGGGATCCCACACAGTTCAGTGATGGATAAAGATAGTTTGAGTCAGAACCTTCTTCTGATGCTTGGCAGCAATGTTTACTTTGTAATATTCATCTTGATCCTCTGGAGGAAATCAAGAATGGTTCTCTATGGCCTACATGCTTTAAAGTTTGGTTGTTTGTTGTCATAGCTAATAGTATATCAACAAGTTGTTGTTCTAGTGAACATCAAAAGATTAACTTAATGACTGTATCTTATACCACTAGTTCACATTAATTATTGCAATGAAGCCCATTCTATTATTTACCTCTCGTTTTACAATACTGGAATAGCTGTTTTGTTTTTGTTGTTTATTTTTACTTAATTGCTCTCCCATGAATTAACTTGCCACTGAAAGGGCTTCTGAAATGATATAATTGAAAATAAAGAATTAAAGTAATCTCTCACTTATCCCTTGCTTATGATATGTCTTTCTGCACATAAGAAACACCATGTGGTCACATTACCCAGGAAAAAAAAATGATTTTCAGCAGATGGGTGCTTTAATTTAACAGTAAAGCAGTACAACGTCAGCAAGAAAACTAAACTCACCAACAAGGTGGAAAACGTACAAAGAAAAAATTACTGCCCTTTCCTGTCCAACTGGCCACCATAAGAATAAAGGCTTCACTCAACATTTTTGATTTTTTTTTAAAGTGTACTGATGACACTTCATCAAATGCTAGTCTAACGACCGGACTCAAACCACTGATCGGACTCACACCACTGATCATACAACATTGCCGGACATAGAAAGCAAACAACCCATATTTGTTTTGGATCCACTCATTGCTCTTTGCAGAGGTTCTTCATGAACTGAATGCATAACTAATGTTAAAAATCCATTTTGGATCATTAAGCCCCTAGCAACTCATCTCTGTGTTTCAAAGTTGCATATTTAGAAATTTTTAAATGAAAATAATCCCTTCCTGCCTTGAAATGGTTTAGACTGCACTGTTGCTTCCTCTAGTTCCAACATCTCTCTCCACCCAGCTGTCATGGCAGCTCAAGCATACCAGCTCACTTGCAATTCATGCAGTATGTAATACTGGAGTAATTCACACAAACACGCTCGAATTAAAAAACAATTCTGAAGAATGACTCAGAGTACCACACTGCAAGTTCACAGTACTAGTTCCTGAGGTTTGTTACAGATGAAACAGTGATTCTCCATTTTTGAGACACTGGTCATTAATACACAATTTCAAGGCAGGAATGTTCAGTCCTGGAGTTTACAGCTTATTTCATTCAGAATATGTCTTTCTGTATATACAAAAAAAAAAAAAAAAAAAAAAAAAAAAAAAGAAACAACTTAAGATGTGAACACATAGCCAAAGGGAAAAAAAAAAACAAAAACTTTATCTTCAGCAGAACGGTTCTTTAAATAACAAGAAGCCCATCAGCAAAAATCTGAAAGACAAACAAGAAAGTACTCTTCACTTGATCACTTACTAGCCACCAAGAAGATGACTGGATGCTCAGTGTTTTGCCAGGTATAACAATGTCTAGTTTTATCACACAAGGCCTAGCATTAAATGGAAGCAAAAGAGTCTTTGTCACAAATGTCCAAGAGGCTCAGGCGCAGGAAATGAACAGACAGATTTTGAATGCAATAAAAGACATTTTATTTACAAGATTTTCAGAAGAACTACAAATCAATACTGAGAACTACAACAGGAAATACTATTAAGAAGCAAACCAAGCCTTCTGATAATCCCCTGGCGGCTACTAGAGGCGAGGAGGACTAAATACAACAACTCTGGAACACTAACTCACATAGGGTAACACCTAGGCAAGAAAGATAAGAATTATTTTATGAACTAGAACACAGGATATTAAACTTAAAGTGAAGCTACTACTAGGAAGCTTGGAATATTGTTGGAGAAAACTGAACTACTTGGAAGTACGTTAAAACGTGACTCAAACACAAAGGAATATTTTCTAGATCAACAGCTCACATGAATACAAACTAGATTCTAGGTTCTAGGACAATAATTCACAAACACCAAACTAGATTAAGACTCAAGATCAATAACTCACAAATACAAAACTAGATGCTCAGACTGGGTTCAAAACTGTGAGCGTCAGGTGGATCTTGGCAGTTGGTTTTGAGCCTGAACGATGAATGGTGAGCTGCAACGACAGGGGAGTATGGAAGGACGCCAGGATGGAGGAAACGGCATAGGTGAATGTCTCCAGAACGCTGGACAGAACAGAGTACTGGAGGTGACGGTGAAACCAGGATGAACGAAGCAGGAGCAGGTGAGCCCGAAACTGAAACAAAGGAGGACAAACAGAATTACCAAGAGAATGAGAACACGAATACTGTGGCTGGATAACATTCAGAGATCAATACTGGCTGTGTCACTATCCAGCGCTGAGAGGTGAGTAGCGTCTGGTTATATTGTGGCCAGAGTGGAGCTTGATTGGCAGATCTCCACCTGCTCCTGCACCAGCTGATGATGATTGTCAATGAGAGACACCTGCTGCTGCAACGGCACTGCTGACAAACCTAAAAAGGAAAAAGAGGCGGAGAAAAGAGGGAGAGGGCACTATCTAGGCCTGGCAGCTGCCCGCCTGACACTTTTGGGTTGGGATCCACTCAAAACAAACTCTTTTCAAAACAAAAATCTCATCTTTGAGTTACTTTATAAATTTAGAGTATAGCAAGTTTTAACAGGCAGTTGTATTACAGGCGACTCTCTTACCGTAATATACACTAATAGATGTTATTTTAAAAGTCCTAGCATCACTACAACATAAAGAAAGACACATTTTAAAGAATCCAGTTTGCCAAATTAACACCATGTGGTCTAAATATGAATACTTTGCTCATCCTATACAAAGTTCATAGTCCAGAAGACCAGTGCTTTAGGTTTCATTTCCGAGTAGCAGTAGTGCTTTAATTGTCAAGAACGACTCAACCGTGAAAGATGTGGCTTCTCGTTCCTTTAAAATACAAGTGTCTACATATTGTTGCTTGCTCATAATTTATTTAAAGGTGCAACTCTACTGTTGATGTGTTGCCATGTGTGTACAAGCTGCAGCACTGTGAAGTGCTGTAAAGTATGTGCGTAACGACTTACTGCTCCAGCTATGAATGAGTGTGGAAGGCATCTCAGCCGTGGACACTATGAGTCACAAAGCCCAGACAGCCCTAAGATCCTTCCTCTACAGGTAGTGGGGCCCTGCGGTGGCAGAACTGGCTGTCTGAGAGATTGACACCATGGAAAGTGTGGTTTTGTGGTTCATTTAAAAGGACAACAGTGCAAGGTGAACAGGGGCACCTTCAGTTTTACTGCAGCTTTGGTTACAGGATACTTAGAAGAAGTTTGAGCATCTATATCCTGGAAACCCTTCAGAAAAACAACAGTACTCTTTGTTACATTATTTATTTATTAATTTTGTATCACCCAGTACCATTTCATTATATTCAGTAACACAATTTGCAGTTTGTTTTCTGTGAAAATTGTGGCTTTGCCTATTTAATAACAATTGTAATACGATTTCTGCACTACGGTCTCAATTAAACCGGTGTGTTCACTTAAATACATCAAGGAAAATGTTTATATAATTGCTCTCTGGATGGAGGAAATAAAAGCAGTTAAAATTAACACCAGACAACACAGGAATAAGCCATTGCGCACATGGTCTCATTTCTTTTTCATGAAACAATTTCCATCAATAAAATCAAGTTCCAGGAAACAAAAGCATTGTTTGGACTCAGTGAATCAGTGGAATATGAGACTTTACAAGCCTGTGCAGCATGGAGAGCTGACCATAGTGGAGCTAAATGTTAATGCCCAGCGATGACCAGAGAAAATGTATTTCTGTTCACATTCATTCACCACAGTATATACACATTATGTAATGTATGTTGGTGAAATGATTGTGTATGTTCATGAAGATCCTTTCACAGTGAGAAGCCCAGGAACACTTCATATTAATCATTTCCCAACACAAGCTGCATTAGTTTGCTTTCTCATGAAAGACATTACTGTTTGTTGTGAAACTTTATATTCCCATGAGACCATGAAGGCTGATACAAGAGAAAACTGTCGCCTTCACTAGATTAAATAATCCTTTGGTGCAGTAACACCAACTACAGCAGCTGTTATTAATCATCTATATGTAACTAATTTATTCATTTAGAGTTTAGAAGCCACATCCTGCTCGTGTTTATCTACTGCTCTGTGGACTCTCTGTTGGTCAGTTTCTGTATTTTCACAGAGTTTGTCAGACTGTTGCTGCCAGTTTATTGGGTTATACATTAACCTATTATTAGCATCTGCACTTCATTCAACATCAATAATAACACATCACTGAACTCTGAACTGCATTGGGAACTGAGGTGCCTCATAGTGTTTTTATTTAGTGGCCTGCAACCCTTCATAAAAATAATACTACCCATTATAAACAGGGCATACAATGTCACAGATGAAACACTGAACATGTGAATGAATGAGTCACTTTCTGAACTGGCAACAGGAAGCACTCAAAGGTTCACATCTGATTTTTATTTAAATTCAGAGGTCCGGAACGAGTGGGAATAGCAAAATAATATGTAATCAACTCATTTATAACTTCTAAGCAGCTTACATTCGAGTTTGAGAGAGTCATGACACTCAAAACCCATTTGAACCTAACGAGAAATGGTGTTGCTTGCTGCAGCAGAGCAATAAATATAAAGAGATTAATTATAGTAAACATTATTAGCAATTACCAGTGAATTCTGATGAGTAACAATAGCGCAAACCTCACTTTATCTGTTGTGATTAGACTGTTACAAGATGGAGGCAGACAGATCAGACATTTAGACCATATTTATTTCTGACTCATATTCTTACATTCACTCTAGTTGTAGAAATTGTGTACGACAGAAAACCAGACGCAATCTGTTGCTGTGATTTAGGAGCTGATAGCAATTTCTCTGGTGTAACGTTAATGCGTGAACTTGGCAGCAGCAACACACAACACTCTGTTCAGCAGTCAACATCGCTTTGACAATGATGTCAACAATAGGGCAATACGCCACATTAAAAACCACATTCATCACAGGACAGAATTGCTGTGACTAATCTCCAGTTACACTGTGTATTCAATGTCACAAACAATTTATTGATCAACAAAAATTTGTTTCTAAATAGAAAACTTTTTCACAACACAAATCACTGCGTGGGCTGAGGTCTGCATTTTTCATCCAGCATTTCTGGCACTTTCTTTTGTTTTTTTTTAACTTATTAGTGGCATTTGTCCAGTGCAGCTGGTTTTATTAAAAATTTTCATATCAGAAATTTATAGTGAGATTATGTAACTTAAGCTGAATTCATAAGGAGTAATACACAAAGTTGCTCAATTCATTACACCTAGGGGTTTTGCTGCTTCAGCCTCACTTGATCTGGTGTAATGTTTGCTACTACATCAGATTTCTGACTGATCAGATGAGAATTCTTTGATTTCCACTGTAACATTACATTTGCATGTCACTTGTGTTTGACAAAAGTTACATCCAGTAGGTTTCTTTAAAGGTACAGTGTGCAGGATTTAGTGGCATCTTTATCCACGTTACACTTTCCCTACTTTACTGTTGTTTTTTATTGTGAAAACACGTTTGTATCTTTACAACTTCATTTGTTGACTTCATCCTTCTGGCTGCTGTAAATCCCAGAACCCTGAATTTATTTTTTGACCTTTCACTCTAGCCCACCTGCACAATCCCAATGTAGCCTTCTATGTTGGATGTATGAAGCAGTAAATGCTGGAGACTGTCAGTGTCTCACAATCAAGCTATTTGCTCTAAATCAAAAATCACTTTATATCATTTTAGTTGACACGCCAGTGGGGACCTTCTTTGCATGTTATTCTCACAGATGTTTCCATCCAGGACTTACAGAGGAAGAAATTCATTGTTAAAATCCAGATTTAACATGTCTGAGTAATATGACTGTCAGTTGCAGTGCAGTAGATGATTAAAAGCAGCAATTTTTGGAGATTTTGTGGCACAAGTTGTGGGAAATTTGGTGAAATACTATGTTTAAGCACCACTGAAGTAGAGCAGAAAAAAGAAAACCATGAAATAATAAACCACTACACCTCATCACAAAACAATGTTCTATCACGAATACCTGATCAAACAGTCACTGCAATCTGGAAAGTCTGTGAGTGTATTTTTCCCATTGAGTGCTGAACAAAACATTTAGCTCTGGCTTCAGCACAGCAGATGCTAAGATAACCTTGAAAGACCAGGCTGTGTAAACCACAGTTAAGAATTCAAGACTAGACATTCCTCACCACAACTCAGGGCAAAGGAAGCTGACTGTGCTTACCCTTGACTTAAGCACAAATAGACCAATCTGTGCTATTTTCAGTGTTACAAGCCCCTTCCTAATGGTAAATTAAAGAGTGAGTCAGGATGTGCTATTTACATGGGGGATAATGAGAAGCATTCCCCGACACTGTAGCTGACTGAGAGCCAGCAGACGACTAACCACACTCTGAATGTACACATGACGTCATGTGAGGATGGATGCAAGAATCAGCCTGCGATGCTCGAACATGGCTCCTGTGGAGTCTGAACATTTGGTCATTTAAGTCTCTCAAGCACGTAAACCACAAATACAGTACACAGCAATCCTCCATAATCATGATAACAGAAGAAAGTATTAGATTTTACTGGCCGTGACACTCAGTCCATGTACAGTACTGACGAGATTTCTCAGACGCCAGTGCTGATGGCAGAGAGTGCAAACTCCTTACCCTTGTCACGGAATGCAAGTGCAATGAGGTGCTGACATTTTTGCAAAACCTATAATTGCATGGTTGTCATGCTGGTCACTTTAACAGGAAGATCAGATGTCAACCGATCTGCTTAGAAGGAGTCTGTCATGTTTCTTCCAAGTTTCCTGTTTTTACAGTATCTCATCTCTGGAGGAGACAGAAACCTTTTAGTAACAATGGCGATGGTGACCTCAAACTTTGTAACAAGGTGAGAGAGTCAAAAGGTCAAAGAATGAATTGGGCTCAGACCACCAACACAGCTGGTGGCGCTCTTTGTTCAGCAGAGTAGCCTCTGCGGCCACCGTAACCATTAAACCCCGAGTACAACTGCCCTGAGGCTCATATGTTGCTGAGTGGCACTTTTG
This sequence comes from Amphiprion ocellaris, assembly GCF_022539595.1. Lineage (NCBI taxonomy): Eukaryota > Metazoa > Chordata > Actinopteri > Pomacentridae > Amphiprion > Amphiprion ocellaris. The sequence continues at coordinate 19,071,118 of NC_072785.1, forward strand.
TGGTTGTGGTTAATGGGTAGACCGTGCTCAGGGAGAGAAAATTGGTCATGCCTCTTACTCTCTGTGTCAGAGCCAAAACAACAGGGATTCCTCTGTCCTATGTGCAAATTCTCTCATTGTTAACTACTCCTGTAATGGCATTTAACTGCATTTGTGACAGATTTTCCCACAGTTTAAATGTTCGAGCTAACGAAATCACTGACTGGAAAGACTCACCAAGCGTAAAAAATGTTCTCATGCTTCTGAAAAGATTCGTCAGCCACATTAACGTCCAGATATAATCTAGCGGCGTTACGTTTCTTGAGAATAGTTAAGATTGGAGAATAATTACGATAAAGATCTTATTATTCTTCAGTAGGATGGGACTGGGGCCTTCCTGTAAGGAGTTCACCGGCTTCCTCCCACAGTCAAGAGACATGCAGATATTGATTGCAGATGTTAATGTCAGCAATCATGATGAACTGGCAATCTGTCCAGGATATACCACAACTCTTACACAGTGTTAGCTGGGATAGGCTCAAGTCCCCCACAAGCTGAGAAAAAAGCTGGTGTAGCTAATGTATGACTGAATGAAAGTAGGATGAAAACACAACTGATGTATTAACACCATCCGCTTTACACCCTGGATATGTTACTAGTCCATTGCAGGGTTAACACAAACAGACAGACAACCAGGCATCACAATTTACAAGCGCAAATTAACCTGTGGAATTGTGGGAGGAAGCCAGGGAGCCTGGAGATGGTTCATGCACAGGGTGAACATATAAACCCAGACCTGTCTTGTTGTAAGGAAACAGTGGTAGGTACTGCCCCACCGTGCCACCCCCATAGTAACAAACCTAAACATAACATAAAACTAAAATAAATGGCTGTAATTGGTTGTTTAAATTACCATCCATCAGAAGCACTTATTTCTAATTACATCTCAGACATACCATGATAAATTTAAATCCAACTTTTACTGTCTTTTTAGCTCCGACTTTGGTCTCCACCAGATCTTACCAACATACCTGACTCTGTAGCTGCTGAAAGCTCCACTATGTTCACTAGCCAGTTGTCTGTCTGGTGCTGAGCATGCAGTGTACAGTGGGTTGTGGAGAAATGGAAACAGCTGCCAACTGCTACAGGAACAAACATTTATGGGAGCCATGAAAGTGAACCAAAACAAAGTTGTGGGCTCGAATTCCAAAATAATGAGCTGAAAGATGCTAAAACGCTTTGTGGAGCTATGGGGAACTGCAGAGTCAGCTAATAATTCCCTCATCACATTTCTCAAGGACATTTGGCTCATTGTTGGTATCAAATATATATTAAGTTGTCTTTAAATATCTTAAGAATTACATATCCAAAGTGTACAACGTTAACTCCACATGTCATAAACTTAGATAACCCCTGTTTTCACGCTGAGGGAATAATGGTTTTACAAGTCTCTAATTACATGATTGCAACATTTATGCAGGTGCTGTCCGTTTTAATGAAGGAACCAAAGCTTACAAGGACAGAGCTGAATCTTGGATCTCGCCGTAAGAACAATGATTACTATCTTCCTTCCTCTTCCTCTCCCAAAAGCATATTTTAGCTCCAAGTCTTCTCCAACAGCAACCCCAATTCCCCTCCTGCGTCATCACTCAAAAAGAGGTTTTAAGTAATTAGGAAAATATTCTGGTTGTCTTTTGCTTCTATGTGCAGCCACTGAATGGTACAGGCTTGGAAGAATGTGATCTTCAACCCTCTGTCCAATGTTGCTTCGGCTCATTTGGGAAGGAGAATAGCAAAAGTCTGATGGCTTGAAACAAAAAAAAAGCATAATCCTGATTCCTGGCAGTGACTATTGGAGTGTGGGTATTCTACCCCCATAGTTTATGGTGTAATGCTGAGGCGAACCTTTTAATTTTCAATCAAAGAAAACAGTCAAATGTCCAGAACTATTGCATGAAACAGGAGTTGGTTTGGGGTGGAATTACCCACAGAAAAGTTCTCTTCTTTTGAATTGTCGCCATGTTCAAAGACATCAGTACAGCATTAATCATCTACTGTACATGTCAGACAGTACAGTGAATGGGATCAGTTTACAACTAAATTTATAACAGCATGAAAGCTGAACCAAACTGAGCTTTTGGTCAAAATAATTTGGACTCTGTTTTGCCTCAAAATGCTTCATATTGCTTTAATTAGCAGTGCTGTCTTGAAACTATTAAGAACCACCCTTACATTGGTCATTTATGCACCCAATAGTACTGTATTCTTTTACATTTGGCCTCTGAGACAAATCATGTCATTTAAAGCAAACTAAAATTTGCCTAAAACACAGCTAAACCAAGCATGGAATAAATAAAAATCCCTCTGCTATGGGCGTGTTTTCCATATGAGAGTGATAGTTAAAAACACCAAAGGGAGTAAAATCAATGAAGGCCAGTCACCACACAGCTCATTAGGTACCAGTGCTTGGCCAAAGCTAAACCCCAAATGATACAAGCATCATGTTGTAAGATTGATTCCAAAGAAATGTTCACTCTTCTGCTATTTCTGCCCCCTCTCACCCCAAAACGGTTTTACTGGAATGATTGTGGAAAATGACACATGAGTGGTTCTTAGCAGTTTCCAGTGATTCACGATTTTTTTTTTTTTTTTTTTTTTTGTTACTGATGGATAATGTGATGGATGGTAATTACAAAGCATCTATAAACAACAAGTTTGGAGTTGTTTGAAGAGAGTGGAAAGAAGTGATGCATGCTATAAAAATGTGAGATACACAGGCATGCAAATGTGGGAAAAGAAAAATCATTTAAAATTTTTATTTAAGCAATCAAAACATGTTGCCTTTGTGACACAATCCAACATAAACTCACAATTTGGGGTAATTAGGCTCCAGTTTGATATGTGACATGCAAAAGTGAATACTGTATCACCTGACAGATTGTCTGGCCATATTTAAATAAAAAGCGAAATGAAAGAACTTCCTGCTCCCAAATGCTGGAACTTAAACTTTCACAGCAGATGGAAAAATATGAGCGGATGAAGAGCAAACAGTGGAAAAAGTTCCGGCTATGGTTTGAACATTTCTAATTGAAGCAGACAGTGGCTGACTGCACAGACAAGGATCCCATTTTCTGTACATACTTCACAGCAGGCATGGCAGACTCTCAGTGCCCTGGATAAACAAATCAATAACAACTTAAAGGTGTAAAACGTCTGCAGTGCGCCAAAGTAGACTTTTCACGGCCACCTCGTTTAGCACAAAGCAGGCATTACATTTGACATAGAGTCCTGCTAAATGAAGTCCTGAAAGAAAACGGTTTCTGTGAGAACATCTCTGCTGCCTTGATGGGTTGTTATTTGACTTAGCAACAGATAAAATAGATTTGGGGTGGTATGGCTGCATTCAAATTGTTGTGTCTCCTCTTGTCTTCTGTTTAGTCAAGATTACTCATGAAAAAGTTGTACTCTTTTCTCAGAAGTGTCCCAATTGGATTAATTTAATGACTATATTTGCTGCTTTATTTTGACTGTGAAACATAATCAGCTTGACAATCAACTGGATGAAGATATTCAGTCTTCTCAAACAGCCTGTGGAAATAATCTGATTTGATTCAACAGTTCAGAACTCCTGATTTTATTATAGATACAATGAAGTTGCCTTATGCTAAAACCTGCTTTGCTGTTTGCACTGGAGAGATTTCACTTTGACTTTCCAAAAACACTGACTTTTCCAACTAAAACTGCTGATTAGCAAAGCAGCCTGACACTCGTATATGTCACAGACTCATAAGGTATTCATTTTTGGGTGATGAATGAAGACAGATGTAGTGTATTAGACTCATACAACTTTACATACAGACACTAGTGAAGACTGAAACAGCTCGGGGTGCATTAAAAAGACAGTTTTACCAAAAAGTACAGACCTTTTTTAACAGATTGTCATAACAGGAGAAGCACTGGTCTTGGTAATATGATTAGAAAAGACAGGTGTCTTATTACGCCGTTAAAGTGAAGCAGCTAAATGTAGCTCAGTCTTGACTTTATTAACACCAGTGTTATTTCAGCTGAGATGTGTCAAAATGTCTACTGTGAAGAAGCCTGTCACCAGCGGGGACGCTTGTCCTTATACTAACCTATGCTTCCTCACATCCTCTCTCCTCCTGTTGTACCTAGCTATGACGCTATTAAGTTCACCTAAATGAAAAGAGGAGCAAGGAAACAGGTATATCCTTCATGAAAATCTTATTGAGTATAAATGCAGCACATTTATAGGTGTCAGTCTGATTTCAGTAACCAGCATTGCTTAAGACTCTATGCTATGTGATGCTATGGAATGATGTTCTCATGTGACAGCTTTAGCTCCTTCATCTTTGCATCTCTCTTGCATCCTCCTGGGATCCTGGGAGGACCGATGCAGAGAGACATGTTAGCGTAATGAAAAGCACACCGTCTCTGCCCGGCCTTCAAAGCTCCGCTGGAGAACCCCATTTAAAGCTACCCTGTGGTGTTTCCTTGTAAACAAAGTTATGTTTACTGTGTGCTCTCTGTGTATCCTGGAGCCCTAACCAACATGTTGAGTGGATTTCCTTCATCATGAAAAACATACAAAGCTGATTTTGTAAATTTTCTGAAACCTATGTAGTTTTCTTCCTCACTGCCTTTATGGGTGAATTGCGACTCTTCTTCATGCATGACTGCCGCTGACTGTCAATCAGCCCCATAGCAAGGAAGAAACCCATGTGAAGAGAAACCCTTTGCTTTGTTTGCATTTATGTCTGTTCCTTCATGAGCTGAGATGCAACAGAAGCCCTGATCTGGAATCCAACTGGGGATATTGCATTTACTTTCACTCTAGTCTCACTGAACCACACCTATATTTACAACACTGTCAGCAATGGAGAATGGTCTGATTGGACCTCATCATCAATCTGCAACATGGGTTTAACAAATACAAAGCTCTGGATTGTTTGTGTTTCTTTATAGCAATGATAATTATCTTGGGCAGTGATTAGCCCAGGATGCAGTAATGGTGCCCCAGTAATGACAGGGGAATGGTTTTGGTGACCAACACTGTCATTAAATTGGCTAATTTACAGAGAGAACCAAGGAGGCACACCTTACTGCATGATCCAAATCCACTGCAGTTTTTTCAGTCTGTAGATTGCTGCTCAGAAGCTGTTATTTCCCATAAAAAAAGGGGGGGTGAGTTTGAAAACGGTAACATGCATATAGCAGAAAAGGAGGAGTGGATGAACTGCAGTGCTGAAATAGCAGGCTTCTACCTGAAGTCTACATCTAGTGAGTCAGATTAGTTTCACACTGACACTTGCATTTTTCTGTTTCCTTTCAAGATGTATAAATTAGGGCTGGGACTTTAACGTGTTCATTTTGATTCATTAATTACAGAAAAAATAACGCGTTAAAAAAATAACTCACTTAATGGCACCTTTCTCGGGCCCTAATTTCTGGCACATCGCTAACACTGATGAGCACTCCAGCCCGCTAAGTGGCAGTAATGCACCTAAAGTCTGTTTGTCAGCAGTGAAGAAGATGCACAGGATGTACTTAGTGATGTCAGCGCACAAGAAAGTTTGGTGAACAGTGAAGGAAGATGGAACTGCATTGAGCTTGTTGGACGGAAAGTTTTCTTTTAAAAAACTTCCCGATGGCAGCTTGGATAAAAGCGTGGTTGTGTGCATATTGTGTAACAAACAGTTTTCTTATCACTGCAACACTTCAAGCTGACGGTATCACCTCAATGCAAAACATGTTGCTGTGAGGGCAAGAGCTAACGTTAGCTACTACAGTCCTGGTACCGGCAAACGGTAGCCATCCCAAAACAGACCACTTTTCAAGACACTGGAAGTGCTTGAGTTTGCAAAAAGTCTTAAAATGTTGAATATAATCACTATAATTGGACTTTGAGTTTGCAGTAATCTATGAATGTTGTAGAGAGATAAATACAAATGAAACATAAAGACTTTTGTTGTTCAAGTTCACGCATGTCTATTCATTGATTCAGTCGTCAACCAAAATTTATTTGAACTGAAAAGCTTTGCTTATTGTGTCAAATACTGCTATTTGACAAAAATGCAATTAATCGGGATTAATTAATTACAAAGACTGTAATTGATTAGATACATTTCTTTAGTCGCATCCCACCACTGGTAGAAATATTTCATTATCTAAGTTGTTCACTTGGGCAACTCACTCTGTATAAAACCTATGTAGAAATCTACCCTGCATTAACTCAATGGTGGATTTATTTCTCACCACATTTTGTGATACTTCACTGTCCTGTTTTCGTCTTTTCTAAATTACATTGCCCAGGCTTTCATGATCCTGTGAGGACTTTGGGGGGATGGTTGGCACAGCTGGAGATAAGAGATGAGTCCTTGTGTGTGACTAGTCTCCCCCTCCCTCTCTCACGCCCACTGGCTGACTGGATTTTCCCAATCACTAGTCGCTTGGAGGCAGCACTGTTCCTCCAACCAGCAGTGTCTCTGTGGCTGTCATCGTAAACTTGGCCTCAGTGGCCCAAACAGCGTGACTCGCAGCCTGAGGATCTCGAGTGGAAGTCCGCCTGATGACTCACTGGCAAAAGGACACTGTAGTGAACTCTCAACCGTGACTCGCAGACAAAACCGACCATGTTGACACATGTTAGTGTCCAAGGAAAGCAGCTGCACAAATTAAGAATAATAAAGCTGTTCTCACAGAGGTTAACTATGTGTGCGTGGTTTCGTGCATCAAACAAACCGATTTTAGGTCATTTCCATCTTGCAGTACACATAAATGCTCACACTCCTGAGGGATCAGTGTGAGTCATATTCAGTGGATTTATGGTTTTGCAGTTTTTGATGTTTAACATCAATCTGTGGTACTAAAATTACTTTTTGGAAAATTATCTGTAATGTGCTCACAAATTACTGCTATGTACCTGCTATAAATCTTTACACAGTAAAGATCCAAACATTTGTTATCAATTACTTTCCTATCATAGATTAATATTAGCATCTGTATCAAGCATCATGATGTATTTGGATACTGTGACAATATTTTCTTAGTTCAGATCTGGATGTTTGTGTTAATGTGTGTTAGTGACCTTTGACAGATGTAGATCAGCCAGTTTGGCACAGATACGGACAACAAAGCCTCTTTAAAAATCCTGGAAAGGTTCACAGTAGTCCTGCTGAGACTTTGTGGGCCTTTAGTTTAGACTGGAGGAAGACGTGCTCTTCAGCAGCACAGTACACGGACAGTTACGAAATATCTTTGAGAAGTGTATCACATCATTCTGCATCACTTCACTGCTTAAAACAAACTTTGAGCAGAGGTTGCAAACGGTCTCCAAAAGAGAAATTGCAGTTGTTCAAACAAGAGGCAGAATATGGTATCTTTCTAGGAACAAGAATAAAGTGCTGTGGGAAAGTAAGAACATCTTATCAGGAAACGTTTTTAATCTGCAGACAGGAAAATGAAATCACCTAAATGAGCTCTCTGTGCAGGTGTAAAGTTATATGAAAGGGAAAGTTACCTCAGAGGCATCCCCAGGATTAGCCTGAAACTACCTTCGTATCACGCAAGAGCTTATTGTCGACTTCCCTCATCAGTCTAGCAGTGATTACCATCTAAGTGCACAGAGACCTAAGTGAAGCCAGAGAGGGGAGGGAAATTCTGTACACTTCCACTGCACTCTTTCCAATCTAATCCAAGCTGTTGTGCGCAGCAAACCCTCGCGGGGTGGAGGGAACTAAGAAACAAAACCAGAGACATCTGCTGAAACCTGGCCGGACCTTTAGTCACATCACTGGAATACTACAACTTGCACTGGGTAATGGAGAACACATGGGGAGTGGTGTGTTTTCACAGATAGGTGAAGTAAATACAACAGCGGATCCAGAACATGAATGATGAATGGAACTGTCATGTGTTAAACGCCTCCTGTCTATGATGGGACCGGGACCGAAGCGACGGCTCAAGGCTAAATCTGTAATGTTTTGGCTGTCACCGAAAAAAGCCAAAGCCCAAATCTGAGTCATGTTTGCCAAAACAGACAAATTCCAACACACACCCTTATTTAATGCAATTGCTGTTTTTGCACTGGCAGCGTCCTAAACCCCTACAGCCAGTCACTAAACTCGTTCATAAAAAATCCATTATACAATGTGGACAGAAGTTGCATGCACAGGTGTTACCCATATTTGAAAAAATGCTCTGCACATCAAATCTAGGAAGACATTTCACCATGCTGAATGTATCGTCCAGTAACTTGCTTGAAATGTGTTCCTCTGTGTACCATTTTTAAACATGCTGCCTTCGTTTTATTGATGATGCATGCAGTTCATGCATGAAGTAAATTTTTGCTAAGAGAGTGTAGAGGACAGCTGAATCATATGGGGCTTCTCGCTTGTGTCAAGGAGTACAGAATATTTCATTCATTTCATTTCATTTTTTCTGCTAACTCTTTAAATGAGACATGTAGAATAAGGTGATTTTTATGAAATATTACAATTTTAAGGTTCAAGTGGTTAACAAAATCACATGATACATTTAAGGACAGTCGGATAATTCTCTATGTCTTTAAAGTTCTGATAAATTGTGCTGTTTTGGTGAGTTTTTAAAGAAAGCATGTGTTTCAAATCTGATGGCAACTTTTGGGATTCGGTGTCTCTACTTTCATGTTTGTTGTTCTTACATGTGAGCACTATTAATCTACTCATTTAACTCCCAGCAAGAATGCATATAATCATATAAAGCAGTATTTATACATAAAACATGAAACTGGCTAAAGACTGGCAGCTGAAATATTGGACTTGACAGTAATGTAAGCATATGGCTTCAAGTTTCCTGATGACTTTTTCATGTCTTAGGTTCTTTTGGCCGAGGAGAACAATACAGCAGAAGGTGGTAGCTGCAGATTATATCATACTGCCTACAAGTAGCAGCTAAACAGGCCTCAAAACCACAGAATAAACTCTGCAGAGGAAGACGGTCAGACTCATGAATTTGCTCAGTCCAAGTTGCCTAACCACAGAGCACAACCTCTTGCTGTTACACGAACATGAGGATATCTGTACAAAAACAATTAGTGGTTTTCTTGTTGCCAATTATTAGACAGATTTGAAGGACACATGATTCACTCTGTAGGCTCAGAACCGGATTTTACACGGGACACACCTTAAACCGCAAAGTCACCAGGACAAGCTAAATGAGTCAGGATCAGTTTCAGCTGGCAGGTGGTGTAGCAAGCGTCTGAGATGGAATTGCAGTTAAGACAGGCCAGAAGAAAGCGTTAAACCCATAAGTAAAACAAAAATAAAGGCTTGAAGACAGGAAAATTTCCTCCGCTATTAGGAATCTCCGGTGTCCCCTGCCTGAAATGAAATTCTGCCTCAGTGGAGGAAAGTTTGGACTTCATGGTTCCAAAATATGAAGTCAAAATCTATACAGAGGGCAGAATAAGCCCTGTGAACCCTAGCAAGCTCCCAGATACAGTATAGTCTGGCTGAAAGTTAAGCTATGAAAAGATATACAGAGTGAAAATAGATGGATTTTGACAGAACAATGGTGAAGGCTTGAAGGGTTTAGAGATGGAGGACCATCAGGTTATCATCTTCCAGTCAAAGCCTTTGTATTACAGCCACGTATACACGGGGAGTGAGTAGTAAATGTGGAACTGTGCTCTGAAAAATGAGATAATTCAAGACAGCAGCTTTACTATAAGAGAGCCTTGAGAACGTTGAAATGCAGATGGATTGACATAGAAAAAACGTTAGCTCATTTCTCTGTCCTGCTGGTTGCACTCAGGCCAAAGCGTATGCCTAAAAAGACATAAATCTATAAAAGTGAACAATAAATATAACATTTTAAGGCTCGAGAGTTTCTTAAACAGCTGGGCATCCTGTTTTATTGGGGAAAATTGCTCAAATAGGAGTAAATAGTGTAATTGTTAGGGACTATTTTCAATTGGGTAGCATAGTGATGTGTTTTTAGCTGAGGACACAAACTGATCAGGGTTTGCCTACATGGACAATATTTAAATCTTAAATGGGTGTTCTGGACATCAAGACAAAATAGAGTATAATCCTTTCAGACTTGGGTCAGAAATCAAATTATAACTTAGCTCAACAAGTATTTCCTATTACCTGACAAGTAATACAAGTTTAGGCAGAGTGAAATCTTCTTAAAGTTCATCACAGCTAACACTAATGTAGCTCCACTATGTGTAGAGATTTTCAAATGTAGCAGAAAGTCCAAGTCATCCCTTTCACAGTATAACATTTTGTTGAGTAATGCCATTTGAATACATCTGAGGGCAAAACTAAAAAAGCCAAACCGCCAAAACAACCTCTTAATCACAGGTCAGCTGACATGTAGGGGTGAGGATGAGGCCCAAATTACAAACTTCATCAGACGTCAAAATCTTCCATTCATGATTCACTCTAAAAGCATCATGAGCTCACACGAGGATTCGACTATTTTATTCAGCAGGAGTGCAAAAAGGTTTAACAGAAAATTTCATTAGGCCTGGCAAAAACAGTCAAACTGCCAGTAAAAATGACAGAGGGCTCTCAGGGTTTGTCAGATTGAATTTCCACTGGATTAGTATGCAGTGTTTTTCCCAGAATCATGCGAAACTGTCAACGAGTGATTTACTAAAAAATTAAGCCAGTGCTCAATGCTGTGAGACAAAGTTGAAGAGAAACACCAGGCGGCATTGGAAGCCCAGTTCTCATTTGTTTGCAAAAAAAGACAAAATGTTTGTCAGTTTTTTCTTAAATTACAGCAGGATTTTATTTATCAAACTGTTTCTGATTAATCTTCCGTTTATCTTTCCCGTAACTGCAAATAATTTGAACAGACTTGCTGTTCTGTATCAGCATGTGTGTGCCTCTCCAGGACTGGGTTGATGTTCCGAACTGTAAAACCATGAGAAGAAAAGACCCTTGTTGTTCCGATGAAGATTTATTAGACCATTAAAGATTAAGGATTCATCTCATTTCAGAAACACCTGGCTGTAATTGTAGCAGTCAGAGTAAATTACAAGGATATTATGCCTGTTTGGGTATTTGGCTGTTCACCTCAAATTCTAACAAGACAAGCAAAGACCATCTTGAATCAGACTGGTCTTGGCTCGGGCCAAACAAACCATATCTGAGGAACTAACAAAAAACCATCAGTAAGATTTACTCACTAACCTTTTCCTAAACTCCTCTTCCAAACAGAAGTTGTCCAACCATATCTTTTATCGTAAACAAGCATGAGTGTTGGAGAAAAGTCAGTTACACCAAATTATGTTTAATACAACTAGTTCTGTCCACAAATTTAACCAAAAAACCTCATTTAGATGTTGATTATATGCAGAACATTCAGTATTAACATATACTGTTTTTGCCTCCCTGCACCATATATACTGCACGTCTGTTTTGCATTAAATGAAGCATTCTCAATTTTTAAAATTCAAAACAGGAATAACTGCCAGTCTGCATTATTTGGTGAGACATATGCTTCTTGGGGGGAATAGAGCTCGGTGTTAGAGGGAGAACTCCTCCAGTTGTCATCCGGTTTCACTGTAACAGCACAGCGGTGAACAGCAGACAGTGATGGTCTGTGAAATCCATCACTGATAGGAACAGGATTATAAAACCTCCACTATCATCCGCTTGGAATTTCCCTCCCACACGGATGAAGACCATCAGCACCTCCAGCATGTTGCCCTCCCCCACCCCTTCATTTAAAGTCTGGGGAACAAATTACTCACGCCGTCCTGCTGGCGGGTCAAAAGGGGGAAAACACAAGAAACATAATGATTTAGGTTAGAATTTTAGGTGTTTTATCTGTGATCATATAGAAACTCCTTCCACAGGTTATTTTTTTTATTGTTTTAAAGGCTAGCTGGTGAAGCCACATTTCATCATGGTGACAGCTTTAGAGATTGTCGTGGAAACACCACTTTAAGGCACCCTGTCATGATGTACTATATGTTCTGTAACCTTAAACTAACATGTTCCAGTGAGACGTTCGACAATGACTTCAGTGTGAAGCTGTAAAGTGCCTCCAAATGACCAGTGAGGGACACACGTAGCGGCTGTAGTTTCACTCCTCTGACTGCTTACTACATGGATGGAATAAGGACTGTTTTCTCAGTATTATAGAAACAACATGAAGCCTTAATTCAAAAGTGTGGATGGGAGCTGCTGCTTCCCTGGTTATAGTTAAAATAAACCAGTTTATACCTGCCACAATATCAGGACTGGCCTTCCTGAGCCAGTTCAAGTAAGAAGAAATAAGTGACAATTCAGTTTGGACTCTAAATCAAGCTCAAATTTCTGACTGACCTTCGTGGGCAACAAATTTTTGCCTACAAGGGACTTGAAAGCTAGTAAATCAGTTAATCCAAATGAAAAACCATGAAATGATGTACGAATAGTTCATGGTCCTCAGAAGATAAAGTCTTATGATTTGGAGACCTACTGATGTTTGTTCTACCACTAAAGTCCAGTTTCCCCTCAATTGATTTGGCAAAACTTAACAGCCTGAAATTAGCTGTAGATTTTGTGATGCCCAAAGGAAAAATCATTGTTTTGGTGACCCCCTGGCCTTTAGACTCGCACCAACCCTACATACATCTTTTTTATGACCCCTGTCCGAGGTCTGGGGCCTTGTAGCAGCAGGCTAAGAAATTTGTCTGTCCTCCTGCTCTGCCTGGGCAATCTCAATGTTTGTCACGAGGTAGATAATCACTGTGGTGTGTTCTGTGTGTGCCCTCCACCCAAATCACTCCACCACAATTGGATTATCTTGATGAAAAGAAGCAGTTGTTCTATTCCGAGACCCCTCCAGATGTCTGAACCCCTCAACCTGTTGTTGGTTAAGCATTGCTACCCTACAGAGGAATCTCACTCTGGTAGTACTAACCTGAAGACAATGGTTCAAAACTGACAAAGAATCAATCTATGTTCACATCCAAAGATGCTTGCACTGCTTGACTTGGTACATTACCATCAAAACAAAGCAATTAGCAAGTTGCCATGGACTTTAGTCAGCAGCTTTCTTACCCATAAGAAATGAACCCTTTAGATTCCATCATATTCACAACCCTTGTTCTTAAGAATTGGCTGGGGATGTTCCTTAGCCTAAGAAGATGAATCTTACTGGGCTTATTGGCCTTCCCCCAACTATCTTTCTAAGGCCAAAATATCAGTTTCAGTTCAAATCTTCACAAGTCATCTTCACAACATTTCTCATAGTCCAGTGGGAAGATTGTAGTGACATTTGATGTCCACGTTAATTCTCAAAGACAATTAAGCAAGAACAGTTTGATAGTTTTGTGGCCTTCATTCTAGCAAACTTTAGATTTTCATGCCCACATCTAATACAGGATAAAACAAGGTGTGACTTATTGACATCTACATTACAAATAGCAAAATCTGACGGCTATTACAATACTTTTGACAATAAGTCAGCTGGCATACTGGCAGACGGAGCCGATCTACTGACAACAGCTGGTACAGAACACTGCTGCCCAGATCTTAACTGGCACTTACATATATAATTAACACTGGCTTTCTTTTATCTTCCATATCGATTCTACTTCTGAAGCATTAAATTGCATCCAATTTACGCTAAAGACCTAAAAACGTCCGTAAGTCTCAGGACATTTTCGTTGAGTGGTAAATGGGTCTCTGCTGGCTATCAAAACTGTCAATAAACAAAGGTGACCAGGGTTTTGACAGTAAACCACCAAAAATGTAGAGCTATCCACCTACTGGGATTAGACTGGCAACATTTGAAGTGTTTTTTTTTTTTATCTTTAGTGAATTTTAATCATTTTTTATGAATTGGAAGGTCTTTATAAATGTTTAATATGTAATATTGCTTCTGTGTTTCTTTTCAGGTTCATGATCTAATTGATTTTGTGATTTCTAGTTGTTCTCATGATCTTCGTTGACTTTTCCTCAATATCTACACTATGAGTCAAAAGTTTGGACACATCTTCTCATTTAATGGTTTTTCTTTCTTTTCATGACTATTTACATTGTAGCTTCTCACTGAAGGCGTCAAATCTATGAATGAACACATATGGAATTATAAGTCAAAGCATGTTTTATATTTTAGATTCTTCAAAATAGCCACTCTTTGCTTTGATTACTGCTTTGCACACTCTTGGCATTCTATCCATGAGCTTCATGAGGTAGTTACCTGAAATGGTTTTCCAGCAGTCTTGAAGGAGTTCCCAGAGATACTGAGCACTTGATGGCTTTTTTGCCTTCACTCTGTGGTCCATCTCATGCCAAACCATCTGGATTGGGTTTAGATCAGGTGACTGTGGAGGCCAGGTCATCTGACACAGCACTCCATCACTCTCCTTCTTGGTCAAATAACCCTTACACAGCCTGGAGGTGTGTTTGGGGTCATTGTCCTGTTGAAAAATAAATGATGGTCCAACTGAACACAAACTGGATGGGATGTCATGTCGCTGCAGGATGCTGTGGTAGCCATGCTGGTTCAGTGTGGACTCAATTTTGAATAAATCTCCAACACTGTCACCAGCAAAGCACCCCCACACCATCACACCTCCTTCTCCATGCTTCATGGTGGGAACCATGCGTGTAGAAACCATCTGTTCACCTTTTCTGTGTCGCACAAAGACACGGCAAGTGGAACAAAAGATCTCAAATTTGGACTCATCAGACCAAAGCACAGATTTTCACTGGTCTAATGTCCATTCCTTGTGTTTCTTGGCCCAAACAAATCTCTTCTGCTTGTTGTTTTTCCTTAGTAGTGTTTTTTAGCAGCTATAAAGGCCTGATTCATGCAGTCTCTTCTGAACAGTTGATGTAGAGATGTGTCTGCTATTAGAAGACTGTGTGTCATTTCTGAGGTGCTGTTAACTTGCGATTTCTGAGGCTGGTGACTCAGATGAACTTACCCTCAGCAGCAGAGGTGACTCTTGGTCTTCCTTTCCTGGAGCAGTCCTCACGTGAACCAGTTTTGTCGTAGTGCTTGATGGTTTTTGCGACTGCACTTGGGGATACATTCAAAGTTTTTGCAATTTTCTGGACTGACTGACCTTCAGTTTTTAATGTAATGATGGACTGTCGTTTCTCTTTACGTAGTTGATTGGTTCTTGCCATAATATGGATTCTAACAGTTGTCAAATAGGGCTGTCAACTGTGTACCAACCTGACTTCTGCACAACACAACTGATGGTCATGATGCCATTAACAAGGCAAGAAATTCCACAAATTAACCTTGACGAGGCACATCTGTGAAGTGAAAATCATTTCAAGTGATTACCTCATGAAGCTCACTGAGATAATACCAAGAGTTTGCAAAGCTGTTATCAAAGCAAAGGTTGGCTACTTTGAGAAATCTAACATATAAAACATATTTAGTTATCTCACAACTGTGTGCTACATAATATCATATGTCTTGCTTCATAGTTTTGATGTCTTCAGTATGTATCTACAATGTAGAAAGTAGTAAAAATAAAGAAAGTCCTTTAAATGAGAAGGTGTGTCCAGACTTTTCACTAGTAGTGTATATATAAATAAACTTCATTACTATATTAAATTAGTTCCATAGACAAAACAGTTTTAGTCAGCATAACCAAACTGTCATTGGTTAGTTTGTACAGCACTGACACTTGTCAGATGTACATCCATTTATCCATTATCTATACACCACTTAATCTTCATTAGGATGACGGGGGTACTGGAGTCTATCCCAGCCGACTCAGGGTGAAGGGAGGCAACACACCCTGGACAGGTCACCAGTCTATCACAGGGCTACACAAAGAGACAAACAAGCAGTCAGATAAACACATGAAGTATATCTTACAGTATTTCAATCATGACAATGTTACTGTAGTATTAACCAAAGTACCGCTTGAAGTTTTATTCTTGAATATGGAAATTCTTAACTCATGAGGCTGAAATCCCCAAGGAAAGTAGTAAAATTTAAGATGTATACTTTTCAATCAAATTATAGCTTACAACAAAAAGCTCAAGAAAATGTTGACTTACTCAACCCTAATGAAATTGGTATTAATAGGAAGTCATGTGTAGATATTTAAAAACCTTTAATTGCAGCATTTCCCTGAAATAGCATTGTTATTTTAGGAGGATCATGATACAAAGACTGTTGTTCTCTGTCTCTTTTAGTAAACGAGTTCAGGATGGTAACCAACGGTATTTGTGGTCCTATTAAAACAACAGAATCCTGGATTTAACATTGTTTTTGTAATTACTCTATGACTCCTAATGCACCACTTAACGGTGAACATTTAAACAGCTCTTCTCTTTTTAAAGCGTCTTTTCACAATTATCTCTAAGTAAGAATAATGTATTCTTTGCAGTATGTTCATTTCCTCTCCGCAAATAAAGGAGTGAATGACAACATAACCCATGCTCACGGATATTTTCTCCTCCACTTTTTTTTCCAGTCTTTCCCAGAACAGCAGGCCCTTTTCCTCCGCTCACTTATATTCACAGACTCCTCTGAGAGCTGAGTCATGGAGACTCTTCCTCCGCTGGGGGTTCACAGCTCTGACAGCTGCTGTGGCCTGGAGGGGAAACTGGAGAGGATTTTCTCAAAGCTGCTCGGCGAGGAAAGAGTGACACAGCACTATGTTGACCCCAGCAAGAATTTTTTCTCTCTCTCTCCCCTCTGGGAGGCGAAGCACTGACTGTCCAGGCCCACTCAGCCAGGCTCCCACACCATCACCCACACAAATGTCTGAATGAAGTCAGTATGTAACGTCTGCTCGTCATGTCCAACGTTTTTCCAGTTATTCTAAAGTCTAGCTTTTCTTGGCTTTGTAAAATGCCTATTGTTTGGGGGTTTTATACTTGCCCAGCAATCATTTATTGATTATATTCCTGGACTGACTTTCAGTTGTTTCAAACTTCAGGGTAGGACCTCCCAAGCAGTCCCAGGACAAATCTGAGAGCTCACCAAATTACTTAAGGCAAAAAGGAAAAATCTGATGCAGAACATTACTTTGTTTTACTTTTCTGCACTTTTAGTTTTTGCTTGTGAAATACTAGATACTTTATACCCTTCAGGACACTAAAAGTCCTAAAAGTCAATGTGGGTGAACTAAATTCAGAAGTTAAATTACATTCTGGATACTCTGTGTGACTTTTTGTATGCTAAAAGAAAATTGTTGGCTATTTTGGGAACTATTCTTTGCTTTCTTGCCAAGTTAACTCGGAAACCTGATATTGCCTCTTAAACATGAAGTTATAAGCATGCGGCAGTTAGCCTAGTATATCACAAAAGCTGGAAACTAGGTGGAAAGAGTTTGGCTGGTGGTGTCCAAAGGCCTATCAACACATCAGAAGCTCACTTCACGTTTCTCACATGCAGCCCAGAGAGTGGACAGCTCTCCAGGATGTCATTCCTTTAATCAAAAATAGTCTGGTTCTGTAAAACCACAACCTGGATTTTTGAACAGATTAAACAAAAGCTTTTCACATCAGGATTTAAAGGGCAAGTAGATCCAATGATTGCAATCATTTCACTGGAATGAATTTCAGAGGATTTGCTCCAGAAAGCGCAATTTAGCAGCAGAAATGTTCTGTCAGTGTGGTCAGCTTGATGAATGAATTTGCACCGTTGACCAATTGGCCACTTCAATGGTGCTAATGACCCTCACTGTTGTATAAACTGCTACACAAAGGGCCAATAGTTATAAGACAGGGCTTAGTAGTAATAATATGCTTTTGATTAAACTGTATAAACTTACTGTCTTGCTAGTAGTGTAGCTAAGCTAATAAGGTTTCTAAATGGCCATTAGAAAGCTTATTAGCACTGATAGCACAATGTTCCTTTTTCCGTTGCTTTTTACTGAGCAGAATAGTGAGCAGAAGTGGATATAATGCCAGAAGCGAGAAACCAGAGAAGCAGAAGAAGAAAGAGAGAAGCCAGAACAGGTAGTAGAGGTGCTTGGCCTGTCAGATCCACTCAGGTCCTGCATTTACACATGACGTAACACATTATGTTTGGCTGTATGTTGGAAAGTACATTAGGACTGGCTGTACATCAAAAATTGAGCAGATGCTGTGAGTTTGTGCAGCAGCATTAATGGAAAATACTTCTGATACATTTAGTATAGACTGATTTTTTTAGATGATGTATTTAAGTCTGTGCTGGCCATAAATGATGTCCGGCTCTGTTATGTATTAGGAAAAGATCAACAATTTTCCTGTATAACCCACAAATAGAATTCAGTAAGGCAGCAAAGTTTTAACAAACCAATAGTTTACCCTGTCTTAACAGAGGAAACCTAATGTTGTTGCTGCATCATTTATAGCCTATGCCAACTGCCTTTTAATACAATATCCTGATTTAGTTTACCCTACGAGCCTTATTCTTAGTTCAGTCAATGTAAATAGTAACTACTGCCACTGGATGTACGTCCAGTTCTAAGAGTATGTGCGTAGCTCTCTGCATTGTAAAGTAGCAATGCTGGACTCCAACCAGATCTGGTACACTGAGCACATCTGGTACCTACAATAGGCCAACTTGTGACTTAATAACTGGCCTTGTGGGGTAGTCATCAATTTTGTGTGGACAAGCGCAGACCTAGGCCACCACTTCAGAGGTGTTGATAGGAAGATTTTGTTACTTTTGGACAGAGCCAGGGGAGCTGTTTTGTCCTGACAGCTGGCTAGATCCTCATATTTATCATACATGAGAGGACTGATCTTCTCAACTTTGTAAAATTAGGTTTAGCTCACAAAATGACACAAAAAACTTCAAAATAAGTGAAATGACAGATAACTTCATTCCTCTAGGCCTCTTCATGTGAGACAAATTCAAAAGGGAAAATTACCAGCACACCACCCTCGACCACACTAAAGTCAGAAGCTGCAATGACAAATCGTTACTAGGTAATGAGCATAGATCTGTTTAGACCAAACCAAACTAAAAACGGTGGGAACCGCTCATTTTGATGATATCACTAGTGACACTCTGCCCAGAATGACACCTACTTAACTCAATTCTGTTTGGACGAATCTGTCACACTGTTTTCATTCCAGTGCGTCTAACTGTAGAGAGATATAGCACCTTCACTGACTGATATCTTTTTATTCACTGCTTGTTTATGGGAGCATACATCCCAACAAGTGTTAACTCACTTATCCTGTCCCCACTGTTGCGTCTCATCTTATCTTTGCTTGAACACCTTATCACATTAATACATGTCTCTCATTCTGTACCGCTTCAGAGCAAAGACATGTTGCATGACACCAACTTTATAAAGTACTAAACTTTTCCTAAGTCCTTCCATGAAATCAAGTTTTTCTGTATTTACAAGCAACTTGATCAGTACAAGATGACACATGATTTCTTCCCAATACGGCTGTCACACTGGATCTTTGACTCATGCTAGATCACTCCGACATGCAGCTGCATTGGGATGTCTGATGTCTTTTGAAATGCTAACTAGAGTTACTGTGCGCTGCCACGAGACGCTTGATTTCTGCATCATTTGACTTGTAATGCTGTAAGAAGTCACTGGGCTGAAAGCACTGGAAAGCATGGCTGGAATACTGTAAGTGGGCTTTAATAGCAGCAGATAGATCATGTCAAAAGTTGAGATGACTTCAATACAAGATTTCCCAGCTGCCTGGAAGCATTTCAGGGGTTCCCAAAAGGGAGGAGGAAGCATCTAAACTGATTAAAGATTGATGAGTTAATCGTGGTATAGACGTGTTCATCCACACCTATGTACTTGGATGAACTGAACATGAAAAAGGATGTTGATTTTCATCTTAACTCTGCCTCACTATGACACTCAACAAACTGTCTCATGTTCACAAAGAACCCCTAGATGGGTTTCACCTCATTAGCCCTCCAGTCACAACAACAAAGCATCAGAGACCACCCTCATCTCTTGATAAATACACCGTCACTCTGAAAAAAAGGTCAGACATTTTGCAAACATCGGTACAGCTTTTTGTGGGAGAGGCAGAGGAATCAAAACACTTGTTGGCCTTCAACCAGTGATCTGCACAGCTGTGCTCTCCATGTGCTGCTTCCTGCCACTGAGGGTAGAGCTGTGAACCGGGTGGAGGGCTTTCACAGACTCGCCTGTGTTGCAATATAGACAACAGCAGGGGGACTTAAGGCCAATTCATAGTTTCTACATCCCTGTGTGCAGACTGATGCAGACTTTGAAAGCAGACAGTGGAAACACATGCCATATTATTCATACCACAATAGATACAGGCCGGTCGGTCGCCCATCGTATTGGACCTATGGATGCTCCTAAAAGGTTAGCTGTGATTTGATTTTACAATTTTAAGAGGATACAGCAACTACAGATCAGGCTGTATCAGTGTCAGTGATTATTCTTGAGGTTTGCTGAGGACAGGGCAGATATAGAATAGGATTTGTCTAAAGTTTAGAATTTTCCTCTTTGTTGAGGGCACAGCTGATGCACAAATCAAAGCTCCTACAAAGGGAGGAAGCGACTGTTTAAATTACAATAGCTTTGATGGTGAATTCTAAAGGTGCGGATTAACGAGAATGTCCTCATACGACCTCTCTTCAAGGCAAGCATGTGTTCTGAGCACCGTTTGTTTTTCTGGCACACGCACTGTTGGCACACATGTAGTACGTACAGTCCAGACGATCACAAATTTTGGGCTGCAGATAGTTCCTCATGGACTTGGACGGAACACAACATATACATTACACCAATCGTTGTGGTCCCTTAGAGATGTGGATTCAGAAAGCATGAATGAATTACCTCAAAGGAACCTGCTGCCGTGTTACCAAGGCACAGTGGTACTGTGAACTACAGCAGGGAGGGTAAAGTTTTCATATCTTTTATTTGGCTAATGGAACAATGCTACACTATAAAAGTTGCATTAAGAATTCAACCTAAAAGTTTAGAAACACTAGCAACTAGATGTAAATGAACACAAGTAAAGTACACATCTAGGTGGCAGAATATTTACAACTTACTGTTGTACATATTGACATTTACTGTCATTAATATTTTTACTAGAATGTAGTTGATTACATCTAAAGTAGAAGAGTTATTTTATCATAAAATTTAGGTTTTGTATGTGAACTAGTATAGTTCTCAGTGGAGCCACAGGTACTTTAGAGTGGGAATGATCAAGTGAATACACGAAAGCTAGAAATTGCACTGTGGCCAAAGTGGAGCACTTGAGTAATGTTACTTTCCACCACTGAAGAAAATCAATCAATTTATTCATCAAACTTTGGTTGTTTATATTGTACAAGTCATACATCAAATGCAGCTCCAAGTGCTGAGCATAAAAGGACTTAAAAACAGCAAGTCTAATTAAAAATACTGAATAAAATAGTGACAACCATAACAGAAATAAGAATAAAGAAATGACTGTTAATTAATGAATTTAGATATTTGAAAAAAAAAAAGGTGAGTTTTCCATTAAATACCTCCACTCTGGGGCCACAGTGGTCATGGTTCTTACACTTGGGGAACAACTATGATACCTTTGCATCAGTGCTGCAATTTTAGCATGCAGAGGACTTCATAGTAGCCCAAGAGGAAAGGTTAGATGATCAAAATCCCTGGGATTCATCCTCTAGGCACCATGGATGGAAGTACAAAATTTTATGGCATTCCATTCGGTATTTGTTGAGATATTTCAGTCTGGACCACAGTGGTGGACCGATTGCTAGGATTAGAACAATACTATAACAAGCAGAATATATCCGGACAAATCCTTGGCCTCTAATGTTGAACCAAGTTCTATATATGAAATGTTAGAAACAGCAGGGTCTCTCATTAGAGATTTTAAGATACTACAGGCAGTGGTAAAATGATCCACTGGAAGGGATTTAAAGTGATTTTATCTATAAAACTCACTGCAAAGTTCTTTGTTTAGTTTCCCATCTGGGGGACATTTAGTGACAGGTAACAGGGCAAATGAGGACATGTTTCTTTTAAGAGGAATAATTCACAATACACAACCAAAGCTCCATTTTTACAAGTTCAGCTGGGGAACTGCTGGCTCTCCTCCTGCGCCTCCCCCTCCTGTATTCAAAAGGGAGTACTGCTCCGCTGTTGCTTTTGGCATCTCAGCCAGTGGAAACCTACTGTCTGTGCACTGACTGAATATTTGCCCTTTGAGGAGTTAACCCCCCTTTTAAGTTCAAAAGGACTGCTCCATTCCTTCTTCAGGTTTTGGTTGGCAAGCCAAGAATCAAAGGAACTTCATTCTAATGGGTTCCTGCTATAGGGACAAGTGATTCATATACATTTGCGTGACTCCCGTTTTGACACCACATTAAAGTCAAGCTGAGATTCTGAGTTTAAACACACCATGATGTGATAATATAGTTTACAGGAGGGCCATAACTTACTGTAAAGCCGTTCTAGTGAGTTTTGATGGGATTCCATAAAATCATCCACAATAATAAATAATTCTCCTACATTTTTCTGGAAAATTGGAGTGTCACACGGTCTAAAAGCTTGTCGGGTCCACAAAGCCAATGCTAGAATTCAGAGGGGAGTTTTTAGGAATCTTAAAATTGGAACAGAATGTTTGCTTGTAAAGAAAGATCTCCAAAAATATGCTTTATTATTATTACCCTTCAAAATCCCATATTGGTCAGCATCTCCCATTATCCTATTATGGGCTTGTAACCTCAGCATGTAGATACGTGATATGCCTGAATGAGCCCATCTTTCACTCAGCTGACCTGGACAGGCTCATGTCCATCCAGCACTGTCCATCTGTAGCGTCTTTCTGCAAGGTAGATCCAGTTTTAACTCCTTTTCTCAACCTTGGGATTGGTCCGCTAGGGTCTTTAGGTAATGTGAAGGGTTGTCTTTATAATATTACATATTGCATTTGTTAGGCATTTCTCAATATTTTGCTCATTTTGTGAAACATTGGATACTTTAACTTCTGTAACCCTTCAGCAAGAAAAATGAAAGGAAGCCCTGAGCCCTTGACTCCAGTGGCTCTCTTATGCTGTGGGAACATTTTGCTGGCATAATTTGGGTCCACTTGTCCCACTTAGAAGAAAGGGTCACCGCAAATAAATAAATAAAAATTGCTCTATGTGACCACTCTTAACCTACAAAGAAACCTTTACATTCTGACAGGACATTGACCCTATCTAGCTATAGGGCATGAGGGGTCACTGAATTTGATGACTCTGATTTGATGTGAATAATATGCTATGGTCTTTATATTCAACAAGATCTCAGCCTAAATAATCACTGATGTGAGATTTTGGACTGAGTGGTAGACAGCACTGCCATCACAGAAACATCAAATTAATTAATATCTTCTGGAAAAATGTTGTTCATCCCTCCCGTAGATTTAAGAGACATGTAGAGTCAATGCCAAGGTGCATTGGAGCTGTTCTGGCATCATGTGGTGGCCCAGTAGCAGATTTTCCTTCATCAGGGTAGTAGGGGAAAATTCATTAATATTCACATAGAAAAAAACCCCTGATTGGCTGATTGCAGATATGAGGATTTCTTAAGGTTCTGGTAAAAAGGTCATGGTAAAATGCACAATAGGGTGGATCATGCCTTTACCACCACAATATGACACTTTCCATTGGATTTTACGTCAGTTTGTCACCTAGCTGTACATAAATTAAACCACTGGAGTAACTTGTTTATAGAAAATGTGTCTCTAGTGTAAATGACAATAAGACGTCTGAAATATGAGAAAATCCCAGCAGCTGTTTTGTAAGGACCAGAAATGATGAAGACCATTAGTTCCCTTGATCCAGTGCAATTTGTAATTTAACACGTGTTTTGATTTAAATATTTGAATCTATGAAACAACTTGTAGCTACAACTGTCAAATAGATGTAGTGGAGTAAAATGTAGGCTATACTGTCTGCCTCTAATATGCAGTTGGATTGAAATATAAAATGGAAACACTCCAGTAGAGTTTCTCATATTGGTGTTTAATTCTGTTCCTCAAGATGCATTTAGTTAATTTTTTTTACCACTGCAGCTGTTTAGTATTAAACTACCTTATTTGCAGCTCTGCAAGCTGTTTTTTATTGCTTGGTGACCAATGTCCGTACCTACTGTAGGTGTTTTTTGCTACATTCAGGCTCGCTATTTCCCACTATCTCTGTATGCTATGCTAAGCTAACCGGCTGCTGTAGCTCCATAGTTAACAGTTCCTTTAATGAGGCATCTTGAGCCAGACTGTAAATGATGTATAGTTTGATGTTGGCATATTTACTTCCCCTTGCCAGAGGGATGTTTCATGATTGTGTTCTCTGTCTTTATGCAAGGCCTGCATCGTAATGGTTAATGTACCGTGCAGCAGGTTACATTATGAGCACATCTATAACATGTTTTCATTAAAAAAAGAAAAACTTTCCACATGTTTTGACCTTTCACTGCATGTGATCTTCATTATTTAGCTGTCATCCCACAAATTCTCATGCTAGTGCTTTCACAGGGCTCCTAAAAGTCCACATAAACTTCTACTTTTCGATCACTCATGATTGCTTTTCAATACTACACTCAATCATCTCATGTGCTGCCCAGTGCCCATGCATGGCTTCATTCATTCATGGTGTTAAATGCTCATAAAAATGCTGTGATTAATGGCATGAAATGAAATGTAAATTGTTTAACAGAGATGCAAGAAAAGTGTTCTTTAAAGTTTTACTCAGTTACACAGTTCTGCAGTAAATCACAAACTGGTAGATTGCTGTGGTGAGTTTTGCTTCCTTTGAACCTCCGTCTGTGTTTTGACGTGCCAACGCTGATATCACACGGCTGACAGGAATATGCTGCTGCCATACTGAAACAGTGTGAGAAACCCCTCACAGTTTGAGAACCCCTAAACCCTCTATAAAAGCACATCAAAGCTTTGTGAAAGTTTAAGCAAAACATTACCGTATACATTTATTGACCATATGGTAAAAGTTTGACATTATTCTCCATTTGCTGAGGGTTAGATGAGAAGAATGATACCACGCTCACGTTTGAGCATTCAGTAGGAAGCTACAGATCACAGTTAGCTTAGCTTAGCTTAGCTTAGCTTAGCATGAAGACTGGAAACAGTAAAGTGGATAGCTTGATGCTGTCCAAAGGTAACAACATCTGCCTGCCAGTGGCCATAATAACCACTAATTAACACTAATGAAGGAATCAGTGCTCATAGCTATCAAATAGTCCATCACCAAACACCCCTATTAAACCACAACTTTTCCTTTTTACACAAACAAATGAGACACAATGTGTTACTAATTGAGCTTGGAGGTGCTGATAGGGTGATTTTATTACCTTTGGACAGAGCTAGGCCAGCTCTTGTTATGACAAAGCAGGCCTGTTAAATAATAAAAGAGCTTTCCAAACTATCCCATTTCCAGTGCTGATGCTAAGCTAAGCTAACCCTATGCTAGCGCCACCAGATATGAGAGTGATATCCATCTTCTCAGCTTTTTTACAACATGTCAATCTTTTCCTTTAAGTCTTAAAGACCTCTTAAAGACGTTTTTGCCTCATTAAAATGTCAATATGATGTTTTTATGTCCTGGAACACATGAGTGAATTAAGTAGCCATGGCTGAGCATTTCCACCTTAAAGCTGCAGTGTACTGTTGATGGATTCATAAGGGAGTTTCATATAGCAAACCTAAGGAATCAATCCTGTCAGCTTGCAGGGTGGGACTTCCTTCTTCAGAATTGGTTTCCAGTTCCAACATGTTTGGCTTAATTACTTCAATATCACAACTAGCCATCATTTTTGGTTGAGTACTTCTACAGTGTTTGAGCAGAGTTGTAGGTGATCTGGTGTGCTTGAGCTGCCAAAAAAGGCAGGTACTACATAGAGCTGCACATTCTTGATAAAACAAAACTTTAGAGTTACAACTAAACCATTTTAAGCAGTAAAAGGATACAAGTTCTTGGAGTTTAAATCAATGACTGGAGAGTGACTTTAATTGGGAAGCAAACACTGCGTAAGATCACCACTACTACTAAAGAAACATTTCATCTGCTGTTTTTGCGAGGGGACAGCTGCAGAAAAAACAGGAATTAGTTAAAATCTGTTTCAACCGCAGACTCTTGAACAGCCCACTTGAAACTCCTGCCTCAAAGTGAACACAGATGCACGTTGGCTTGTCAACAAAATCAAAGGAATGACCAGACAGCGTGAGGATGGTGTCAGTCATCATTTAGGACAGTTTTTTGGGAAACACAGTATGATTTGGTTGTGGTGGAAAACAAAGAGGTGGGGGGGAGTCTAGGGCCTCAGTGCTACCTGGGTCAATGTCACAGAATGACGTTAAAACAAAAATCTGAGCCTGATGTTGAAGATACAGACTGAACAGCGTATCACTTACAACAGGTGTGAACATATTTCAACAAGGACAGTATGTCTCAGAGAGTGCTGTAAGTAATGTACAGGAAGAGGGGCTTTATAGAAAACCCTTACTGCAGTATAAAGTGTGCACTGAGCATAGCTGGGGGTTTTCTTATGTCCTCCCACTCATAATAATGTAAAGCTAATAGTAGATTTACATAGCAGACAATGTTCTCTGCATTTGTTCTTGTGTAAGCTCCAGTCTTAATGTAAAGTGCTTTCACATACTAACCTCTGCCTTCTTTACAACTAACATGAAGCAGCTGTTCTCACACTCAAACCGTACCTATAAGAATTCCCAACTGCCATGAAATATAAACGTCTATAAAGTCGAAGATGTTTTCCAGGAGTGCTTGTGCACATTAGGAAATAAGGGCAGGAGAGTAAAAGGAATTTTTCCAGTGGTCTACTTGTGGTGATGATCTGGACCTCGATACCTCAGCCCCGAGTCGTTATCTCTGGCATTTGTGCAGAACTCCTCCTCAGACATGCTTCCACTTCATCTCAATAAACAGAAATGGCGTCAGTCCTTTCCTTACCTCATACATCTCTTGTTTCACCATTAGACATGCTCAATGGGCGGAAATCTCTCCCAGAGCTGGTATCGGCCCAATCGCATTGTTTCCTTGTGGATATCTGTGCATAATCATTACAACCTGATAGGATAAAAGCCGAGCGGTTGCATGTAAAAGTCTGTGAAGCAGTTCACATGCTGGAAAAGTTGCTTTCACTCTCCCTCCCTTTTCTCCTCATGTTTCCCTTTCACGAACTGACTTTCTGGAGGTTTCAAAATATCTGTAGCTGTCAAAACAAATAAAGGTCGGAACTTCAAAGCGTATTTCTCAAGACCTAATGTTGAGAAGAACAGGTTTTGTCACTCAAGATCAAACAAACTCTGCCTTGTCTTGAGAAAGTTAGAGTAGACAGCAGCTGTGGATCTTTAACGTCCTTGTGTTGCACAGATACAAGTTCAGTTCATTAGTCGAAGACAAAAATGATTGAAAAGCCGAAGCCAATGCTACATTTTCAGTAGTTTTATTGAAAAATGCCTCTTCTGTTTCAGAAATAAATAAGAAAATAAGGCTGTGTGGAATTCACAAAATGTGCAGTTAAAACATGAGAAAAGCAATCCTATGTCCATAGTCTTGCAATCAAATCTAAACTGCATTGATAGAAAACAACAACTATATTCTGACTTAGAAATCCTCAGTAAATATACAACACAATCATGCAATTCCACCTTTGATAACAAAACAAAATTTGAAAAAATTTGGTTTGTGCTACAATGAGTCAAATTATCATTGAGTTTACAGGCCATACAAGAAAAAAAATCACAATGAACAAATCTTTGGGGATAAAATAAATTGTCTGAGTTCTTTTAAAACCAATGGAGTATCTGAAACAGCTTTACATACTGACATTTGACAAAAACAACATGGGAAAGTGTTCAAAAACATACAGACTGTACTTCTTTGGACATACTTTCTGCTGGTTTTCACATGATTAGTGCATTACACGTTGGAGTCCGATAAACACTTGCAGTTATATTACAAGCAGACACTTAAGGAAAACACTTAGCAAGCACACAGGTTTGTAACATGTAGGTTTGTATTCATCTTGCTAAAATTTCTCATGTCAGAAAAATAATATATGTTCAATATAGCCAGGGGTATCAAACCCATATAAGTACTAGATCTAGTTTGTTCTGAATATCTCTTCATCCTCACCTAAGTGATCATGGAAGTCATTTCAATAGTACACTTTCTGAGAACTCTTTATCATAGCTATGATGCTAGTCTTTCTGTATTGTCCTGTGGTAGTGATCTCTTTCCTCGTTGGTTTCGTGAGTAACCGGGTGACTGTATTGTCTCAAACTCTTCAGCTGGCTCCACAGGTATAGCCACTACCTCAGGTTCAGGCGGGTAGCGGTTGGCTAGAAAAATATTCGGGACGGCCAATCATAAAACGGGTTGCTTCTACAACTTTTCACATGCACAGTTTAAATTATATTGCACTATGGACTTTCCAAGAAAAAATGCCCTGTGTCAAATTACTGCTTCCTAACGTAACAAAAAAAAAGCTAAATAAAAACTGTTTCCAAATGCTGTGATGACATTTACAATAAAACCTATCATGGATAATAATACGTAGTAAAATAACCAGCTGATACTACTCAGGGCACATGGAAATGGCAGGAGAGCAACATTTAGCACTGATTTGGCAAATGTACACAAAGAACATGATGATTAAAAGTACAAATGAAACATGCTTCAGTCTGGACCAGAGCTGTTTAAAGCCACTTAGGCGTCATAAACAGAGGTTATGCTGGTGGTAAGTAAGCAGAGGGTTATGAGGCACAAGCTCAATACAGATGTTAACGTGATTTTTAGTCAAATGTCCTGGTTCATACAATCATTTACAAAGCAAAAAAAAAAAAAATTAGTTTTATTTACACGTGTCACCTCTACATTAACGTTGCTTTCTGTTATGAAATCCTCTTTGTTAGTAGCTGTTTTGGGTGGTTTTTGTACATGCTCCTTCCTTCGTAGAAATGCTCAGTCTCTGTTTTCTATTTCCCAACGGTTTGTGGTTCAAGATGCAAACAGGCCAGCAGGTTGCCATCACTGTAGCTTGTAGCTGTGAGATGATGTTAGTGCCAGTCCGCTCCGTTCTGTGTTTTTTTTTGGCTTTCGTAATGTTTGTTTTTATGTTCAATAATTATGTCCGTGGTGATTATCCTTACATGCCCCACAGAAAATGGGCAAACATCTCAGAAACAGGACTTCAAAGTGTAAGCGGCACAGATGACTTAGAAAGTTTACTATGCCAAACCTGAAAATAGTTCAAAAAGGGTGTGAGTTTTCTCTGTGGAACAAAGTTATTAGCATCTTATTTGATAAAATGTGAGTCATCATACACTAATAGCTACAATGCTTTACATGCCAGTTTTAAAATTTGGCACCAAATGTGTGGAGGTACTGAAATATAGCAGTTCCATCTGGTTAAATCCTTCCCATGACAGCAATTGTCTGGTTCTAGCTTAGCAATCGTAACTCAGCAAAACAGGCCTGTCAAGCTTTGGATTTATCCACATGCTAAAGCAGTGCACATGGGAATAACATAAAAAGTTAGCAGGGTGATGTCTTGTTTTAGTGTCACTAAAAAGCTCAAATACATGAGCAATAACTTAAAGGAATGGATTAAATGAGCTGTTTATTCCCCCCCACTGAAAGCTGTGGTATGGCTAACTAGTGCACTTATGTCCCTACAGTGAATGGCATTATCTGCAGCAGAGGTGGCTGCAGGTTCAGGATTGTAGCTGTCGGGCCACATTTCTAGGACCCTTGGTTTTTACAACAGTGCCACAAAAGCATGTATTAAAATACTTCTGATGTTCAGTAGGACTGCAAAAACTAATATGAGCTTGCCAATGTGTGAGTAACAAACTTTTATAGTCTTTCAGCTACTGGTAGTTTTGCTGCATGACAAATTCTTAACATGAGTATGATGAAACTGTAGAGCAATTTTGGCAAGCTCAACTATGGTTGACGATAATTAGTTATAGTAAGCACATTATTCAGCTTTCACCATCAAAACCATAAGTCTGTGGAGAGAAAGTACTATTTGGGTGGAATCCACCTTTAAAACGATAAGTACCTGGACAAGGAGTAGTGTTTTGGGTGAAATAAAATCCTGCAATTTAGCGATCATACAGTTCTATAGGGTTTTGAAACTGGGGTCCCAAAATTGCAGCCTCCTATACTGCAGACCCATTATACTGCCAACAGTGAAAGCATTACCCATAAGGCGAAAGAGCATTTTGTACTACCAAGGATTCGGGCTACAAATAAAATTGTCTAGAAAAGAGAAGTATGATGCTGTCTACCACTGTATGAAGTCATGGACTCATTGTTTCACAAATTATCAATCTTGACTGTAAATCTTCCAAGGTTACTGTTTTAAACTGTATTATGTTTTGGACAAGAACATAAAGCTTGACAGGCACTGAGGGAGGTGAGTCGCCAAAAGCCCTTTATGGGAATAAGTTCCAACAGCTTTCTGTTAAAAATCTATACTGTGGAACCCCTACATCCATATCTCCATACATTTTCAATGAGGTAGTGCAATGAGTTGCAAATGTAATTAGTGTGCATACACTTAGTCTCTTCCCTGCTGTAGTATCATGCAAGGCCTAGACAGCACTGAGCATACCTGTGTATCCTTGTCCATTGTAAGGAATGCCAACACACTGAGAGGAGTCGCAGTATCCAGGGGGTCCTGGTGGTCCTCTCACCCCTGGAGTACCTTGACGACCTGGAGGGCCACGAGGCCCAGCGGAGCCAGAAGGACCTGGGGGTCCCGTTCTTGACTCTCCCGGTGGCCCTGCAAATGGGAGAGAGAAGGTAAATGAGGCAAGTTTGAAAGAGGAGTCTCTGGAGCTCAGCAGAAAGACCCACTGACATCACCCGTAAATCTTGTGTGGAAATGGTGGGGGTAACACGGGGCTGCAGCACTGTAATTTCAATTTTTGAATGGCTCAATTAAAAAGCTTGACCAAGAAAAAAAAAGGGATGCAGTCTGGGCCTGTGTGGAGTTACCCCCGGCCCCGTCTGTCTAGACGGCAAAAACTCAGGATGGAATTTTCCCCCTCTCTTTTTCTCTCCCTTAAGTGAGCCCATGTGTTGTCAATGAAGCCACCAAAGAAAGCTCATTGTACAACAACCTGATTCTCCCACACACACACATGCACACATTAAAGTGAGTCATCAGCGTGGACTTCCTCCCACCGGTTCTTAGTTGTTTCTCACTTCATTCACAGAAACAGACATGTCAGTGTTGTGGGGGAGACATCAATAGAGGATTCCTGTTGTTTAACAATCACTTCCCTTGGGAAAGGAAATCTTCAAAAGCATTTTTTTAGAGAAAAAACATTAGAAAACATAGAGATATCATTTGCAGCTGAGGAAAGACCAGGAGCTTTTTTCAAATTGATAAATCAGCTTAAAAACCTTTTTCTTAGCATTTGTTTTAGGAAATTCACCATACCCTTGACTGAAGATGGACTGAGGGCTGTTTAAACTCTAGACACAGAAAGAAATTCTTTGCTTAATAACAATCATAAATACCTTCCATTTATTGTATAATATTTCAGATGTGTTTGGAAAAGGTCAGTGTACACATGACATAAATCCGTAAGAAAGGAAAGAATTGGGAAAATGTTTGGGGTCTCTCCAAAAAAATTTATGCAGTGCAGCTGCCCAAACGAAGGTTCCTGATACACATAGACTGTAGGTAAATTTTAGCTTCTGGCTGGAATGTGTTGTTTTAATTGGACTGATGGGAGTACTCTGTGTCCTAAAAAGTTCCACAGAAAAGGTGAAAAAGCTGTCACTATGGAACTTATGCAAGAATGAAGTTGTAAAATGCAACAGAGGGAGACCAGAAGGCTGTCAGCAGATTCTGGAGAACAGTGTTCAACAGAAAACCTCAATGTGGCTTTTGTGTTCTTTGTCTCACTGTGATGGCAGATTTAGCTAAACTGAGTTATTTCACCCAAGAAAAGAAAGAAAAGAAAACTGGATTACCTGGTGGTCCGTTCGCTCCTCTCTGCCCTCTGATACCAGTTCCTTGAGATCCTCTCTCTCCCTTCTCTCCTGGCAAACCTACATAAACCAGAAAAAGAGTAGAAATCAGTTTCACATTCATGAAGCAAGTTTTTTGGAATAATGTCCAATATTTGTAAATGAGTGAAAATCTAAAGGGCATGTATGAAACACAGTAGAAGCATATCTTCATTGAATAATATTTTATATTCCAACTTGGAATTATGTGTAGACTACACAGGATAATGTTGTTATAACATGAGTTACATGAGTGCTACAGTCTACACAGTTGATACCATATGCTATATTGATCCCATTTGCTTTTCATTCCTTGCTTGTTGCTCTGTAGTACTACCAAACAAAAACAGGCAATGAAGAGAAAAAAAGCACCTCTTTCTCCTTGATTTCCAGGTAAACCTGGGTTTCCAGGGAAACCAGTTCGGCCAGGTTGTCCAGGCTCTCCACGGGTTCCCTGGTTGCCAGGGGGGCCAGGAGGACCGGGCGGCCCTGGAGTGTTGCTGCGATATCCAGAGGGAATCTGGTTGAGCAGCATGTCAATTCTGCTCATCTGGCCTGTAAACAAAGAACAAAATCAGATAGATTTGGTTCAGATGTATATATTAAGGACAATAAAATTTCTTGAGGGTTAACAAATGTTTTGCTCACTGTTCACAAGCTGTTCACAAACTTGTCTGGCAATGGAGCGCATCATGTTCTGGGATGCAAAGTCTCCCTGGAAAACAAGGACATTTTCATGAAGAGATGGTATCATTATTTGACATCAATGATGCAAGACAACTGGTGTATGAAAATCTCATAGGAACATAACACACACCCTCTCTCCTTTCTCTCCTTTAAGGCCAACTGGTCCCTGTTGATGAGAAGAACAACGTTAAAACAACAACAACTACTCTGAGCTTCCCTAAACAGTGCTATCGAATTATAGATATGTGCTCCCTTATTCAGTACATACTGGGTTTCCTGGCTCTCCGGGTTTCCCTGGTTTTCCAGTAATTCCTGGTACACCTGGATTTCCAGGGCTTCCCTGAAAAAAAGAAAATACACAGAAAAAGTGGTGTTTATTTAATTACTGGACTGTAAACGTAATTGCAAAGCTTAACTCCTGCGCCACGTTAATGGTTGCATAACAAGCTTTATGTTGGGATCTATGCCTTGACATGTGCAGTAGGGGGGCCATGTGGCACGAGCTGCCAAGAACACTAAAGAGGAGATGGAAACAAACACATGCAGGGCAGCAGTACAGACAGGACGCACACACACACACACAAACACACACCAGGCACTGCTAATGGCTGTTGGAGCACTCAGGATGGTATAGTGAATGTGAATTCTATACTGGCATGTTGCCTGTTGGCATGACGGCTGGATTAAGTAGATTCAGACCTCCTCAAACCCCAGAAAAAGAAAATGAGATGCATGCACCGTCCTCGTAACAGTGGAGGAGCCTCGAGACTAAGTCTGCTTTTTATGTGCTGTTCCAGCAGAATGCAACTGTGGAGTCAGAGGAGTAATTATTGCAGATATATCAGGAAATAAAGCACACACCGAGGTATATTTATTTGGCTCTTTTCTGCACAACACAAACACATATGCACTCACCATGGGCCCCGGTGGACCTCTGGGTCCAGATGATCCCTCCTTTCCTGGTGGCCCCTAAGTAGAAACAACATACAATCACACATAGGTTACAACACACTGGGGAACCTATTGGAGCAATACATCAGTGTCATGCCTTTATATTGGTTTCAGCCTTGAGTTTGTCTTTCTGAATTACATTTATAAGTAGTGGCTCAATTATTCTGGCTGACGCAAGTGAGAACATGCAGTGCAACAGCAAAAACGACCCCATGGTACTTCTGTGTAGTGAAGTGGGGGATCACATGCAAAACATGTGCTTAAGTAAGTGTTGGACCCATTTATAGGCTTTGAACACAGTGTGTGCACTATGCAGGCCTGGAGGTTGATCTTACCCGCGCTCCACTTGGTCCAACGGGGCCCAGAGGACCGCGTGGCCCAGGAGGACCCTGGGAAAAAAGCAGACACACTTAATCAACTGCTAATGATCAAGAACATGACATTTATGTAGCTCCCTAATGCCTCTGTTGACCTAGAAAGTACAGACAAAAAAACCTGTAGTTTCCCCTTTATTTCAGCCAAAGATAATATATCATCATGCTTGTAAAAACTGGAGGAAATCTCTTGTCCCTTGACATTTGATGTCTCCTAGAAATGCCCGTTGACATCGCTGTTACAATTGGCTGTATTATGTAAAGCAACTAACACAATGGTGGTAATAAAGTCCAAATATCACAGAATGGGACTTTCTCCCAGGCCTGAATTTGCTTATTCAGAGGCCTGAATAACTGGTGATGATGGTCTGTCCAGCTGAATGGTGGGAGTCGGCTGAATGACCTCTGCTGAATGAATGAACGGATGGTCAGCCAAGAGAGCTCTACGTAATACCGGCCCACTCAAAATTATCACTTCTACCAAGACATTCCCACATACCGCACAATGGGTTGAGCTTAACTTCAGATCTGCTTCTGACAATGATATCAGTAATCTAAATAACCTCAAAGAACTCTGAACTGGCTGGGGTAAATGTGGTTTTATTTGACTTTCATGTTCACCCACAAAGTCCCCAGTATGACTCTTACTATAAAGCAAAGATGCTCAAGCTTCAGACAGACTGAAGGCTTTACCAAGACACAATCATCTTCCATTACAAGGCTGGAGTAGAACATGTTCCATTCCCTATTTCCCCTTTGGTAATATGAGTCTACACTACATAATAATTTAACTGCATCACTGGCCGTCTACCGTTTGTCAGTCAACGGGCTGATTTGAGAGTGTGGGACTCCCTGAGGATGGCATGGTAAACCTCCCACTCTGAGTGTGGTTTCAATCTGGCCATATGGATTGAATCCAGGCTCCAGTAGCAACGCTGCTCTCTATGGATAGTCTCTTGTTTCCTGCTCATAAACCACAAAATGAGAGGGGAGTACTTACTTGCAGCCCAGCAAGGCCTGGGTCTCCAGCATCTCCCTTTGGTCCTGGGCGACCCTGAAGATAGAGGAGGAAAGGAGAGGTTAAGCCTTTTGTTTTATCCTTTTAGTCTGTGATTGTGATTGATGACGTGTTTTGACAAGAACATCTGCAGGTAAAAAAAATAATGAGGCGTTCTGGCTGGCTGGAAGTCGAGAGGAGTGCAATGTGTTTTAATGTTAGTTATAAATCCCATTTACTGGTGGAGTATATGAGCTGCTCTACAACTTTCACACAAACTGCCCTTAATTTCTGGACATGTGAGCACTTATCTCACAGACATTTTAATCCATTTACTACTGACAGTATTTCTTAATAGTGCTGATTAACTCACAGGTTCTCCAGGTAGAGAGAGTCCGTTAGGGCCTTGTGGACCTGGTGGTCCCATTGAGCCTGGAAGTCCTGGCTCACCACGTGGACCCATTGCACCCTACAGCATTACAGAAACATGCAACGAGACGTTACATAACAGAAATCTTTACAAAGAATTCCACAGACAACACTAATCAGATGTTTAACTGCAAAGACGGAGACAATGAACGCCAACAGTTTTGAGAAATGGGCCTTTAAGATACTTGACATAGGTGCCCTTTAAATGTAGCTGTGGAAAAATATACACTCGATAACTGAATTCAGATGTGTGCAATTTGCCTGCAGAGCAGAAGCACTGAGAAGCTGACCTGTATTATCTTCCAGTTTAACCTTACTGATAGTGTCAGCAGGCTTTATTGGCTATGAGGTGACCCAGATCATTTGTCTAATACGTTAAAACAGTTATGAAATAAAAGCCTGTGCGCAAAACATTAATAACGCTTTATAACATGCTTAAAGTAATGTCAAGTTTAACTCACAGCATTGCCCGGTTCTCCTCTATCTCCTCGAGGTCCTTTAGTACCTGGGCTGCCCTGGAAAAGTGAGGAGCCAGAAACACAGAGTGAGTGTAACAACAGGAGCAGATTCCAAAAGCTTTAAAACCCCAAGTCATTCGAAATCCTCACAGGGGCTTAGTGAGGTTACTGAGCACACATATTCCAGACTTCTCCTCAAGACTTTTTTTTTTTTACTGTTGTTTTTCCAACAGGCATTTATCTTTTGACACTTCTCCCTAAGCCCACATTTCTTTGCATGCCACCAGTCTCATCCTCAACTGCTCTTTCCAAGGAAAAAAACACGACTTATGCGAGGGACATCCTTAGCTTGCTTAAGTTTAAACTGGAATGTAAAGATGTACAGTCACTGTAACAGTAGCAGAGTCAAGCATGGCTTTATCATCATCATCTTCATAATCTGTATGGCTTCTGAGAAGACACACAGAGGAACACGAGGTGAAGACAGACAAGAAAGGATGATAGTGGGAGTGTATTTACCGAAGGTCCAGGAGGCCCCTGGGGGCCGATGCTGTCCTGTGTGCATGTGCAAGAGTGGGGAAGGGATGGACACTTGGCCTCATCTCTCTGAAAAGGAAAAAAAAAGGAGATACAGATAAAGAAATTCACAGACACACTTCAGAGTAGCATTATAGTCCATGACACACCCACTGATAATTGAGATCATCTCTTGGCAATCTACATAGTACAAGAGGTAAAAATGAAAATCTTCAATGCCATTTTATTACAGTGTTCTGGCAAACTAAAACTTTGACTTTGCTGCAAGTTTAAGAAGAAAAGACAGTTTAGAAGCCCAGCAAAGGTTATGGTGGAATGGTGGCTTAGCTAAAATGTGATTGGAACCAGTAGAGTCAGTGTGGGGCTTTAGGAGCAAATGCTCAGTGACAGCTGCAGAACTTGTCCACATTTTTGGAAATGAATCACTGGCATAATGAGTTACATAACACTGCT
The DNA here is from genome assembly GCF_022539595.1 of Amphiprion ocellaris. Taxonomy (NCBI): domain Eukaryota; kingdom Metazoa; phylum Chordata; class Actinopteri; family Pomacentridae; genus Amphiprion; species Amphiprion ocellaris. Next base: position 19,107,972 of record NC_072785.1, read on the forward strand.
GTCATTGACATGATGTATTAAAAGCTGATGCAAATTATAGATGAATTACTTCTAATTGGCTAAATGTGCGTGCATCCGGTATTTACCGTGCTGTAACAAAATAAATGTGATTTACTGTCTGCATCGTGAATTAAAGGAGCACTTGTTTTCCTGTAGTTTGGGAGGTCACATGCTGGCAACAGTGAGATTAGCACAATTACACAGGATACAAGGTTCTATTCACTCCAGCTGAGGGACTTTCTTTTCAAACAGCAGGCGACTTATCAGCTTTGCATTTTGCTTAATGACTACATACCAGATACATACACTCTAGGCTGTAAACCCTGTATATACAATCACAGTGGACCTCCTACAGTTTATTCTAAACAGCTAACTCTAGCAGCTAGGAAAAGATTAATAGCCCTGTTCCACTGAGAACATGGGAAACAAATGTGGCAAAATATCCCAGTAGTGCACCTACTGTATTTGTACATGATCTTTTGACTTGTTTATGAAACGATTCTACAGTGACACTTGTTCTTACTGTGGCGGGCAGGTCGCAGCATTTGTCTCGGCTGATCCAACTCAAGCTGCAGATAATATCGAACATCTGGAGCTGGAACTACACAACAGAAGAAGGAGAAAAACATTGAGGGGTGTTACAAATGGATCCCATTCACGGCAAAAATGCACAATGTTTAAAACATAGGAGACTTGGAGAAATTCGAGGATGCGAGTTCTCATACTTCCAGCAGTCACTGGGAGCAGTTAAACTTAATTGTGCATCTACGCACAAGAGGTTTTGGATATTCAGTCCTTGGAAAGTTGTGAGATGCTCTTCCAAACGTGTTTTTCCAGAGTCTTTGTGATTTTAACAAGTTTGAGTTCTTCTTTTTTTGCTTACTGTAGCAGACTGCCTCTTTCCGCCTCCAGACTTGACCATCTTGCCAAGCACTTCGTAGCCTTCCAGTGTGATGTTGTTGGCCTCCTTGATGGGCTTCTCTGCCACCTCTTGGCAGTCCACGTTGAGCTTGACTTTCTCTGGAGAGATGCTAATGTGGACCTGCAGGAGGGAGAGGATAGAAGGAGGGCACCATCAACAAAACATTCTTGTCTTCTCAAAAGTCACAGTTGCCAAATTTGTTGCAGCACAATTACTTGGCAAGTAGTACTAAGAACATTGGAGATTTTCAAAAGCTGTGGTTGGCATTTGTTTCTGTTTGGAAGGGACATGGTTGCCCTTTAAAAGAGAATTAAAATTCTTTAAGAAAGTGCAACCATAAGGCTAGGAAGAACCCTGCGGAACCTTCATAAGCCCATTTGTCTGAAGCTAATAAAGACTTTGATACAGTGGTCCACATACTACTAAGAGTTTAGAATTGTTTAGTTTTAGAACAACCACATTCAGATTTTGCATGAGGCTGCTGTTTGATGCTTCTACAGATGAATGGACCATAAAAAAGGAAATATACAGCAGCTGGCGTTTCTATGTAGCATTAAGGCGGTGATTGTATAACAACACATAATGACAAAGTGCCAGATTCTGAAGTTTCCTGTCCATAGAACCCAGCTCCACATCTTGAAACAATATCATTTGCGGTGTGCCATCAAAAGTCCTACACTTTCCATACTCTCCCTTCATAGCTGCAAATTTTCCTCAGCTCACCAGTGAGACAAGCTTTCTTTATGTCAGGAAAAGCAGGCTACCACTTCTTTCAACAAAGCTATACCAACCACAGACCAGGTCACAGTTCTTGGCAACCAATCACAAAATTACAGTTGACTTCCTTGGCAAGAGAACAAACTGTCTGGTGGGCCGCAAAGAGAGATGGGTGTCACTTATCCCAGGATCCTGGCATGGATATATTATACCGCGATACTCTTAAGGGCTTACTTAAACAACTTTGGATGCTATACAGGGATGGCAGATAATGAGCATATACAGATTACCTCACTGACCAATAAGTAAACACAATAAAAACACTTTAGTCACTGGAAAATAAGGCTTCTAGAAAACTAGCTTTCTAGTGACCATTTCTTTCTGAGCTGATGGTATTAGCTGTTAAGTGATCTGGTCTCAGTGCAGTAAAAGTGTTGACAGATGAACAAGTTTCATTCATCAATTGTTAACACAGAGTTTCACTGTGCTTCATTGTGTCAACACTCTACAATCAGAGTCCATATGGTCGACTTCAGGCCGACACCAGCACGGTTCCAATACATATTTCCATGATTTCTATCAGACTTTTCGATTTTATTGCTCTTGGCTCTGTCCTGAGTGTTCCCTTTTTTTTTTTTTTTCTTTTTTTGCATTCTTAGACCTTGAAGGACTCACAGCCTTAATTTCACAAATGCACTAATAGGCAGGTGTGAGTCTTCACTATAAATATGCAATGAAGATTAAGTTACTTTTTGTTGGGAATAGGAGGAAATGAGTGCTCTGTATGGATTATTATATTACATTGGTGTTTTCATGCAAACAGTGCTGTTGCTGATCCTGAAATCCCCAACTGGGCTGATCATTTTCATTTTATCTTTCCAAAAAGGAAGCTTATATGTCTGATCTGGCAAATGCAAAAAGACAAGGGAAGGACTTCTATTGTGAGAAAAGTTAAAGGGGACATATTACGCTTACTTCCAGGTCTATATTTCACTTTGCATAATTCACAGAAAATCATCATTGATCTCATACTGCCTGGTATGCAGCCCCTCTGTCTAAGATATTGTGTTAGAACCCCAGTTTCTTCTGATTGGCAGGCTTTGAGTAAGCCTTTGCTTGTGAGCACCATCTCACCTCATAATGTAAACCAACATAATTTCTCATTTTTTATTATAAATGGCATTTCTCAAATCCATCTAATATGACAGTGGACACCACAAACATCTGCAGCAACAAAAATTACAGCAGGATGCCTCCATTTGGTAAGCATTAGCTCATTACCTGCTTAGCGTGGCATATCAGTGGATTTAGTCTTTCAGTTTTTCCATAAAAACTTTTCTGTGTATGCACGGTTAATAAGTGTACTTCAGGGAAATACATTAAAATACAGACTAAAGGGGAAAACATCTGCTGTCAGGAAATACCAAAGGTAAAGTAGCTAGTAAAATGTTATTCTTGTCATCAAACGAATCTAGCACCATCAGTTATTTTTTATTCTGGTGTACTTTAAACACCTATAATACTACTCAAGCAGTTTTTGCTAGAACCTGTACATAAAGTTACCGAAAACACAGCAGTGGGATTTTGCAGACACACTGTGCTATAGATGACTGCATTAAGAAATCAATAACAAGTTGGCCTCAGCTCATTGCGAAAGTAGAAAGAATATTGGAAATCAAGTATTCAAAGTCATCTAAAGCCTGAACTTTTGACTTACATTGATTGATTTTACATTAATTTCCCTCATTAATTGCAACTTTGGTGGCATTTATTGGCAACATCAGAAACTGTAGCATTATATACCCATATGCCAGTAAATAAGGGAAAGCACCATATGTATCAATTAATGTATATTTTCTGTAGTTTTTTAGTGTTGATTTTAGGTTGAAATGTTGAGCTCAAGATTTCTTGGCCAATAAGGTTTGTGTATTTTTCAGCATTGAAGCAAACTCCAAGTGACTTTTCAGTAGCTACACAGTATCAGCTTACATGCTCTAACTTCTACCAGTGTACCTCTGACCACACATCACTATGACTTATGGAAAATGTCTTCTCCTCTTTGGTTACCAGGAAGGTTTCCCTCTATGGACTCTACCATTCAAATATGGGAGGGGATTGCCCAGTGGGTTAGTGATTGGTTTGCTTCCGCTATATTCATCTCTGAGAGCTTTCCCACATGCTTAACTAGCGGTAGACCACGACCTCTCTAGCCCCGGTTATTCATTATTAACTAGGCTGAAGAAAAAAGGCCAAATCAAGAAGCACTCTCTGACATGACATTGTGGTACCGAAACAGGAACTGAAGTTAATGCTTGAGTAGGAGGTTCGTTCAGGATGAATTACCAGGAAAAGCTACAACCTAAGGTAACAAGTCAGAAATGGAAGAATTTCACTTGTTCCATCTTCTAATAATGTTAGTATTTTCTTGTTTTCTTAGTGTGCTATAATATATATTGTATATCTCAAGGTTTTGGACAGTCGGTTGAACGTTACGAGGCTTTAAAGCAACACCGTGGCTGTGATTTTACAATTGGTGGTAATTTATAGACAAAACAAGTAATGTTGAGAAAAGAATCTGTATGTTAACTGGTGTGAAAATAAGTGGTTGTTGAATCTTGAGTCGGCTAACTTGAACATTCAGATTATTTTGTGCTTTGTTTTTTTCTTCACACAACCACAACCCAACAGCCATTTAGCAACAAGCCTCATCATTGGGCACCCTGGTTCCAGCGGATACTCACACACATATACTGAGGTCATTCTGTAATAGCCACGGACCAAGTGTTGGAAAACCACTAGCAACATGTAAACAGACACCACCACAGCAGTCAGCAGTGGCACTTACTCAGCAGACCAGCAAATGAGCAGCTAGGTTGACCGCTGCAGACTCACAAGCTCATGGAACAGCAACTACTGCACCACAAACTAGCCACCCAGTGCACACTCAGACTACAGTCTCCACGATGGCCACAGATTGAGCAAACACATACACACACACACGCAAATACACACACAAAGATCAGGCTGCAGTCCAACTAGACCAGCAGTGATGTAATTTACATGAAGCTCTGACCCAATATTTTCCAGTATTGCATTCATTCATGAAGTTACCCTACAATTAGTTGTGTAGATGCTAAATGGTCACACTAAAAAGCCATTTACTGTACGCTCTGATCTTGGGGCCAATATATCACTGTGCACTCTGTGATGTCAGGAAGTGGGCGAACTTTGATGTCGGATAAGAATCTCGTATATTGAAAAGGGTCATTCACTTTGATTACTTTGGAGTTAGGCAGAAAAAGGAACATGTGTACTAAATATGAGGACCCAAGTGTAAATATTGGGCACACTTGGGTACAAGTTAAAATGCAATTGGACGTGACATGGAGCACACTGGAACCAGCCGTTTTTCCTTCAGTGAACTGAGTGTCGTAAGTCATTCCAGGCTGCTTTGGAAATACACTGTTCTTCATTGTTCTATTTTCTGCACCCAACTGCGCTGAAACATAACAGGGGATGTTTTCGATTCGCCATTGTTTTCGTGTTAGATGTGGAGACATTTGGTGTCTCTTTTTACTTCTTGCTGTGGCCCCAAGAAAGACAATATTATCCAAATGCTGTTTATTGCAGTTGTATGCCTGGCATGTGGGCCTAATATCGCGGTTGAACTGCTGAGGAGAAACAAAGTTTGCAAAACCACTGTGAGTGGGTATTTTAAGTTAGATGAGACGCTCTGACAGATTGTTTTCAGAGTAGTTGATGGATTCATGGATCTTTTAATAAGTGCCTGCCAGAGGAGTTCTAGCTTAATTTCTTGCATGACAGACAAGGGAGATGAAGGCATAGGTCAGTTTCAGAATCAAGAAAATGTTGCATCAAGGCACTGGTAAACATCTGGATTCAGGCTTTTGATCAGTTGCTTGCAATGCTTGCATATATTCCTGCCTCCACAACTCCATAGGCATCCTTGCAGTCCTATACAGTCTTAAGGGGCACAACGCAACACGCACTGCACTCGCTGTTACATTAAGAGCACTGTTGAGAAATTTTTTTCACAACTTCTACCGAGACTACGTCAATACATAAATAAAATATTTTATATGAAATGTATCCCTCTTCATGCCATTACTCTAATTGGGAAACATTGATAGGTCTATAGAGCCAATGAGGAGGAGCAAATAACAAGCCTAATATATGTTTATAGATATAGAGAGGTAAAGTTATACCTCTTCCTTTCTGCCCCATGGGACTTTGTCTTAGAAAAAAAATCTTTGTCTTTCAACCTTTTACAGTACAACAAGCTAACTAACTGTTCGCACACAGCTAACCTGTTTCAAAGATAGAGCTTTCCTCCCACTGTCTCACTACAAACGCAAACAAGTGCCAGATTCTTGAGTCATGATTAAGTGAACTCAGACACACACATCAGTTTTTCCTTCGTTTTACCTTCTGTACCTGGCCGAATGCCTTGTTTCAATTTTTAAGTATTTAAACTTTAACTGCTGCATACTTTGTTCTGTGCAGCAGCAAACGGTTGTAGCACGATGCAAGATATGGAAATAATGGGTTTCAGAGTGCAGTGGTGCTGTTGCCATGGTTTGTCTGAAAGCCCTTTTATATATTGGAACTTGAGCAGACTTTGGAAGAAGGATGCCATGAATTTTACGCACAGGTTACTCATCATGGGGTGTACTACTCATGATGGCGTCAATGTTACTTTGGACCGACTCGACACTTCAGATTTATAAGCGAACATAGAGCCAGAAACAGAAAGAAGAACTGCATTGTGGTGTTCGGAAAATATAAAATTCTTAAGACGTGTGATGTTTGCCGGACAGGGAAATCAAACTGAACATGTTGTAGTGTGGTGAGTAGTGTGGAAATGTAAGGGCAAAAAAGATGAGGATATCTGGTTTGCATCTGAATGAATTTGAGATGTTTTTAAAAATGCATCTCAGTGTAAAGCTAAATCACCAGAGAGCCCATGTCTGCTTATTTAGTAAAAAGTATGCAGACTTTAGGATCTACTCTTGACATGCATAATGCCCTTCTAGAAACCAACTCAAGCTGACCCACATAAAAATTGATAGAGTTCAGAGCCGACTGGTTTGGAATTCGCTTAACAACCACTATGATAGTCTCTAGTCTTGATGTGGTCCGACTTCCATCATTAATTGCAACAGATTCCTCACTATGCTGCACCAACCTCCTTTTAAACTTATTTATAGCCTCCACAACCCATTGATTAAAATAACTGCCCATGGTCTACATAAAACTAAGCTTAGCGATAAATCACAATAAAGGACCAAAGACCACTTAGAGAGCAGAATAACACTCTAAGACTGATAGCGGAGACTTTCTGACAGGTAACATGATGCTGCTGAGTGGCACTGGCAAATCTTCACATCAAAACGTTCATTCAGCCAAATTAAATGAGGCATAAAAGTCACAAAGAGACATATAAAAGGATGCACAAACAATCTAAATGAAAAGAAGTAAAAAAACCATAAAAGAACCCGAAAAGGAAAAGCAGCAGACAGTCGACCACAAACTCTGTAAACATGACTATGTGCTGTGCATGATGCTCCTCGCTTTAAGAAGGATGCAGGGTGTTTACCTTATGGAAGCTGCCATGGAAAACCCGCTTCACTTGCTCCTCATTAAACACGGCTCTCTGGATCTCTCCTCGGGTGTCCTTGTTGTAGAACGTGATTGTTTTGCTGGAAGCTGAAAAGAGAGGAGTCTTTGATGAATCCCTGACACCATATTACGACGTAGTGGCACGGAAAGCACAGACGGAACTATAGAGAACACATGCTTGTAGAGAGAGGAGACGGATAAGGGGAAGGCTAGGAGGGATTAGGACAACTCCTGTAATTATTTGCATGTATTTACCACGTGTGGAACTGCACATTTGTAAAAGATGCTTATTTAATTATGAGGGTGCTCAATAAAACATAAGGAATAGGAGGCAAATCCAATATCAAATTCAAAGCAGTCAGTGATTTTATTTTAATATGCTTCCATTTCCTTTGTTGTAATGCCACTATATCTGACTCTGATCAGCTATCTTTAATTCTCTGTAAATACGGGAAGAGAAAAAAAAGAAAAAAGATTTTTTAAAAAGCACATAAGATAAGAGTGAACAGCTGTGTATATCTTTACTCGGCTACAACAACTTCCCCCTCCAGCTGAGGACAAATACATGATGGGAGACTTACGGTTGACAGTGACCCCGACTTCGGGGTTGTTGTTTTTGTCAGCAATCTGCCAGATATCAAAAGGTTCAGAGGGTGTATCGGGCAGGAGGCGGAAGAGCAGGATGATGGTGTAAGATGGGGGAAGACCTTCCGGATGGATCTCCCTATTAGTGTTAAAAACAAACATCGTGATGAGCCATGAGTCACAACTGCACGTTTATTACACCAGCAGCCACAATAACGCATGTAGGAATTAACACCATTAAATCCTGCAACAGTGATACAGAACCTAGTGTCACGCAGGCTGCAGAACCTGTAATTGAACCTGGCCTTGCTTAAATTGCCCACATATTGAAAGTATTTTCTGTCTTCTCCCTTTTGCTGTACTTCAAAGTGTTTCCATTTGTGTGCATTAAGTCAATGGCTGCGCCCACGCACACTAAATTCGCATCATTATAAACATATTAGCGAAATATCCTGAAGAGGTTTGGATACTCCAGCAGTTCCACAAATGTCTAACACCACTTAAATGGGGCCCAATAAAGAGACGAAGCACTTGACCCAGGGGTGATTTGTTGAGTCCCAGTCTGAAAGAGGTGGGAGGAGGGCCTGGTCCAGGGACTTTTTAATTCTATGACCAATACTTTTTGTTCAAGCTAGCACCTCATATTCTGCAAGCTCCTACAACAAATAGGGCTGTGGGCGTAGAGCAAAAGGCCACTTACAGTCTATTGAACATCATTATGATTAATTCCTTTGGGCTGAGCAGTATTGTTGTGTGCAGGCGATAATGACAATAGGCTGGGAATATGCACAAAATGAGATTCACATTTGCTCTGTTTTCACACGAATGCTGTTAAGCCTCAGCTCTTACTTGGTGGGCTGGTTCAGGAAGGCATCCTTGTGCAGTCTGTAGGCGATGTAGCTGTTGAAGGAGCCTGGCTCCATAGACACACCATTCATGGCACCGAATGTCCGGTCTGTGATGTTGAAAGCCTCCAGCATTCTGAAGCCTAGAAAGGATGAACAACAAGTTGAAGGCTTGGAAAAAAGAAACATTTAAATCTTCTACAATATTGCATAATAGCATTTAATCAATGTCAACAGGCTCTGGAGGGATTAGCTAATGTGTATGTAGTATGGTGATGTTGTATGCTTACCAGGCGTGGTGAATCCATTGATGTAGATCAGAGGGCAAGCTGAAACACAATGAGAAGTTATACGGAGCTGGAAAAACAGATTAGAGTTTAAAGAATGTGATTCATGTCTCTTTATGCATTTCTTCTGGCAGCAGATCAGTAGAACTGAACGTCAGTGGGTGAGCTTCATGTTCCTGCTTCAGGTGCACTAATCAAATCCACCGCTACAGAAATTACAAGGCCAAAAGAAATGTGTTCCTCTTGGCATGCTGACAAACTACACTACAATCATGGTTTATTGATATATTAACAGTTGCCTTACTGGAAGTGGCCGTTTCACAGATGAAGGTGATCAGGTTGTCCTGGATTTTGGCAAAAGCGTCGTAGTCGTCCACCACAAACACATGTCTCTCACTGGGCTTGCTGCCGATGACTCTCAACTCTGCCATGTCCACGTCAGCCACCCCAACCACAAACACACTGTAGCCTGTAGAGGCATAACACACACACACACACAATAAACAAAAGATCATTTTAAGCGTACAAAAACCACAGACAGTTGCATCACTGTGGTGATTATTACAACAGCTTATTAAACTGACTGCAAACTTCAGCTCAAATGAAGGAAATCAATCGTGTCCAGTACACATACAAACACAAATGGCAGTAAATAATCCCACACGCACCAGAATGCTGCAGTTTTTCTGCGCTCTTCTTGACATCATCCTGGGAGCGTCCGTCTGTCACAACCACCAGCACCTTGGGGACATTCCTCCTCATGCCGCTGTCGGAGGTGAACACCTTCTCATAGACGTGCTTCAGACTAACGCCTGGATGAAGGAGGATAGAAGAGAGGGGAACATCAGATCTCAACAATCAATCTTCTTCAGAACAGTTTGTCTGCTAAGATGATTTCTTGCATTCATGTACCTGTCTTGGTGTTGCCTCCTCTGTAGCGGACAGTCTGCAAAGCTGATAACACGACGCCTTTGTCATGGTAGGTGTTCAGCTTGAACTCAGTCTTGGCATCATCGCTGTACTGCACAAATGACACCTGTTCCAAGAAGAATAAAAACATTAAGAGGGTGATGATAACTGTTGGTGAGATACACAGATTAGCACATTTATGGGGGGATAAACTGACCTGCATGCCCTTGGGGCTGATGACATCAAAGGCAGCAGTCATGCTTGTAACAAACTGGATGACTTTGTTGAAGCTCTCGTCTCCAATACTCCACGAGCCATCGATGAGGAAGACCAGGTCTGCCTTGGCACCTTTGCACACTGTGGTGCAAGCAAAATGGTGTTAATGGCTAATCTCACCTGGATTATGAAAGTATTTTAGCCAACAGGTGCAAATTTTAAAGCATTCCTCACCATCAAGAGCAGGGGGGACTGTCACTGGAGGAGGAGGAGGAGGAGGCTCGGTGGGCGTCTCAGTGGGCATGACCACTGTAAGAAAAAAAAAAAAAGCAACAGAATCACATGCAGAAAATTGATATCATGCTGTAGCTGATAAGAAGATATTCATTTAACAAAAAAGCTGGTAAAACGAAACATGTACTGTCCTCTCGTATTTAGGCATAAAGCAGGTTTTCTTACATGTCCTCTCCTTGACGCTGACTCCAGGTCCCTCCATGTTGGGGGTCTGGGTGTACACAGTGGCATTGTAAAGAGTGTCAGGGCTCAAGCCATCAAAGCAGTAACTGCTATCTGAGCCTCTGACAGTGATTTCCTTAGCTCCACGCTTGGAGGCTAAAAGAGAGGGAAAGAAAAGAGAGGAGCATCCAGATTAGATAGATGCAATAAATTTAAAGCATAACTCAACAAAGCTCCCATAATATGTAACTGAGTAAAGCACTTACGGTCAAAAGGATTGACTTTGACTCTGTAGGAAGTGGCTGCTCTGTGAGGAGCCCATCGGATGCAGAAAGAGTCAAAGCCGACATTGTATGTGGTCAGATCTGTCACATTCAGGTACACTAAGGGGAGCAAACAAGAGCACCATTAGTGCATACAGCATTCATCTTGTGTCAAAAAGATCCCCTATTTGCAAGCTCAACACAGGAATCATCAACTCAATTTAGCATGCTTATCCCTGTCAGCTAAGACATAATAGCAATATCAACTTACATGTGGTGCCTTGACCAATCAGAGGTCCACTGAGCCCTGTGCTGTACTGTGCCAGCACCTTCAGGTCATAGGTGGTTCCAGGTTGCAGGTTATGCAGCTGGTGGGAGGTCACGTCTCCAACAAACACCTCCATGGAGTCATCAGAGCCTGAAAAAGGGACATCTGTGTTATATATATATATCTGTAAACAATGCAGTGTTCTGTGTAGTAACAGTTAAAAAGAGAATGACAAGAAGCTACAATGTAAAATGCTCATACCTTCAGGCTGGTAGATAAGCTTGTATCCGGTAACCCTGGAGGGGGCCGGGTCCCAGGACACCCTGAAGCGGGTGTACCACTCATCAGAGACTCGGAGGTTCCTGGGGCCGAGCATACCCACTGCAGGAAACAAGACACAACAACACAGTCAACACAGGCTAAGGTTCCCTGCAATGGGATTAGTTGAATTCCAGAGTACTCAGTGTTGTAATCTATCAGCAGAGTAATTACTGTACTATAGCTCATTGCTTGTTATGACTTTTTAATTATGACTGAAAGATCTCAACATATGATCAATGGGATAATAAATGCCACTACATCAAAGAGAAATCATAAAATGTAATAATGAGCTGCCTGAAGGAGCAGAGGAGCATTACGATATGTAATAATGTCTCTTTTGTTTGGGAGGCAAAATTAGGCAAGACACTGGCAAGCACTGCAAGCATGAGATCCCCCTCACTGGAGTAAAGGCAGTCCATAATTCTCTGGCAGATGCTCTTGTTGCTGTTGGCCTTCATGAAATGCCAAGAATTTCCCTTATTCCATTTTATAATGTACAATGATTCAGGACCCTAATCAAATGGATCAGTCTACACAGATTTCCTGCTCTCTGGTGATTGCATGTATTCACAAAACAGTTGATAATACCCTATAATGTATGTGTCCACAGGCCTTAAAACTCCTCTGCATAAGTTAAAAAAGGTGCAGACACATGAGTGCATGGATGGAACAGTTTTTACCTGTGCGTCCATCTCCCTCCAGCTCTCCTCCCGGTCCGTCGGAATAGATGGCAGTCACTTTGATGTTGTAAGGGGTGTCTGGGTCCAGGTTCTGAAGGACCACATTGTTCCTGTTTCCTGGTACTGTAGTCTAAAAGATGAAAATGGTCAACAAAAGAACAAATTAAGAACAGATTTGGGTACATCTCAGAATATTGAGAGCTGGTTCGTCATTCATGGCAACAATACAGCCAAAAGCCAGATATTTGTCACTCTAAATGGAAATCTCAGAATATTGTATGTATATTTGCAAACATGCTTACATATTCCTCAATAGGGTCTCCTGTAGTCTGTGCATAGGTGATGCGATATTGCATGACAGGACCTTCTGCATGTTCCCAGCTAACAGAGAGAGTGCTGGTGGTGGGGTCATATACACGCATGTTCCTTGGACCACTGCGAGGCACTGAGCATGGAAACATAAGGAACAAAGTGTTAGTTTGTGCTGCTCATTGCAAACATTTCGAAGTCTCACAGGTGTTGTAGCAAAGATCTGCGCTTGTTCTCTAAGAAGCATAATGTACAAGTTCCTTACATTATCGGTTCCACTCAAAAACATGTCTTTAAAGGCACTAGAACAACTACTTACATGTCTTTCCAGCGTTACTGATAGCAGGTCCTTCTCCGTCGCTGTACAAGGCAACAACTCCAACATTGTAGTCAGTGTTTGGGAGCAGCTGCTGCAGTATGGTCGTGGTGGTGCCTCCTGGTACCAAAACCTGTGCACATGAAGCACGATTCATCAGTAAATGTGTCAGCTACACTGGTATATGTAAAAATCACACAAAAAATGCAATCATTTTTTACAATTTAAAGGAATTATGAAGGGTTGTGCAGACATGACACAGACCCCAACCCAACAATTACACAAGCAAAGACCTTTCCCCTCTCTTCTGACAGCTGCTGATATTGTACACTGCCTCTAACATCTCCCATTTACTCAATTGCCCCTTGCTGTCAGCACCGAGTGAAAGTAAGACTCAAATATTCCTTTGAAGTTCAAAGGTGTGGTAGTGTTTGACAGGCCAGCACTGCTGTTTAACCCAGTAAGGCAGTGAAGACAGCTGACTACATAGGGGCCACCTCCTCCTCACTCACTGTGTCTTTGGGTTAGTTAGCTAAACAGAATAAGGCCAGAGCTCCTTGAGGGATCTGACCTGGTGATAACCTCTATGAGGAATGAACATTTGTGTAGGAGCTTTTGATGGATTGGAGGAGAACGTGTTTTGAAGGGGTTTGAAGTGTGAGAGGCACCATATGTAAGTGTTGGACCGACGGTAAAGTATCTGATTCTGCCTGCCATGATTTCGTGTCACTCGTAAATACAACAGCAGTGTCTTCTTGTGTAATTTATTTCTGCATCGCTTGCAGTCTGTTCCCATCTCCTCTGGTCAAAAAATGTACTGAGGTGCTTGGGAGACTCAGCATTAAAAATAATATCACTGCCGACACTGGTAAAGTTGATAATTCATGCTGCAAATCTCCAGCTGCGTTAAATTTGATGGTGTTGCCTGGAAAAGGCCACACTGCCACTGACGCACATCATTGGCTCTGGCCATGGAAAAGCCTAAACCTGCCATAAATGTGCTCACAAATGGTGGGGGAAAAGGCAGAGTGCACCTCTCTATCAATACACTTTTAAGAGACCAGTGAAGGAACTGTCGTGGTGCAATCTTTCTGGCAGATGCTGAAGAAAGCTAATGATGTGATATAAAGTAACACTAAGTGTTTTTATGGATTCTTTACGGAACCCAGAAATCCTTTGCACGTGAAGATGTGGGCACCCTGACGCCAGATGGCACATATTGTGTAGAGAGCAGGAGTTAGCAATTAAAGATTTTCTGCGTTAATGAATATGTCTTGGTTTAAAGCTACAGAAAAGAATCCAATTGGCAGTAACTGCAAACATGCACACGTGCAAACAGTCACGTTACACCATTTGGTGAACAGACTAATTGCTTTCAACAGTTAGATGTACACCAGGTGGTAAGTGATATACTGCAAATGTTGGACACAAAGGGATTTTTGCTTGGGCTACATATGCTCACATATACAAAGTTGTCCATTTTTTTTTAAATAAATTAGTCAGTATTTGTGTGTGTATAATGCATGATTTAAGTGCAATGGAAATACATCTACTCTTTGTGTTTTCTTTGTATTCATATGAGCGATACCATACTTCTCCTTACACAGTTGATGGAAACTCACCGACTCAGAAGGCCTGGCTCCAGTCGCTGGAGCGTAGACCACCCGGTACTGCTGGACTGGGCCGGTAGCTGCCTCCCAGCGAACGTTCAAAGTGTTGGTAGTGGGGTTGAAAACTTGGATGTTCCTAACAGGGCTGCGCTCAACTGTCCAGCCAAGGAATGTTGGGTGGTGAGACGGTGTTTAAAGACAGAGATAAGGGAGAAAAAGGTTAGGATTAGGGTCAAGGTAAGTAAAGCAGAAAGAAGTGGTGAGAAGAGTGATGAGAATATGGAGAATTAGATGGAGGGAAAGGATGAGACGATTGTTTCGGTCAGGCTAATGGGGGCTAATGCACAGCAGTCAGTAAATTACAGGCTTAATCCAACAATAGCACACATAATGAAACACAAATGCATGTGTTACATTCCTATTTGTTTTCCACTTTCATGTGGGTTATTTACAAGTGTCTAAAAGACACTTTTGGTTATCCCCCTAACTAGTGTTACTGCCCTTCATCCTTTGCCTCACTTTAAAAAAACATGGTCTCAACTAGTTAACCAGAAAAGGACTACATGAGAACATTTCAATAAAATTCCAACAATATGCCCCAGCAACCAGCAGAGACAGGTTTAAGACATTATTTAACAATAGCGCTATCAACAGGACACTTCCTCTCAGTGCCCTAAAGGTCAATGAAAAGGATATACAAGGCGTATGTGCAGCCCTGTGTGACGCTTGCCTTCTAAAAAACCAAAGCAGATGTTTGGAGGCTTTGTGCCGCTCCCCATTATAACCCCATAAATGCAGGGGAAAAAACGCAGTGGGCAAAACACAACGAGCAAGCTTCTATACTTTAAAGCTTTCACAGACCAAAGCCTGTTGCCTAGAAAGTGGCTTTGAATTTTAAGGCACAATGAGCAGTAATTGGATAGCAACGCTAGCTAAGATAATGAGCACAGATATTTTGTTAATTCAATAAAATGAGAATAATCTGAACTGGTATGAAGCAGAAGTTCCAAGAAGAACAGGCTGTGTGACCTCACATACTGTACATACTGTATTAGAGTTTGGTTAATGTGGTTTGGTCACGTCTAGGAAACATGAATGTCCGCTAAACATGAAAGACCATTGCTACCGAAGGGAAAATGGGGGTAGCAGTAGCAGGAATGGAGCATGACCCCAGCTAAGTGAGTTGAGAGTCATGAAAGATATAATGCTCTCTATTCATTTCTAACCCCCCCTGTTTCTTTTTCCCCAAATGGGAGCCAAACATTCAATACATCCCTTCCCCCCACTCCCCCGCCTCACCATTATCCTGACCACTACCCTTCATTCCAACCTATAAATGGACAGTATTACGGTAAAGAAAGAGGAGACACCATTATAATGCTGCCAGCCCGGAGGAATTCCTTCCTACGCAATCACCCCGCAAAATGCTGACTCCTTCCCAGCAGAGTTTGGTGGTTTGACTGTGGGAGAAATTGGAAAGTCCATGTTCCTTGATGAAGATCAGACTAAACTGCCTGAGCTCCAAGGTGTCATTGTACATAATGTCTCATGTTACACATTAGATGTAAGGCGTAAATTAAACTTACATTCATTCACTTCCTGAGAAACAAATTGTATTTTATGGGGTTGGCTTGGGTTATAGGCGTTTAAAAGGATTTGGATGATATTACAAAAAAAATCAGTTATAACTGACTGCCTTATTGAAGGATGCTGACATACAGTGACAGCAAGCCAGCAGCTAAGGCCAGTAAGTTCATCCTGGACAGACTTGAATGGATTCCTGATTTATGAAAAAAAATCCCACTGCTGTTGCAGTATGTCATTCACACAGGGCCTCTTCTCAGTCTGTATGGGCTTCTCTAAACCCTCAAAGCTGTCTTCAAAGGATCTCACTGTAGCGTCTTTAAGTTCTTGCATGGATGGCGCAGTGCTTACGGGTTTTGCCGTTCTCAGACAGGCGCTGTCCCTCTCCAGCAGAATAAACAGGAACCACAGTTACGGTGTAGACGGTATCAGACTGCAGGTTCTTCAGCACAGTGTTGTAGGTGCTGCCTGATACCTGCACCTAGACACAAGTGAAACGTGACAAGCATAAGTCTGGGATCTAAGCATTTAACTCACGGTAAGTTGCAATGCCAGTTTCCTCCTTACCATCTCTTCTTCTCCTCCAGCTGCAGGGACATAGAAGATCCTATACTGACGAACGTTACCCTCAGCAGCCTCCCACTGGACGTTCAGGGTGCTGGTGCTGGGGTCAGTTACACGCAGGTTCCTAACACCCCCCAAAGGCTCTGGGGTAACATAAAGGTACAATACACTTAATACCGCACATATCCCATCAGATCAACATTTTTCTTGAAACGTCTACACTTACACAACTGCTACAAGCTTTAATGAACTGCCATACAACACTACAAGCTTAACAACAGTACACATTTTTTTCTAGATGTTGCTAGACCTCCAGGAGTCCCCTAAAGTGGTGGTTAACTTACTGGTCTTTCCAATGCCGTTCAGGTCCTTGCTGACTCCTTTGGCGTAGACCGCCACCACGCTGATGGAGTACTCAGTGTCAGGCGTCAGCTTGGGAAGAAGGACAGTATTCTTCTTTCCTCCAACTTGGGTCTAGTTAGAGTAGAATAGATGTTAGCTCAATCAGTTGCTGATGCTGCCAAATGTTTATGACCTCTAGGTGACAATAATGCACGAAGACATGCGATTCGACAGATGGCTTCAAATGAAACCTTCTTTTTTGGCTTGTATTTCTCGAGTTTTTATGTAGGTTCCTGTAATTTATTGGTACCAGACCAATTCAATACTTTCATTGAGGGCTTTTATTATATTTTATTGTCTTGTGTTTTTCATTAATATTTTTATCTTTTATTTTACAGTCATATTTTTATTGATGATTGAGTTACACTTGCTGTATGAGCTATGCTGTACAAATAAAGGCTTTATTACATGTAGTTACTCAAGCAATAGTTATTTAGACTAGCGGTTAGCTTGGCTATTCATTCTCTGTGAAGATTTTGGCATTTCCTTCATCAAATGACAATGAAATATATCATTCTTGGTGAAGCGTTAAAAACATCCCTCTGCAACTCTGTTCTGAGCTGACGGAAAATATGTTTGATTTGTTTTTGATGGGATAAAGAATTCTACATGGGTGCCTTAAATTAATCACCTGGTGGAAAGAATTCTACCTGAAAGCTACCAGGCTGTCAACATTTCAGAGGAGGAATGTTTTCAGTGTTTTTGCACATGGTGCACTGGCCAAGGTAAATCTTTATGCTGATGGATGAACCAGTCGCATGTCTTTACATAACTCATGATCACTTTACTATCCTGCTTGTGGTTTAAGCGTTAAGAAGTCGATTTGAAGAGAGTATATTAGCATGTGGATTTGTGTGTGTGATAATGTGTCTGTTTGTATGTCTGATTTGAACCCCGCTGGGTTTGTTTTATCACTGCACAGCTCTCCCAAGATTTCTCAACTGAATGTCTGAATTTTTATTGCTTGGCACGGCAGTAGTTCTCTTGAACACAAGTGCAAAATGTGTGTCAGGCATTTCCGAAAAACACACTTGATGTCCCAGACGGAATAATGCAAAACTCTCAGTGAACGCTGAACCAAGAGCGTTTGGACGATCCTAGCGTATTAGCCTCCAATTTTCCATCAACCTGTCAGTGCGATATCGCCCAGACAATCAGCGTGACTACATTTCATCAAGTACTGAAAAAGAAAGTCGTTCCATAATGTGTTAAAAGGAAAACAAATGGTCAACTAATGGCCTACATAACACCAGTTGAACTGAAGTGTAATTTAGTACATAAAGCCTGACAACGTAAATTAAAGGGAAAGAAAGTTAACTCTCCATAACTAATAGCCACGTTTGTAAGTGCAGCATTTTTGTGCAGCACTTTAAACATAATCTGCTGGTAATATATGACACCCGTGGCACAGTAGTCTCTCATTATTAACACCGATCTGACTGGAATGGCGCTTTCCACTTTCCATTAACACACAAACAAACACACAACTTGTAGATAATCCTGACAGCACAGTGCAGATAAATGTTTGTTTTCTTAAGTATGTCTGGTTTAGTGATCCGCCCTCCTAATGTGTCAAGTGAAACTTTTCGCAACATTTAAATGTTATCTCTCTTAAGCAACTTCTCACACCCCATAAATGCCAAAGATTTATCAGTGCGGCTATCAGTGTGTAATGTTGTGTAATAGCATAAGCCCCGTTTAGCCTTCTTCTGTCTCGCTTTTAAATCCTGCTTGTGGAAGCAATGAGAAATGTCTGACAGCAAATTGAAACCAAAAATTCAGCTTTCGTCCAAAAAGACTTCTGCACATTCAGTACGTCAGCCAAAAATGCATGACCAGCGGGAGACTGTCTGCAATGTCAGGAAATATTGAAGAAAAAGTAGAAAGGGGCTTGTCCATATTAATGCTGAAATATCCAAACAACAGATTATGAGATTACACTGAATAAACTAAAATAATGCAATACCGGTGGCAGAGTTACAGTGACGTACATATGACTCCTGAAGGGAAACCTGCTCTGGGAGATGAAACAAATCCACTGACTGAGTTAAAGCCATGAGCCATGAACCACAGTTTGTCAGGCTAATTAACCCTCTGAACCCCTAAACCCCACTTGTGGGTTTAAATAGCATGTCATCGTTAAAAAAATTCACAAAAATTACACCATTTATCACAGCCCAAGAATGTAAAAACAGAACTGCTGATCTGTGACGTGCCATTCCATCAGAAAAGATTTCACCAAGTCTATGCTTGAAATCACTGTAGTCCATCAAAATTACATTTTTTGACATGTCTCAAGCAAAAATTTAACAAAAATAAACAGTTTGCACAGAGCAGATCTTATACAAAAACTTCTGCACTCCCGAGTGCAATTGAAAAGTCATAACTAATTCATCTGTGAAAGATAGTCACATTACAAAAATTCTGGGATTTTTTGGCTGAACTGCAGGCTGTGTTTACACATCGCAGATAGGAGAGAAGGATAGAAAGAAATTCAAAAGCAGGTGGTTAAAGATACCCTTTTTACGTTGTTTTTAACAACTGTGCTAAAAATGCTGTACATATTGATTCCACTTTGTTTTTTTACTGTTTTTAATTACTTATAGCATTCTAACTGTGTCATAACATACAGTGAAAAATGTGAAGAAATGTGGAGTTAAGTGTGCAAAATGGGAGAAAATGTGACAGCAACAAAATCTGTCCAAAAAAATGCTTGGGTTGCAGTGTTAATGCCAAACTAATGTATGCTAATAAAGAGCAAAACGGTATCTATAAGAAGATGTGTCGAGGGTACCAAGTTAGTCTTTTGTAGATCATAAATTGTAACTTTTAGGATTACCAGCTAGCTAATTCACACTCTAGTAGTTCTTTAATAAAACCAACCACCACATCAACTTCCCTTTTGACAAATCACTGTTATTCAGCCCATTACTGATGAGTTACTTACAGTCTGACTCCTGCCTCCAGCTGTGGGGACGTAAGTGATCCTGTAGTTCTGGACTCGGCCCAGAGGTGGGTTCCACCTGGCGTTCAGGCTGGTGGTGGTTTCGTTGAACACAACTAAGTTGGTGGGAGGTGCATTGGGTGCTGTAAGGCGCACATGTAAGGACATAAGTCACAATTACAGCCAGGTCAGTGTGTGCTAATGTGGTTAAGAGCATTCTTCCAAATGGCATCCTTAAAATATCTTTTAAAGACACAGTCCTTGATATTTTGGTCGGCTGATGTTAACGTTTCCGTGCTTTCACTAATTTGTCCTCATAATTTCAAGTAATTTACTTTCTTCTAAAAACAAGGAATGTCTACCAATTGGTCACAAGGACTGCAGCTTTAAAGAAGAAAAGACAATTCTCTTCAGGGATTTTGTCTTTTCTGAAGCAGGGATGGATTCTCTTGAATGGGAATGGATTGATGATGATGGACAAACTGCATGGATGAATGCAATGAATAGATGGATGGATGAACAGATGATGGTTGATGGAATTAGCTTCAAAAACAAGGATTCAAATCCTTGTTTTGCCAGGCATGCATGATGGAATAATGGAAAAATGGCTTTTGTCGGCCATTTAATTCGACTGAGTCAGAACATACTCATGGAGAAGCCTTGGGATGAATGGCATGGACAATGGGCCAAACACAGACAAAGGACAGACAAACATAATAAAACTGGGCTGTGTCAGCTGCAGCACCATTGGAGCAGTGGATGAGTTAAGGGCCTTGCTTGATGATGAAATACCAGTTGTCCAATGAACAACGGTGCCGAAGGCTGGTTGAAATAACAAAACATGCTTTTGTCGCTTTAAAGAAAAGGCATCTCTTTGCTTTACCACAAATATACTTACGTAGGGGACCGACTGTCCTGGACACTATAGAGGCAGAAATAAAAAGGTATAATGGGCATACCTTTGACTTAACATTTGAAAGAGCATGGGAAGGCAAAATCAAAGAGTTAATTACTGGTCTATACTTTCCTCAAGATCCAACACAGTGATTCAGAGTAAATAGAACAAAACAGTGCCATCATATAGCTGCTGGGGTCTTACATGTCCTCTCGGTTCCCAGCAGATCCTCGCTTTCTGATTCATCTGGGTAGATTGCAGTCACAGACACATCGTAGGGCGTGTCTACCTCCAAGTTCTCCAGGACGTGGCTTAACTCATCATTGTTCAGAATGGCCTGATGAGGAAAACACAAACACGGCATGTGGGATGAGTAAACTTGAAGCCAATACAAACCAGAGAAGCACATCCATATTGGAAAGATTATAATTGGATTGGTGCAAAAGTCTGTTTTTTAGATGTTCTCGCCGCCTCCACCGGAGGTCTTCTCCAAGGCATCGCCAGAGCGCTTACTGTGGGACTCATCAAGAATGCCTGATTTATTTAAAATGTAAACATCTACAGCTGGTTTTCTCTTACGTATTGGAAGTTGAACTCTCCCTTCTTAGTCCAGCCAATGCGGTACAGAGCCACATCAGGGGCTCCGTGCTCCCAGGTAGCTCTGAAGCTGGTCTGAGTCACTTCGGAGAAGCGCAGGTTCTTTGGTGCTGGAACCACATCTATAGAGCAGGGAGAAGAAAATGAATCGTGATCTCTTCTTCTGTAAGAGGCAGACAAACCAGTATAATTGCCCACTTTTCCATCATAATAGATATTTTTACCTGTGATTGCATCCCCCAACATTGGCTGTCCAGGTCCCTCATCGTAGATTGGAGTAACAGCCAAACCATACTCGGTCTGTGAGATCAGGTTATCCAACTGCTTGGTGGTCACACCTCCACCCACTTCCAGCTGAAGAAGAATCAAACACACTTGTTAAATATTATTGCAGAAAATCAATAAAGCAATATATAGAGCTTTTGGGAAGGGCATTTGAACACAGAAAAAAAGGAACTGCAGGTGTTTTTCTCTTTAGTAAAATTGTGTAAAAAAGTGTTGCAAAACTTTAATTCCATTCACAGCTTCCAGGAACACTTGCAGTAATATGCACCACATAAAACTGGGAGGAAAGTTGACCAGAAAGCATAAAACGTAGGAAAATGGAAACAAACAAGGCATGCAACAAACAACAAAAGCTACTACATTTCACTAAACACCTGTGATACTTAAAGGAAATAAAACACAGGTTTTCCTTCTCTTTATTTAATTGAATGTTAAGAAACTGAATTTAATGGATTCATTTGCAGTACCCATTAACAGTTACTAAATGTGTGTCTGATCATTTAAGTTGTGAGTCACTTTCACATATGTGTTTCCACCCTCAGAGCTTTGAGGATCACCTCAACCTGATTTACGGCGAAGGAAGCAGCAAAATGTAGGCCGCGGTGTTTGCTGCTGTAGCACAACAACTCCCAATAGGGGACATGCAACCATAAAGCATTCATCCGCCATAACCACCCTTTAAGCCCAGCAAAATTATGCTGTGATAGTTTCATAATCTTTTCACTGGACTCCAGAACATTCCATGATGTCTACCCAACCAGCTGCAGTCTCTATTATGTGATTGAAGTCAGTATACTAAACGATCAGTCAAAAATATCTGTATAAATTAATCGCCATCAATCCCAATGACTCGAACAGACAACAGATAATGCAATAGGAGTGTGGGACTAATCAAAACACTGGATGCTTATGTCTTGGGTGCATACATTTTCCCTTTACTAAGGCAACTGTTGAGATGTGAGGAAAGAGTGCAGGGGATGATGTGGTAGACACCTTAACCATTTCAACATCGGGTCACCCCATGTGTTTAATTTCAGTACTGCTAGAAACTTAAGCCCAGCTGGAGCCAAACTCACCTCTTTAGCCTCTCCATCTTCAGGCTTGTAGGTGATGATGTACTTGCGAACAAGACCAGGAGCAGCATCCCAGTTAAGCCACATGGTGCTGTGGGTAACATCCCGAACCCTGAGTTCACCCGCAGGAGGCATGGGCACTGAGCAGGTAACAAAGATTCATTGTATTCATGAGTAGACAGCCATCAACGATCTATATCGGCTTCTAGTGATGTGTGCTGAATTAATGAAATAAACTTATGATAAAGCATCAACGTACGGGTGACTCCCTGGTCGGTCAGTGGTTCACTAGCTGATTCTCCATGGAGAGCGAAAAGGGAAAGTGTGTAGGCCGTGTTGGGAAGCAACTTCACCAGCTGGACATCAGTTGTATCTCCTCCCACTCTAATCTGGAAAGAGACCAAACCAAATAAACAGCATCAGGTCAGAGGAGAAGTGGATGACAGGGACTCCTTAGCGACAGAGACATGTGGACAAGAATACGGCAAGAAATATTTGGTTGAAGCACATCTGCTGATTCTGGTTTTCACCCACTGGATCTGACACCTCATGAACAAATGATGATTTTCCCTTGGCAGAGTGAGCTCATGGTTCATCCATCCCTTTGTGGCTTACAATGTTTCTTTGTGTTTTCCCTTTTGCCTTGTCTGCTGAATGACGAGGCAAACACTGGTGGCTTTGTGAAATGTTATTTAAAAGTGTGAAATCAGTATTTAGTCAAAAAAAAAACTGCTGACAGCAGGCTGAAGTGTTCGGTCGCTTCTAGTGTTCACTGAAGTGTTTGCGTGTGTTTGGGGCATATGAGTGCGTGCAAGAATGTGGAATTTGTCCACCCATAAACACGTGCATGTAGTAAGTTTTTCCTTGTCCTATTCTCTCATATCCACAGCTGATTGGCCACGTGCCGTCGCGCACACTGTGTTCTCAGTGTTCCCAGAATGTCTCTTACCTCCTGCTCGACGGTGGGCTGGGTGGCATTGATGGCGCTGTAGAGCAGCATGTAGCCGGTGGCTCCTGCTGCCTGCTCCCACCTCACTCGCATGGTGGAGATCTGCTCATCGTAAATGGTCATCCTCCTCACGGCACTCAGAGGCACTGTGTGGCCACATAAAGATGTTAAAGGCAGCAACTAGCACCAGAATGAAAGAGAGGTTTTACCTAATATCTACATTTGTGAAGGCATTTACTGTCTGTCTGTGGGCTTATACCTATGTATGAACACAGACAATACTTAGAGCAATAATTATAATATCTGGTTCAGCTGATGGACATACCGATGCATGCTCTTTCTGTATGTTCATTTGATTGCATTGTTTTTGTCTGCCATTCACACTCCACAAATTCAACCTACAGTGCTGTTTTATATGTGCTTTTATAGATACTATACACTACTATTAAATCTCTGCTATTCTACACAGCACTAATAAAACAGCAAATAACAACATCCTAAAAAAAAAACAGAGCGAAGGCAAAATTGCACTTGAAACCAAGCGTAATCACTCAAATTGCTTTTGAATTTGCATCTAATTAAGATTTACTGTTGCTATCTTTTTGCAGCCACATATGGTTTTATAAAGAGGACCGAGACATATATTACCTTTGAAGATTTTATTAATGGAGGCCACACAGGAATCAGTCACTGAGTGCATTAAATCTACATTATACAACTCAGCCACGGTGAGTCAGTGATGGTGGTTGACTCAAAGGGAAACCGATCATAAAAGTAAAAGGTTTATAAGTGCAGAAGAGCCTGCTGAAATTGAAACCGATGTTTTTTGACAACCTCATTTATCTTGGTTTCCGAAAAGTATAACTCTAAATCAACACGTTCGAGTATGCTTCTTTAAGTAAGTGTAGTATATTACAGCCACATCTACACTGAATGATCAAAAAGCGCTTGGCCTATTTTTAACAGTGTCACATGTAGTGCTTTTTACATTCCTGATGGCAATTTTTACCATATGTGGCTTTTTACAAGTAAATCTCTTTAAATCAAACGTTACAAGTTTAGGTGTATGTGAAAAGCTCAGAAAAACAAGACATACGTGTGGTCTCAACTCCTTTTAGGGGCTCGCTGCTCTCCTCTCCCACCACGGAGTAGACGTTAACCAGGTACTCTGTCAGAGGGTTGAGGCGCTGGAGAACCACTGTTGTCTCAGTACCATCAACAAACACCTAATAACAGAAGGAACAGTCAGAAGATCTTAGCTCAAAGGGTGATCTCTAAGGGTTATAAACTTCTGCATGTCTGGAAACACTTTCTGGAAATACTATAAATTTTTATGATGTGTAAATATACATGCTTCAGGCTCATGGGGTAGTGATTGTGTGGAAAGAAGTTAAAGTATTAAAAATTAAACATCATATCTATTTCCTGGAATTACTTCCGCATTTGCAAAGCTTTCCAATTAAAACCAGCAAGCCATCTGACAATTTTTCACCACCCCTAAACTCAGCACAGGCTTCAAATCTAAATCCATAAACAATAATAAAACCTCATCTACAGTGTTCACTATTAAACAAAACCATGGGAGCTGGACAAAAACAAATATCTCCTACATGTAATTGGATACAGACACCAGAAATGCATCTATTCCACATATTGTGGAGCCAAGGGCCTGCTGGCCAATAGAGCCATCGCTCATGAAGTCATTATTTGCTTTCTAATCCTCTAAACCGAGGGTTGTGTGTTTTTGTTTCCTTGCCCTTTGTCAGACTGTAATGTAATTAGATACCAAAACAGAAGCCAACACAAACAGGAGGCTGGAAATAGAAGTTTGCGTGGAGTTTTCCCATTAGCATCACAAACAGAGAGTCAGGACAGAATTAAGCCAACATCCCAGCGCAATTTTTTGGATTTTGTCGCAGTTGAGACTGTTTGTGTGATTGTAGCACGATATGGGTGGTATACCTGTTGTGGGCGTCCTGATACGGTCATGTACTCCACACGGTACTTTTCCACTGGGCCATCGGGGGCGGTCCAGGTGGCTCTGAAGGACTGGTGAGTCACCTCTGATGTCACCAGATCAGTGGGTGCATCTGGAGCACCTCCTATTTAGATATAAGCATAGAATGATTTAAAAAAGACTGCTGCATGGGTAATCATAGAGGGCATTATACACTGCCATGTAAAAGAATACCTGCTTGCTTTCTACCTTTAATGCTTAAGCTGATAATCACTGATTTTAAGTTAATTATATGTAGTAAACAAGGTAGACTATCTTTGCATCCTAATTAATTGGTTTCATAACTTTTCTACAAAAACACACATCTGGCAATAGGTAAAATCATAGCATGCCTCTGTAGCAGACCCTAATACATAGCACACTGCTTTTTGAGACTGCAAAGCCACATCCTCCCCAGGAAGTTCCCCTACAGTGTCCAATAGCAGCTCTTTAATTTGATTGAGGAGCAGACAATTTCCTTTTCCAAGGAGGTAGAGGAATATTAAGGGAAGGAGAAAATAATAGATCTGCAATCATTTCCAAGGACCTGGGTGGTTTTCTACTAGTGTTGCTCTTCATGGTGGGCCAGATGTGTAACCGTCTGTTCATCAGGAATGCTATACACTATGTTTATGCTGGTTATCTAATGTCTGGGGAGTGGAGAAGTTGGCTCAGACTTTGTAGTGTGGGGTTGTTATAAGTAGCTGTAAAGTAGAAGATGTCTGCCCTTGCAGTTCAGTGTGCTGCTTGTTCTTGTTTTCTCCACTTTGATGTGCTGGAGATGTACATGCTTTTCTCTAAAGTCACCACATACCTGGTCCCTTGACACTGTTGCAGAGGTTGTCACTAACTCTGTCCACAATGTCCAGCAAGAAGGAGAAATCAGCCACATTGTACATGTGAATATCATCCGGATCAGTGGCAATGGACCTCAACTCATTCTCATCTGCGTTCTTCACACCTAAGCAACAATGATGAAGTCAGTGGAGTTTAGTACATTTACCTCATACAATGGGTTTGTGAGAGCCAACAGAAGTGATCTCTTCTTACCGATGGCATACAGCTCAATGCCCTGATCGCGCAAGTTCTGAGAGTTGACAATGACATCGTCCTGGGATTTGCCGTCAGTGATCAAAACACCGATCTTTCTGGCGTTGGGGCGCATCCCGACATTTTCTTTGAAGTTGTTCTGGAGGAGGTAGTTCAAAGCCAGACCTGCAACAAAGATATGCATTTATCACACTGTTTGCAACATGGACAACACAAATAGATACATGGGCAGTGCTACCACCAGCAAGATAGAAGTACCTGTCAAGGTGTTTCCTCCTTTGTAGGGCAGGTTAGCCACAGCTTCCAGGAGAGACTCTCTGGTGTTGTGAGCATCCAAGTGCCATTCAGTCTTTGGGTCTCCACTGTACTGAGCAAGACCTAAAGATACCGCAGAAAGTTTGTCAGAGCAACCACAATGCTTTTTATTTATTAGCAGTAACAGGTTGATGTACGTTACTGCTGCTGATTCTGGGCAAACCCACCAATCTGGACCCGCTCAGGGCCAATTTCGAAGACTCCCACCATACGGGCGATGAAGGCACGGATAGTCTTGAAGTTCAGACGTCCAATACTCCAGGAGCCGTCCACCAGCAGCACAATGTCAGCCTGTGCATTGGTCTTACACATGACATCTGACAGGGCAGAGGTTTGTGTCAGAACGAAGAGGAGGTGAAAGTTTCAAAGGAGATGCAACACAACTTTCATTCACACAAAGCGATGTGTGTGGTGAAATATAATGATGTCACAGGTGTTCAGGGGAATGTGAGAGGAAAAGAAAGAAGAGAAGAAAAGTACACGACATAAAATTTCATGTCATCATCAGAACAATTTCCAGAAGGCTTAAGAGATATCCTCACAAGCAAGCAGCAAAGCATTCTGTCTTTACGTTTCATCTTTTTCTGAGGAATTTATTTTATCAGCTAACTTTTATTTTCCAGGTGTTATAATTATTATCTTCTTGTCTTTGCAGCGTGTTGAGGCAGCATTTCTCCACAAATTAGTCCCAGGGGCAGATCAGGATAATATCAGTGGCTCATGACATATCAAAGAATTCCTCAGGAGAGATTACTGTGCCCTCCAGAGCAGCAGGGTAATATTCACATCCTGTTTCCAAACACCTGTGTGATGACAAAGAAGGTATCTGATCCTCGGTACCTAAAAGAGGGCTGCAGATGTGCAGCAGTGAAAGGCAGATGTTGCACTAAATACCACTGTCTGCAGCTGAAAACAGGTTACATGATATACAGATAATCTAAACCTGCAGAGGAAGAAAACTGGCCTGTAAACATGCAGTATCTCCAATATGTGGGCCTCTTACGTGATATAGTGACAACAGCAACAACAAAAAAGATCTGTTAGCTAGGATGTAAGTGCAAGAAGGGGAAAAATATAAGAAAACACACTGCAATTAAAATTGTTGTGGGTGAGAGATAAAATAAATTGTTACTTAAGTCTTTTGTCACCCCCACAACTCTCTTTTAGGTCCAGAAGCTTGTTGAGAGTAGTAGATGCTACAAGTAAGAGTGAGAGTCTCTCACTTCCAATATTTTATCTTGTGAAGCTGCGATTTGTCACCGAATCTGCATTTGCATCCTTATTTGGACTGAGTTCGCAGCTTAGCGGTCAAACTGACCTTTCCAGTTGCTTCCAGTGAACACAACATTTTTCCTCTTCTCACACTTGCAGCCTGCCCCTCTCTGACTCACTGAGTAGTAAAACATGTTATAACTGCAAACAGATCACACGTGCACGTTTCGTATCGACGCTGGCTGTACTTGGACTGGAAATAAAAAGCGGAAGCCCGAAGTGACACAATGAAGAAAGTAAGGAAAGGGCAGACAGATGGAAATGCCATTACATCTGTTCTTTCATGAGACAATTAGCTTGGACGAAAAGCATTCAGAGAAACTCTTTGGCTTTTACGGGGCATGAGTTTAGAATGTATTTTCCAAAGCAAAAAATTTACTGTGTGATACTGTTTCCAGTGTTTGACTGTTGCTGCACGTAGACATAACATACTGGTGACACTGCCTTAAAGGTGGTGACAGACATAGTAACAGAATGATTAAAACCATTGCAGTGGTTTATGTTCTGGTTAGTTTTAGCATCCAACATGTTCCTCTGTTATTCTTTTAGTGGTAGAATACAATCTAAATCATATACATGTGGGCTTTATGATAGAATATTAGGTATCTTTACTTGGTGCCTCAATAAGTGGAAGGTCAGGTTCATCTTTCATAGTGGTGTTCTCCTCTCCAGCCAATGGCACACTCTCTCCTCCTTCAAACATACCAAACACACTCACTGTGTATTTGGTATTAGCTCTGTTGGTCAAAAAAACAAATAAATTGCTCACACATTGGACTAGAGAATAGTCTTCAGAGTTGAATGAGTATGAAATCAGCTTCAAGACGCACCTGAGCTCCTCCAGCACCACGGTGTTGTCATAGGGACCGACCATAAGTTCTCCCAGGTTGATGTCATCATCAACAGGGTGGAAAGTGACTTTGTAGCCCTTAACATCACCGGGAGCGTGATCCCAGGTGACACGGAAACTGGTCCTGGTAGGCTCTGAAGTCTGGAGGTTTCTTGGACCTTTGTACGGTGACACTGGGGAGAAGAGAAATGCATAGGTGGGCTAAATAAGAAGGATAAATACGTGGATTAACCGTAATACATCTTCGGTTATTTTGCATGAGATGGTTATGAGTTTGATGACGATGTGGCTGAGTTTGGCATGCAAGACTTTTCCTAAACGTGGCAACAGAAAAAGCAGCATTTGTGGTGTAGTGAGTGGCAAGTCAACGTACGTGTTGTTCCTTCTCCTTGCCTCGCTTTGCCTTCTCCAGAACGGTAGACAGGCAGAACAGTGATATCATAGGTAGTGAGGGGTGTTAGGCGCCTCAGCACAGTGAAGGTAGTCCCACCGGGGACTTTGGCTGCTAGCTGGCGCCCTCCAACCTTGGGTTTGTAAGTAACGCGGTAGTTGACGACATTTCCAGGTGCAGGCTGCCATGCCACCTTCATGCTCCTCTCCGTCTCCTCTGAGACAACAATCGTTCTGCCAGCAGCCGAGACTGCAAGGAAGAAAAACAAAAATGACAAAGGTTAAAAGAGGGGAATGATGAATGGAGGGTCTGAGGGAAAATGTAGGCTTTGGGTCTTGTTCAGATGGGAAATCTGTACTAAATGTGCGCTTAACCACCCATGTTTCCAATATACATTTGGAAATATAAGCAGCGTGGCTTTCCTGCTGGTAAGTAAACTAAACAGTAACACGCTTGGCTACCCCGCTGTCTTTCATCCAGATATCTGCTCAGTTTCCACATGCGTGTGAACCTAAATCTCACCAGATACTTCATGTTTCCAGAAGTATACATTAAACAGGCACAAATTTACATGATTGATCGTGTTTAGTTGGTGGGTTTAGGAGCCAGGCTTAGAGGTCCCGTGAATTTGAGCAAAGCCATAGTTCTCCTTTTTCCACCGTGTGTCCTTAGAGTGTTTCTTATTTTCAGAGCAGGAAGGGCAAGTGTGAACTGTCTGAGGCTTCGAAGCGAGCTGAGGAAAATATTCAGAATGCTCGACTTCAGAGGGAGGATTTTTATTAACGGAAAAAAGCCTCACATCCAAGTTTGCCGTGTATGGCTCGGCCCGCAGAGACCTGCGATTTGTATAAAGCACAAGAAAAGAGAGCAACAGATAGTGGGTGCGAAGTAAAGGAAGGAATGAGCAAGTGAACATTTAAGTCCACAAAGCCGCCTCGTGGTTGCATTTGGTGTGTATAGCACCTTTCTTGCTCGCCAGAATCAATAAACACTAATGATGGTTGGAAATATTTTTCCTTGAGCACATTCCACTTCACTAACTGGTGGACAAAATCCCTCCCAACTGGTGCAAGTTTCCGCTCAATGTGCTTTTCTCATCCAAGCATGAGTGCAGTCTAACAAGGGAGAGGCCGGTGTCTATCTGTTCTGCATCTCCCATGGAAACGGTGTGCAGGTGTGTTGGACATGACATCACCTTTACACATATATATAACACACATGCACAGTCTTTAAGATGTGCGTGTGAAGCCTCCATATCCTTGATGGCTCAGATGAATGCCAGCAGCTATGACGTTATCTGTAGGCTCAACGGAATGAGCAGTAAGTGTTGCTGACAGATCCCTATTTCAACACAAAAACCTTCAAAATGGAACTTTCAAACAGTATTTCCAGGATAATTTTCAAACCAGCGTCATTGCCACAAATTGCTTAGCAATGATCTCCTAAACTGTATTTGTATTCATCTAAACCTGCAATCTTTGTTTTTAGAAAGATCTATTACACTATGAAAAATCAGAGCAGCTGTCCCTTCGTGGTCATAAAGCTTTTATGCTTTTACAGTTGTAAAGTTGCATCACACGTATTTCACACTTTCTAGGTATCCCCACCATTTGAGAAACTCCAAAAAACATTAAGTGAAGAAAAGGGGAAAAAAAACTGAAAAATGCCAAGAAAAAGAAAGAAACAAAAAACGGACAGGGGAGTAAGTGTGTAATGGAAGAGTAAAATGACTTACTATCTGTGGTTTCCTCTCCAACCAGTGGCTGACCCTCTCCATGGCCATAGATGGCATACACAGACACCTGATAGCGTGTCTCTGGGGTGAGCCCGTCCAGAACTGTGGCGGTGGTGCCTCCTGGAACTGTCTTTTCCCCAGACTCCTCGCTGAACAGAGACTTCCACAGGATGCGGTACTGACGGACGTTACCCGGAGCCGCGGCCCAAGACACGCCAAAACTGGTGTCAGTGACGTCTCTGGTCACTAAGTCTCTGGGTGAGCCGAGCTCTGTGGTTTAAAGAACAGAAACAGCATTACACACAAAAGTAGATCAGCCAGTGTGTAATGGACATGGAAACAGAGAAGTAAATACCGCTACTCAGTAAGTAAGCATTTTCCTTGTTTACATTTGCTTTGGTGCATAGTAAGTGGACTAAGATGATGGTGTTATTGTTAAGGTAGAAATAGACTCTAGGCTTTCCAGCCCAGTGATAGCTTTGTCCAGATGGTGTGTGTTTCTAATGCAGATAGATGAAGATTTGAGGAAGTGAGCGAGACACAGAAATGGACAAAACAAACAACCCCGGTGATAAACCTCTAACAATCACTCATCTGTCTGAGCTTTAACCCCTCAGGATCTGTGGAACCTGATTTTCTGCCTTCATACTACGAGACGGTTGGAAAATTTTCTGCAAAACTAATCACATATCCTCAGCACCTCTCCCAGCAGCACTTTAATTTTCCATTGAAACAGAGGAAACCCAATCCACAAAAGTGTGTCTGCTACAATTGCAGATGTTGCGCTCTCCCTTTCTCTCCTTCGGCCCACTTGTCCTCGGAGACCATCATGAAAGGAGAAAGGCGCAGAATTGCAGCGTAGGGAATTTTGTGGTGGTGTTTCGTGCTAAGCAGCGAGCACATGCTTGGCTGTGAGGGATACCCATGTTGAGATGGACTCAGGGGTCTGGCTGCCATATAGAGGAGTTGGATCTACCACAAGAGGATGGGCTGCCACGTATAGCTTCCCACACAACCTCCGGGATCCTGATCCTCATTCAAGCTCCTAAACCCTACATGCCAGCAGCTAATGACGATATAATCATAGCCGAGCAGTGCAGCTGGGTGGTCTCACTCAAACCTCATTCATCAAACCTCACCAAATGAAGCTTCATAAATAAAAAAAGGGAACTCGCAAAGAATGAAATGCAGCACATCTACCACAAAAGAAATGCACAAGGATTTAGAAATGTTAGGGCGACAGATGGACACAGCGGATACCTTGTTGCCTATGTGTCCTTCTCAGCATCCATCCATTCCAGATGAACTGGAAACTGATCTGAACAGAAATAACAGCAGCAGCTGAGCCTGCCAAGCAGAGCGATCTGCAGCTTGAGAGCAGAGGCCACTTATCAAGAGTAATGGCCACAGCCACAGACTAATTAAGCGTTCCAGATTTTGGAGGACCATGAAAACAGTATAGCCCACTTATAAATACCCGGATCATTCCATCAAAAGGGTTATCTCTGCCAAGCACACAAGCAAGCGGATGAACTTGACTGACTTTTCCGGCTGTGTGTGAACCAAGGGCGAAAGGATCACAAGATAATGATTTCTGCAGACAGTGGCTCACTTTTCATCAGTACTTGCAGACAAGCTTAAGAGAAGGAGCTGCTCCAAGAAGAAAAGCACACATACATGAAACACATGGTCTACAGACTGAGCAAAATCTGTGCAGCAACGCAGTAAATATCCATTCATTCAATCGGTTTTTCAATGCCAAATTTTCTTTCAAAAATATGTGCACATTTTGCTGCATTGTTTAAATTACAGTGTTGTTGTTTTTTTTTAATAACATTTCACCCTCTTCATATTGCATCCTACCCATCAAGTCGAGGGACTCTCAAACTAAGCTCTGGTACGAAGGGCAGCTCACAAATTCCCATTAAAGCCTCACCCACGTCTCTAGAAAACCACGTATGACACAACTGAAGATCATCTAAGAGATTTTCTGAAGGGCATGTGCTGACATAACCTTCACATCCGCAGCCAAAGATGTCTAAAGCTTGCAAATATAAATGAGTGCACTTGAGAATAAAACAATCATAGCAGCTGGCAGGAAAAATGCGCATAAAACACTACCAGCCTCACAGCACTTTTTACTTCTGCATGACTTGAAAAATCACATTAGACCAGTGCGTATCCTCATCCAAAAGTGATCGGGTATAATCATTTGGATCTCAGTACAAAAATGTTGTTTAATACTTAGACTAAGCTTGGACATACTCAGTCTTGTTTTCTCTGTAAAATTCTCTGAAAATCACTCCAGGAAATACACTGCTCCTTCAAAGTGCCATCTAAGCACTGGTACCCAAATTCAAACTTCCCTCACTTTATTGCTCTTGGTTCACTAAGAAATACACATCAGGCACCAAGATGAATCCTTCAGTGTCTGTTAGCCAAAAAGGTCTTCCGTCCCTGGCCTGTTACCTCAAAGGACCTTTACAGTGTTCGAGAAAAACAGTCTGGCAAACACTACTGAAGGAGGCTGGCACTTCCAGAAAGTAGCCAGAGGCACCACCTTAAGAGGGAATCAAACCAAGATGTTACTATTCCACCTGGTGATGTGCTGCTCTCAAAGTTAAAGATAAAAAAAAAGAACCCAGTGCCATATGTGAAATGATCTGAGGTGTCATTCAAGCAGTATTTAAGAATAAGGTATAACTACTGCTTTGGGCTTTGAACATTTGACCTCTCAGTTATTGGCTGAGACTTTTTATCCACTAGGCCACCCTTAGGCATCGTGGTTCATATTTTGAAGTATCCCTTTTTCCTTTTTGTTTTTCTCATCCTCTCCCTCTCTGTCTCTGCCTGTCCTTTGCCCCACCATGGAGGAAGACGAACAGACAGTTCTCTCTGAGACCAGACAGACAGCTCATCCAGCTTTCAAGGTACTCTTAGGTAATATCTTCCACATGTTCCTCTTCTTAAGTAAATAATTTTGCCATGTTTTGTGTCTAATATTCACATCTGGGACGTCCATCTAAACATCCCCTGTGACGCCTTCTCTCTGTTCCTACTGACTCATTTCAGGTTGTTATAATTCTGCTCAAGACTCCTGTATTGGCCACCATTCCCTGTGAGCCACAAGGGAGGCCTTTGTGCAGGTCTCTGTCTTCCAGCTCTCGCCTACATGGACTCCACAGAGTGGATCACTCGAAAAGAGTGGCGCTCCTAACAATGAGATCAGTGTTATGGCATGCTGACATCATGACAGTTTAATAGAGATGGCCAAACAAAGTGCTGTGTCATGAAGCTTTTTCCTGTGGGGGTGTGTGGCTGATGACAGCTCAGATTTGACCTGTGG
The DNA here is from genome assembly GCF_022539595.1 of Amphiprion ocellaris. Lineage (NCBI taxonomy): Eukaryota > Metazoa > Chordata > Actinopteri > Pomacentridae > Amphiprion > Amphiprion ocellaris. The sequence continues at coordinate 19,142,564 of NC_072785.1, forward strand.
AAACCAACTCTGTAATCAAAGCCATACTCTTTGGTCAATGTGGGAACAACGAGGGGGGGAAAAAAGGAAAACCATAGCAAAGAGAATGTTCTTCCTTTTCACATGTCACTCTCCAAAATATAAACAAACATGTGTTATTGAAGTGGTAAATTCAAAATGGAAAATTTGTTTATAACTTCAGAACACAAAATAAATTGAAGTCCTCTTATTCAATCTGTACAGATTGATGTGGTCTGCAATAGATGACTGTATTAAATTCAGATACACCCAGAAATGTAAGCAGGCAACATTAAGAGGCAAGAAATCCACTCTCTGTATTACACTAAACAGAACAGCTTTGATCTGTCTGTCCAGTTCAGGTTGAGAAAAACTTGGACATGATGAAAGACAGCCACCAATGCCATTTTCTTCTTGGCACTCAAAACGATGAATTAAACACTGTCCCATTTTTTTCTTCTTAATGCACAAAAGTCCCTCTCTGATCTGTAAGCACCCGAAAAAAAGCTGATAACTGAAACCAGCCAAGCCTTATTTCTTTTATGCCCCTTCACTGACAGTTGAGCCACAACAGCAATGCATTTTATCTGACCACAAGCATCATTTAATCATCTTTAAACCAAGCAAATGATTTTACTGTACAATCCAATTCAGAAGTTAACATATGCAGCATAACATCCCCTTTTCAATATTCTGCTGAGAAAGTTCTTCTGGTTTTATACCTATTTAATTAGTTTTGCAGTCACTGACATTCTCCTCAGCAGGATGCAGTACCTTTGTTGTTGACCCCCACCAGATCTAAGAACTTCTTCCTTTCACTCTCAAAAAGGATCTCTTTAACTTAATTTCCTGTGGCATGTCAGAAATCAACTGGAGACCTGCCTTGTTGTGTCTTCTATAGCACTGCCCACAGCTGCTGATTATTGACTTATGCCAGATGAGCTAAACTGACAGGCAGCGATTAGAAACAATTATCTATAGATAGAATGACATAGTCTCTGAGATTCATTACAAAATACCCTCCCCCCCATATGTCTTATAAACCGCTGTAAAACAATAAATCAAGTCCCAGCCGGGCCAAGATGTAAATGTATTACCAGGCAGGCATATGGCTCTCAAAGTCTGCTCGAAGTCATTCCATAAGTTTTCTAGGTTTACAAGCATTCCACACCCACTTCCATCCCTCTGCCTTCATGGGCGGCAAAGCCACCCTAACCTACAGACCGTGCCAGAAGAATTACATCAAGCGCCACATTCCGTCTTTTCCTCACCAACCACAAGTCATATACTCGACCGGTCTTGCGAAGTAAAAGCACAAACTTCCAAAATTCTGATCTAGTCGCCTGTGAGAAATTCCAGATGCTACATTCTTGTATGGACTTCAAGGAGGGAGGGAGACAAATGACCTAATTTCAGCAGTTTTACACCATACAGGAGTTTGAAAAGCTGGACATACTAAACAACAATATTTCCCTAAATGTGCTTGTCTAAACCTCTGAGGTTTCTTGAAAAGAAACAACACAGTAATGTATTTGTCTACTCAGCAGTACTCTCTTGCTGTGTCCACAGCCACAAAGCATGCTTCACATTTCTGTCACACATTGGCCACAGATATAATCCTGCAATGCTTCAAAGGTTTCAAATGAGCAGTTCTCCCTTACCCTCTAAGGTGGTTCCTGTTCCCAGAAGAGGATCACCCAGACCAGAAGAATAGCGAGCGCTGACAAACAGCTCATATTCAGTGGCTGGTTGCAGGTTCTTCAGCAGAGCCTGGGTGGTATCTCCCTTGACAGATATCTCCTTCCTTTCACCTCCCTCGGCAGGTTTGAAGGCAATGCGGTACTGAAGGACGTTTCCGGGAGCAGCCTGCCAAGCCAGTTTCATTGTAGATATGGTCTCATCAAAGACACGGAGGTCACGAGGAGAGCCACGGACTGGAAGCAAAGACGAACAGATGAGAAAACTGATTCTGGTTTAATGCGGAGAAAATTTCACAACACTTCCTTTTGCTGACTCACCTTCCTTGGTAGTACCATCCACCTGCATCTCATCTCCTACACCAGTTGCATACTCAGCAGACACAGACACACGGTAGGTGGTGATGGGGAAAAGCTCCTGGAGAACGATGGTTGTCTCTGGTCCGATGGTTTGGGCCTGCAGTATCTCTCCTGTGCCACTTTTCGGGACATAGGACAGGTGGTACCTGATCACCGCACCTGGAGCTGCTTGCCATGACACCCTAAAACTGTTTGTTGTCTCCTCTGTCACTCGTAAGTTTCGTACGGTACCTTGCTCTGAAAAGGCAAGAACAGTAAAGCTAAATAAATATTCTCATTTTGACGGATGTAGTTTGACCACACCACATCAATGAAAATCTCTTACCTTCAAGAGTGGTCTCTTCCCCAGTCAAAGGGAAACTGTCTCCTTTATCGTACTGAGCGAAGACGTTGACTTCGTAGGTGGTGAGGGGGAAAAGGTGGGGAAGAACCGCTGTAGTGGTGTCACCAGCCACTGCGAGGGAAATGTAGTCTCCAGTGATATCTTCAGCCTTGCGGAAACGGACCAAGTAAGACAAGACTCTGGCAGCAGGAGCTATCCAGGTCGAGCGGAAGCTTCGGGAGGTGATCTCTGAGAATGTCAAGTCAGTGGGTGGAAGCAGACCTGAAAAACAAAGAATACTTGTTGAAAGTGTCTGTCTTTAAAAGACAGTGCACAAGCTCAGATCTCATCAGGTAAAAGTTGCATGTTGCATGCTGCACTGTAAATCTGTCAAATTTATGAGGCTACTGTACAAATGTTTCTGTTCTTGCTAACAAGTGTGGTGTGGTTTGGTGTCAAACAGTCACAGCTCCATTCTCTCTCAAAGCTGAATTGGCCCTTTGAATCAAAATTGCGGCCAAGTTGAGATAGCACTAACTGTTGTTCTAGTAGCTGCAGTGTTTTCAAACAGTAAGTGATAACAGATAGTGTGATAGAGCTCATTCGAGAAGCACGTATGTGGTTTTGTGGTATGTTTATTGGCATACTATGGAGAAGTGAGTTGATTAAATTTTGCCTGTGCCATGTCTGACAGCAATTTACAAAGTAATACCACTCTGTTTAGCTTTTTCTTGATTGCATTGGCTTTTTGCCATTGCACCTACTGCTAGCAATCTAGCCAAAATAGCCAGATGGCACAGTGTCTAATAAAATATAGCATGGGCCAGCATGAAGGTGCTAACATACGGTAATCATCCAAAAGAAAAGTAAATCATGACTCATGCCAAGAAGTTAAGGCAACATTAGGTGGCTGCACTCCAGGTCACAGTTAACAAGTTCAGATATTCTACTCCTTTTCTGTCCTCTAATCCTTTTTCGACTTACTTCTCTTTTTGATGTTGAGCAGCTCCTGTTCAATCCTCAGACAGATGGACTGAGTCAGCTCCTTGGAGATCCTCTGAAAGGCATCAAAGTCCTCCACTTCATACACATGAGTGTCTGATGGTGGATTAGCAATGGCCTCCAGCTCTGACCTCACCGCATCCTTCACACCAACGGCAAAGATCTCCACATCGATATTCCTCAAGTTGGTGGCTGCATCCTTGAAAGAGTCAGATGACTTTCCGTCTGTGATCAGGACCATGACACGGGGGACATTCTGTCTCGCTCCACGAGCCTGGATAAAGATCTTCTCTCGGACGTAGGTCATGGCCTTGCCAGTATTTGTGGAACCACCACGATAGGGGAAGGTGCGTACAGCTTTGACTACAGCACTAATGTCATGGTGGGTGTTGAGGGCAAACTCAGTGTGTGGATCACGACTGTACTGGACCAAACTGATCTGGACCTTGCCGGGTCCAATGTCAAAGGAATTGACCAGAACCTCCAAGAAGGCACGGACTTTGGCAAAGTTTTGTAATCCAATACTGTATGAGCCATCAACCAGGAGGACCACATCAGCCTGCACATCCACTCCCAGGGAGCATTCTTGAGAGAGACAAGAAATGATGGTTTAGTCTATAATTTAACAATTTTTCTACAATTACATGACTGCCAGGGAGTTACTGTGACTCTGTGACTTTTGGTATGTCTAGCATAAAGGTAAATTACACATGCACAATAAATCACCATACCTGTTGACACCTTAACAGGTTGGGTCTTCTCCATTGCCATGATGGGTTCACTGGGAGTCAGACCTTTGAGGGCGTACAAGGTGATCTCATACTCAGTCTCAGGGGAAAGGTCACGAACATTGATGGATGTCTGCATGGGTCCAATGTACAGCTCTTGGCGCTTCATTCCAGGCAGCATGGGAACCAGGGTGAGCTTGTAGCCTGTGATCTCTCCCAAGGATGCATCCCATGTCACCCTCATTGACTTAGATGCAATTTCGGTGACCTGCAGGTTAGCGGCGGGCTCCACCACTGAAAATAATTGCAGGAAACAAGAAAATAATTTGTTGGAGAGTTAAACTTTTAAGAATGGCTCTCAGATGTACCATCCCAATTATAACTGCAATGATTCCACAATTAAGTGATTGATTGTCCACTTCTAAAACAATCACCAATAATGAAAAACCTTGATAATCAATCAATCAATCAATTCCAGCACTTTATATGCAAACTGCACAACCTTATATGCTGACTTAATAAATATCATGTGACTCACTTTCTTCTCCGCTGACCAACGAGCTGAGCTGATCATCAACACCGGAGCATACTTCTCCAATGATACTTTTCTGTACTTCTTGAATCTGATCAAAGTTGGGCACGTTATACACATGTTTGCTGTGAGGTGTGGAGGCCATTTCCCTGAGCTCGTCCTCATCTGCTCCTTTGATACCTGAGTGGGAAAATGTACAACAGCACCAGTAACTCTTATGTTCTTACAGCCTGCTTGACAGATGTGTCAGACTGTTGACGGTTTTATATTAGTGCTTATGACAGAAAAAACAACCGTATTTCATGTTTTCTGAGTCAAATACAGATTTAACAATGAGCAATCAATGGAAAACTAAATAGCTTCCAAGAACAGGCAGACTTTCACATGGGAGAGCACAATTCAACAAAACACTGAATAATAAACCGTACCTAGAACAAATATTTCCACTCCAATGTTCCTAAGTCTTTTAGCATACTCCTCCACTGGGTCTTGGGATTTTCCATCAGTGATGATCATGGCTACCTTTGGAAAACTTTTCCTGGATCCAGCTGCCTCAGTGAAGATGTTTTTCAGCAGGTAATCTATGGCATCACCTTAAAAAAGAAGTATATATAAAAATGTAAATACTTTGCATAACAGTATTTAAACCCTTTAATTTCTCCTTCTCCCTCTGATAAGCACATTACCTGTCATAGTATTCCCTCCTTTGTACGGCAGCGAGTTGATGGCTTGGAGCAGGTCTCCTCTCCTGGTGTAACGGGTGAGGGGGAACTCTGTGCGGGTGTCTGTGCTGTACTGAACCACAGCCACCCGAGTTTTGTCCTCTCCAATGTCAAAAGCCCCTGCCAGCGCGGCAATAAAACTACGGATGTGTTTAAAATTTTCTCTGCCAACACTCCATGAGCCATCTACCAAGAAAACCAAGTCTGCGATTGCACTGACCGAACACTCTGGGGAAAGGCAGTGGAAAAATAAAACCAGTCAGTTAAGAGCAGAACCATAAATCAATCAGAAATTATGTAACATATTTTTGATTGATTCAGATTAGAAAGCGGAGCTTGGGTTTTACTAGTGGTTAATGACAAGTGTAAAAAGTCAGCAAGCAGGAAACCACATGTTTTATGTCTCAAATTGAACCAATCTCATTTTCAAAAAAGTGCCAATAAAGGTACGGCAGCAGGTCTTGGAACCATATTTGACATTGGCCTATTTTTTTCTGTCGGTCTAAATAGAATCACAGCCTTGACAGTTACTTGGAAGGCTGAGAGATATGCATTCTGACATCAAAGGAAAAATCAGCAGATGCCAAACAGTGGGCTGGTATAGTAATCCCAGCAGACGGAGGCAAAAATGTGGCTTTGTAGACTAAACATTCTGCAGAGGTTCCACCAGCAATGTTCACTTTTATACTTTCAAACCCACTGGGCTTTAAATCATCGATGAAATTTTCTGGAACATTTAAGATGACTCTTTTGGAATAATTGGCTGGGCTTATGTGGATGGACTTTAATCCTCATTCCCCCTGGTCTCATTGACTCTGACTTCTATTCCTCGCATCTCTTAAGCCCCACTCTCAAAAGGACATTTTTTTGTCGAAACGCTCTGACCTAATGTTGAATAATGATAGTTTCAGGAGTAGGAGTTTAGTCAAACTATTTGGGTGGTTGTGGAAGACTTTATAAATGTTTAACTAAGCATTTCAGTAAATCTGGAAGCGTGGTTATAGTTTTCCAATCATCAAGAATGTCCTTCTGTCACTCACCACAGACGGGTCTCATGACATGAACAGAGGACAGTTGACATCTTATTAAGAGCCATAACTCATCTTTAAACAGTTAAAAGGGATAGAATTTGCTTCTAGGTTGACATCATCGGTTGACAACCCCCTCCTGCTCCTCTTCTCTCAATGACACATAACAGAACCTTTGTCTCTTGCTTCAAGGCTTCCTTTCCTTTTTTTCTTGATGCACCCCCTGGTTTCAATTAAAGGAACCAATGTGTGCCTTCCCAGTCACTGTCAAAACCCTGTCTGCCTAACCAGTGACAGCCCCAACCAAAGGTAAAATGTATGACTAACCAGATTATTCCATGGGAAAAAAAATCATCATGATGACATTCGTGATGGGGAAAAAAATATGTTTTAAAAAAGTTGGAAAACCCTGTGCAGTTCAGATTTTGGTTGGCATCACGGTGAACATACTCACTCATTGCATCTGACTGTGGCCTCCTGACTCGTCCACTGGTGTTACCGGACTGGACTGAAAACACAGGAAACACTTGGTGAGTTAGCGCAGCACATTGCCACCCCTGATTCACTGTGTACTTTTTCATAGCGGAAAAAGGCAAGAAAATCAACACATCATAAAAAGCTGGTGCGCAGGAACAAAACCGCATGCACACAAACACAGAACTTTGTTCTGCATTAGCTATAAACAGTGAGCAGTTCAAGAGCCAGTAAACAGATGTGAGTTCTCCCCATTTTCCTACATATTTTGTGGCTGGATAGAAATGGGTTCTAGCATATTATATGATTAAAATTTATCTCTGTTGCATATGTTATCAGTGAATATAGTGTATTTCAGTGGTTCCCATTGTGATTTTACTTTCTGCTGTCCCACTAAAGGGCATCAGCATATAAATGAATTTCTAGAAATCAATAAAAAAGATAAAGAACAGCATTCATGGACAGATTTCTGACTACATAAGTACATCTTATGATTACACACTTGCACTACTTTGGCATTACAAGAGAATACAATAGTATTAATTCATGTAAAATAAATCAAAGGAGTGCTACTAAAAGCACGTTATTGTGAAAAAAGTATAAATATACCATAAAGACATCTGAAAATATCCAAACAAACCACATTTACTTACTAGTCAGTTGTCCAAAGATGGGGATGCTCTCCTCAGACCCATCATAAGAGTTTATGGACACTGAATAGTCCAGGTCAGGGGTCAGATCAGTGATGGAGGTGGTAGTGGTATAAGCATCCAAGGTAAAATCTCTGGTCGGTTCATCTAAGGAGAGGAAATCTAGAAGTTATAAGCTGTTTGGGTGCAGTGTATGCATAAACTGTTTCCATATGTGCTAGTGGTTTAAGAACACCAGCATAAGTACTGACCTGCATCTGATACAACTTGTATTCTGAAGCCCTCTATCCTTGATGAGGGCCTTGCCCATGACATTTCCACTGTGTTCTCATTTAGAATTTTAAATTTCAAGTCTGACGGCGGTTCCACTGCAAATAAAAGATGAAACACTGTTATTCACAATACATGCAAAGGCGTGTAAAAGTATGGTTGTATTTCTGAGCAAATCAGGCATTTTTTTAATCAAGCATTCACATGAATCCCAACGACAAACACTTCATGACTGAAGTGGACTTGTTCGTTGTTGGGGGCAGACACACAGCACTGACGTCCGTTTGTGAGGGTGAGAAACACGTGACAACAATGAAAAAGTGTGAGAAGCCATTTTGGATCAAAATGGCACTTGTTTGAGTTGCCCAACCGAGATGGCCAGCAACTCAAGCACTGGCAAACACATCATGTGCACGACTCCACGCAAACTCTACCACAGTGCAAACAATGAGTGAACCATCCAACACATGCTAAGTGCAGTCATCACAACGCATGCCTCAACCTCATTCTAAACTGCTTTTATGATGGAGCTGAGCTCAGTATTACAAAAACACAACAGTGACTTCATTCTCAAGTTACTGATTATACAATGGAATCAAGCTTGCCATATAGTTGTTGTGGTAACTCTTGACAAAATTGAACACCATATGTTATATATACATTGTATATAAACATATTTCAGAGACATAAAGTGGTTTGTGGTTTATTTGGTTAAGACTCTTTACACAAGTGAGTGGCACACATCCATTGCAAACCTTTTAAAAAGAATACACAATTCGTCGCCGGAGACTCTTGTGTACTTTTTCAATGGCAGCAAAATGCACAAGAAGGTATGAGAGAACAAGACTTCTTTAGACAATCAAATGTACTGGAACAGAGGAAAGTGTGTATATTAAAATAAATACAAGGACACATATACAGTGTGACAAGACCACGCATCTTTACATTGAGCTGACTTGATCACAGCGTCATGCATCATGTACATGAGAAAGTTGTTTGACTCAACAACTTTGATTGACTGGACAGTAGTTTTCCATGTACAGTTGGGACCACACAGACAGAGATGACAAACATATTTTAGAATGATATTCTTTGTTACGTTTGGTAGGCTGCACGTGAAGTAAAGGGGTTATGATATGACATTTAGTATGTGGAATTTACATGCATAAAAGACACATTAAAATATTTGAAGAGCTAAAAATTGAAGTGCAGGTTACCTACTGTTAATAAAAGTTCACATTATCAGATCTTAATGTATTTATTAGGAATCAAACTACAACCTCGATATATTGCATGCGTCGCAGAAAGTCCTATTATGGGGTAAATTGGTATTTGATGACAAAAATACTCAAAATGAATAATGCAAAGACAAGAGAGAAGATGTAATTAATTTGTGAGAAAATTCAAGACGTTAATAGGGTTAGCACAGCATACTTGGCACTGGCTTGTAGTGCTTCATCAAGCACTAATTCATCCACAGTGATACCAGTGGTAACCATGATGAGGATGATGTCAGGTTAAGTGAGCATGCATTCGTCGGCAAGAGCTCTGCCGTATGGGTGCTGTTAAAAGAAGTGCCATGAGAGGCAAGAATATCATTGTAAAATACACTATGAGGAGGAAGCCATAGCTTGGGACACACTGAATGCACAGGCAGATGACAAACAGGAGCCCGCCAAATATTGAAAAACTGGGATTGGAGGATCACCAACCTGGCACATCAACTCAAGGAGCCCCGATGGGCCGTGTTTCCAACCATTTCTCCGAGAGTACTCATCTCCAACACCAAATGAGGGTACGGGGGGTATAGAGGTGCGTGTTTGTGTGTGGGTGCAGGGATGTGTAGCGATGGATGACGGATTGAAAAAGCCGGTAAAAAATCTTTTAGGTGGGTCTTGAGTTGCATGAAACGCCTGCCGATGTTCATGGTCTGAGCATGTTGTTTCAATCTGTTATGATTTCCTCAACCGTATGGCCTTCTGGTTTTAAAATACACTTGCGGAACAAAGGTGGCTTTGTCAAAATAACAATCTCTGGCTTGTAGTTTGGACCTTGCGGTCGCTTTTGTTATATGGATGTCTGTCCCATCAGCTCCTAATAAAGGACACCTCTGGCTCTCAGGGGCCAGAGTCTGGCTACTGTTGTGTTACCTCAGTCTCCAGTCACCCAGCCAGCAATCCTGACCTGAGCGACTGCCAGGAGGAGAGACCAAGAGGAGGAGGAAAAAACACTGACTCTCCCCAAAGAGGCAGGACAGATGCCAAAGTAATTCCACAACATGTGCTGACATTAAACATTACTGCATATTAACTTTCCATATGTCTTGCAACTCAGCATTTCTGCGAATGCCCGCAAAGAAGCCCGAGAAAGGCTCTTGGTCTTTGTGCTGTCTGAGGATTAATTTGCTATTCTCGTATTTCATCTTTCCATTCCGTTAGCGGAGATATGTGAGAGTAGACTCCTCTCACCATGCAAGAGAGCTTTCAAAATGGAAAAAAAAAAGAATCAGAGGTTTCCATACCATATTTCCATATTTGTTCATTATTTTAGATTGAATGTTTGCATTTGATATGACATTGAGTCATTTTCTGTCAAAACTGCTGCTGCTAAAACAGACTTTTAACCGTGTATGACATGTTAGTTCTCGTGACATGTTCGGCAAAAGCATTTAACTTCATCTGAGATGTATTGTATGAGCATAAAATCAGAGTTGGAAAGGAAAAAGCGCAGCGTTTCAATTTCTAATCACTTGCATTTTCCTTGGATATTTCCATTTATTGGACTTCCTACCCACAAAATTACACTACTCCATCTGTACAACAACACTGAGAATAAGACAATACTTCTGAATGGGCGCTGTCAGTTTCAATTGTTTCAGCAAATTGATCGTGCTACTTTATACACTACATTTAGCCATTTCAACGTTAAGTTTATTCTTTCTGATGTATTTTAAATGACTCCACTATTACTGTGTTACTGCTGTATGACAAGTCATTTAATGATTTTAAATGCTGTTTTACTTTGTGCTGCAACCATTCAAAAACCATTGCAAAGAAGGTACATAGATTTACAAGATCCAACTACAACCTTAACATAATCATAATAAGGTTAAAAAAAATATGTGATCTAGCACTTTAGGGCTTAATTACCAAAGACTTGGCAGTTTCCTTATTTTTTGCTTAGGAAAAAGTGCAGAGGCTTGCCATCATAAAACGGGAACAGCAACAGCCCCGCTAAAACGTTTATGGGGAAACACTAGCCATGAAATGACTTTTATTCTGCTCTTAGTATATGCCCTGCTATTTAGTGCATTTAATTAGAAATTGGAAATGAAATAAACTTTACTGTGCTTGGTTTGTTCCATTTGCCAAACGCAAATGAGAAAATTGCTCCTGAAGTATCAGTTAAAACCATTTAAATTACAGCCTAAATGGGATGTGGGCTTTGGATTACACATCAAAGCCTGTAACGAGTCCTGATAGACACATCCGACAAAATAAGCTACAAATGAGGGATAAAAGCAGGACAGTCATTAAGGAATCAGTCACATAGTCAAATAGCATACACATGAAACAGGAATAACTTTATTCAGTTTATCAGTACATCAGTTCCTGCAACATAATTAACCAGAGGAGATAAAAGGTGAAAGGAGAGGGTGAGGAAATAAAGAGACAGGAGTGGGATAGAGTATGTAAGTGTGGTGAGACCAGGTGGTTTCATTTACCTTGAGCATCTATGGAGGACAGCAGGGCTGCAAAGAAGGCAGCCGTGGCCAGTGATAGCCCTATCTTCATGTTTGGTCCTAAAGGATCAGCAGCGCATCAATCAGACTGAGGACAAAGACAGAAAAAGAAGTGTTGAAGCTGCACATCTCACATTGTTGTGTGCTGCAGAATTTGCCTTTAACTAGAATTACATAATCTATACGCACCCTGCACTGCGCACCTGAGTTAGGGCTTTTAAAAACGTGAATCCGGACTGACAGCTTTAATTATTTAACCACCACTTTACATCATGACGACAAATACAGCAAGATCCATCTGGACTAACTTACACAATGAGTGCCACACCTTGCTGCCTGCCTTCGGCTGACGCCCATACCCTGAGGTACATACTTTGCACCAAATAACACTCTGTAGGTATTTAGTTAATGAGATATTGAAAAAAAAAAACCAAAAAAAAACCATTTAGACATGCTGTTTGATTTTCAGATGCACTAACTGGAAATTTACTGCTTTCTGGTTGCTTTGATCATTTTGCCAGCTGGATGTGCAGATCACTACATGTACCTGGGATTCTTACTAACATTTACCCTTCAGGGATGGAGGCTGATGGAGCTTAAAAGGTCCCAAAAAACTCAGTCTGTGATAGTATAAGCGACCTATTGGTTAGGGTGATGTATTTTGATTGATAAAATGGCAGTGTGGATTTCAGTTGCAGCTGAGTTTTTGTAGAAATATATATTTTTGGACACTATTTGGAGTCTCCCAAACACATCTCTTTGATTAGATTTCTTTCTTTATTTCTAATTTAAAGGGACAATGGCTTTTACGTGGACTCACTGGCATCTGTAAATTGACTTAAATATGATTTTTTTTTTTTTAAAGCAAATATTAATTCCACTTATGGTTAGAACCCAGAGCTTTTCACAAAGGGATAAGGAGACCCCATCCACTCAATACACAGCAGTCTGAGCTCAGCTTAAGTATCCACAGTCTGTGCGCCCCGCCTGGTGCACAAGCAAGAACACTGCAGCTACAGGGGCCGAAATGAGTCTCTTGGCCCCTCGGACATAAGGGGCTCATCTAATCAAAATTACCAGATTAAGTTTAAACCACAACAGATACGCCAGATCTGCAGCTCCACCACTGCCTGGCTGCATCTTACAACTCCTGTAGGCGCATTTCCATTCAGCTCAATTCAATTACAAAAAGTGATCCAACGTTTGATGTTGAAATTTTAGTTAATAATTTTTGTTAAACAAGTTAAACAAGTACTTTTCATCTAAAATATGCATCTAAATTGCAGTGATCAAAACGCACCATGGTAGACAAATGCGTAAAAATGCAAATAATTCCCAAATTTCACGCAAAAAAAAAGATGAGTTCTTCTCATTATTTAAAGTTTCAGAATAACAGTTTCTTACTGTAAATAAAAGCTTTGGTACTCACCTATTCAAGTCCTCCCAAAAGTGAACGGACCAAACTTGAGAGCAGCCTGTTTGAAGCCTCCCCCTCTGGAAAGTAAGAGAAGTTTCAGGAGCTGCGGCTGGACCCCTCTCTGCTCTCTCTAGCTACTGGAAGCTCCGCCAGCAGATGTCCAAGGAGGAAAAGCCTCTTTCCAAGTGGGAAGAATCTTTCCACCATCGGCTACTTAATAGGGGGGCAGTTCCCAACTCTCAATTTACCATCAGACGGGCTTCTTACGAAAGCTCTGTCTCTCTCTTGATGTATGTCCCCCGCTAAGAGCGACCCGGTGTTTGGAAATGACATATTTTCTCTACCCTCCTCTGCATTCATTTGGTTTGGCTATCTAATGAGTTTCCAGTTTCAATGCAACTTCACAAAACACAGTGAGAGGGGAAGTGTTTTATTTGCGCAACAGGCAAACATATCGAATTTATTTACTCTCACGTCAGCTGGAATTAAAGTGGATTTTGTCGCTTTGTAAACAAAGAATCTCTTTGTGTTTGGACATGGCTGTTTTCCCACAATTCACCCGAGATGCTTAAAGAAACAAAGCTACGAGGGGTCACTTATTAGAGGTTAAGTTTAAAGTATGTTCGTGATGTGCAGCATCAGTGGAAAATTTGCCTTGGCTGGGAATGACAGTGTTTGAGGGGCAGCTTGTTCTGCTGCCACAATGGAAGGATTGTGGTGCCCTCTAGTGGCCGAAATAAAAACATACAGGAGGCACACTATGGAAACAGTGGCAGAAACCAATGTAGTCTGATAAAAAGAACGACTTTACATAGGAGTAGATTTAAAGGGCGATGCAGGAGACACACTACCAGCCAAAAGATTGGACACACCTTCTCATTTAATGTTTTTTCCTTATTTTCATGACTATTTCTATTGTAGATTCTCACTGAAGGCATCAAAACTGTGAATGAACACATATGGAATTATGTAGTAAACAAAAAAGAGTGAAACATGTCAAAACATTTTAGATTCTTCAAAATAGCCACCCTTTACTTTGATTGATGCTTTGCACACTTTTGGCATTCTCTCGATGAGTTTCATGAGGTAGTCACCCAACTGGTTTTTCAACAGTCTTGAAGGAGTTCTCAGAGACGCCAAGTACTTGTTGGCCCTTTTGCCTTCACTCTGTGGTCCATCTCATCCCAAACCATCTGGATTGGGTTTAGATCAGGTGACCGTGGAGGCCAGGTCATCTGACACAGCACTCCATCACTCTCCTTCTTGGTCAAATAACCCTTACACAGCCTGGAGGTGTGTTTGGGGTCATTGTCCTGTTGAAAAATAAATGATGGTCCAACTGAACACAAACTGGATGGGATGTCATGTCGCTGCAGGATGCTGTGGTAGCCAGCTGGTTCAATGTGGATTCAATTTTGAATAAATCTCCAACAGTGTCACCAGCAAAGCACCCCCACACCATCACACCTCCTCCACCATGCTTCATGGTGGGAACCATGCGTGTAGAGACCATCCATTCACCTTTTCTGTGTCACACAAAGACACGGTAGGTGGAACCAAAGATCTCAAATTTGGACTCATCAGACCAAAGCACAGATTTTCACTGGTCTAATGTCCATTCCTTGTGTTTCTTGGCCCAAACAAATCTCTTCTGCTTGTTGCTTTTCCTTAGTAGTGTTTTTTAGCAGCTATAAAGGCCTGATTCATGCAGTCTCTTCTGAACAGTTTATGTAGAGATGTGTTTGCTACTAGAACTCTGTGTGGCATTTATCTGGGCTCTAATCTGAGGTATTTAACTTGCGATTTCTGAGGCTGGTGACTCAGATGAACTTACCCTCAGCAGCAGAGGTGACTCTTGGTCTTCCTTTCCTGGAGCGGTCCTGATGTGAGCCAGTTTCATCATAGCGCTTGATGGTTTTTGCGACTGCACTTGGGGATACATTCAAAGTTTTTGCAATTTTCCGGACTGACCTTCAGTTCGTAGAGTAATGATGGACTGTCGTTTCTCTTTACTTAGCTGATTGGTTCTTGCCATAATATGGATTCTAACAGTTGTCAAATAGGGCTGTCAACTGTGTACCAACCTGACTTCTGCACAACTGATGGTCCCAACCCTATTAAGAAGGCAAGAAATTCCACTAAATAACCTTGACAAGGCACACCTGTGAAGTGAAAACGATTTCAGGTGATTACCTCATGAAGCTCATAGAGAGAAGGCCAAGGGTTTGCAAAGCTGTCATCAAAGCAAAGGTTGGCTACTTTGAGGAATCTAGATTACAAAACATATTTAGAATTATTTCACAATTGTTTGTTTGCTACATATTTCCATATATCGTGCTTCATAGTTTTGATGTCTTCAGTATATATCTACAATGTAGAAACTAGTAAAAATAAAGAAAGAACATTGAATGAGAAGGTGTGTCCAAACTTTTGAGTGGTAATATATATTTACCTCAATATTTAGAACATTTGCATTTACATGAAAGACGCAAAGGACTTAACCTGAATATTGTACATAAATGAACACATTTCTGCCATAAACTCAAGATAAGGCATAAATTGCCACATGAAAGTGTTCGATACTCAAAATATTTAATTCATTCTAAACCCATGTAAGTTTGCACTTTAAACACCCTGTATATTTTATTTTTATTTTGTACTACATTCCTTAAATCTTCGCTGCTGCAACACTGCAAATTTCCCCACTGTAGGATTTATAAATTATCTTAAATAGGTTGCAGCCACCTACCAAAATTGTCATTAAAAAATAAAAGTTCTTCATTTGTTTATCTAAAATACACAAGCTCATTATGGCACTTGTAGCAAAAGAGACAATATCTCCAGCAGGAATCAAGTTTTCACAAGAGACAATTTATATATCTATATATATTTATTAGTATTTGCAGTTCATGATTTGTACAATTAATAAATACTGATTTCGAACATGAAACATACTGATATTCAGTACTGATACTGAAATCTGCACAACAGAGAGTTGATGAATTACATACAGAATCTGCATCTGCATCAGACAATAAAATCCACGAGGACAATCCTTTTTCATTGTGGCTTCTTGGGCATTGCAGCACTTATGAGCTCGTACACAACATAGCCAGCCCCTGTGAAGAGATCAAACAAGCATCGCAGATGTGACTCAGACACACTGACGAGAAAATCATCTGGACTTCAAACAATGTCAGGATGTATCATGAAATTGCAGTAATTTTACTTTCAAAGACAGTAAAAACACTGGGGTCAAGTCACGGGTATGATGTGTATTCTATCCAAAAGAAACACACGGAGAAATGTGAAAAGAGCCTGACTCAGACAAATGAATGCTGACATACCAAACACAGTGAGAGCCATTGTGGTTCTGTAGAGCAGAGCGTCCTTTGAGCCGCCCTTCAGATGGATGGGCATACCGTTATCCTCCTGTTCAACGAGAGAGGAAGAAAAATATATTATTACCTGAAAAAAAAACCCAACAACCATGTATTCCTGATTTTGTAGTGATTGATTTTTTAAAATACATATAAGTGATGTGAGCATATGTTTCATGTTCTATATAATCTACTTTTTTTTTCTCCCCCAACAGGATTTTTTCAGTTTCTCGGCAAAGAGCTTATCTCTGGGTAAACACAGCAATGAAGTTGTGCCGTACAGTACATTATGTATTGAAGCAGCGCTTGTTCTGGGGTTTAGCAGCAAGAGTAGGTCATTTGTCAACTCTATTTACAGTGACTTTTAGCACTATGCAAGATCAGCAAAGCCTGCTGCATTGGGACATTGATTCTGCAATGAAATTAGCAGGTTGTAAGCATAATTAGTATGACTCAGAGCCCCAGCTATACAGGTGAAGGTCATGTAAACATTAGAGGTGGAAACTCACTTATACTTATTTGTCAGGCTACAAAGAAGATAAAATAAGATTCTGTCTCCAGAACCTGGGAATAAAATAGAGATTTTTATTATTATCATTATCAGTACAGAAAGATCATTTCTCATCTCTTAAAAACTCACAAATAAAAACAAAGTTTTCATATCAAGTCAGCACATAATTACTTTAACAGTATGACAAAAGGGACCGACTGTGAGTTCATCATAAAACACTGCTGAAAACAATCTCATTTAAGCAATTCTTCTCGAAGTTTCACTTCCATGTAAACTATGATAAAGTCTGTATTCAGTTAGTAATAAAAAAAAAATCTACCTAAGGCAGGTATACTTCTACAGTTTATACTGATACACAGACAAGGAAGAAAACTAAATGGAGTGAATCAAACACTTACAGAGGCTGTGCTTTTCTCCAAAGAGATTAATCCTACCTGAAACAGTTTTTGCTTTTGCTTCACAGTGTTATCAAGCTGTCGGCGGGCACTGCTGGCGATGGTCCGCCTGGAAAGCTGCTGAAGACTCTGGTCATACAGACACAAAATTTTAAGGTCGTTCAAAGAGCCATGACTTAAGAACAGAAAATAGTGGATGACAATTATTATGGATGACTGAGAATCTGCACGTACACATAATAGTCATATTTATTGCGGTAACAGTACAAGGACACAGAAGTGACACAAAGTACAACAACTCTAATTAATTAACAGTGTAAGTTTGAAAGTTCAATAGGCTTTGTTTTAACTTGTCCTGGATGAAAATATTCACACACTTTGAAGCGAGTGTGCTAAAAATAGTTCATTTTAAAATTTTTACAAAATGGTGACATCTGCTGGACAACTTTGTCTACTACACAGAGACAAATCTTTGATGTGCTCAGTAAAGATTATATTATACAAACTGTCAGATCATACATGAGCAAAAATATATGACGATTATTGACTTCTTACTAAGCTTTGATTTACTTGTTATAGATTTAGCAGCAAATATAGAACAAAATTTACATTATGTTAATCAGATTGGAGAATATATAATTTAAACAAAACTGTGGTGCACACATAATATATTCGATCAGAGGTTTCAGGGAAGTACTGTTTAAAGTGTTCTTTACAACAGCTTATCACGTCTTTTGGACATCAGTAAACTGACCTAGAAAATTTCTGACTGAATATTTACAAATTAGAATGATGAAATTAATTAACTATTTAGGAGCACCACCGAGATTATCATAGCAACAGATAATATATTTAAGTTTAAAACAGTAGACAGACTGAGCAATTTTATAAAAGTGAGCATTCAGATCTGTCCAAAACATCTGAGATGTTTACAGTAACAGGTGTAGATGTGTTTCTGTGCTATACTTAGAAAAGGCATAAGAGATATTAATGTCAATAAATTTGAGGGTAACATAACAGTTAGTGGAGTATGTTGTCAGTAAAATGTGAAAATTCACTTCTTCTTTGAAATGAAAGCCAGAGCCTTTTCTGGTTTATGTATTCAGTCAAAAAAACTTGCCTCTATGTACAGCTTTCTTCTTTCTTCAGAGAGTTAGGTGAATATATTATTATTATTACGTGTTATTACTCTTTATATCTGTTAGTTCATTTCCATCCAGCATCAGTACAGACTGTTATACTATTTTCACCATAATTTAAGTGCCTTTTCACAAGTTGGATTAATCCATCCGGAGATAAAAAAAACAATAATAATATTTCCTTTAAGGTATTAGGAAACTGTGAACAAATATTTGCTGTTCATATGAAAGCATGTTATCATTTTCATGGAGAGTTTTGTAATACAACTTCTAGAGGTCAGTTCCTCAACGACTGCTATCTAACATCAGCAGCTTCACCCTGACCTGCTTTAGCCAGCTGTTAGCTAGCGTCCTCACTAACAAAACCTCTGCTAAAGTCAATAACGGGGAAGAACAACACCATACAAAAACAATAAAACATTTTTTTCCTACGTGAAACGACGTTATTTCATATTGTGTCGTGCTAAACAGAAGTTAAGCTAACTTTGAAAAGTTGGGACCGTTATTCGAAACAAAGGACTGACACAGAAAATGAGTATTGCATGAAATTATAAAACTGTCAAAACACCGTCATGACAAAACTGTAACGTTAAACATCAAATACACGTGAATAAACTTGTTTCTTACCATAAGTTGTCTATACATTTTGACTAATGCTGCTCCGCTGAGTAACGCTGCTGAAGGTAGAGCACAAGGACAGACACTGACAGCCAGACTACCCACAATCCTTTGGGGGAGTCCTGTCACATGACTTTGTTATTATTAGTGAATGACTAATACAACTTAAAAATAACGTCAATAAATTGCAGAACCTTAAAAACAATAAGTGTTGATATTTATTTATTCATTCATTTAGTTAGTTAGTTAGTTAGTTAGTTAGTTAGTTAGTTAGTTAGTTAGTTAGTTAGTTAGTTAGTTAGTTAGTTAGTTAGTTAGTTAGTTGTTTAAACGTATTTTTCATTTTCAAGAGATTTCAGAGTGGCATTGATACAAAATGTGAGATACAGTACTGTAGGTAAAATGAGTCTTCCCATTTTGTTTCTATGTTTAACTCACATCAATTTTAAATGCAAGCCAGCTGGAGTAGTGGTTCTCAAACTGTGTGCCTTGGAATCAGGCTTATTTAGATGATTTATCGTTATAAGTCATATGAAAAGGTGTGTCTTGAAAATACTTGTTTTTGTAAATTTAATTGTAATTTGGATGACCACCCTCTGTAACAGAGATGTAAGTGCTGGTAAGGAGAACAAGTTCACCCATAAAATCTCACAACATGATACCCCAAATGAATACCAAATACTATTAATAAGAGCACATTTGCTGCTAATGCAGCTGGAAAAAAAAATAAAATCTGTCCATATCCTAACAGTAACTTATGCAACTATGGCATCTTAAATTAAAAGAAATAAAAAGTGTCTTCATTTCTACTTGGCTATATGTTGCCGTATCTTTTAGTTACTGTATTAATAAGAGAGGCTATGTTCTTGATTCACACTGAACAAAAATATAAGGGCACAGTGAAAATGCTCTTCTTTTCTGGCACAGAGAAACAGTGAAAAGTCTAATTTTTATTTTTAGAATTGGAAAAGGATTGCTGCACTTTCGCCTTGCAGCTAGATGATCCCTAGTTCACATCGCTGCCTTCCTAGGATCTTTCTGCTTGGAGTTTGTATGTTCTCCCTGTGCATGTGTGGATTTTCTCCAGGTATTCTGGCTTCTTCCCGCAGTCCATAAACATGCTCAGATTAATTGGTAGTTCTAAATTGTCCATAGGTGTGAATGCAAGTGTGATTATGCGTCTCTATATGTAGTCCTGTGATAGACTGGTGACCTGTCCAGGGTGTCCCCTGCCTTCACCCTAAGTCATCTGGGATAGACTCCAGCCCCCCGTGACTCTAATGAGGATTCAGCGGTGTATAGATAATGGATGGATAATTGGAAAAGGCTTTAAAAAAAGAGCAGAAAACTTTTTTGAGCTGTTGGTACATTTTCGACTTTTGAGTTAATCCACATCCTACTCAGATGTGTCTTCAAAGGACAATAATCAGACAGTATGACCAGTACACAGACCCCTTATTGATCAGTGACTATAAAACCCACCTAAGAGTCAGCTTTCTTCAAATTACATCAGAATCAGAATCAGCTTTAATGGCCAAGTACATACACAACATACAAGGAATTTGTATTTGGCTGTTGGTGTAACCTTATGAATAAGGGAAGAAATAATAAAATAACTGTAGAAAGAAGAAGAGAAAAAAAATTAGTAATAAAAATAAATTTTGAAAAATATATATTTACACATATGAAAAGAATATATAAACACAGCAGTGCAAAATGATAATTGCTAGTGATAATACAGTGCAGATGACATGAGGAAGATGATAATGTGCTATTTGCATGTGGGATGCTGGCAGTCTGGTACTTTGAACCTCTACAGCTCCAGCATTTGTCGCCTTTTAGACAGTATGGTACAATCTAACACATGATGCTCTGTCTGACAGAATGATCCGGTCCCCCAAAATGTCCACCAAGTTCATCAAGCCCATGAGGAGTAATGGGACAAGCTGATTAACTCTAAACATCACAAATTTGACTCATTGCTGACATGAGTTCTGTTCTAAAATCCCATCCTCCATCTGGACACTACCATTTTCAATACAGTGTATAATTGGTGATTTCATGATGTCAGTTCCTCGGTAGAGAAAAAATATTAATTTGCCTATGCCAAAAAGAGCGGATAATAACAAATTAAATATTTCATGCTGGGCTGCTGTTTTTGGTTTAGTAGTTATGGAGAAGCATCAATAATATCACCGCTGCAATTATCCAGTTGTGTGACTGTGAAATGGAAAAATCCAAAGTAATAAAACACAGAACAGTATTTTCATTTTACCAAACAGATCAGGCTTTTACCAACAGTAAAATAAGATCCAACTCCAATGCCCAGGTCTAACATCGCCACTGTAAATACATATTATAAAGTAGTGGTACTGATTAGGTAACAGTTATGCTGACTGTTAAATAAGAATCACAGATGACACCAAATCATTGACCAAGTTCTTTAATTGGACCCTACAAACTTTATAAAAACCCAAGAATTCCAGGTTGAAACAAACTCCGCCTTATTAATAAATCAGAATCACACAGGAAGAGAAGAGGAAGTGAAACAAAGGGTGGGGAAACTAACAAATGTGACACTTTTAAAGTGCATATCGTTTGGTCAACATTGAAGAAAATTATTTAGCACTGAGGCCAAGCTGTAAAAAAATGAAGGATTCTTGTGCTCTAATCAGCCAGAGACACTGCCAACAGTCTTAGATTTAGAAATATTGGATATACCGGTATGGGGTCATTATTTTGTTGTAATTAAAGACTGGCTTTTTGTCCAGTGTAACAAAAATGAGACACAGAGGAGGCTAGATAATCACACTTTTGGTTCTACTTGTCAGGAATATTGTATGACTCTCCATCTACTCCGAGATTAAATAATTATTTGTTAAATTTCAATGCTCAACATATTTACCAGCACATAAGCAATGATTATTCCATTCTATATTCAAGGTAATCTCAAAAACCCATAGAGGTATGTCAATGAACTATTATGGTACATTCATCAGCAGGACATATTACAGTACATAATATGGACAAAACCTTACATTAAGAATACATACATCCTTCAATAATTAAGCCATTTGCAAAGCACTGCTAACATAAAACTCAGGTACTTTGATAATGGATAGATAAATAAAAGATAAAAAAAATCTGAAGATGGGAAAAGACATTCTCAGCAACCAGCTTGAAGTTATATGCACAGAGACACACACATATGCCTTAGATGCTCTACATATAAACATGATGAGACGCTACTGCCCTCACACAGTCACACGACAGACGTTTACAGTGTATTCAAGCTAAAAATCAGCAAGCAGTCCAGAACAGACCCTATAGGGTCACTCATGCATGCAGAGACTGGAAAACGCTACACACAAACTGTTTAGTTTGGAATATCTGCACTGTTGTTGCGGGTGTCATATTTATAGTGGATGATGAGAAGAACTACACCCAGGAAGAAGCAGATGGAGCCCACAGTGATGTAGGCGATGCCCAGGAAGGGGTTCTTCCCTCCCATCCAGGAGATGGTGCTCAGGATCATTCGCTTGCGACCATCAAAGCTGAGCACGGGGTAATCTGATTACATGCAGTTAAAGAAAATGGATTGAAGCTTCTGTACTGAGAATCAACAGAGCAACAATTTATACTCTCTGAATGTACTAACTATAACTGAATATAAAGGTCATTCTAAGATATTTATATATATATATATTCATCAGTATGTATCTGTGCAGGCCTCCAGACTGCGACCAAACTGGTCACATCTGCGACCTTTTTTTGTGAGTCTGTGAGTTGAAATTTCAAGTGGTCACATTCGTGCAAGTCAATGATGATCATTAAGCATTATTGGTGTCGCTGTATTACTTTTATCACTTCAGTGGCTCTGTCAGGCTGTCCCTGCCTGGTGCATAAAACAAACTGTTTGGTTGATGTGTGCTAAAAAGATAAAGTGATCTGAAGCTGATAAATTAAAAAGAAAATTATGGAGGCAGGAAGATACTGAACTGGTGAAGGGAAAAAAGCAACTCATTCATTTAATGGCTAACACAGAAGAAAGGCCACCAAATTAAATGAACATTAAATCACGGTAATGATTTTAGCTTCACACAATTACATCAACACTATCTACTCTTGTATTTACATTTAACAATGTGGTCTTCTTGTGAAATGTGGAGTACACCTACATGCACTGTTTTTTTCACTCAAAGAAAAGACCGCATGTAGAAAAAAAATCACTCAGTTTCATCTTGGACAAATCTGACACTACAACACCCTACGTTATGCTTACCTGTCTGAGCACGGCAGCCACCCAGCTGCAGCTAACACAGCCTGCAATGTGGGGCGTGCAGGGACCATCGATGGTTGCACCGGCGCTAACGGTGAAAAAGTGATGCTGAAGGAGCCCTCATACCTGTGCTTGCTTGTTGTTTCTCAGAAGAATATATCTGCACAACTGAGAACTACAAGTTTTTCCATCTGCAGTCATCTCCATGGGGCTGGATTACTGAGTTGTCTGGATGACTTTGTGGATCAAAACCCAGGTTGCCCCCCGATCAGGAGCACGTGCTGCTAGAAAATGACCTATTCTGGCTCAACATAGTTATCCAGATAAATCAGTGAACTGGTTTTCAGACACAGGCCGCGGCATTAACATTATGGAGTTACAGCAGTATGCTACTGTTTACTCACAACAGAGTATGTCATAGAAAATTGTGAATAAGCTTGTTTTTGAATAGCCATGTTTTAGTCACTACCTACGGATGGGTTCAAAAAGTCATTTCTCACCACAACATTTAATTTGTAAGGTTTGCAAGTCTGTGTAAGATGATGTAAGATTAGTGTGTTAATAGATAATAACTATACCCTGTGAAGCTAAAATAAAATTCATGTTAGACCATTGATCCTCCAGTGCTGAGCTGCACAGACTTGACTTTCTGGCTACAACATAAAGGATACTGTAGGTGATGTCCAAGGTGTATTTGCCACTGGGTAGAGTTGGAGTGGTGCTAGACTTCTTCTGGATGATGCGGTAGAGTTTCCGAAAGGTGGGCAACGCAGCCGTGCGCATCCACACAATGAAGTCCTCATTGATAAAGCCGTTGTTTTCAGGATCCGATGGGTCCAACTCGTACACTGGTTTCCTCCAGTTCACTGGCTTAGCTGTGCCTGAGAAACAGATTGACACAAAACCAAGCTAGTCACTGCAACTTAGGTGTTCACATGTCTAATAGGTGCTGTGTACAGTACACAAAAATCACCTTGGAAAGCTAGAGTGAGGTTGTTGTTTCCACCAGGATTCCTGAACTTCACATGCTTGTCTGTCCACCATGCAATGCCCTTCTTTACTAGAGGAACTGCATTTCTGCTGCCATTGGAATCAATATGAAACAGCTCCAAAGTGTCTGCAACAGAAACACGGCGGCATATTAGCCGAACTTCTGCAAACTGATGTCAGGCTTTAGCTATGTTATAGAACTTTAGCCAATTTATGGGTTAAATGAGACATTAGTTGATCATTTTGGCTGTGGAGAAAAATGTTAGTTGTTCACCACATCTCACCATTGAAAAGGCTGTTAGCTATGGCCCCACATGGAGCAATGGGCACTCCGTCAGTTTTACGATATGGTTCACATTCCTTGCTGGGTTCCTGTAGAAAGAAAAGAAAAAGAGTTATCAGCTGATGAAAGAGGCATTTACTAAATTTTCTGCATGATGTACAACGATTTGAAGATTATACCATCAAAGCAGACCGCCCGCCATTCAATTGACTGTCATCTCTGGACTTGACATAGCGTCTGTGGTTCTGATAGAAGTTGGATAAGCCATAGTACATGAAGACATTGCTCTGTAGGGGAAGAGAAACTGTATTAGAATCAGAATCATGTAATAGTATGGACTAGGGAGTACTTCAGTTTTATTTTTTCTTTTACATGTGTATGTTGGTCAAACAACACACATTTCTAAGAATGGTGTCATACTATTCCTCTTAACAACCTATGGTGGTAATGAACAAAAAAAAACTTAAGCAAAATGCCAGCAAAGCATGAAAATTGTTAGCAAACATGAATGTAAACAACGCTTCCTATTTTGCGATGAAGCAAGTGTATTGATCACATTTAATCTTAGATCTTCAGGATAAACAGAACGCATTTTTGTGAAAAAAAAAAACGAATGCAAAAAACCTTAGTTTATTTACAAGGAAAGTCCACTGGGTACCCTTAAGTGATTCTTTGGGTCATTAGCTTAATCTGTAGCTCAGTTCACAAACACTGAGCTTAATTTTCTGAGCTACTGTTAATGAAATATTTGTATGTATCAAATATCCTTCTTATGTTCAAGCCAGGTTGTCTGAGTTTCATCTTAGCTTTACTTTAATAATTATGCTAAATTATAACTCAGATCTCAGCTGTAAAAAAAAAGTGAGAACAGTTTCTCTTATCTAGGACCAGCTGAGGGCCGTTTATAAACACTCAATAAAAGCCTTACTGGACTGCATATTTTAAGACTAGAATAATCAATGGTAATACAGGTTCCAAACAAACATTGAGTGTCCTTTTTGAACTCAAAATAGATCTTAATGGATAATCATTGCTGGAAAGGCTTTTTCCCCTCTTTTATTGCACCGGCAGCAGTCTGAGTATTGGAGCTGAAGGCATGTATTATTCATTGGGTCCACCTTACTGTAAACTGGTGCAGGACCAGAGCTCACCTCAAATGGCTGCTCCAATGTGAAGTCCACAGAGCAGGTACACGGTGTTGTGTTGTTCCAGCTGGAGTTCTTGGCGCAGGTGTAACACGGGCTGTCCATGTCCACACCAGTGTAATCAATCTGAAAGGGAAAAGAACATATTGAGCATATTTAATACATCTTTCTACAATAAATTCACATTACTGCCTACTATTCTGTAGTTATATCCACCTAGTAGCCAATTAAAGCAGTACAAGTAAATTAAACCAAACCGGCGCTGTACAACTTCCTTGCTAACTTATCCTATTATTATTATATTATAGCTGGCTCAACTTAAAGGTCACTTTGAAGGCTGCAGTTTGTGCTGCTGTTTAACCATATTGCCTTATTTTCCTACAATCTTGTTAACCCCATTGGTACAAGTAAGATGTTAAACTACAGGGTTTTAACCTTAATATTTAAATTAAACAGGTATATTTGTATATTATATAATATTTAAACTCGTTTGGTCAACATCAATGCTATTTCTCTACTAGAAAGCACTTTGGCTCAATGTCTGTTTTGAATGTGCTATAAAAAATAACAGTGACATGACTAATGTTGCATTTTTGCATCTGTTGTCTTGTTTATTTAACTTCATTAACTGTTGTTATGTTCACTCCTGAGTATCCTGCTTTTGCTTTGTCTGTCAAAGCACTTTGTAGACTCTTATTTTTAAAAGTGCTATCTAAATAAAATGATAAACATTATTACAAGGTGTTTATATTTTTTTCTAGCATCAATGATATGAAATGGTGAGGATATTGAGAAGGGCTTTTAACATTGTGTCTTTTAGGGTAGTGTGTTTACAAATAGGATGGGTGGACAGAAACACTCTTACCATAATGATATAATAATAATAGCAACAATATTCAACAGCATCACAAACAGCAGCCCCCAAAATGATCATAATGGTATACAAACACAGTTTAAACTACGGTGTACCGCTGTAAAGTTCATGAAGGCAGTATGTCGTGAGGTAATGTTGTATTAGGCTACACTAGTTTTAGCTAGCTAAACTTGTTAAACCAGCCTAGGACAGGTGGGTATGATGCTAACAACAGTGGTGCGAAATGGGGAAACTTTAAGATTTTAATTACTGTAGAACTTTGTTGTAAATTTGCTTGACTAAACTACCTAGTTTAACTTATTTCAACAGGTTTACACAAAGCTCGCTTCTGTTACAGCAACCGCGGTTGAACGGACACACAGAAATCATTTAACTGCGTGGAAAAGTCGAGGCAAACCGGCCATCAGCGGTTTTAGTTCGGTAACATCGGTTAAAAGACAAGACTGTGACTTTACCTCGAACTCTTTGATGTTGTTCGATGTGACAAACAGGCCGATGCCGATGGGGATGAAGATGAGTCCGATAACGAAGAAAGCTGGCAGCACGGTGCCTGCTGTCAGGATGGGCTGCCAGGCCGGTAACCTCTGCTGTTTAAACGCTGTGTTGTCCGGCTTTTTACTTTTCACGACCCCTGGGCCGCCGTGACCCGAAGCACCGGAGGGGTGTCCGTCTTCTTCCTTAGCGTTGTAGCTGGACGCCATCATGCCTGCAATCCGCTTCGAGCTAAATAATCCACTTTAGTTGACAGCCGGCAGTTTGTCGTTAATCCCACGCGACAAACAAGAGTAAAAACGTCGCGGTAAAGTCAACAACTACCAGTAGAGGGAAGTTTACACTCAGTTTATTCCATATAACTACTCATTGTAGTATTGATTTCATCCGTCTTGTTAGTCTCACCAAAGAGGAAGAAGCCGGAAACGTTTGAGCCAATACGACGATGATACGCAGATGTTACATCATCGAGACAATAGACACGCCCCTTTCTCACGTTGACAGCTGAGCACAAACATCTGATGCTACACACATCTGCTTGTGATACTGTTATGCAATGATAAAAGGAGTATGAAATGAAAAATGCAGCGAGATTGAGTGTTTTTTAGTCAACAAAGAACACTTTTAAATTATTGCATTTAAATGTCCCTCTATTAGCAGATACCTAAGGTCAGGTCTGTAAGCATTTCACCAGTGACACAGTGGTCGTTTTACCTCTGGCTTTAAACTGAAACAATCAAGATGTAATTAAAGTATAAACTTTCAAATTAAATTAAAGAGGTTTAACAAAAATACTGCATTAACCATTTAGGATTTACAACTATTGTTTTAGGGTAGTCCCGACATTTATACAAGTTCAAAGATAGTTTGGGCAAATTAACAGAATTATAAATATAGGGATTGTTTTAATACTTGGGTACAAATCTTCTGTGTGAAACCTACCCATTCACATTGACAAATGCTGAGTTTCACTCAGCTGCTAAGGATAAGTAATTGAGCCTGAATGGAGTTTAGCAGAGCCTTGTTTTACAGCATATTTTGAAATGCCATCGCCTCCTTGTTATAACATGAACTGTGTCATGTAGTTTTTGTGTGTTTTCATTCTTTTTGAAATAACTGGAAGCTTTTATGGTATAACAAGATAAAGTGACATGTCGATTATCAACAGAATTTTACTGATATATTTTAATACCATGAAAATATTCTTGGGATACTGCAAAATTCAGAAATAGGAGATGTAGGACTTGTTTTTGTTTGCATTTTTTTCATTTTTAAGTAATCA
Source organism: Amphiprion ocellaris (assembly GCF_022539595.1). NCBI lineage: Eukaryota > Metazoa > Chordata > Actinopteri > Pomacentridae > Amphiprion > Amphiprion ocellaris. The sequence continues at coordinate 19,170,893 of NC_072785.1, forward strand.
GTAATAAATATATAAAAATGGTGGTATAAATTGCTTGAGAGATAAAATTTTGTGTCCAAAGAAATAGCTGAGACTCTGTGAGGCCCGCCTGTCCCCTTACAGAAGGTTACATTGAGATATTGCAGAGATTACACTCAGTTTTGGAACAGCATTTCACCCCCTTCACAGCAAACTCCTACAAAACGTTTTACGTCAACAGATTCATTGCAGTCTTAAGAGTTGTATGATACCAGGCTTTACTGATGAGCCCACGACAGCCCCCAAAAGAAATTAATGTTAATACCAGATGATCCACTGTAATTTTGAGAGGATTTATAGTCTACTAACTCTAACATGTAACCCATGGTTCTGTTTTCTACTTTGAGATGATTTAATCATATTAGAAGCAAGCCTTTTGAGTGGGCTGCTGTTTAACCTTTAACTGATTCAGAGTAATTTCCCTGAAAAGATAAAAGCTTACCTCTTTTGTTAATACAGTTGTCTTTATTCAGCAGTATAGCAGACACGCTTTCAATGTAGAAAAACTAAGATTGTGCTCTTAAGCTTAGGCCTATATATTGTTAATGATAAATTCTTAAATAAATATGAGGAAATTTGTCTGTATGCCTAATACTCCAGGAAAACGTCATTTAACCATAGTAAAGAATCACATAATAAATACATGTTGAGAAACTGATATGACAAAATAGTTTGTCAATTCGTTATTCATTTGTTTTCCTTAATTTTACTTTACATTTCTGGAAAGTACTTTGATCATGAGCCCTAAAAATCAGACTGGCTCAGTTTAAATTTAAATTGCTAATAGCTTGCCTTTGTATATAAATATTATAGTTACTTTATCTTGCAAATTAGATGGAAGTTTGCAGCAGATTTGAAGAGTTTAAATAAGCACAATGAGTTTTTTTTTTTCAAGAAATTTTACAAAGTGAACAAACTTGCACTCACATTTACCAATTCCACGAGAACATTACTGTATTTTCCAGAGTATATTGTATTTGTAAGCCCTCCCTAGAAGTACCAAAGAGGACTAAATATCATAAAAGTGTAACTTGCTGTATGTCAAGTTGGATAAAATAGTCACATGCAGTAGGACTGGCCTTGTTTAGAAGATGAAAACAATTGTCTCTCTGTTTTTCACCTTTTTACATACACTACATACATTACACACGGCCCTCTGATATCACATTTATTTAAAATTATTTTAAGTACAAATCCTTTACAGAAAAAAATACACCTAATTTACACAAAAACAAGTATTTTGACCTATAATGTATCCATGTAAAACATCTCAACAAACTCTTTATATGTGACACAACCACTCAAAGCAAGAAACTGTTAGTAGCAGCACAGTCTCATATAGTATTTAACCCAAATGCCAATCACAATACACACTGTAAAAACAATAGATATGTGCCTATATAAATGGCAGAAATGCATATGACACAGACACATAGAAAATACTTTACAAAAAGTAAAAATTAATGGCTTATTTAATTACAAAAACAAATGCTGCTGTGCCCTGTAATGTCTAGTTGATCTGTATAGAGATATCAGAGTTTTTCATATTGCTCTTAATGAAGCACCATATAGATATGTTGTGTCAATCAGGCTTTTCCTCCATTTTGTGAAGTATTGCTGCTCACAGTGGACTTCTTAACTTCTATCCTCATAGAGTGACTCTCAGCTCGTGATTCCAGCTTCATTCCGCTCGAGATTCCCAGGGATCCCAGCACAGTCTTTCCCGTCTTCAGGCTCTTGGACATCGGGATGCGGGTCACCCCTGTGCGAGGTGGCTGGGCATCGTGCCCAGTCTGTTTGACAATAGAGAGAGAGAGTACAGTTTCTCAGGCAGGAGAATAGAGACGGACAAGCACCATAAAAAGTAAATAATGAAAAAGCGGCAAAGTCCATTACAGGAGAAAAAGGAATTCTGAATTTCTAAACAATGTAACCGATCATATGTGCTATAGGACCTCTGTGACTAAAAAAATGTAAATATTTATTCATTCTTTCACTTCAACCTCAGTGGGTGAGCACTTTTTCAGGCCAGGTTTCAGTGTGCTGTTACTGGTGCAAGGCTGTTTTGTGTCAGCCAGAGGGCACTGAGCCCTGTATGGCTGTTTGTGAATGTAAACACAGTGTAACAACTATAAATTACAGCAGAACTGTAGCGGGGTGGCAAAATGCCACATCATTAGCTCTGCTGTTTGGATGCCTGGCCAAAGCACCGTTTCTGTCACGCTACCCATCTGATCCACAAAGAGCATATTATGAGATCCACAGAAACACCAACACAGTGTTGCTTCATCTCTCATTTCTGGCAGTGTGAAAGGAAGCTGATAATAAGCTTATTTTACCTTTTTGAAACATCAAATTCGTAATATAAATATGGAACCACAGTTGCCTTGAGTAATCCCGTGAATGATTTTTTTTTTAACTTAAAAGAATCAAGAAAGTAAGAAAAAGACTTCAAGAAATAGCAGGATATGCCTGGGAAATAAAGTGTCACAGATGAAATTCCATTGAAGTAGCGGTGTTGATGGAAGAAATCCAAATGGGGAAACTAATCCAAAGCTGAATGAAACGGACTTTCAAAAAAAAAACTTACCGTGCTTTGTGTGGGTCTGGAAGTGGTAGATGTAACAGGAGAAATTGTAATGCTGCTCATCACTTTACTCTGTGTGGTCCTGGTAGCAGTGGTGGTGATTTGGCGGGGTGAGCGCAACACTGTCCCGGTTGATAAGGTCATTTCTTTGCTCTCCGTTCCAGCAGACACCGGCCTGACAACCATCTTTGGGGCGGCGCTGTTGCCTAAGTGAATATGGATCTTGTTGTCTTCAGTGGTGGTGATAATGCTGGTGTTGTTGTAGCCCTTTCGCACAGACATTGGAACCATCTGCTTCTCGGGGGTAACCTTAAAAACAGCTCGGCCCATGGTCATCTCCTGGGGCTCCGGGGAGGTGGAGGCTTCAGGCACTACAGCGGTGCTCACTGTCATAATAGAGACAGGGGATAAGGGTCTTCCTGAGTTGGTCGAGGAGGCTCGGCTGCTTTCTGGAGACTTGGCTCTAGATATAGTTGTGATGGTGACTGGAGATTTGGCCCTTTCTGGGCCTTGAGGTCCAGCGGGGGACTTCCTCCGCTGGGTTGGAGCAGAGTAGGTAGGAATGATTGTGATTCTGGATTTAGGTTGAGATGGGTTGGGGCTAAGGGGAGCTGAGCTAGAGAAAACGTCTTCAGTAGTGGGGCTGCTGATTTCAAGAGTGGCCATGTTGTTTTGGTGGTCTGGTGTCACTCGGATGTGTAAAGGCTGCCCTTGCTTTTGGGGCAGAGTCAGTTCAGAGGGCAAGTGATTTCCATTGATGTGCAGGGGCTTTTCCAGGTTGGTCTCTTGAGGGGTGTTGTCCTTTTTCCTCATCCAGGGAATCCAGGATTTCTTGATACCTAAGTCGCTGCTAGATGAAGGGCAACGCTCAACAGCATTACTTTTTTCTGTGGGCTTTTTCAGGCATTTCTGTCTGATGTTGTTCATAATGTGATTTTCTTCTTGGACAGACTTCCTGATAAACACAGCTGGAGTATCTTCCTCTGCTGGCCCAGTGGATGATGCCTCTGTCTGTACTCCAGTGGATGTCACAGCTACATCCACTATCCTCCTCCCATTTAAGCTGGGCCGTAGAGCCCGACTATGACGTTTTGCTATCTCCAGTTCTTTGGTGAGATGGAACACTTCAGTGCCCATGTTCTTGGCTTTCTCCTCTTCTTCCAAGAACCTCTGCTGTAGGACAGAGTAGTCCACTTGAAGCTGAGACAGCTGGTCTTCTTTATGCATCAGTTCATGGATCTTTTCCTTGAGGGCCACCACATCGGCCTGCAGTTCCCTAGTTTTAGTCTCCTCTCTCTTGCATCGTTGTCTGAGGTCTTCCTCCTGGCTTTCCTCCTCTCCTTTCTCAATTGCTTTGTTCCGTGCTATCTGATTTCTCATTTCCTCCACCTGCTGGGAAAGAATGTTGGCTTTGTCCTGTTCAGTCATAAATCTTTTCTCCAACATATCATACTGATCCCCTGTCTTGATCAAATCTCCTTCAACCACCTCCAGTTGTCTGAGACGGTTTTTCAGGCGCTCAATTTCAAATGTCAGTTCCTTAACTTTGTTGTCATCTCGTCTGATGGGGTCAGACATTTTTCCCAGTTCACATTTTGGTGAACTCTTCACAGATAGCTTTTCTGCTTGTTCAAACCCATCTAACCTCTTTTTCATGTGGCTGACCTTTAAATTAAGATCCTTAGTTTTATCAGTTTCATAAGCTAGCTTTGTGCTGAGCTCTCCCTTTTCAATGGTTAAAATCTCCACTTTGGTTTCCATCTCTGACTTGAATTTCAGGAGTTTTTTGCTTTCTTCTATCAGTTTCTCAGTCACCTCCATAACCTTGCCTTGCTCAACTTTGACCAGCTTGCTCAAATCATCCTTTTTCTTCTCATCTGACTTGACAGTTTCCATCAGGATCTTTCGTTCATCCATCAACGCAACCGTCAGTGACTTAAGCTTACTGAGGTCATCCTTAAGGCTCAGCTCAGACTTTTCCAACTTCAGTTCAGAAGACTCGAGTTCTTTCATGCGGATCTTGAGAGTCACAACTTCGTCTGAAAGCTCTTTGGTCAGGCCCTTCTCTCTCTCTAGAGCATTGTGTAACTGTGCACACTCAGATTTGCTAATGCTGAAGGCAGCCTCAAGTTTTTCTAACTCCATCATTCTTTTCTGGAGCTTCTCCACTTCCAGCCTGAGGTCTTTACTCCTACTGTCCTCCTCCTGTAGCCTCTTCCTGAGCTCCTTACACTGATTTTCGGTCTTGGTAATCTCCTCATCCTTTCCCTCCATCTCCAGCACCCGCTTCCGCAAGTTCTCCAACTCAGCAATCAGATTGGAGTTGCCACACTCCCCTTTACTGATCTTCTCCCTGAGCTCCTGCAGTTCCTCCTCAGACTTCTTCAAGGTCCTGTTGCTTTCCTCTAGCTCCTCCACTTTATGTGTAAGCCCCAAAAGTTTGGCACTAACTTGACGGTTGTGGAGTTCCTGACTGGCCAGCTTGGCACTCATCTCTTCGTGTTGTTGGGTGAGCTTGCCAGATTTCTCTTTGAGCTCAGCCTCCAGGCTCAGCACCCTGTGGCCATCCTCATGAGCGCGCTCCCTGGCTTCGCTCAGAGCCTGCTCTCGCTGCTGAAGCTGCTGACTGAGATCTTGGACCCTCTGGCTCTGTTGATCCATTTGCTCCAGGTGCTGCTGACGCTCGTTGACCAGCATCAGAGCAAAGGACTTCAGTTTGACCAGCTCCTCTCGCACTTTGGCCAGACGTTTGGAGTGCTCGTTCTCCTTTCTCACCTGGTAGGCTTTCTCGTTCTCAAGCAACCTCTTCAGTCTAAAAATGTGAGGGAACAAACAAAGGCAGGGTATTACTTTTGGTGTTTCACTGGTTAAGCTTTATGTCTGCGTTTTTGTCAAGGAAATGTAAGTAAATGAATTCAAGGATACACTGCTTAATCGCTTTAAATTATCATCAGTGGTAATCCTACAGAGGCACATTATAAAGTAATGGTTTGTTTGCATGTTGAATTTTCCTTATGTAAGGGACAAATTAAATACCCCCAGTACATTTTATTTTTCTTGACATAACAAAACAATCAAATATTTATCTCCTTAACGTCTGTTCAACACGGGAACGCATGTCTAACTATTTGGGAAAAGCACAGATAAAACAACTGGTTACCAAACACAATATGTTTTTCACATAACACACATATGATACATGCAACATTATACTGAAAACAGCTAAGAGGAAAACTGGCAAAAAATGCACACTACAACTCCCAATCACTGCTGCTATTTTCATTCATGCTGAAGGGATGAGGACTAAACACAAACTGCCAGTTTAAGTTCTACTAACACCCCCTCACCAAGCGGTCGTCTTTTCTCTCAGCTTCTTTTTATGCTGCTCATGCCCATTCTCATCTCCAGATCCAACAAAATACATGCAAAGCAGACTGAATGCAGCTGCATCTTCTCCCTGTACACTCCCAGCCACATTCTAATACAATATTCAACCTGAGCACTTTTGCATTGCAAAATCAACCAAATTAGAGTAGGCAGCAACATAGCAAGGAAGACTGTGCATTCTAAACAACCTTTAAAGCTTCAAACCTAGCCCCATTCAAAGTCATATCTAGTCACAACACCTTAACACCAAACTGCACTCAAAACTTACCTACTATAGATGGTCTACAGGCTGCACATAAACCCTGTTTTCAACATCCTAAATCCATTGATAATGCAAAAGAAGCAGCAGGGGCCTCCTTTCCCACATATCTTCCAGCGTCACATTCCAAGCATGTTATCAGGACAATGAAAGGTGAATAAATACAGTGGAGCGCTACCGGACCTCTACTGAGTGATGTCACCTCATCCATGTAAGGCAGTAATGTGTATGAGAGTGTGTGTGCTGCTTTGCTTTGGACACTGTGAAGGGGGTGGGACCCTTGCCACAGAAGGAGTGTTTTGTAAAACTCAGTTTTAATGTTTTCATAAAACTTGACAACCATACATAAGCCTGATTTAGCGTTTGTTTTCAGAAACTCTACAAAGGCATTACAAAGAATTTTCTCAGGTCCATTGCAAGTTTGGTGCAAATTAAATTATATCTCTACTTTCCAAAGTGCACAGGATATTGTCTGTGTAGCCCAGAAGCCATAATCTCTCTGGTACAGGAGACAGGAGAGAAAGCCTGCTGTAGTTCCACTTGACGGGAAACTAAACTTGAATGGGGTTCCCTGCAAAGTCTACATATGATGAGGAAACCAGATATGGATGAACTAGATGGCTCCCTTGAGGTGAAGAAGATCTGGGAGGACAGAACCATTACAATAACTATACGACAACAGACTCTTGCCTGGGACTTGTATAGCTACAGTCAATAATGCATCAAACCATGGCTTCACAGCCCCACATCTCTGCAGATGAATGCCGTCTGCAAGTCTAAGTGTTTGTATATAAAACGTCTACATTGATTCATATTACCAGCAGCTGTTTTTGCCAAGTGGGGTTAGTATATTTGGCTACTGTATCCGAAGGAGCCCTCCAGATCTCAGAGTGCAACTCATTAATGCTACGCAGTCAGATGTCATTGACACCCTAGAAATTGGCACTCTAAAATTACTATCCTGCAAAGGTCACACTCATGATGTCAGTGCTGTTTGGCACTAATCGCTAAGAACTATAGTTTACTGTTACTAAGGAAGAAATAACTATGAACAGACTGCCTGTTTATAGTATGCAAAGTCATAAGTATGCAAATATAATTGAAAGCAGGCTGCCGATGTAAATAAAGCAAAGCAGACTAACAAGAAAGTGACAATCCCCGATGTGTTCCTATTACCTTGCACATAAACATGCACTTTTTAAAATAATGGTCTCGACTTTTGAAGCAGCTGCTATGTGTGTGTATTTCCTAAGCAGATACACAGTTGTGAACCATAAGCCAACATCCACGAGAGAACTTTTTTTTCTCCATTATGTAACAACATTTTATCCCATGTTTTCTGGGGAATTTGCTCAGAGGTACTGCAGCCCCTCAGTGTCAGGAGACTGAGGATTGAAGTAGACAAGAACTGCCAGAAAGCTGTTAAAACACTATGTTGTACAGTAATGGTCTCTCTTGACAGAAAAAAAGTAAGCTAGTAACCTTTAAGTGTTAAGCGAGAGAGTCACTGTGATAAGGTACAGTACTGCACATTAGTCTGACATGGTGTTAAAAGAGAGAAAACAGAAGCAAAGTGGACATCAGACTATTTGAAAGCAACCACACTTATTTCATATATAATTGTGTACTTCAGGTTGGCATTTTCACTTCATGTGCGTGACTTTACTCTCTTTGAAACACCCTTCAGGAGTGGGAGCCGTTTCATCCGTCAGTTTGTACACATTCCACGGTGCCACTTAAAAATGTTAACTTCTTGACATATAAATTGCTCTGCAGTCTGAGAGGGTGTTAATGTCTGAGAGTGATCTTTCTGTGCCTGCATTCCTCCAGATGTTTGGCACAAGACCTTTGACTTTTCTGTCCTCACTTTCACCCGGATGGCAGGAGGAAGATCACATCGACAGGGATGAGATGATGACGTGCCTCCATCTCACCTGAGAGAGTGGATGTCAAAACAAAGTGCTGCCAGACATGGAAGATAGGTTCTATTTGTGTCTGTTTTTGTGTGGGTATTAGCGCTAATGTCATGTGTCTAAATCGTTCTTTTCACAGTATGTTAAGCTTTTGAGCTCTAGGCTATTCTTTTAAATTTCCACCTCAGAAAACATCCTGAATTTAGCTAGTAACAGCTTCACAGTTGTAGATTGGAAATGAACAGACTTGGGCTCTATGGATAGGAGACACTTGCCATTACTGGGCCACAGGGAGATCTGAAAACTATGAATTAGATAGTAAATAGCAACAATTTAACAATGAACTAGTGACATTAATGTTACTGAACATGTTTTAGAATTCTCAACAGCAACTTCACTGAATTTGCTGTGACAGACATGCCGCACAACAAGTATACTGCCACTCGGCAACCTTAAAAAAAGGTATCAGGTTTAAATAGCGGTCTTGGCCTGGTCCCTGTAGAGGTGTCTGAACGATGGAAACAGTTATCATTAATGTTAACATGCATGTCTGTTTAGATGCTTCCCTGCTATATTCTGTTTCTTCGCTCCTGCGTTTTTCCTCCTTTTATGGCCCAGATATAAGACTTTGGGCTCTACGGGTGCTAAAAGAGTAAGATCTAGTAGAGCTCATCCTCTTCACTCACTGTTTGAGGTGACAGAGGCCGACCTGTGCATGAGCCAAGGAACCTGCTGGAAACCACCTGGCATAAGAAGGAGGTCAACTCTTTCATGCGTGCAAACCAGTGATCAAGTAGAAGTAAAGTAGTCAGTTGTGATTTGTGACAAATGCTTTAAACTAGAGCCTCGGCTTGATTTTACAAAGATTTTTATTATGATATAGTCAATACTTTAATGTTTGCCGCATTAGCTGCCGGCCTATGAAGAGGTTAGGTCAGTCAGTCCACCACTTTGGCCCAGAAAGAAATATATCACATGGATTGGCATGGATTTTTAAAACACATTCATTGTCCACATAGGTTGGATCCTATGACCATATGGATCCTCTGACATTTCTTCTAGTGCCGCCATTAATTTGGCATTTTAGATGGAAAATGGCAATGAAATCTTGGCTATTACCTTTAGTGATTCACTGACAAATCAACTACATTATCAGGTCACAACCACAATTTGTGCAATACTTTTACTTTTAACAAAATACTTGAAAAACTAAAGACAGTTCCATCACCCTCATCTTGTGTTTATACTTGAGTCTTAGTGTTGTTTCCATTTACTACTACATGAAGGCTCACCTGTGCTGTCACGACTCATTTTCTTAACATAATAGAATGCACAAATTTCACTGCACATCAAAAGGAAAACTTAAACTTGACTTTCTTCTTGTGGTTTTATCTCTGTTCTATGTCTGTACTCATTCATGCACACATTTAGCCTCAGGTTAGATGTGTTTTGGAATTACATTAATACAGTCAAACTCAGAAGATAGTGCTTGTTCAAGCTCACATCTGTCAAATTGAGTATTTTGCATGCATTTTACAAAAAGTTTCATCTGAAATATTCCCCCAGCTAATTTGGCTTTTAGCTAATTTAATTGTAACGTGTGCTATCCTCTTGAAAGCAGCCTGAGGAGTAACTGTCACACTAAGTTGAAGTCTGCGGCTCATTTCCCAACCATTTCTTGTGTGTGCGATGGCAGCTCAGCTGACATGAAAGTGATTTATCCTCCATAGTCTCCTGTGTCCTGCAGTAAAGTCTTGAGGAAGAGAGCTAGTGTGCTGCAAATGAACTGTTTGACAGTTCATGAAATGTAGCATATAACTGCTCTCTAGTCTGTTCTACAGATGATTGACTACGTCCTCTCTCTGTGTATACAGTGTACTATTACAAATGCTGTTTGGCAAACTATGAATGAAGATACGCTTGGCGAGCCACAATTTAACTTACATTAGTGCAATTAATGCACACAATATCCCCATCTGTCAGAGTTATTGTGTGTGAACGGACAGCAATGTGTTGTGGGTATTGTAGAGAATACATTCCGCAGCAAGTAGCAGCCAATTAAACTCTTATCTGTGAGTGCTTTAATTAGTAGGACCTCCTTTCTCATACGCATTCAGGGCACATCTACACTCTCACAAGCAAGCTTGTGTGATCTCTGTGAGGCCCTCGGCACTCACATGTTGTAACCATCCCCCACTGATGTTGTTTCTCCACCTCACCCCTCATCCCTTGTCTCCTGTTGACCGAGAAGCCAGGTCGCAACCTCAGTGATGACTTCATCTCACAGATGATGTCATTGTTCCTCTGAAATGCTCTTTATTCCTCCACTTGTCTTTCCTTCTGTTCCTCCACCCACTGCTCATGTCTCCCCGCTCTCTACACCTGACCTCTCTCATTCCCACAGTAAATAGCATGACCCCTTCCTCACCCACAATTTCCACCCTGCCTCACCCCTCTCCCTCTCACCCTGCCTCTCCCTGTCGGTATTCAGGGTTATCACTTCAGTAAGCAACACCTCCCTCTCCTCTCCTCTCCTCTCCTCTCCCCTCTCTCGTGCCTCACCAGCTTGATGAGGCCATCTTTCACACATTCTCACGTCGTGCATTGCTCCGTTGCGCTTTCTCCATGAATTCTCTCACCTCTGAGGCTTAATAGGTTCTGCGCTGGTTTTATAAACTGCATTAGCACTGTAATTCATGTTTTCACTATCTACCTCCGCTCTCTTGCCACTTTTCCCCTCCTGTAGTGCTTTCCAATACTTCCCTATCACCAGTTCCTCCTTTCATTTCTCTCAACAGTCTGTCTGGCCTGCTTATTCAGAATCCACAAAACACATGGGATTATAAGTAGAGTTGTAATGACTTCACATATAGAATATATGGTGCAATTTATCTTCTTTCCATGCATACCAGTACTGTAAGTACAAAAACAAGCTTCTTTCTTAATTTATTGCATAACCATCCATGTTACAAAAAATCTCTGGACGCAAATATCTCTTTTAGTGGACATATGCATGTCAAGACAAGTATTTGAGCAGTTACACATGTTTTTCTGTAGTTCAGGCTCTGTGCTTGAGTAATTTTAGTAGGTTTACCTCAGTGTTGAAAGAACTGCATGAGGGAAATACTGTTTAAATTTGCACCAACAGTAAGGATTTAAAAGTAATTGGACAGTTGGCAACGACATGTCTCTCAATGCTACGTACATGTGGCTCACAGCTTACCGACAGTTCAGAGTTTGGATGAGCGGAAAATTATTTGCCTGGGGAAGAAAAGCCTTGTGATGACTGAACAGCAAGTCAGGAATCCTTTCCATGATGCAGACAAACATGTTTCCATATTGAAGAACCAGAATCTTAGAGGATTCGCCTCTTGTAGACCTCAAAAACAGAAAGACTGGCTTCATACAAGAACCATAGACAGTGTATTAGAGTTGTGGAACAAGGTTCTGTGGACTGGTGAAATTAAAATCAGCATCAGCCTGTATCAAAATGATGGATAGAGTTACAAGTGTGGAGAAAGAAAGAACAGCTCATGACTCAAAGTACTAAATCTCATCTGTCAAGCATGGTACCACTGCCACCAGAACTGGCAGCCTGGCATTTATTAATGGTTTCACCTCTCACGGAAGGATGGATGTAGAAGTATACAGAAGCCCTGTGTGTTCTCAGAATCCGTCAAATGCATCAAAACTCACTGGATGAAAGGACATGTCATCATTCAGCAGAACAAGCCAAGGAGCTTTTCTGGCTAAAGAGGCAGAATATCCCGATTGGCCGAGCCTATCTCCTGATGCCTGTGAGCTGAACATTTTCCACAAAATTTGAAATATGATGACTTCGTTTGACTTCAATAATAGATTAGTCATTACATCTTTTTTAAAACTTATCCTGCAGCATGAATAAAAAACCCTTCAGATTTGTGACGTACATCTCGCTGCCAATCCGTTTCTTTGTTATTTGCAGCATAAAAACTTCCTCTGATTTTCCTCCATGTTTTCTACCATCCTCCTAGTAACTGTTGCCTTTTCTGTCTCTACAGTTGCTCCTCTCTTCAGCACTGGCAACCATATCGTTGCTGCATTGTTGCCAGTGTGGGAATGTTGCTACAGAAACCAGCTGACAAACTCCACTATGTTGTCAAATACAGAGAGATTTACCTGAAGCTGGCAGGCTATAATCAGCATCGTGTGAACCCCTTTGGCTAGAATGAAATAGATCCATCCATCCATTATCTATACACCACTTAATCCTCATTAGGGTTGCAGGGGGTTGGAGCCTATGGCAGCTGATTTAGTGTGAAGGCAGGGGACGCCCTGGACTGGTCACCAGTCTATCACAGGGCTGCATTTACAGACAAACAATCACACTCACATTCATGCCTACGGACAATTTAGAATTATCATTTAACCTCAGCATGTTTTTGGACTGTGGGACGAAGCTGGAGAACCTGGAGAAAACCCATGCATGCACAGGGAGAACATTCAAACTCCATGCAGAAAGATCCTGGAAAGGTGAGGACGCAAACCAGTGATCTTCTAGCTGCAAAGCGAAAGTGTTAATCATCAAGCCACTGTGCAGCTCATGAAATAGATATTCATTTATATTTAAGGAAGAAAAAGGCGAAAATTGTCAAACTGCGACCTTTTGTCCTGTGTTTCACTGTTATGGTTTCTTTCTGTTTGTTTTTTTTTTTAATCTGCCTAAGGACTGCAAATGTAAATTAGCATTGTTGCTATAATCCAGCATATTTACATCTATTGCTATTGCTAAATAGATATTAATTAATGTGCACTATCCTTATTAAATAAATAAATACCAAATAAATAAATTAGCACAGTTCTTTATATGAACCTGCTTAATTAAAGCTAAGACTGAACACATTAGTGTAGCATTAAATTTTAAATTGAATGTGTGGAAGCACAGAGCTTGAAGAATTTAGCCTGAACTGTGTGCATATATTTAGTGAACGCTCAAAGCTGTTATTTCTTCAGAAAGTTTTAGTTTTGTCATTTTTGTACATAAATTAGTCACACTTACCAAATGATAACATATTTTAAATCAGCCACATTTAAGTAATCATACGTTTGGTCATAATCATAATTTTATCTCAGCTGTGCAGCATTTTCAGCAGTCGTTCATCCTTTTCCTCATCCTCACCTTTCTCTCTCCTGCTCCAGGAGGTTGGTGAAGTCGTCGCTCTTGTTCATGTAGTCGACATGTTTGCGTTTCTCCGTGTCCAGCTCGTGGACGGTACGACGGTGGCACTTTTCAGCGAGCAGTAACTGGCCCAGCATCCGCCGGTACGTTTCTTTGTGTTTCTCCTGCAGACGCTCCAGCTGAGAAAGAGCAGAAACACAAACACATGGAAGAATCAGGAACATAAAACACACAAAAGGTGACAAAAACATCTTTTTTAATAATGTTTGTCTTGTGATTTGTTTCTAGATTTAGAGTTTAGGAGGTATCAAGGCCAGTAAACCTGTTCATAAAACATTAAATCTTCATCATCCCTAAGGGTCTGACTTACTCAAAGAAGCATTTTGTTAAAAACACTGCTGGCAACACAGACAATGCTGTGACTGACAGTTGCCCACTGACCTCCACCATGGGTTTTTGGTAGACGCTGTGACTGTTGGGCTTTGTGCCAGTCATGAAGTCGTCCCTCTGTAGGGCCTGAAGAGCTGAGCCAGGGACTGCAGAGCCATATCTTGACTCAAGGGCTTCTGGGAGGGTCTGTTTGGACTTCAGCATGCAGATAACATCTTCTCTGGCCTAAAGTCACACAGATACACACTATAATACAGCAAGTTACGGCTTGAGGAGGAAGAGTAACATGCAAATGTGAGAAATAATGCATTAAAATGGCTTCACATGTGATGTAAATTTTTTTCTGAGATATCTGGATATAAAACATCATTTTGGGGTGTTTAAATCCCACTAGCTTTTGTTTGATGGATGATCATGCTACATTCCAGATTTCTCAAAAGTAGTCACTTGGAAAACACAAGGCACATGAGCCTGTTTTCTCTGGTATGTTGCCATTTTCAACCACAAGATAGAGCTATTGTGCAAAAATTGTTGTGTAACTCATTCCAAAGCAAGTAAAGGCACTTTCCATTCAAACTGGTTCCATGTTTATTCAGGTCAAAGGTCAGATATAAAATGGGGACCCACTTGAACTTCCCCCTCCATGATTCCCAGTAGTTTCAGCAGATCCTCTTTGGACATATCCATGATGTCTCCTCTTTTTTCTCCAGCTTCAGTGGATTCCAGCAGTAGTTTCTCTTTGTCAGAGATGACTTCAACCTCCACCTGATCCTCACCTTCCTTCTGCTGAACCTTGGCCTTCAGGCTTTTTACAGGCAGACCCACTTCCTGGTCTTGGCTGATGTCATGGTCGGCCTGGGGAACCCCAAGCACCCCATTGGCTGGGCTCTCCACCCCGCTGCTTTTGGACCTCATCTTACCTGGACCAAGGACAAAAGAAATGATGATTTTTTTAGTATTATTCATGTGCCTTTTTTATTGCAGAGTTTGTGCTGATGGGGGATTCCCATTTTAACTATTGTAGTTTAAAGGATTCCTGTGAATATGTCTAGTGTCATACTCCACATTGTGTAAATGCATGATCACAATTCATAGTGAGCTTTATGACTTTGGCCTCGCCTACCTTTCCTATCGTAACTCCATATTCACCGCCGTACTGACCCACTTTCTTCCAGTGACGAGCAAATGCAAACATACTGCACGCATAACTGGATGATACCGTCCTATGTTAACATTCCTAATGTGGAAATAAATATCCATAATTACCCAGCACTGTGTGTGTTTGTGTTTTGTGGGGGGGTGTGCATTCCTGATACGTCCTATTCACTCACTAAGGTTTTATGTGTCATGCTGAGTGTTGATGGTCTGGAAGCACATTTGTGGCACTCATGGGTGCTCAAGCGTTCTCTCTTGACGCTAAAAGTCTGACTCAAACGTTTTATCCAGATCCTGAAAATAAATCCATTGACGACAGGTTGTAAAATTAATTTTGCTACATTAATCTTTTATAACAACAGAAATCCTGTTGAGGTGTAGCATGCTTATGTTGAAGCACTGATTATTTAAACACATTGAGGAGTTAGTGCATGTATGATTCACTGCAGCACACAGTGCACTATATCTGCTTTTTTTGTCTTCTGTACAAATGATGCTGATATATGATATTATAACTTATATAGAGATGGACGCTGATCATTCTTCCATACAAATGATAAAGTCACAAGCTGTACATTACTTGTATTGGCAGTAGTTGGGCATTTTAAATATTGAGAATTTTATTTCACTATTTCTCTTACAAAAGCAAAATCTTTGTGGTAGATTTGCTGAAAACTTGTTGGGAATTTGCAAGAAAGACACTAATTTGACAAATGTTGTCACAAATTTGTCAGTGTTGGCCATATAGCGGCAAACCTTCAGCAATATTCAGTCAAAAATGAGATGTTCTCCACGACCGGCAAACATGTTCACTGGTCATGTGCCACCACAGTTTACCAATCTTCTAGTAATTTTCCAATAAGTTCACAATTAGTGACAAACACGTCATGTTTGCCATAAATAGCATTTCCGGTAATAACAGTATGTTGTTCTGGCTTCCTCTCATCCAAAGACATGCAACTTTAGTTTTTCCCAATGAACTATTCTATTTATAAACTCCTTTTAACTATTTTAACTGTTTATAAATTGACTTTATGCTAGCTATTTTAAGTGTTTTAAATATTTGTAGCTCTTTCTATTATGCTTTGAGCAACCAATTCCAGCTAATTTTAATCCTATAATTCAGCTAGCTATTAGAGTTTACTTTTAGCTAACAATTTAAACTGTTCATAAATTTATGTTACTTTCACTCCTTCAAAAATTTAGCTGACTGAGAGTTTCGGCTGGTTATATTCTATCCAACTATTTGAACTGTTTATAAAGTAACTATACCTCTTTCAAACATACCTTTAGCGACCAGTTTCTGCTGTTTACTCATTACTTTCAGCTATCTATTAACCTACACTTGTAGCGAACTATGTAAACTGTTTAGAAATTTGTGTTACTTTTACTATTTTAACATTTCAGCTGACGGCTAACTTTTTGCTGACAGTTTGAACTGCTTACATTCTAGCGAACTATTACTTTTAGCAATCAAATTTAACAGTGTATCCATAACTTTTAGCTAGAAATGTAACCGTTTGACTATCATAACCTTTATACTATCTGCTAGGGTAGCAAAATCTACTGACTAAAGCCTATTTTCAACTATTTATCCATGACTGTTAGCAAACATCTGAATCTCTATAACTACTTTTGATCAGGCCTGCCATCAGGGGGTTAAATGTTACAGATGATCCTGGAGGCCCAAAAGGGTGACAATACTAAGGGGTGATAGAGGTGCTGCAGTGGGTGTGAATAAGGGGCCCAATTTGAAAGATGTTGTCCTCCTTTCCATTAATCTTATCAGCTGAATGGTTTTCAGAGAGCAGTATGATCTCCCGCCAGTCTAAAGCTGGTGCTCGCTAGATCACGTAAAAGTACATTTTCATGAAGATCAACTTTACACCAGTTTGTTGTCCTTTTTAGTTATTTATTTTCCTCCTTGATCCAAATTACTGTTTTTTAAAATTAGCTGAGCGAGTATTCGTAGTTTGAAATCACAGCAATAAATGTTCTTTTTGATAACAGTGTGTTTTCCGCTCATGAGGAGTGTCTTGCATAACCTATGTTTTTTTGCACTGCATGTGTGGGAGCTCTCTAAATGCAGCTTGAGACACTAAGCAAGCACACTCTTTGTGACTGATTTCAGATATGACATGAACAGCTCTTTTTAATTACAAACAGAAACCCCCAGCCCCCAAAATCCCCTCTGCAGGGACCCTGGTGATGTCATAGCACCCTGACCTCCAAATCATGCATTGAGACATTTTAAATAAGCTTGCCAAAGTGTCAAGAATTTTCTCTTAAGTACATTCAACTGTCCATACATGCATATCCCAGAGGTGGAACATCCATGACCATCTGAATCAGCCTAACCGGATTAAAGTAAAGAGGAATTAGACTTCTTAAACTCAATTTCAAGTGGCTTGAAAGCAAGTCTATTAAAGCATTCGGTTCACATCACGAAAAATGTTTATCTTCCTCCCTAATAGTGGTCAGCAGAGTTAAGACTGCAGTGAATTCTAATGATGCTTGAAGCCAGTCTCTTTGAATCCCACCTGTTTCCAGGAAAAAGACCCATACATTAGACTGGGAAGGGTGCAAGATAACAGGGACTGCATCTCTCAGTTCAAACAGCAAAGAAAACAAATCTGACAAACCAACACATTAAGTACATACTTTATCTTAGTTTTGGGAGTTCAGTGAGTGCACGTTGGCTCCAAGGAGATTTTGTTCCCTACTGGAGATTAATTGCAGTGCCTTCTTTCCTGTCCATAACTATTAGTTTCAGCTGCGGGCTCACTATCATTGAGTCTAATGTTGTAGTACAGCAGCCTGCAAGTGCTTACGGTGTTCATGCCACCATTCAAGCGGTGCCACGGAGTTCGAATGATGCCCAGCCAGAGGTGGAGGGCATTAAAACGGCCACCACCGGGGCATGAGAGTGATGAAACACAGAAACATGTGCGGTACTGTAAATGACTCAGGCAGAGTTCCTAAGTACCAGCGACAAAATGGTTGACGCTCAGTTAGGAACTTGCTGGTTTATTTTTAATTTCTGGGCTGATGCCATGGATATCCAGAGAAGCTACTGTAACAGCTCGTCTCATTTTGCAGTGTCACTGCAGTTCAGGAGAGCAAGCAGGAGAGCGTGTTTGTAGTTATAGCTGGGAGATAGTACTGTAAAAAGTTACAGCTTGTGTTCAGTATTGCACTATGACAATTCATATCAAGAAAACAGATGATTTTAATGTATTATATGTGTTGCTTTTTAATAATGTCATAGGATCAGAATTTTTAGCAAAATTCATTTTTTCTGATGCATGTATATAAGTTGGTAAGCTGAAATAAATAAAACCTTGACATGTTCACACCAACCATTTTATATTGTATACGGCTCTGAATTTACATATTTTTCTCGATGTTAAGCTTCTGGTGGGGATTGCATCTTTGCAAATGGGCCATGAAACTAAAATATCAAAGCTCCACAACATGTAAGAGCTTATTTAAACTTGCCTATAATATTTTTGAAGTCGCAAATTAGTTAGCATACAAGTGCCTATTTACCTTACTATTAATTGCATCCAGCTTATTAAATTTGATATTACCACAATGAGCCATTATGCATAGCCATTTGATCCAATATTTCTATAAAAAAATATTCTGTTAGTTTTAAATTTCATTAAATGGACCAGCATTTCCAATTTACATGGACTGATAACATTTCACTCAAAACACTTCTTTGAGAGCTGAAGGAGTTAGGAACCAGTAATATAATCACTACCATTTCACAGGATCTGTGGATGACAGATGAAGTTTGCCATGACTTATTATCAACGCCTGTTTATCATCAAAACCTTCTGATGACAAGTCTTTGTCATGAACACAATCTTGCTTGTTTGATCTACCTTGACTAGTCATTGCAGTCTTGTAGTGAATTCTCCAGAGAAACAAATGGGGATTCCTGAGCCGCGTGGCCTGAATTCCAGTATGGCATGCAACATTCCCAGTTGTCTTTATGGAAAGTAAAACAGAGCTGGCAGACAATACGCCTTAACTGTGAGCTCTATGTCAACCTGCCACAATGCCCTCATACATTCAAGGCATCTAAACTATCAACACAACTGATTGAGTGGCATCCAAGAGCTCAATCTAATACAAAAGAAGGACCTAACACCCAGAAAGGCCCAAGTCAAGGCCTGAGCCTAAATTTAAAGTTGGGTCCCAAATCTATCCCGAGGTTTGGGCAAGTCCAGCTGTCACATATATGAGTATTTATAGACACCACCAAAGCACGTGCCTCCATTCCAAAGTGAAAAAGAGGCTATAAAATTCTAGCAGTGGATACCCCTGATGTTCAATGTACAGGTTTAATATATGGTCTGAAATTAAATATACCCCCAGCAAGACATATTTAACAGACATCACATTGCAACGTATGCCAGATAGACTTACTATGTCCTTAATGACAGCGTTCAAACAACTGGTCAGCGAGTTGATTTGTCAATCGTCAGAATATTAATGAGCAACTATTGTTAATCAGTATTTTTTCAGCTCTCAGTCAAGCAAAACTAGCACATATAACTGACAAATGTGAAGATTTGCATAATTTCTGTGTTTTACGTTATTTTACGTTATTTAAAATTGAATACATTTGAGGTTTGTGTTGTTGGTTACTGTTTATTTTTGCATTTCATTCATAAATGATTCATTTATCAGAAAAAATAATAGTTAGCTGTACAGTTATCCCAATTACAGAGCTGTAAGATTAGTATTAGTAAACTTAAAAGTGGCAGCATGATCCTGTCAGGTGTCCATAGCCCAGGCCTATACTATCTGCTGGTGAACAGTGTGCTTGCCTGTGGTGCTTATGTAAAGAGAAAATGTAAGGAAGGGGACAGGTCTGTAGATAAAAGTCTGGCATGCAGCCAACTTCATTTGCCAGAGAAGAGGGATGAGAAGAGCGGCTGCACGTACTGTAAAAACGTGCTTTAGTAAAAATGATGAGTCTTATTCAGCGCGTTTTGATATATTCACACCACAAACCCAATGTGACCAAACAAGGAGTGGGAAATGTTCTTTGCATGCGAGCGTTTGGCAACTTGCTCGGCCAGAGGACACTGATAGAATGCGGTACGCTTGAAAAGCTCTTCCGTCCTGACAAGAAAAACACACGAGCCCGCCAAGACACGGGAATTCCAATCAAAACCGTTGCTGTGGATGAGATTCAAAGCTGCAAGTCAATCCGTTCGATATTGAATGTTTTGTGAGCATGCAAAGGTACAAAGCTGCAGCCTATTCCAGGGTTTTGATGGACAGCGCCCTTCAGCTTAGATGACCAGTGACCTCTGGGGTCACATTTTACATAACAGTCATGTTTTGGAAAATGAAGTCACTGTAAACAGAATAAATTAACAGTTCAGACAGCAACTTTGACATGGATTTATTTATTAAAATTCTACTTTTCAAGAGCAGATTTCTAGTCATATCGGACTGACCTGACCCAGAGTTTTAATGGACAGAACTCAAGAATTTACAGCTTCTCTTACTATAATGATGACTTCTATTAATACCTCATGGTGACAATAACTGTAACTTACGCTGGCACGCCATGCTGGAGCAAAATGTCAGCATACGTGGTGGGTGTCATCTTGTAGTATTCTCCTGATGTCACATCAATCCGATCCTCTCACTGGACCTGACTCTAGCTTCAGCAGTTAAGGTTTCACTAATGGGCAAACCAAGAGGAATGTACTGTAGGTACTTCTGTACGTGCTATTAGAGCAAATACACAATCCTTTTGCTTTGCAAACAGCTCATGTAGTTCCTGAATCAGTGACTTATAAAATATGACATTTATGATAGCTGAGCTGCTGAGGGTTTGTTAAATATTCACTCCAGTCTTTGAAGAACTTGTGTATAAATCCACAGGAGCAAAAGCAAACCTTTACAAGCTGAAACACACTCTAATTTGGGTCATACATTATGAACACTGTGTACATGTGAGAGACTTTGATGAATATTGTGTTCAGTCACACGACCTGAACGCTGTGGATTGATGCAGCTGCTGGAACATGACTCACCTCCATCTATCATGATTAATTTAATGTACATACTAGGAAACATGAATACATCAATAATTCTTAAGAGCTAAATGTGTTAAGTTTTCACAACAACTCCCATAGCAACAGTATTTTATTCAGTCTAATGGGAGCAACTGTAAAGCAGCTAATCAAGCACTAGATTTTCCTAGACCGGAGGAATGGCTGGATATCATCTTTACAGCATGGAGATGAAGGAAGAGATCAAGTTCTGGTGGTTCTATGAATAGAAACAGCAGGATAACATATGGATAAAGCAGATTCAAATGTGCTGCAGTGTCATGGGGTCAGCCATTTGTCTGAAATCTCTTCTCTGAATGCCAACTAAATCTGCATTCCACTGAGCAAATGTTCTTGCTGTGATGAGCTCTTCTATAGTCTGAAACAATTAATTAGTTTTCTGACGATGATGCCAGTGATGACGTTTTTTTTGTCAATAAAATGCATTGTTTTAATTGTGAGGACATTTGCTTTTGAACAGTCTATTTTTGTGGTATTTATATAATATTATGCAAGCAATTTGACAGTTCCTAGATTAGAAGATACATTGTCAGTGAAGTTCCTTTGACTCCTGTGTACTGTGACAACCCCAAGAAACAATTTTTTTGGAAAAAATAATTGCATGTGAGTTAATGTCGCTGATAGGATACGGCCATAAATGATCTAATTACAAAATATTGAGACCTTACTGTGCTTTAGTTTCTTCAAGCTTTTCGTTCTGGCTTATCGTCTGGACATAGACTGAGGGTATTGTTCAGTGTTACTGCTCTCATTAAACCATTTCCAGCTTTTTAAAACAAAATATAACACATAAATTGTAAAGTGGTAGACCCACTAAAGACCCGGATTTTTTTGATTTTGTTTAGGTTTTTTTGGTGGTGGAGACCAAAACAGAGGTAAAAGGGGATTAAGTATCAGTCTAAGTCCACTTTTCACAAAGTGACATGCAATTTTTAAGTTTGAAATATGTTTGTCAGCTTGTCTTGGACCTATTCTGTCCCCTTGAGGCCAGAAAATTACACTTTAAACCAAGCTGTAAGTCTTCTAGTAAACATTCACCATCATAATCTGGATTGCCTGGAATGTGAATGTCATACTTTGTTAACCACACTATTCCAAATCTCTAAACCACTACCCATTTAAGTTTTGTATGCAAGCAATTATATTGTTTTGTGTCATTGTCTCTTGTTTACTTCACCTTTCACAGAGAAAAAAATGCATTGTTGCAGGGGGAACAAGTATAAAATGAAGGGGAAGAGAAGAACTGCCTCACTGAGAGAGGTGGGAAATTACAGTGTGACGTTTAGTCCTGGGTGCTAAATGAGGATTATTCACAGTCATCCCCGTCTTAGTGTTTTCAGTAAATTTATACGCTGACTTAGTTTCTCCAAATCAATAACGTCACTGAGCAGATGAGGTCTTTGGGTGGCTGTCGTCATCACACTGCGGTTCACTGGGAGAGTCACTGTTATGTCACTTCCCCTCATCAAACATGGAACAGGACAGAAGCTTCTAGGGTGGGTAGAGACGATGGAAATATGGTATCCATTTTTCCCCTCTGTTGAAACCTTAAATGTCTCTTGACTTTTAAAAAAAAAAAAAGTTTCCCTGCTGAGAAAGATGCAGTGGTGCAATGCAGAATGAATGTGTTGAATAGGTACAAGAAAAATACAGATGAACCTAAAACTTTTGCACCAGCCTGGATATTTCTACAGTATGTCAACTTAATGACTGACCTCACCAGTTCTAATATTATTAAATGTCAGGAATCAATTAACCGCTCTACTGTTTATAGTCAGTATGCTTTGCCATGTTGCACACCACATATCAAATGCTCACGGGAAGGTCTTGGGTTGCTATGGAGTTTAGGGACTTATTTTTAAACGAGGAGAACATGAGATATAAGTGCCACTGTTCTGTGAAACATCCAAATGTGTCTAAACTGCATTTTTGGAATTCAAGACCAGAGGCCCTTATACGACTGGAGCTGTGCATGTGTCAGTGACAGCTGTTGTTGAGGCCCTCCAGACCTATAGAGAAGATGGAAGACACTGACTACTGGCGGCCACAAGCTCCACCTCCTGCTATGTTGTGTTTCTGTTCATGTACATGTGCTCAAAAGATGTTAGCTCATATGCACACACAGGCAGAAACACATATGCATATAGCAGTGAGAAAGGAGTGGGGTTAAAGACATGATCATGGGCTAAGGATACAAGGAAATACAATGTTGCCCATTTATACTATTCTATGGTGCTAGTTGAGTGGTTGGCATTGCTTAAAGCTGCAACAAAGAGTCTAAATTTTCTCACAGTCTCGTATCAAGGATTTATCACTGTGCACATCTCCCAGCTGACATATTCCACTTTCTGCATGAGCAACAACTCAAGTGACATAGACCTATAGCAATGTCATGAGGTAAGCCAATGACACATTTAGTGCATCTCAAATCAATGCTGCTTTGGTAAACACCCAAGCTTATCCAGCTTGGTTTCAGTTTAAACAAGCACCGTATTATTGATTTACAGTAAGACTGACTCATTTACAAGCTGGGACTGATAACCGCCCAGTCAACATTCACAAATTTGCCTTTCTCGAGTGGCCATTTGGCTGATTGAACTTCACAGATTCTCCAGGGTGTGCGCAGAGCTACAGAGGCTATGCTTTGGTACAGCTGGAACAAGCACAAAAATGTTAACGAGCAATATCTCCATTCTCTTTGTCTTGAGTCAGCGGTGATACCAGTGAGTGCACAGAGGCCACATTAGCTGAAGGGGGTGGGAGGCAGGAAGGGTGAGGTTTGTGCAGAGACCCTGGACACTGGAGTGAAAAGATCTTTGACAGTAGCATAAGTCAGACCTGCACTAGCTTGCCTTGCTGAGGTCACGTTTTCTTTTCGGTTTACTGAGACGAGGTGATGTGAGCTTTCACAAACAGCGACTAGCAGGAGCCATGTGTCTACTCTGATGACTTCATGGGGATGAAATGGAATTCATACATGGCATCATTGCAACCCATAAATATTCAAGATGAAAGATGTCATCATGCTGCAGCTCATCAAGGCCCAAGCTTCTTAATGTTAAGCAGTGGTGTTTGCAGTGCAACAGTTGGAACTATGTGTTGCTGCAGAGGTGTCATAGTTGGCAGCTGTGGGAGAAGTTGTGGGCAAAGGTTGCACATGTGTGTGTTAAGTGATAGTGTGTAATCATCTGCGAATAATATGACCTGATAAAAGATGTTGGATTTATTTCTCAAGCTCTCTTTTATTACTACGTGAACTACTATCCCCTGTTTGTCCGGTGAAGCTGTGGGCTTCTCTTCCCACACACAACATTCCTCACACTAAATGGTCTTATTCATACAGCAATATAACATGTAATTCATTGAGCCATGTTTGATTCATGACTTTCTTTTTTCTGCACGCACTATCACAATGCCAAAGCTTTATCTCCATGATCAGTGCTAAGAGAACCTACTTGTCTTCCCTGATGCAAAACGTAGAAATCCATATTATTTGAATGGATAAAAAGTGAGCTGAATTAATTACATGCTGCGGGGAATAGTTGTTCCATTCATATGGTGCAGAACACTTCTAACCACAGCTCAGAGGAAGCCGAGAGAGCGGATTCCTTCTCGACCGCTGCTCTTTATTGACTTTATAAAATTGATGACAGCTCAGCAGCAGCACTTGCACCTTCATGTATTTCAGTTTGAAAGTGAAACAGCTGATAAGCTCTGCTCTGCCAGTTAACCACATGGCTGCCTTAAGATGTTTCCCACACAATGAGAGAAGATTGAAGATGGATTTTCTTTTTTTTTTTACTTCATTGTTTGAAATGGAAAAGAAGTTGACTTACCTGCCTCTGTGATGTCCCCAGGTTTAAGCAATTGATAACCACACCAGGTAATCCTAGAAAAAGGAGTAAAGTGTCCACTTATATCCCTCTGGCTTGTGTGGTCCACTTGTGGTGTCTGCTACCGAGTGGTGCCAAGAGCCATCTCAAGCTCTACTCTCTCCCTCCCTCTCTCTCTCACTCCCTCTCTCCCTCCCTCTCTCTCTCCTTTCAGGTCTTCAGGTCAAGAAGGGAATGGTAGGGAGTAATAACAGAGCACTGTAACTTCCCTTTCTCTCTCTCTCTCCCTCCCTCTTTCAGTCCCACAGCCTATCCAGTTCTGTTCCATATAGCAGCTGAACATGCACCTCTCATTTTCTTTCCCTCCTATCCCTTCAAGGAGTCAGTTGATGAGTGTGTGAAAATAAAAGGGATACAGAGAGAGGGGGGTGAGGGAGGAAGGCAGACACTATTCTATTCCTTCTCAGCAGTTGAAAGGGGCCTTTGCACGGTGAGGAGAAAGGCAGAGGTGCGGTGTGATGTCCTTTGTCATGGAGCCAGATCTTTTCACTCACCGCCATCCTCCATTGTCCCTCTCCTCTCTTTTGGACCACAGAGTCACATGGGCTAAAAGTGAAGCTCTATATTTAACTCGTCCACTCCTGCCAGCACGGGCGCTGTTAGCAGCTGAGGCTAGCTGAATGCTAGATGTTTTGGCTGGCCGGCCAGAGAGCTAACTCTCCCCGCTGACCCTTGGTGACAGCTGAACCATGCTATGCCATTCTGTCATGCTGGGAAAGTCCAGCGACAGCAGCCACCCAAGCCCCAACAGTGGTCCAAGGAACCGCCAATTGCTAACTTGGGAGGGCTGAGAGTGGCCAAACTCTCCAGGACTTTGGCAGCTACACTGTCTTTTTGGCCCCGCTTGCAGAAAACAATCTAATTTAGGGCAGCAAGCTAAATCTGAGGTACAGTAATTGTGCTCTGCATCAATGGGAATAGTTAACGTTGCTGCCAAGGCACTGTTCAGCTAGTGTGTGCAGGGTTGTAATATAAAGTAAACACACCTAAACTTGGTTCATCTACCTATTAATTTGTGGGTTAACCTACCGGTACTTTTAAAATCCAATATAAACCTAGTTTATCTTCAATCTTGTACAGCACCAGATAAACTAAGTTAAATAGTCTTTTAAAGGAAAACAAACTGAGACCATGCAGGGTAGAACACAACTGCCCCATGAAAGGTAGAAAAATTTGGAAAACAATGTCATCACTGACGTCCTACATGAAGAGATCATTTAAAATGCAAACTCATTACAGTACAGTAACTGCTTTGAAACCGGATCCACTTTGCCACACCGAAACACTTTGACAGTTCTGGCCTTCGGGGAAAACGGAAAATTGGAAAGTGCTGTAGTTTAGCAGCTGTGTTGGACCGTCCTCTTTCATTTGACCCTCTTCTGATGACTGCTCTCCAAAAGATGAATGGTGTGCAGACAGTTTGGAGAGCTCTACCCTGAGCTCCACCACTTCATGGTGTAATGTGGCCTTAAATATGATAAGAGGTCTAACCAGTAAAGCTGCTGCAAAATTTTGCATAATCTCACCACTGTCTCTCCCTTTATCATTTCACATATAGATAATTTGGTAATATGTTCCTCCTGCAGTACTGTTCTTCAATACAAAGTATATGCTTCCATTATGGTGCTCACTGTGAGATCAGATTTAAAGGTATGCACGTGTAAGGTGATATAGGATAAGATGTTGTTTCATGAATTCCACCTGAATTTAAATTAACTCAAAGTTCCCCTCTGGGAAAAAGATTTTTTTTTTTATACCCTGATATCATGTTTTTATGGTGTTTTTTTATACGCTATAAGATATATAATGAACAAAATAAGTGGTCAAATCCATAGCTGAGCATTTACACTTTGAAACTGCAACATAGCGATGACAGTCTGAAAAATGAAGATAAAATTTTTTAGTTGAGGTTCTGGAGCAGGACCACACCTCAATCACCCTCCTTCCTGTCATATGCCTATATATACTACTCTGCCCTTCACACTTGTTCGTTCTTGCTTCTCATGCCCCACCCTCCTTCTATACATCTGCCTCCTTTTCCTGTCTTCTCCCTTTCCTTGGGGTTCTGCTTGCCCAAAAGCCGCTGCTAATCTCCAGCTAAGCTTTTCCCCACACCGCATCAGCTCATCCCAGTCATCACTAATATAATGATCCTTTGCATCCAATAAACAATCAAGCTTCAAATCAATGGTATGGTCACTGTTAGTGAAACACAGATTCTGACATCGGAGATTTCGAACATAACCAACCTATAGAGCCAATCCTACCAACCTGCAGGCCTTCTGTGTCCATATTCCTCTTTAGAATTGGTTTCCAGTTAAAGCATGCACAGGTAAACTACTCTAATACTGCTGCCTGCCATTGTTTTGGCTAAATATCTAACTTTGATTCACACAGATCATATTTTAGATGCTTAATCAATAATTGGAGAGCAGCTTTAATGAAATCCATGAAGTCAAGCCACTTTGCCCACAACTTATAGATATAAATATACAGTTTAGACAATATTTTGCCACTATTTTCATATTTGATCAGGACTAAAGCAATAATTTGCAGGTCAGAGCTCTTTGTTACCAACTTGGCATGTGTTATCTTTTCCCGGTTAATGTTTATCTTACTTGGGGCTCTGGATATCACAGGCTACTTCTTATTTATTTCTTCATTATGTGGTAGTTGTGAGATTTTTGCCATATTTCATCTTGACTATAGTTACATGCGAAGCATAAGGACTCAGGGGAATGTGCAACTGTCTGCATTTTCCAAGCAAAAGTCTTGTCTGGTCCCCAGAAGACAACGCCTGGTGAACATAATGATACTCTTATCTCCAGGTGGAAACCAAAGCAAACAAAAGACGCTGCAGCTAACAGACAGATAAACTCCCAGAGGAATTATGTCAGATGGACATAGACGCATCCACTCCCTCTGTGTTGGGATGCAGCTCTGACCAAAGTGTGGCTTTGTTCAGGCACAGCAGGATCATGTGGGTGTGGTGCTGATGTAATGTTTTGTTCAGTGCAATGAAAACACAATTCAGCAGACATAAATGCATAGACAGGCAGACAGAAATATGCAAACAAAGTCTTTCGTTGGTTCTTACATTCCTTCTCGTCAGTTGTCATTTTTTCATTGATGTTTCCAAGCAGCTCCTGGAACATGGAGATGTAAGGTCACCTTTTAGCTCTGGAACTACCTCAAAGTCACTGTTCCTGTTTTGTTGTTCCTGCATGTGACACTCAAAGTGAATCAGAACATAGAAAAACTCAACAAAACAAAGGACATTTTGTTTGACAGGCGCCTTCCTCCCCACATATGAAGTCATCCCCCTACATGTGGTATCGAAGAGGAGATCTATCCAAACTGAGGTCATGTGAAGGGTATTTTGATTGAATGCCATAATTCCCACACCCAAAATGAAGTCATATGGTGGGATCCAGCGAGGAAGAGGTTTGTTATGGTTTCACTCCGTATATACAATGCCCACAGGACGGTGGTCCTGTCTGGGCCCACTGGGGCTGTGGTTTTAATGAATCATAGGAGAGTTGTGGGATGGCTGAAGGAGCTGCCATTCCCACACTTTTATGATGTGATCAGAATGAATAGCGATCATATTCGATTAATACAAGATGAGTGATAAAATGCTGCGGTGAGAAGTCAAATCTGTCATGCAGTTGTGAGGAGGTTTCAGTATAAATCTTTGTTAAAGGTTTTATTGAAGAAAACACAGGCAGTTAAGACAATATGATGTCAGGCAAATTGCTTTCGGATGTTACGAATCAGACTAACAGATTATGCAACCCTTAATTTTTCACACAGGTCTCTCTACTCTAATGTAATGATCCAAGATCCTATCCAATTTTTCATGTCTGTCCTCAAAACAGTCCTGAAACTTTAACAGCTTTCTGATCACTTCCACTTCTTCTGCTCAGACATCACCTCAGCTCTCCCGGGTCGCTTTCAGTTTTGGGGACGCTGACAGATGCTAATGAGTTGGCCAAGCAGAGTGAGATTAGACCAGGCTGAGACAACCGGGAAAGGGATATTCCTGGCCTGAAGCCATGAAGGGACTGAGGAGGTTTTTTAGAAAAAGGGATGAAGACCAAAGAAAAATGATGAAGAGAATGTCATGGATGAGGACACTGAGGTGACAGAACATGCAGGTGCAATCAAAACTATTCAGCCCTGTTGGATTAGGAAGGGTTTACCCATCAAAGGTTTTCTGATGATACAGCATATATATATTTAAGAAGTTGTATTTGTATGAGCTGAGTGACATAATCAAAATCATAAGGAAAATATGTGACCTAAACTTTCAGAGTTGAAAGATTTTTGTGATACGTCTGATGTTGCTGTTTTTAAATGACTTTACGGTATGAACAAATTAGCTTTTGTTAACCTGTTCCATTATGCCTAAAAGGCAATGGTTTCGTAAAAGATTTTTAAGACACTTCAAGTTCCAAGAAACACCGTTGATTGCTGCGTCCGCACCTTTAAAACTCATGGTACAGCAGCAAACCTGCTCAGGCATAGAAGAAAGAGTACATTTATCCAGGAGAAAGCTGAGAAAATCTCCCTATGATGTTGCTCAAGACTTGCAAAAGGATGTAATTGAGGCAGAGACATAAAAATATGATCAAACAAGCAAAGACTTTGAAACCAAACCTGAGCATGAATATCAGATCTGATAATTGGCCAGGCTGATAATTGTTCTATCCTTAAAATGTGACGTTCAATTTAATATAAATAAAATCTGGTAATAATTTGACTTTCCAGCAAGACAACAATTCGAGTATACGGTACATCAACCAAAGTTTGCTGAAGGAATCATACCTAAATTGTTCCGGAGTAGCCATCCCAGTGCCAGATTTAAATGCCATTAAAAACCTTTAATGTAGTTTAAATAAAAGAGCTTAGAAACATAAACTATTTGTGAAGTAGAAGTTTTTGTACATGAGGAACAGGATAAAATATCCAGAGAGAAGTGTCAGAACTACCCCAAATGTTGAATGAATCTCATAAAGGTCGGTGGATAATATTATTAAATAGTGATGTTGGGGGTTGAATAATTTTGCATATGAGTGTCGTTGGACACATTTTTATTTATCTTTATTACTACTAATAATCTCAATGTTATGTTCTCAAAAATAACCTAATTATGCATTATTATGCTTTCTCTGACCTTGTACCAAGGGTTTAGTTGATATATTTTTATTAAATTGTATTTATATTGCTGGAATGTATTTCAGATTAAGAGGGTTGAATTATTTTGCAGTTATAGGCAGGTCTATATAGCACCTTAGATTTTTAGATACATTTTTTTATATATATATATATATTTACTTATATACACTGTTTTTAATATTTTTTGCATATTACATATTGATATGTAGATGCTTTAGGAGATTGCTGCCAAAGAAAGTGTCATTGCATCTCGCTATGCAATGACAATAAAGCATTTATTCTTTTCTAATTTTTGTGCTCGTGGCCATTTGTTTATACTGCACTATTTTAAAGGACCACTTCAGCATTTTTGTACATGGTGCTTGGTAGAGTTAGATAAGGAGATTGTCACTACTTGCCTGTCAATGCAGTAAATATGTAGTTAAAGCCTGCTAGATTATAGCATGAAAGCAGGGACAAGCAGCTGGATTTGGTTAGCTGCTGCTTCCAGACAAGAATTAGTTTGGCATATACTCCTTTATAAAACAACTGATTTTTTATTTCTTTCAAGTAAATTAAGGAGATTGTCAGTTAGCAAACTTTTGAGGTGTTAGTTAGCAGATTTGATGACTTTTTGACCTTTTAACAAGCAGTTTGTCCCTGTTTTCAGTCTTTATACTAAGCTAAGCTAACTGATCACTGAGTCCAGCTACATATTTCCTTTAGAGCTACTGGAATGATATTGATTTTCTTACCAAATCTTGGCAAGAAACTGAACTAATTTACCTTCCAAAATGTCAACTTCTTCCTTTAACTTCACTTCCACCAAGAGACATCAGAAGACAAATTTTATATTGAGTAGGCCTATTTTTCCCTGCGTTCTGACTGTCTGACGGATCTTATTGTCTGGATTTAAATCCCGCAAAACACAGGAACCATGATTTTTTTTTCCTTTGATCCATATTCTGCAATAAGAAACAACATTGTCAGACTCACCAAACAGTTCTACAGAAGACCATCCATCTTCTGGTAAATGAGCCTAAAAAGACCAACAAATCTCAGAATACCACAAAAATACCACAACACATGTATCACAGGATCACAATCATCACCACAGAAATTCCAGCGTTGAGGCACCGCGGCTTCTTTCTTGTGGTGTTGTACCATAGAATTTTTTTGTGAAGGTTGACAGACAAGTATGTCTAATTAGGGTTTTAGATTTTCCACTTCCGAACACATTGATAGTGTCCTGTCCAAAAATGATGCATGTACATAATTTTCCATTTATAAAAAGAATGAAAATGACATCATAAAGCCGTTTGTTTCAAACTACTTTTAATCACAAGAAGTCTTGAGCAGACTCAAAAGATGATACACATTTAATTTGGTATAACCACATGTTTAACACTTCCTGAAGTGTTAGATTCTAATTGTGTTCTGGTACCAGATCAAAAGCAGATTTACTGGGTCATTTGCTGACATAATTTACTGAACCATGTAATAACACAATTGCAGACATAACTTTTTTACCACAACATGGCTTTCATACGACAGTCTCCCTCCAAACTACTTATATTTGATAAACAAAAAAATGCAATAATAAAACTGTAGTACTCAGTGGAATTTAGTGTTGCCATAGTAAACACTGTATTCATAATAGCGTACATCTGGTTTTACTTTTTGGGCTTTTAACCCTGTTGAACTTGTTACAGGGTCCATAACACATCCAGCTAAATACAGCAAAATAATCCTGACTCAACTTTGAATTATCATCATAACAGAAGTTATTGCAGAACATACAGACATCTCATCTCTTGTGGTTTCTGTGTTTATTGATGTGAGTCTGTTTCTAAAGTCTAAATTGGCTCGGAAATTATATACTCTTAAGTATTTCTGTCTTTGTTTTTCTTCTGATGTTCCAGCTCTAGTGATGACTTGCCCTCTCAGAAATGTTCATTACTTATGTTTCATTTCCTGTGTTTGCTGATCACACACTATGGAGGTGCATCGAGGAAGAACCTCTCTGACGCCCTCATGTGCTCAGAGTCCAAGAGTATTTTTATATAATAAAGTCTGAGTCTAATACACTTAAACATGTTCAAATTTGAGAATCACGCGTGTTTCCATAGCAGCAGACTCGCTCACCACGCCACAGTTATTCTCCCTCCTCTCTTTAGGCTCTTATGCACATTCTCAAGGTCAGCCACAGCAGGAGACAGAACTGCCAGTTATCTGCCAACACTGGAGGAGTGGGGTATTTCCATCTTAAGCTCCCACACCCCTGACAGAGCGTGGGCTGTGAGCAGAGAAACGGGAGACCGCATGGACACAAGGTTTATTCTAAACAACAGCTGTGCTTCATGTCGTGTACTTAAACAACAAATATACACCAATCCGATACAACATTATGACCACTGACAGGTGAAGTGAACAACACTGATCATCTTGTTATAATGCAATGTTATGCTGGGAAACACTGAGTCCTGACATTCATGTGGATGTTTGATATGTACCCACCTAAACATTGCAGGTCAAGCAAGAAAACCCCCAACCCCACATGACAACAGCAGTCCTTGATGCCAGTTTCCACAATCAGCAGGACAATGCACACCGACACACTGCAAAAACCGCTCAGGAGTAGCCTGGGGAAACACTACAGCGCTAAGGTGTTCACCTGGGATAAGCCCAGGTACCACCCTGTAACCCACATGGACCCACAGAATTCACTGGTATGTGGAGTTTTAGCAGCATAAAGGAGACCAACACAACATTAGGCAGGTGGTCATAATGTTTTGCCTGATCGGTGTATGTCCTGCTGTGGACTGCTATCAGCATGTCTGCTGCTTGTCAGTATTGGTGGAGAGGTTTTAATTTGTCATACTCTAACAATGTCAGAACCAGGAGAAACACTTTAAAAACATGAACATACACCAATCAGTCAAAACAATACAGCCAACAGCCCTAATATCGTTTACTGTAGGTCTCACTAATGGTGCCACAATACCACTGACCTGTCTGGGAACCTCTGGGTGTCACACTGGGACGTTGGCAGCATATTCTTTGAGTTTTGGGACTTACGGGGTGGAGGGTTTGTCTGTTTGTCTCTTATTTCTGGCACATCTCAGTCCGATTGGGTTTTTGTTGAGTGTTCTGTCTCTCCTGATCATTTCTGCAGTGTGGCAGGTGGTGTTTGTCTTGCTGGGGAGTGCCACTGCAATGGATTTATTTTGCTTGGTTATTGCTTAGTCTGCAAAAATGTTTAGTTGGGTTGTATGTTTTAAATTAGCTTCCACATAGATGGTTTCTCAGCAGAACCTTGCTTTGTAGCTAAGTGATTAAAGAGGTGAACTTCAACCATCAGTAGTTTCAGTGTTGTGACTTTTTGGTGTAAATGTTTGGATTTGACATTGAATAGCTGCTGTATTTTGTAAATTTGGTACATAAAATAAGATATAACTTCATTAATCCCAAAGGAAATTGTTGTGCCACATATTGCTCAGAAAAAATTACACTAACATAAGAAAATAAAACAAAAGTAAAAATAAGTAAGATGAAATAACATTAAAACAAAAAAGTAAGAAGTGATTCTGGAAATTTCTTTAATTGAATTCATGTCTAACTATTTTTTCAGGTTTCATTAAGAAAATAAATATTGTAAAATTTAAATACAGACACAGTGATTTTCTCCTTTAGGACTGTATCAACCAAATACATGTCTTTGTAGTTTTGCTGCTTTACTTGTACAGTAACAGGCCTGTAATGTCTCCATCTGCTGGCTCTAAAGCAGCATCACATCAACAAGAAGCGCCTTCTCAAGGGCAAAGCGAAGCCACACCTACTTCAATTTGATTGGTTGAATTCAGCTTTCTCGTAATCTCATTGGATACCCAGGCTTCCATACGATGACGAACAGGGAAATACAAGGGAGGAAGACAGCACCGGTGAGAAACGTGGGTAACTCTTGTGTATTTTCAGTCTTCTGAGCTTGTTGAAATGTGTTTGTGGTTCATTGTCAGCCTTATCTCGGTTTTTAGAACAAATATGAAGTGTTTCGTGTAAGCTCGCAGCCTTCCTGCGGGTTGTGTTGACTGTTTTCGGACTAAGAGGCTAACATTAGCTGCAAATGCTAACGACTGTGTTAGAATGTCACAGCTAAGTCAGCTGTTGCTGTCACTTTACACCTGGTTATTCTTATTTGTAGAAGCTTCACGGCCACCTTGACTGACTAATTAAGGCTACTGTAATCGACAGTTAATGCTATTTCTGTGCAGCAGTGTGTAAATGAAGCTGTAGTGTCGTTAACAGAAAACTAGAATAGTTGATGCAAACAGCTCTAAGTCAAAAACAAAGAATCATTAGGATGTTTTCAAAACTTGAAGTAAAAATAGTAATTCTGGATTGTGTGTCTTTATGTTTGTGTACTTAGTTGTCTATTCAATACCACTGGGTGGAGCACGAGATCACATTGTAAGACATACATCATTAACACAGTCAGCTTTTCAGCACCCAGCTACAGCTTAAGGCTGGACATTGAAAGTCAATCCAGTGACCTGATGTAGAAGCAATTGGAATTGATAGCACTTTGCCTGTACAGACGGCAATCAATGGATTAAGGACTGTCTGTTTCATGTGTGGGAAAACATACATTTTAATTTTATCTAAATTACATTGAAAAATTAAGTCCTCTGTCACTTTTCAGAGTTGTATCAGTACATTCTAAAATAGCAGTACTAATACTAAAAGGGTGTTATTACTTCGCTCCTGAGGCTGATTCCTCACATATGACTTACAGAAAAAGTATAAATAGAAAAAACTTTCTGTTGTTATGCATAGAAAAGGGTTATATTTCTACATTTATCTGACTGTGCACAAAAAGTGTTCGAGCTGCTCAACCACTGAGTTAATCCACATCTTAGTCTGGTGAAACTTGACAATGGCAAAGATCAGGTCGTGTAACATTTTTTTGACCAGTGACTTTAAAAGTTCACCTCAAATGCAGCTTTATGCAAATGATTTAATGCTACAGATGGCAAGAGAAAGACGAGAATGCACTGTTGTCTGCTGGGTGCGGGTATGTCAGTTAGGATTGTAGCCAGACACTTTAATGTCCACAAGTTGTCATTTCAGAAATCATTTCAGACAGTATGGTACAACAGATAATTTGCCGCATGATGGTCTGCATGGATGTGATCCTGGCACATAAATTGTCTGACAATTTTGCCAAGTCTTTCAGGAAGAGCAGGACAACATTCCACAAGCAGCATCACTAACCTCATTAACTCTGTGTGTCGCAGATGTGTAACTTACTAATGTATGATTTCTGCTCAATGACCCCACTCTGCATCTGTCCACTATCATTTCCATTATAGTGTTTACTTGGTTGTTTCGTTACGTCCGTTCTGCAGAGATGCTGTTTGCTGAAGCAACAATTTACACTGCTCCGTCAAAAAAAAAGTCACACTGTAATATTTTGTTGGACTGCCTTTAGCTCTCAGTATGGTACTCATTCGCTGTGGCATCATTTTGGTAAGCTTCTGTAATGTCACAGAATTTATTTCTGTCCAGAGTTGCATTAATTTTTCACCAAGATCTTATATTGATGATGGGAGAGTTTGACCTCTGCACAAAGTCTTCTCCAGCACATCCCAAACATTCTCAGTGGGGCTGAGGTCTGGACTCTGTGGAGGCCAATCCATGTGTGAAAATGATGCCTCAATCCCCCTGAACCACTCATTCACAATGTGAGCCCCATTAATCTTGGCATTGTCATCTCGAAATATGCCCTTGCCATCAGGGAAGAAAAACTCCACAGAAAGAAAGACCTGGTCATTCAGTATATTCAGGTAGTCAGCTGACCTCATTCTTTGGGAACATAATGTTGCTGAACCTGACCAACCCCAGATCATAACCCAAACCCCTACAGGCTTGTAGGCACTAGACATGATGAGTGAATCACTTCATCCGCCTCTCTTCTTACTGTGATGCGCCCATCACTTTGGAACAGGGTAAATCTGGACTCATCAGACCACATGACCGACCACATTTGTTCATGGAAGATGATGATTCACCACTATCTTTCCAGGTTTTAATAATGCGTTGTGACCTGTTGGATGGTTCTTAACCTGATTTTAGTAGTTTCAGAAATCTGCTTAGTTGTTGTCTTTGCTTGATGCGGGCCAATAATTCTTCTGAGACAGATGAACATCCTTTCCATGACCACAGGATATGTCTTTCGACATGGTTGTTTAAGAAATGAGAAGCTCCTCACTGCATCAGCTAGTTTTAAATAAGTTGTTGCGGCTGAAACATATTCATCACTGCAGTAATTATCCAATGGAAGATTTTTTTTACTTAGTTAAATCCAGGTGGTGAGTTTTTTTTTTTGGCCAGGAAGTGTGTTTCCCCATGTTAAAATGAATGAATAGAATTTAACAAAATATCACATGCTACATTTATATTTTTGTCAGTTTCTTTATCTGTTGTGTGTGTGTGTTTGTTTTTCACAGTGTTCACCTGAACTATGGCTGGCTCAGGGAAACTGGCAAATGTCCGCCTGCCTCCATTGCCGACTGTAGGTGAGCTGATAAAGCTGTACAACCTGCGAGCTGAGAAACAATTGTCCCAGAACTTTCTACTGGACCTGAGGCTTACAGGTTTGTCTTCTTCATGCCTCATTCTTCCTTTTGCTCCATCTGCTAGCTCCTGATTTTTGTTTTTGAGTCTGCAACCAGGGCACAGTGTTGTGTTTTGTCTGTGCACTTGATTGCACAGCTCAACGTTGGCCTTGTTTCAAGGCATCGAAACCGACAGGCTTCTTTGCGTGGCTGAAGTTAAGTAGATCTCCGGCTAATGTGAATGGACCACCTCAATTGTTCGCAGCCCTTTGAGAGCTGGAGCCTTAATATAATTATCAGTGATGCAGTGCAGGTCTGATCTGCTCTCTTGTCCTTGGACAAGGTGACTGTTAGATTAATGCATCTTATCCTCATCACACAGAGGCATGCAGCTATTGCAACATCACACACTATTAATCTCAGTTTAGACTCTAATGAAGATGTTTCACTGGAGAGTATGTTGTAATTTATATGTCGCATGAGTTAGACTGGTATGTTGATTACAGAGTGCATGCAACATTTTTATGCTAAATTATTATTGATGCTGTGGTCTCTGTGTTTTCAGACAAAATAGTGCGTCAGGCAGGTAGGTTGAAGGGTGCTCATGTGTGTGAGGTGGGACCTGGTCCAGGAGGCCTCACCCGCTCCATCCTCAATGCTGGGGCAGCGGATCTGCTACTTGTGGAGAAAGATACGCGCTTCATCCCTGGGCTTAAGGTAAATCGACCAGCCACATACTGACTAGCTAATGTGAAATATTATCAAGGTCATTAGGTCGTTCAGCAGAAGCAGCTCAAACACCTTCACCTTGCAGGTGCATGAACCCACTTAATCTGGTGTCAGCCGCCGCATCCTCAGTGACTGATGACTGTAGCGTCTGAGGATGCATTTTAAATTTTTAATGATATTAAATGTCATCTCCACAGCTGTTGTCTGAGGCGGCACCGGGCCGGGTGAGGATTGTCCACGGTGACATACTCACTTACAGGATGGATCGAGGATTCCCAGCAAATATCTCAAAGAAGTGGGAGGAAGGTGAGAGGATGAATGTCCATAAGCCGTTCCAGCAGTCGCAGCGAAGTGAATACATCTGACTATAATGTGTGTGAATGTGTGTGTGGCTTCGCAGTCCCGCCAAACCTTCACATCATAGGGAATCTGCCATTTAACGTCGCTACCCCCCTCATCATCAAGTGGCTGAATAACATAGCTGACAGAACGGGGCCCTTTGTCTTCGGACGCACTCAACTCACCCTCACTTTTCAGAAAGAGGTGGCCGAGGTGGGTGAGCACTGTTGCCGTTTTGTCTTGATACCCCCAAAAAATGAAAGGAAAAAAAACCCTACTGAAATGAAGTTAAAACTGCTATGTATTGACCACTGTACTTTATGAAAATTTGGAGAAATAATTTTCTAATTTTAGTAATATGATTAAATATTAACTTCTCGATCCATAATTAATCAGATTTTGCAACTAAAATAAATAAATCTGGGGTGTTTTTTTATTTAATGATTGAGGCCAGAGCAGCATTTATTGATGTTTGCTTCATTTTGTTCTATTGATGATGCATAAAATCATTGCTAGAATGCATCTAAATGCTCATGTGTGTGCTCAACTGTGTACCACATATTTTTGGTTACTACTAAAAGCAACATTTTATGACCTCAGCAATTAAACTGAGCTTGCTGAGCTTGCACCACAAATTTTTAGTTGCTGTCCTCTCCATGCAGAGATTGACAGCCAGCACAGGCAGCAAACAGAGGAGTCGTCTTTCCATCATGGCTCAGTATCTCTGCACTGTCCACAACTGCTTCACCATCCCTGGACGGGCCTTCGTTCCCAAACCAGAGGTAGGACTTACCAATGTTTGACTTCCAGTGTTTCAATCCAGGAGGGTGCTGGAGTTTTAAACAGAGCTATTTTGGTGCAGGAATTGATATGTGTCGGGTGGGTGTTTGGCAAAAACAGAAGCTTCCTACTTTGTTCCTGGTCCAGTTTATTTACCAGGTAATCTGACTAGGCTCGAGTTCAACTTGTGATGAACTGTTTTAGATCTGTCTGTAGGTGTTACACCACTGAGATTTGTGCTCACTGTCACAGTTCATTGGATAAAGGTATGTTCTGAAGGTGCATTCTCAGTGAGATGCTGTAATAAAATTTCAGCTATCTCACATTTACATTTAGTGAACTGTTAAGAAAGTTTAATGTAATTTCAGGCTTACATTTTGTGGCAGATTGCAGATTTTTACTTTAAAGTAACAGTGGGACTTCTCACATCTCTTGCTCTTCGTCTGGTCCCATGCTCCCGTCACATTCCCTCATCACGTCTCCATCACTCATCCCTCCCTCACTCTTCTTGCTTTAAGGCTTCATTAAGACTGTGTTGAATCAGTGTTGTCTCTCTTCTGTCTTCGGACCCTTTCTAGGTTGTAATGATGCCTGGTGGGTATTTGAGATGTGGCACGATCACACTGTGCCTTGTAATGAGGGCCTTGTTCTTTTTTAGGCCCAATTTCTCTGTCTGCGTCTTTCAGCGCATTTGTGTGTATTGGTGGCGAAAGAAAGACGTTCACTCTTATGTAACATGAGAACGCAACGTTTTTCATCTTTGGTTTGAGGATTTATTGTTGGACTAGGGTGCACACAAAAAAGCACGCCTGCAAAATTTTAAATGTCAGTGGTGGCTAATAGACAGCTCTACTGAGATGTATTTTGAAGTCTTTTGAAAGACTCAGAAGCTCTCTTAGATGTTTGAACAAATGAAAACATGTTTTTCCTTTCTTGAATTAAAGGATAGGTGTTAGGTGGATATCAGAGCCGGACTGTTGGTCCCATGAAGATGCCGTGGCTCTTTAGGAGATCCGCTGTTGGTAAATGTTTAATCTCCTGTGTGGAATAAAATGCAGCAGAGTGAATGGGACCAGTGCTGATTGTTCATTCTCTCAGAAGAAATGTCTCCCAATGATTATTTCATCGCACTCAGCTGCCTTTCTGTGCATTTGTTTTCTCTAGAGCATCCTATTTTTGTGTGTATGTCAGAGTAGAGCTTAACCGGTTTTAGCATGCTTGTCTATGCTGGATATGTTGACATGCTTTTGGTGTATATAAATGTGAACATAGAGTGCTTGCCGTCACACATGCGTGCATGCACTGCAGATGAATATGCGCCTCCCACATGCCCACACAGGCCATCTATCCCCACTAAATGTTTTAATGGGCACTTGGTCGAATTGATATCATTAGGAGAGATGATGGCTGTTTGATGAGCAGGCCTCCTGCTGCTGGTGTCCTATAAAGATCAGAGAGCACAGAGTATATTAATGCTATCAGAGCGTCTGTGTTGTGCAAGGCCCGTTTTCTAGTGTGTCATGCAGTATAATTCATAAAAAGCTCTATGGCTCCGCTTTATTTACTGGTGCACACCAGAGTAATTACGCAGAATTGCATGAACAATAAATATGCCCTTCATGATTTATGGGACAGCATCAAAGGCTGCTAGGAGGGGGACTGATTGAGGTTGTGACACAGGAATATAGATTTCTAGCTCAACTAAAGGTTCATCTATAAAAGTAACATATATTGTAGGAAAACATATAAAAATATTGCAATAACAATTTTGTCATAATATATATATGCATGAGTTCTAATGGATACTGTCCTGGGTGTTGTTACTGCAGTGCTCTGGTTAAAAAGCAGAGGCAACTTATAAAAATGATGATGGCTAAATATCCCCCTTTGTTGGCAGAAGTTAATTATAATGGGGCTGTAACGCTGCCAAATGTCAAAGGTTTTTCCCTCTATATTCCTCTCTTACTCTCTGTTACTGTCTCTAGGTTGCTGCAATTTGTGTGGCTTTTAAGAGTGTGTGAGAGAGACACTGTGCTTTCTACCTGTAGCCAGTAAATCAGCTCAGTAGCCTAATTGTTGGTTTTATCTTGTTCCCACCGAAGCGCTGGGATCACTAATTGTGTTAATGAAGAGGGATTTGTTTAAATTGAAGCAGAACTGGGCTTTCTTTTTGTCTGTTCTTTGAATGTCATTGTCACATCTGAACCTGAGGCTCTCTGTTTTTTGTGCAAATTGATTATCCCTATCCTTAATCATATATTGATAAACGCTTTTCATTCATTTCTGAGCATTTTTTTCTCCCTAAAAGACAACACTTGGCTGGCCTGTAGTTTCAGATGTCCTCCAAATGCTGTCACCAATGGAAACCTTTCTAGTGGGCAGCAAACAAAATGCAGAGCAGCAGGTGCTACACTACGCCTAGGGCAATTAGCAGAGCCTGGAAAACATCTGAAGCTGTTTTATTCTTTGTAATCAAACAAACAACAAGTCACCATGAGCCACTGAAAAAGCAGGAAAATTACTGAACCTTTCCAAATCACAGTGATGAGAAAATAGCATCAGTTCAAAGCTGGGGGGGAAGGGGAAGTGCAGGTTGATTGGCTGGTTGATTTGAACCTATTGGAGCTGGCCAATGCGAGCTAATGGGATAATGAGAAGGGAAATGTTGAATCCATTTTACATCAGCAGCTGTGGGAGCCCATATTGATGTGAGGCAGGCAGATAGGCTCTTATCCTTGCTGTTTAATTTGTCAGTCTTATCCCCCTCGCCCCCGGACTGCTCTGCTCCTCTCTTGTGTCACATTGAGTGACTGAGATTGTCCTTGAGGGTTTCTGAGAGCGGCGATTGGCTGCTTTGATGGTGTTCCCCCAGGCTCAGACTGCCCTAGGTCTGTCCTGTTGCAGATCACACCTGCCTCCTTTAGCTTATTAGTCACTCTGCTGCTGTTAATTCTCACATAGATGGACAAACTGAGCCATCTTTAAATTGCTGCTGTCATCCACAGTCATACAAATATCTGAAAGATCTAAACTGAGAAGAAGCGCTGTTTTTCTGCTGTTGCTCTAGTCATCATACACATTTCAAATTTATATTCTGGTCAGGGGTCAAGGAGCTTTTGAGTGCACGCTGGCATCAAGCATCTGCATCTTCAATATGAACATCCAGATTCAGCTTCACAGCCTCTTCACATAGAAAAGAGCTGATTTGGGAAGAGTGAAGAGTGTGTGTTGACTTACTCATCTGTCTTTCCCTGCCTCCTCTCCGCTCTGCA
Organism: Amphiprion ocellaris; assembly: GCF_022539595.1. Lineage (NCBI taxonomy): Eukaryota > Metazoa > Chordata > Actinopteri > Pomacentridae > Amphiprion > Amphiprion ocellaris. The sequence goes on from NC_072785.1 coordinate 19,212,648, forward strand.
TTGAGGAAGAATGTGATTAAAATCAACTTCCGTCCATCATGGACAGGTCTATAAGTCGCGCAACAGATGCTTCATCACATGCAACCTGCAGTCTCCTCTGAAGAGCTCCTTGAGGACTCCATTGCGCTAACAATTGTGGTATTCATTAAAAAAAAGGTGAGGAAGAAATTGAGGCACTGAGAAGAGGGGGTAATAGGAGATGGAAATGCTAGATAGAAATGAGGGAAATAGTAAAAAATGACCTAAAGGAAATGGGAATAAGGGAAAATGGGGTAATAAAAAGGTGGGTGAGGACAGCAAAAATAATAAAAACTGGATAGAAAAATTAGTGTGGGTGAAATCTACAATGACATGAAAGAATAAAAGCAAGAGAAGATGGGGCTTGAGTGTTAATTAAATCTGAATCATGATTTTGGTTTCTCACAGTTAAAAGAACATGATTGACTCAATGCTAATAGAAAGCTCTGCTCATGTAGATAAAACTACTTGGGTTCAGCTTGGGTAAAGCTTACTTAGAACGCCTTATTTCACCCGTCTCAAAGTCATTTTTGGTTGCATACCACATCCGAATTCTGTATGCTGTAGTAACTGAGTGGAGACTAAAGACTTCTCTGTGCACAGCAACCACGTTAGCCTGCTTGTGAGGCATTTAGGGAACATTAGTAAACAAGAAAAGCACTCAGACAGTGCAGTACTCCGCCAAGGCTGGTCAGTCATTGTATGATTTCTGACGGATAAGTCTCGATAAGTCCACAGCGATGGATTTGTAGTAGGATCACAATCATGTGATAGTCAGCAGGTAGCAGACATAGCGTTCGCTTGTTGTCATAGTTACAGTGAGGCCGTGCTGCTATCTCGCAATGATACAGAAATCTGTGGATCCAGACTATAAGCTGTATCGCAGCCAAAATCTAATCAATTGGTCCTTGTGTCATTTCTGACCTTCCCTGAAAATTTCATCCAAATCCATTATTCTGTTTTTGAGTGATGTTGCGCACAGAAAAACAGACAGACAAACGTACGCCGACTGTCACATGACTCCGGTGCATTTCTTTGCGGAGTAATTATGGTGTCTGTTGACAAGCAGATGTTTAGTAAGTGAGGCATTCAGGTGCAATTTTATTTATATTTTGCCTCCAGGAGACTAAGAATAATCTTATTTTAAGTCTTATTTTAATGCCAAGATTTGTACATTAGCAAGCCTGTACTGCTCTGTTTACTTAAATTTAAAAGCACAATAGAAATATTTTGTCCCTAAATCAATGAATAATCGCAATAAATAATCATGATCTCAATATTGTTCAAAATAATTGTGATTATTTATTCTCTCCATTATCTCGCAACCCTAGCTGTATGTATGGAAACAAAGGCTGCAACAGCAAAGCCTCCTCCACACCAATACAGAGCTCCACAAGACAGATTCATGACAGAGATCGATCTGAAAGGAGAGTGAGGCGTACCTCCAGCAGATGGTTGTCTGGGCCGGTCGTCAGCCCACTCTGAGTAATGGCTGCATCGGGCCTCACAAGAGGAGAGCCCTACAGATGTTCGCCTTGTACGCAATCGTCTACCAAGAGCACAGGCCAGATGAGCAGAGCCTAAATTAAATTTGTTAATGCTGCATTGAACATCGATTATAGCTGGCAGTTGTTTGGGAGAGTTAGGCAGCAGAAACCCTGCAGATCTAAAGTTGTATTTTTAGAAGGAGATTTTTTATGTCTTTTTGGTTTTCTCTCCAGCTAAGGTTCCAGCTGGTGCTTCATGTATCAAAATAGTTATACTGTGCGAACCCAGACGAGCGTTGAATGTGACCCACCTCAGTCTATGGTGGCGGCAGGCACGATGATGGATAACTTTTCTGTGACCTGATCTGGCCCAGCTCTCGCCTCAACAGTAAGAGTGAGAATCTACTCCGAGGGGCTGTGCTGCTTTCTCACCTCCCGCCACACATTCTACACCAACACAATTTATCTCGGGCCTATTCCTATCCCATAAACGGGGTCAAACGTGGTATCAAGAGTATCGGGGAAAGTTATTTCAATGACTCGTGGCACGGCGGAAAACGCCCGAAGTCTTGGTCTCAATACATCACACAGCCAAGGTAAAGAAAAGCTATAAATACTCTCCTCCTCCTCCTCTCTGCTTAAACAAAATGCCGAGGTTGGCAGAGTTGGCTTATGAACATCTCTAGAGATCTATTGCTCCTCCTAACAAGGAACTGTGCCGGGTTCGCTCAGAGTCAGCGCTCAGAGTTTAGCAAATTCAGCTCTGTTTAGTCAGTGAACATGCGGAGGGGGGCAGGCGGGTTATGCAGGTATTTTGAGAAATAATTCTAAAATTCTGGCAATATTCCAAGTAAAGAAAGTTTGACTAAAAATGGGTAAAGCGGTATTACAATGCACTTATAACAAATGAGGCTGGTTAAAAAAACAAAAAAAGCCTCCCAACAATAGAAGGCATCAATCTATAAGCCATTAGGTTGAAGGGTTATTTGAGCACTCCAATTTAAACTTCACACCCTTTGATTTCACGACTTAATTCCAGGCTTTTTAGAGGGATTGAGGGTGTATGTGGGTGCTTTAATCAGGTTTTTACAGGTCCAAGTAAAAAAGTATGTTTAATTAATTGTTGGTTATTAACTAGTTTAACAGACAGTTTCTGGGGACATCTCTGTCTTAGCTTGTTATTGTGTTTCTGTGCTCTCATTCATCTTTCCCAGTCTTCTGTAATACAATACTTTTAATCAAAATAATTAGAGATTGCAGAGTGAGTGATATATCCACAGCCCTCTGAGCATTTAGCCTCCCTCACCTTCAGCTTTACCAGATCCTCCCTGCCACACGTCCCACCTCCTGCTCGAAGCTGAAATATTAAAGGGCCTCCTTTGAACTGTCAGAGTGTATTGTTTTCCTACAAGCGCTCCCTTTTGTCATCTCCGTAGCTTTTACTGCCTTTCTCAGCAGTTTACGGCGCAGCCAAGGTCGTTGCTATTATTCCCCAGCCTCACACGGGCGCTGGGACCAGAGGAGAGCAGCTCCAACAAAGGAAGGTCGTTCTCCCTCCATGTTGATGACTGCTTTATATCTCCAGCATGAACCTCCATGAGCATAACGGCCGTCCGAAACAAAGAGCCGCACATTAAGCATGGTGACATACTGGAGCAATTGGGACACTCGCTGTGTTTTGAGCAATGTGGTGATGGCTAATGGAGTTTTGCTGAGCGATGGCGTGACATTTCCTTAACATGCTCTCATATCTGTCTCAATCTGTGTGTCTAGCCAGCATGACTGGTGGAGTGCATCAACTCCCTTGTGTGCCGTCATCGCCTTGCTGTCTTCTACGTTTCTCCTCTTTTTTTTTTGTGATCTTTGGAGAGGTTTTTGTTGGGCAGGAAGGTCAGTAAATTAAGTGTGCGAATTTGACGTGGCGGAGAAGTTCAAAGAAAAGGCTGACGCATGATTAACCCCTGCCTGGAACTGACAAGCGCTCACCTCCCCTCATCTAAAGATTCCAGATCTGTCATAGCGGCAACTCAGGGTGCGAGCCTTTGATGGAAAATGTGGGTTAAATACACAGAGGAACAGATCTTATTAGCGTTTCCCCACGAGAGGAATAGTTATTTGATCTGCACTCTTGTTGCATAACCAAGAGGAGTGAGAGAAAGAGAGGGAGCCTTTAATAATCCATGTTTGTTTCAGGAAAGCATATTCTCACTCACTCCGTGTCGACGAGGCTCCAATCAGCTGTAATGAGAGCCCAGATTCCAGCTAATTTAATAAGCGCTCCGTCTGAAGTCTATAGGCTATATGACACAGATATTAAAGCCGGAGAACATACTGTGCAGCATTCTGATTTGAAACGAGCTCTGCTTTAGGCGAAAGACAGTTTTGTGCAGCAAGTTTTGCACACTTTGATAATTCAGAGCAGGAATTGTGGTTTAAGTTTTTATGCCTTGCTTTCAACATGCTGCATTTTCTGTTGTGTATTTCAGGAAATTTTGGAAGCAAATAATAAAACAGTTTAATAAAAAATATTGCCAGGATAAGATGTCTATTTCAACACTTGCTTTGGCTGTTGATATTGTCATCATGTCATGTTAATGTGTTTAGTCTGACTGGATGAGAGCATAAAACATTTACACAAATGTCGGTCATAGTTTTTATTTTTGTATCAATTTATCTGGCTTTTTTAAACCTGAATAATCTTTTGTTCTGTAAAAAGTTTGCTTTTTTTCACCCAAACTAAAAAATATTGTATTTATTACCAAGACAAACTAATAAAGACAAATAAAAGTAACAAATTGCAAAAGATAATTAGCTAGGAAAAGTGACTATTTGGCATATTTGCTTAATAAAACAGTTACCAAAATAGCTGATGCAACTGTTGAGTGGTTATTTTTTCAAAGCCGATACCAACATCAATTATTAGAAATTAAGGAACTGATAAAGGATATATGGAAAAGATACACATTTGCAGTTTAAATTAAAATGTCTGTGTCAAAATTTAGAAAAAACTCCAACACAAACCATGGTTGATATGCATGTGGTCATTTATGTTTTTCATCTGTTTAGATAAAAGAGTAATTTCCAACAGTAATGCTTCAGTGTTGATGGGTTATGACAAGCGACATGTAAAGAGCTGTAGGTGGGACATCACTGAGACCACAGAGTGATGACTACAGATGGAGAGGGCATCAGAGCCAAAAAAGTGCATTTTTAAATTAATTCATCTAGAATCGGGCAAAAAAAAATAACGATAGTGAAAAACGTTGACTATGGAATCTGATAATCGGCCAGGCGGATAATTAGTTGACCCCTTTGCCGTCGTCTTTCTACCAATCAGCTAATCCATTAATGAGCCAATCATTTCACCTCTACTGGTCAGCGGTCTTTGTTGGAGGACAGACTGTTTAGTGGAACAACTTCTACATGAGGGTGGTTAGTTGTTCTGGGTTAAAACCTGCTGATCAGGGGGGATATTTTTGTGTGGAGTTTGCATGTTCTTCCTGTGGCTACGTGGGTTTTCTCCAGGTGCTATTGCTTCCTCCCACAGTCCAAAGGCGTGCGTGGAGGTTAATTGGTCGGTCTAAATTGGCTGTGCGTGAGCGTGCATGGCGGTCTGTCTCCTTGTGTTAGTCCAGGGTGTACAATGCTTCTCCTCCAGGTGGAAAACACTCATTCTACCACATTCTACAGAATAAAGCGGGTATAGCCAAGAATGGATTATTCTAAATTACCATAGACATTGTTGTCATTCCTGTTCTGCAGTTTTTTGACACTTATCAACCAGCATGTTCACAGCTAATAGATCTACTGTTATTCTATATATGCTAATTCACTGGTCTAGTATTAAGTGATAAAATTGCAGCAGTTTAGTCAGACCATGATGCGAATGTGTGTCGCATGCGTCATTTTATTGTAGGTGTTATCTTTTATTATGTTATTATTTCATGGTCATCATTAATTACTTCTAAATGGTCATTCTTTTCTAAGCCAGGGTTACTACATATCAGCAGCAGCTAGTTTACATGTTGTCAGTAAACTCATTACCATGTGTCTGATAAACCAGCCAACTCAGATAACTTCCCTGACACTCCCGGGGGTCTTGTTATTGTTTCATTATGCTATCATCCCACTAAGGAATAAGTGGGAGAGCTTGGGAATGGTATTAGACAAATCCTTTTTTTTTTTTTTCAAAATCCATTTGCACATAGTAATGTTTTATGGATGTGTATTTTAGTTTGGTCTTACCTGCTCTGTCCGTGGGTGCTGTGTATGAGCAGCCTGCCTGCCTGGCTGCCTGCACTCAGAACAGCCTGTACCATTTGGCAATCTGTATATCTGGCAAGAAGATGAACGCTATCTCCATCCTTATCAGCCGCACATAGAAGCACGCAACATACAGCGGGCACGCTGCTTTCACAAAATAGTTTTATTGGTAAAAAATAGAACTACTTGCACAAGCACATTGAGACAACTGTATCAGAACTTGTGAACTGTTCATCACAAATATGCTCTGGCAAAGTAAGAAGTGCTAAAGCATCCACAAAAATAAGCTGCAGTTATCAAAATGATAAATCAATGTCTTGGTACAGTAATATGCAGAAGAGTAGTTACTCTTTAGACTTTTAAGACCTAGTCACTTTGCACTCTGGCCATTTATAAGCTAATGAAATCGCGTGCTGATGATCAAGCTGCACAGCCACAAAAAAGAGAAATCACTAGCTCCTAATTCCCTGCTGAATCCTCAGACAGAAATCGTTCCCTTTTTCTCCAGAGTGACAGTTGTAGTATGTATTTGTACTGGTCTAGAGAGCTTGGAATGCTCAGCCATTTGAACCAACCTGCTGTCAAATAAAGTAACACGAGTAAAGGTGCACTGAGTAGTCTTCTTATAAAGAAGATATGGTATGACCATGGTATTGTATCCTATATTGAAACAATCTGAAGGAATCCTGATACCTCAGTAAAAACAAACCCCTAAAAGCCTAGACACTTGTGTACAGTTGTCACAGACTTACAATAGACCATAATTCCAAAAACAAAGACATTTTTCATTTACAAAATACCACACTCATGTCTTCCTTATGAAACTCTCATACACAGTGAAGTCTTGCTGTGCTTTGGGAAATGAGGAATAAAGAGGATTTAAAATAACCCTCGAAAGCTGCACTGGACTGTACACAAGTATCTAGCTGACTTGAGACTTAGTCTGGCAGAACAAAACACAAATCCATAAAACATTTGCTAATGTATAATTCATGTACAAACAACGCAATAAAAAAATAAACACAAAGAACTCCAGATATTATTAAAACCTGTCATCGTGAGACGATTTGGCACATTCTCAAAACACATAACGTGTCAGTATTAGTAGATGACATGGCACATTCTTTACTTTGTTTATTGCATTGGTTATGGTGCCTGGGCAGTGAGTTTTTGTCAGGAGGCCAGTGCTGTCGGCTAAAATCTGAGCTGGGCAAGATGGCTCAGTCTGGGTGGGGTGGAAACATGGCCCTGCAGGGCTGCCAGGGCCGGCAGCGGCGCCCACAGAGATGCCCGTGGTGTGCCGGCAGCAGCCTGCAGGTGGCGAGCTGGGCTTAGCCATCTGCTCTCCCCCAGGAAGCTGCATGTTTATGAGAGAGAAGGAGAGAATGTGCGGTTCTATAGATCACTGCCAAGGCCTGTCTCAAGCACAAAAACAATACTCCTCCCATATCCTTAACGCAGAAAAGAAGAGGCAATACACTCTGCAAAACAGCCGTGAAAGCATAGCTGCGCTCCTGATACATGAGTAGGAGGGAGTTTTGTTAATGTGCACCTGGCGTGTGTTGGCAGGACATGCTTTCAACATGCATCAGCGTTCTCCGATCAGGAACCACATCCATGTGACATGTGACACAAACAGGACAGGGGAGATTAAGTAAAAAAAGAAGAGAGTGACGGGTAGGTAAAAAAAGGAATGGTGACACAGTCAAGTGGATGCAATTTAAGACACTGAGACCTTCTGCAGGTGCGGACTGGTAGCATATGCGCACTGCTGACGCACTTGGAAAACAAGTCACATATGGAGAATGAGTCAAACCTTTTTTAGCTGCCTGCCACACAGCTATCCAGTCAACCATGACTCAAGAAGATTCTCCTTTTCCACTGTTTTTACCTCCCCGCCACTGCACCGTTAAACATCTATTCATCCCTATGAGTCTGCTTGCATGGCATAAACAGAGAAGAGCATTCTCCAAAACCTCAGACCAGGCGTGCTGCTTCGTGTCATGGGCTAATAAAGGGGATTAGTGAAAGTAGTGTGAGAGAAAAAGATGCCCCCTCCCCTCAAACAACTTCGCTGACTGACATGCACATACCACGAGACAATAAAGACATCTGAATGCTGAATTCCGTTTCCATGGCAGTGTGGAGGCGGATGACGGGAGAAAAGCACATGCAAAAAGCCGGCGTGTCTGAGTGTTTACTGTGTACATGGAGACACACAACAGCATGTGTAAGTGGGTGGGTGGGTGTGCGTGTTTGGAATGGATTGGGATGAGTAGCAGCTACTTACTGGAAGGTGTTTTTTTTGTGTGTGTGTTTGTTTGGATGGAAACATGAGAACAGCGTACCATATAGTCCAGTCTCTTCCTGACAATTTCTCTCCATCTCTCTCATATTTCCGCCTGCTGAGAGAGACGTAGGCATCTGTTTGTCTGCATTTTCTTTCTTAAATCCAGCCCAGCAGCCCACATCTCCTCCTCCTGACAGTCCTCTTTGAACAGTTACAGCAGGGTAATGTTTCTACAGCTTTTCAGGCACAGGCATTGTGTGGCTATGTCTCAGTCTTCTACCAGGCATTCCGCTGTATTAATACACAGACAGGCTCCACACAGCATGCTTTAGAGGCAAAATATCAACATCATTCTAGTAGCTAACAAAAATATGACCATTTATTTCAATCAATTCCACATAGCATTCTAGTGGATAAGTATACGAAAAACTACAGTGGCTTGCTATGAAAACGTTTTAACCTACTGCTCTCGGGCATTATATTGCCTATTTTGTCAAATGGGAGTGTACCGAACGATTGTAAATAGCAGCTAAATGATTGCTTTTCTCTTTCAATTCAAACCTTTGGTGAGGAAAAAAAATCTACACGGTAGGCTTCCTTATTTGCTTAATCCACTCCCCGGGGAACTCTTTCTGTGATTTACTGATGAAGGATGTCTGCATTTGGTTAGCGGCTTCCTTCGATTCTGCAGCACCTTATCCTGGCTCTCCTTACACATTCACCTTGTTTGTTCCAAGGCGCTGCTCAGGGAATACCTCCACTGCTTGTGCTTGCAAAACAGAAAAAAAGGGAGAAGAGCAAGATAGAGGAAAAGGGAAAATGGATTCAAAGTTGTTGCCCTCCTCTCTCATTTTTTCCTCCACCTCCATCTGGAGTAGAGCCTAGTGTGTAGGATAAGCTGTGATGGTTTCCCCTCAGGCTCGTCTTCCTTTAGCCGTAGCGTACACAGAGCTGTTTTATTACACATAGTCCTGCAGGCTATAGCCAGTCTTATTGTCTAATGGGGAGAGAGAGCAGTACTGGTGCTGGAGCTCCTGCTGCTGCTGAAGCAGCTGTTGCTGCTGCTGCTGGAGCAGCAATTTGTCTGGGGGAGGGAGCAGGACCAGGTCCTGGGGGCCATGCCTCTTCCCCGAGCAGGACATACAGAAGATGGACCCTCCTACAAAGAGGAAACCTGCTGAAACAAAGGCCACGTACACTGCACCCCCAGGCTCGAACTTATTGCTCTCGGGCACGCTGGAGTCCAGGAAGTTGGTGATGACCTCGTTGGTAAACCAAGAAGCAGGCACCAGACACAGAAAGCCTGCAGCGACAAAGCAGCCACCACTAGCAATCGCAGCATGCCGCTTAGAGCGCCGTCCACCTCCCCAGCGTGTGCACTTTAGTCCCAGGGATGCAAGACAGAGGCCCATGGCAGCCAGTACGCAGCACAGCACCATGGTGGTGCGAGCAGTCTGCAAGTACGCGGGTAATGAAAGCACTGAATACTTCAGTGTGCAGCTGAACATGCCTGTGCTGTACCATGTGCAGTCCATCCACAATCCCTGCATCTGGGAGATTGCTGTGATGATGTTGGAGCCCACATCTGCACTGACCTTCCAGTTGGGCAGCAGAGTGGCCACCATGGCACCCATGATGCCCAATAGTGCCAGCACAAATCCAAATATCTGCATGCCCGTGGATGCCATGCTCCTTCTCAAGTCGATGCTGCTGCTGCCGCCTCAGCCGTTGTCCTCTCCAGGCAGCATTCACCCAGCGCCAGCCACGCTCGTCGACCCCGCTGCCCAGCCGCCTCTCTCCCCTCCCTCGGTGTCGTACCAGCTGCCAGTCAAACCCCCAGTTCCTCAGCTCCTCAGCCGCGGCGCCACTGGACTGGAGGAGAGAGACGAAAATGAGAAATTGAACTGAGTGGGTCTCCTTGCACTCCCCTCTTCTTTTCTCATCTTATTCACCTCACACAAGCACAGACTTTTTTTCCCTGGCTGGAAACAAAGGACAGCGTGAGGCATGAGCAGTGAGAGCTGGCTCTGGCTGACTACAGGTAAGCAAAACACCAGGGATGGTTGTGCATGTGTGCATTTCCTACATGCTGCCTTCTCCTTTGCCTTTACGGAGCCCCATAGAGCTGTTATTGGAGAGGCAGAAATGAGTTTGTGGTATTTGCAATGCTCAATAGCTATGTGGACTTAAAGCTGCAGTGCCCTCACCCCGCTAATATACTGTATATTCTACCACTTTGATTTCACTGCTGTTTATCTAATAACCCGAGCTGCTTTTAAACACTCACACAGCGTTATTTCAAGGTAAAATATCTGTTATAATTAAATCAGCAGCTAGAATTAAACTTTGTGAACGTATGGGTCGTTTTTATCATCATTTGGTAAGACTTCTAGCCGGCGCATCGTAATCTCTGTCATCTGAACAATCACGCACAGCTCAGTCTAATTGTTTGCGGTTGTTTTGCGATCCGATGAGGGGGGGGGAAATGCGATGTTGAAATAATCCCTTACCCCGGCTGGTGCAGAGCTGCCGCTGACGTTGTTCGCAGTGATTCCTGTAAACACACACAATCACACGGTGAGAGACGGCAGGCTGCTGAGGGGGCGAGGAGGACGACTGAGCCCGGACCGCGGATCCATTCAACACATCCATTTCCTTAGCAACAGTGTAGAGAGACCACACAGGCTCGGCCGGAGCCTGAGAGAAATAACCGTAGCCTGCCTCCCTCTCTCCCCCTCTCTGGCTCGACTCTCGCTCCCTCTCTCTCTCTCTCCTCGCCGATGTGTGTGTGTGTGTGTGTGTGTGTGTGTGTGTGTGTGTGTGTGTGCGTGTGTGTGTGTGTGTGTGTGTGTGTGTGTGTGTGTGTGTGTGTGTTTCTGCCTCGCAACTTAAAAAAACAAAACAACACGTCGAATCCTCACAGTGCAGCTCCCGACTGTTTGCTGTACTGTACTATTACTGAAACCAACATTTACTACTTTATCATGACCATCATTAAGCTCCGTGTTAGGTTAACATGGGTTAAGACGTTTTTAAAATATTTATTTTAAATGGCAATGTAATATGCATGCAAAAAAGCACGCTTAAGGTACACATTTAGAGGCCAGACTGCAACTTTCTAGTTAGAAAACAAAATGTAAAGGTGGAATCTTACCTTGCAAGTCATTCCATTAGTTTGAACAAAGAATAGCAAATATTATGTAATAGTTTTATAATATGTGAAAGTGCATGAGTAGGACTTTTGAGAGAAGAAGTCCGTCATCGACATCAATGATTTTCAAAATTCTAGCCTAGATTTGTGATAAATTATGTACACCATCATCTAATACAGTAACATAACATCTAACTAGAAGTGAAAAATGCATCATCATCTGTCTAGCTGACATAAAGGCAGCTGGATTACAAAAACAAAAAGATCAAAATGATTTCTGTATGTTTTATCTAATATTTATACTGTAGTTAAAGTCAGTACAAGATTTAATATTGAAAATGAAATTAATCTTCTATAGAATTAACTCATTTTTATTGATCAAAATGACTTGTGAGGTAAAATTCCCCTCTGGGGCTTCTTGCCTCAGCGGGGGGCATCTTACAAGAGTTGTGGGGGAAGATGTCCCTTTTCAATGTAAGACATTTTTGTTCTATAATAACAAAGTCGTTTCCCCAGTTAACCCTATGTTGTTGCATTATCCAGCACAGTATGAAATATAAACAAAGATTTGGACCTACATTTCAAAGAGCAAAACTGCTGGATTATACTGGTAACTCAAATGTAACTGAAATAATGTCAGTGTATTAAACAAAATTCAACATGAACAGGGTGAATTTTCTACAAGCATGGATGCGCTAAGTCAATTTCTTTACCTTTAAATTAAGTGGAAAAAATGCCAGTTCCACAGCACAGCCGTTGATTTTAACTCATGTGAGTTGATGATTTTGTCAAATGATGGTATAAAATCATAATTTTAGCTACAAAGCTTGGAAGTGACTGGTAGTCTTACTGGGCTGCGTCTTAGTCACCATTTTATTGGAAATTCACTTCAGAATGTGTTTGCTAAATTTTGCATTTTAATTTTATTGTAGTTTATCCTGTTGTAGACCACTAGTCCAGTTGGTAATTATATATAAGCAATTAAAAAGTTGCATTAGAAGTATACAGTGCAAAGTGCATAACGCTTTGCTACTTTTTTCCCTCAACATAATGTGACTGCTAGAAATTATCCAGAATGCCATTTGTTGCTTCATAAGCTTGGCAGTAGAGAGTGACATTTGTATTTTCGGACATTAGTCTGGGCTGGGAAGACTATTCCTGCTTTGTCATCTAAACTAACTAACCAAATTGAATCCACCTCATTCCTGCATTGTGCTTCTCAATAATCATAATGCAATACTGCTGATGTGAAAAGATAAGAACTGGCTGTGATGCAAAGTCTAGATAAGATTTCTAATTGTAGCCTCACTACACAACCGGGATTGGTAATCCAATCAAGACAGAAGAAATAGCTGCTATCATTATGAGCTAGTTAGCCTTTTATATTGTATCAGGCTTTGTTTATTCCAGTGCGAGTCCAAAGGCCAGAGGAGCAAGTTGTACCCCACCATGCCAAAACTGACCCTCCCTGGAGCGTCATCTTCATCAGGCGTCAGTCAGCAGGCGGCTAAAACTCACAGCTGCTCCCCTGTCTTTGCCTGTCTTTCCTCTCGTCTCTGTCGAGGACGTACAACAGAGGAGGGAGTGGCTAGGACGGCCTTGATTCATGAATGACAAAGAGGACAAAATGAGAGGGGAAAAAAATCAGGCAGGACTAATAGACCTGATATCCTTGTAAACGCAGATGTGCGTTGCTATTATTTAGCTGCATGGGCACATCAACAAAAAACAGCCAGCTGTGGGAAATTGTTTTGCCTCTCTCACAACTACAATATAAGGACCGGGTATTGGCCACAGTGATGTGCAGTCATTAGGTGCAGATAGGTTGGTAGCAATTGATTTGTTTAGCTATTGATCTGTTTGTTTAATTCGACCCAGTGCTTTCTCCAGCCCTCCATTGTTTTTCCCGTAAACTACCCCTAAGAGACCCTTTTCTTAAAATGAGATCTGACCAGTGTGCGGGGATGGTGCACACCACATTACCTCCGGTGTGATGCTGGTGTCGACCTTCAGCGCTACATTCTCACAACTCCTTATGGGATACCGCTGCAGCAAGATGAGAAATTTTCCAGTTTTCTGCAGCCACACTAAAGTATGACGTGTGTGACCTGTCTCCTTGTAACCGATGAGATCTTAAGTGCTGATGCTGGTGTTGTTGTGTGGGGAGCAAGATAAATAAATAAATAGATTATAGCGGGAATGGATGAAAGGAGAGAAAAGGATGGAAGGAGAGAAGAGCAAAAAGCAGTGAACATACACCCGGTGAGTGCAGATGTGTGACGCTGTGATGTGTGATGCTGTGATGTGTGAAGATATTGCAGGCTATTATAAACGTGCTCCCCTTTATTTTATCACCTCACAGCACAGCTCTCTAGACTTTCTGCAGCGTAGCAGGGCCGGCCACGCTCCCTTTTGCCCACACGAGGGGCTTTTATCATCCAATTTGCATTTTCCCCTTTTATGTCCTCCCTTGCGTAATTGGTTTTCGTGCTCATCGTCTCGCAAAGGCGTTTTGTTCACAGTTCAGATGCAAGGTGTCGAGTGATAGCTGTGATGTCGCTGTCAACGCAATCTTGTTGTGTAGCAGGGCCTGGGTCCAGTTTCACTATACATAATATGTGATAACCTGTCTCAGGCAAACCGTTTGTGACATGTTGGGAAATTACCGGCATCGGCGTGATTAAAGAGCTTACTCTATTAAGACATGACTGCCAGATGAACAACAGGGAATGGTATTTATGAATTTTTAAATGGCTCATCTTGAGTATTTTTCCCATGCTGTCCTCATTTACTGGTACAGTAAATATCACATTTTTGGCAAAGTTCAAGCTTTTCTATGACGAAAGAGTCTCTCCAAGGAGCTGATCTTGTCAAAGCCAAGAACTGCAGTTTTGAATGTCGTGTGTGCATGCCATGGGCGATTTCATGGGAAGTATGCTGGACTGCCTGCACAGGAAGCCAAAGCCCTTCCTTCTTAAGCCCCTGAAGCAATATCAGCCTGGTGTATTCTGTGGCATTGACTGCTGCCTTCTCCTCTGCTAGAGGCTGTCTTCCTCCACTGATGTAATGGAGGTTGTCTTCTCAAGGTATTGTCATGATTAATGCAGCTCTTCCCCCTTTGGTTGCCGGATCTCTGTGAGCTTTTCTCTCTCGTATTCCCCGGCTGTATACGGCTTCCTTCCATCCCCCTGCACTTTCTCAGAACCTGCCATTATGTAAGCGCAAGCGTTGGTGGTTCAGGTATAGCGCAGTGGCTGGTGCCCCCAGGGCCCCTGCCATCTCGTCTTGGTTACGCTTAGAGGGACATGACAAATTACCGCTCACACGCCATTGGGCGAGAATTCACCAAGAAAGACACATTGGAGGTGGGAATGGGGAAAGAGGTGCCGGAGAACCACAGGGCAAGGCTGGAGTAATAGAGTTCCCTGCTGAGCTTTGGGAAGGTCAAACGTGAAATATGGTAATGTACAAATGTGTTAATATGGATGTGTGACTATTGTGCTCAAGTGGGCCAGAAAAGGTCTTGAGTGGTGACAAAACAGACATGTGACTTTTAGATAGAGATTGCTCATATTTTACCCTTTTCAAAGGCTCTACCTGGGGGATGACCAGTATAATACACTTTTTTTTTTCTTTTTACAGAAGGTGTCACTGTTCAAAGAAATACAAGGGTCCATTGCTGGTTCATCTGGTTATTTAGGACACCATATGTAGGACGAGACATAGGTTCTGAATCTGTATAAATGTTAGAAATCTTAGTTTTCAAACCCGATCAAATTATTCAAATTGAGAGAGTCAGAGTAAGAACAATGTTCCTGGACTTGAGTATAGATTGTTGCTTAACAGTCTAATCAACAGGCCAAATCAGTGGTAATGATTCACTTATTTTTCTCTGTTAAACGCAATGCTTTGCACAAGCCTATAAGAAATGATTTCCAGTCTGCTTTGTATGTGTGATCCTCACTGCCACCCTCGTAAACAAGAGGAGGGTGAGGGATAGGAGGCAGAGCCAGGAGGACAGATTTTACATTTATAAGAGCGAGTCAATGAATCAGTTTGCTTCTCAAATTCAGGATCTCCCAGCAGAAGTATTTTAGATGTTTTGTGGGAAGGGGATGATGGCATGTTCATACACCACAGTAGTGGGGCCAGGTGACAGTGCTTGATTTAAGATGGAGTTTCCTTGCATGTTGAGGTTATCAGGGGAAGGATTAATGGCAGGGAGCTGGATATATTACAGTGGTGCTACCCAGTGAAGCCGTGTAGCAAGGCCATACATAAATCATAGCAGCAAAGTGACTTGGACAAGCTGATGGCTGAAATGCTGCTGCCTGTATAGTTCCAATATCGACTTTTCCCCTTGCTTCTCTCTTAAATCATGAAATGGGGAATATAAATGGCCTAATTATTCCAGCAGAGAGTGGAATTAAAGGCATTCCTTTTTATTGCTTCTTCCTAACAGATGATGGTCTGATTTTGCATCGCCAAATCACCGAAATAAGCATTTTGTTAAATCCAGATATTAAACCCGGAGTCCTGACATTTCGATGTCACAGGTTGAGGAATTGATCCTCATAATACAAACCAAATGATGCAGCAACGGCCTCAATGCCCTTGACAACACCTGTCACATGGTGTTTGGACTTAAAATGTATCATGTGAACTAAAAGGGTTACTGTATTACCAGCAGACTTATTCATCACCACAAATAAATCATGGAGTCATCATTTCAATGTTACACCGTGTTACACTTGACAAAAATCAACATTAAAATTCAACAGTAGCTCTACCTAACAGCTGTGCAGTGCGTGCTCTTAAAGCTTCAACTCACAACATCCTTCTTTTCTTCCTTCCTTGTCAAACCGTCTCATGCTGAACCCAAGAGTTTGTAGCTTTCGCTGCACTATTATAGCACGTAGCCTTCAGGGGCTGTTGAGACAAACACTTTCCACCACTGCTGTCCCATTAAACGCCACTGCGGCAGGAAGCTCAGCAGCAGCCGGGTATGCTGGACTACACTGGAACCTATAGATCTGATAAGAGATAGTGCTGTGGTTTACAAGTGCTCCCAAACGTCATCTCTGGCTGTTCAGAGAAAAGGGGACTCTAAACAGCTCATTAGAAATCCTTTACGCGCCTTTTGGACCAGTTTAATTTTCCTCCCCTAATTATCGAAACCAGCCCCGAGCCCAGGAAAAGCAAAAGGCAGCTGTGAATGAGAGTGAGTCACACAGTCCAGAAATACAAGCTGCACGGATGCATGAGGAGCTCCACAGGGCATGTAGTCACAACAGGAGGGCTGTTGAGCTGAATTCGATGTCCTTTTATTTTACCTCTGTGTAGTATGAGGAGGAGGGGGAGCTCGTCCTTGGGGTATGTGTTATTTGCATGTTTTTCTTGCCTTTAAACTTTCCATGAACATGCGGTGTAACACTGCCATTCATGCACCTGCATGCTTCATTTCTTCACAAATTATGCCTCCTCTCCGTTTACATACCTGCTGTCTTCTGTTTTCTTTCTTCTCAGCTTGAAACTCCAAAAAAACATATTCCGCTCTCAAATCTCATTTTCTTCGGACATGTGACCTAGATGTTTATTTTTTCTTGCTGTAAAAAAAAAACTCTAAGTATCATGAAAAGCACTTAAAACCAACAAGCACTTATGGACAATGGAAATGTATTAATATTATTACGAAGTGTCTCCAGCGAGCCCCATTGTCAGTCTGCTCAGCCGGTCAGGGTACAGCCTGACTCAGTGCTCCCTCACTAGGGAGGCAATGCTATTACCAACTATGGAAGGATAGACAGCCGACCGCTCTGCTCTGCTGCCCATTGTCTGGCTCTGCCATTGGTCCACACACATCCCACTATCACCCTGATTGTGCAGCAGCTCCTTAGGCTATAACTTGCTGGACTGAAAAGCATCATATGAAACGATCTTGAAAGATGTTTGCAAAAGCAAAGATCGAGAGATTCAAGAAAAAATCTTTTAATATATTATGGTCCTTTTGATCCCACCGTGGCTTTGAGAAGATAGAGAAAATCGATGATCCCTTACAGGAGAACAAGAGATAGGATAAGAAGAGATCGTGTGGATGTATGTGTGTTTGAAAGGGTCTGCTGAGCCTGACAAGATCACCTCAACAGCGTGTCATGTCAGCTTAGAGCTGACACAGGGAGGATGGAGAAGAGGCTGCTAGTGTGAATGAGATTCCCACCACCGGTCCTTTACTGTAGTCCACTTGAGATTCCCAAACGGGGCACTTGTACCTAAAGGGGTACCTCAGTAGTTGCTGGGAGATATTTAAAAAATGTAAAGTATTTGATCTAATTTGACAAAATAGAAACTGCATTTGAATTAAGAAAATATCCATATCTCGTGACTGAGAGTGACATATCAATAAAATTAGCTAGATTGTGAGAAATATAAGCTATTAAATAGTCGGCTCAAAATAATGTATAAAAAGGTGAAATTGTGAAAGTTAAATTAAATGAATAGACTAATGAAAGACTAAAAATAGTGGTTACACAGTTCAAATTGATAAAAGCATTGGATCAACAGTTGAAATACTGGACTGAGAGTAACAAATAAAAGTGGAAATGGCTAAATCAATCGAATAAATGGTCAGAATTATGACATGGTTCTAACAGATTACATTCCAACCAACCCACTTATACATTAGTTCAACTATTACAACAGTAACAGAAGTCAACAGAAGTGAATACAGCCGTGTGCAATGTCATCTAAATGTCAAATGATTCAAAATTGTATGATATTACAATAATCACAATATTTCTAAGTTGATCATGTAAAATTAAAAACTGTTTATATTTACTGTGTTTAAAAACTTTATATTTTGGTGCCATCTCTTAATGTCATCTCCACTTTAACCCTGATTTCTCCTGATAACCCCTGTGCCAAGTCTGAATCACATCACTATCTATTTTTTTAGAGTTTAATTGTAGTGCACTGTCCATGGCATCATTTTAGGAGGACAATCACTCAGCTCTGAATAGTGGTACTGTGACTTGTTCTTTAACTCCTGGTTGTTGCTTTCCAACTTTGTGAAGTCGTACAGCATTAATCAGATTTTCAATTTACTCTGACAATTCTCTTTCACATGGAGCTATGAGGCAGACTTGCAGAAAGACACAGCATGTTGATCAAAAACTGAGAAAGTTCTGGTGTTCAAAAGTCATTTTATAACCATGTTCATGCAGCTAGGCTGATTGGAATCCACAAGTGATCACAGGGCTATTTCCTTTTTGTGCATTACGGGGCCTGTAGTTTCATAATAGTAATTTTTAAGTATTTGGTTTGGATTGTTCATATTATGAATTTCTCTACTTGACAACTTAGAAATGATACATTTATTGGAATCATTTGACGTCGAAGGGTTTTTGCATGGGTGTGTATTCACTTCTGTTGTATGCTATCATTATTGCAGTTTAAATCTATCAAACGAGTATATGTCAGATATGATAGATGGAGTTAAATTGGTACTAGGGTTTATCTGACTGGGTTCTGGTGACAGTTTAGACAAATAAGGTTGGAAACTATTGCCCCACTTCATCCTGCAACACTAATGGGGCCTATTTCTGCAAAGGTGCCCTTCATTGCATTACTTTTTAAAAATGTACTAACCAAGCAAAGCTTCACAAAGCTGGGGTTTTAATAGGGATGGTTTCCAGTGGCAATATTCAATGATTTCTCTTATTTGGAAGCAGGTGTATGAGCCATCATACCTCTTCCATCAAGCAGGATGTGCGCTCTGTGGCTGCCTAACGTACCCATCACTGCATCTATATATGCTCATTCAGCGATGGTTTCACACTCAGTGGAAATGCTCGAGCCAAACTGACAAAGACAGCGGGATGAAGGGATGTGTGCTACACTGCGTCAGGCTTGTAGGTGTTAAGATGATGCAGCGACAGAGAGAGACTCAGTTTCTATGGTCCATCGCACAGGTGTTACTGTGGCAACTGGAACCAGCTCACCAGCCAGCCATGCTGCGTCATCTTATTTTCTGCCTCCCCTCTTTTTCTTTTATCCCAGTGTGGGGATCCCTCTACCTCCCCCCTCTCTCTGCCTCTTTCTCTTCCTCCCTTTGTCCAGCTTTGTATCTCTTGCCATTTTTCAGCCGAGCTTTTCTTCCCAGCTCTTTTCTCTGCACTCTGCATTCTCCTCTCATCATCATACCTGCTTGCTCTTTCATGCACACTTGTTTTCCACATTCCCATGAGCGCACTCCTTGCGATCTACTTTACAGATCTGCACTAACCCCCTGCTGTTTGGATTTCCTCTCGTTGTCTTCATGTGTGTGCGTGTAGGTGGACGTGGGAGTCGTTCACTTCACCCCTCTGGTTCAACCCCAGATCCAACAGCCCTTCCAGCTGGTGGAGAAAGTCGTCAGGAACCTTTTCCAGTTCCGCAGGAAGCACTGCTATAAAGGAGTAGAGTAAGCACCATTACACAACTTGATGTAGCTTGCAGGGCCTCTATCCTCTTTTTCTCCCTTTTATTTTTTAATCTCGTCTCGTCCTCATCTGTCATTCTCTCTCTACATTTTTCATCCTGCTTTCTGACAGCAGTGTCTTCATCTCGTCACTAATTGGAATGGTTTTAGATTTGCTTTATTTTCTTTCGTTCGCCACGCTGACAGATGAAGACACAGCTTTTGAGGCTTTCTGTAACCAAACTCTGAACAGTGGAGCAACTTCAGAGCCACGTTCAAAACCACTAGCAACAAACCCACACGCCCACATGCATGTGCACGCTGTCCATCGCCCCCGTGCCTGTTAGGGAGGCGTATGTAGGCCCGGATAACAAAAGAACACTGGCTGTGTGAAAGAGAGCAGCAATTATGAGTCATTGAGGTGGCATAGGCAGACGAGGCAGCGTAGTTTATGTAACTGCAGCGGGTTGGCGGCAGTGGCACAAAATTGGTGAGCGATGAAGCACCTAAAAAGCATCTGCACAGCCTGGAATTGGCTATTGCTCACTAACTTGCAGTGAAGATTTATAAAAGAACATCTTAGACAGAGAAATGTCTTTAAAAATACACAGCTGCCTCTCTATTTTGAATGAAGTGGAGAGTTTCTACGGGGTGAGAGCCGGCTAAATAAATGAAAATTTGAAATTTAAATCACTGCTGCCCTCTTTCTGTTCGAGAACTTTGCGCCTGTGTGAGTTTTTTGACATCTCTTGACTATGTACCATGGCGGTGGAGTAAATTAACAATTCATGAGCAGCTCTTTGTGTGATTTCAATTAACTTCACAGATTTGAAATAATTGCTGAGGGATCGTTTCTTTCTGTTTGAACTTTCTAATGCCATTAAAGTTGCATGATCATTAAGATATCAAAGCGACCTGAGTGTAGGAATCATATCTTCTCATATCTTCCCCAGAAAGTTGTTCCCTGAGGCGTGTCGTGATGAGCTCACACAGGAGATGATGCAGAAGGCAGATGTGGACCCCACTCTCCGCCCTACAGAGCTCACCATACCCCACGTCAGGGCTCTAGCAGATGCCTATGCCCATCTCTGCACCCGTGAACCTGGTCTCCTCAGCTACGAGTTCAGAGAGGAGCTCAGACTAAAGCATCTCCTTCGGAAAGGAGACACACCAGTGGATGCATTTATGGACACGTCAGGCAGCACGCTACAGAGTCCTCTGCAACCCTGCTGAAAAAATGCTTGGAAACCAAAAGAAGCCTGCTAATAGCCTCCGTTAGCACAGGGTGACAACAAACTGCTCTTAGCCTTGACATTTCCACCTGGCATCAGCATGAATTTTTAAAATATTCCCTCTGCACCCAAGGAGCAATAGGTAATTTGGTATACATGAAATCCTGGGACACCAACAGGAAAGAGAAGGCACATAAAGATCCTTTAAAACATTTTCTTGGATGTGTGTGTTTGGGAGGATAAAGAAATCAGTAGCTCTTTAAGAGTAAGTGTCTCTTGATGTCCTAATTTTGGCTTCATATCCATCTCACAAAACACCTTGTCCTGTGGGACCTGAAAGAAATGTTGGCGTGTTTTCAGGGTGATTTAGAGAATGAGAACAACATGGCAGCACCATATCCAGGACGCTTATTCCTTTCAGTGTGTATTGCTTAGTCACTTGGGAGACAGAGCTTAAAGGGACAAAGAAAGTGCTCTGAATTTGTCAGCTGAATAAAGACTCTGATTAAGATTATTTGTGGTTTTTGAAAAAATCTGTCCATTGGATTTTGCAGGTCATTGTTTTAGTAAGATTATGTAAGTTTTGTATGCTTGCTTACTGCTATACATTGTCATTTGAACTATCTGGATGCCAAGCCAATTTTTTGGCTGTCATCAGTGAATTTTGTATAATTACATCAGAATTATTGATGTCCATATATTTCAGAAAACCATTTAAAGGGGATGTATTTGAAATAAATGAACCAGCTCTTATTTTAGGAAAGACATCAGATTAAACGACACGTTTGTCTTTTTTCATGCACTGGTCCATTTTGACATTTGGGGAGATTTTTGCTTTCGTAAGCTTCTTCTTTTAGACAGAAACAGAAAAAGAATATCCAAAATAAACATGCAGGAGTTTATTTGTATATTTTAGTTAGTTGCTACACTTTTTAATTGCACCTGTATTTTTCAATTATAATACCTTATCTCGAGGCTGTTTCTCAAAGTGAACTTTTTCACATACTTTTTCACATACAGTTATATTTTAAGTATATGAGCTTTAATTATATTTCAATATATAGCATAATTATTTCTAATTATGTAATTTAGCTAAAATTATTTAAATTATATAATTTAATCAAAGTGTATTAAATTTATTTTAATTATATAAGCATGCTCTAAACCAGGAATCATTATAGAGATATTCTTTTCATTTTTACAGAGGGTCTTCTTCATATATCAATTACAGTTTGATTTATAGAACATTTTATTCCTAAAAATACAGTGGGGGAAAAAAGTTTTTGGACACCCTCAAAATGTTACACAATCTCAAACGTTATTGTGAAATATTTGTGGAAAAATCTTTTTTGTTTTTCAAAAGATGTGGCTGCATTAGAGGGACACAAACAAATACAAATGCTTTTTTGTTTATTGTTTACAAGAAAAACGGACAAATTCTTGAAGTACTTATTGTTATGGAAGCAATCAATTTAAGTTTTTAATGGCTTTTTTAGGATCTGTTTAGTATTATGGCTGTGTTTGTACTAAAAGAAATTGCACTTGAAGAATGGTCCGTGTACGGATCTGTTAATTGTATTTTCCGTTCTGAAACGGGTATTGAAAAACAAAAAACGAGTGGTTATTTGATTTTTGTTTTAAAATACAAACATTAAAATTGAAATACAAGACGTTTTTCCTTTTCATGATCAAAAAGGGATATACGAAATTTAAAAAATGCTTTGATTTTCATTTGATATTTAGAATAACAAAAAAATAAAATCAGTAAGAGACAGAAACGAAAAAAGATCCGTTTTTTCATTTTCTGAGACCGGAAGTGGTCATCAGCAAGTGTGGCCAAACGACAACAAGATTCTCAGAGGGCGGAGCCAGAGAGCAGTGATTGGTCAGACTGACTGAGAACCAGAGAGCAGTGATTGGTCAGACTGACTGAAAGCCAGAGAGCAGTGATTGGTCAGACCATAGATATGTATAGAAGACAGCGCGCTAGTGTATCTAGTCTATATATATCTATGGTCGGCAGGTCTGGTAGTATTTCTGGCTGCTGTTGACCTTGTTTTTGGAGTAAAACACTGTAAGATAAATACTTCTAACCAGTAGCGTTGTTTTGTTGTACGTTAAGTCAGCGACTTGTGAAGAGTTGTGTTTTGTCGTGTTTGAGCAGTTGGTCTGGACGCGTTAGCTAGCTAAGCGGCTAAGTTAGCTAGCGAGCTAATTAACACAGGTGGCTAACTTACCTCTGAACACCTGTGTTAGTTGCTGCAGCAGCTGTCCGTCCTTAGTAGAATGACCTTCTCAACCTGTATTTCTCTGCTGTGTATTTTAGCTTTTAAAAAAGTTATTTTTACTTTAAGGTTAACTGAAACCTGTTCAGCTGCACCGAAGTTTAACATTCAGCTGGTTTGAATTAAACCGCGCTTAACATTGCGCAACATTACCTCTCTGAATCTCCATAATTTCATTAAATTCCTTCTCTCTTCCACTGCTCAAGTTCAATCCAGTATATAAAATGACATTAATAGTGAGTAAACTAACAACCAGCCATTGTATTTATTTATTACTGTATGTATTTGTAGTAAAACATGAGTTGAAACATCCTACTTTTGGATCTAGAACTGCACAAGCCGTTCATTTTCAGTCACCTGACGAGTTAAACTCCCCTTTTTATGTGAGGTTGAAGCAGAAAGTCTGAGTTAACAAAGTTGTTTATAATTTGTGATACCTGTTATCTCTGACTGAGGCTTTAGTTTTTGTTGAGACGATTTACACGTAGAAACTTTGTTCAGGAAAATTTCTCAGTAGCTCAGAGGACTGGCTGCTTTTTACACAACCTTGTAAGAGAATGTCTGTCAATGCTTTCAGCAGAATTTAGAAACCCAACACTTCCTAAACAGATATTTTGAGGCTGTGAGGTTGAACGTTTGAGAGTCTATCTGTGTGTTTGTTTGTGGTCTTTCTGTTTCTAGGTGGAAGCTG
Source organism: Amphiprion ocellaris (assembly GCF_022539595.1). Lineage (NCBI taxonomy): Eukaryota > Metazoa > Chordata > Actinopteri > Pomacentridae > Amphiprion > Amphiprion ocellaris. The sequence goes on from NC_072785.1 coordinate 19,236,520, forward strand.
ACTTAGTGAGGATGACTCCTGCTCCTGTCATCTCTAAGCTCCTCACACATCTTTACCTGCACATGAGGAAAATCACTCCTGTAGAATGCAGGTATGTTTGTCATTATTATAAAAAGATGTTGCCTGGTGACCTGTCAGAAACCCATTATACAGAGTCAGCCAAAATAATGTTTACACACATCAGGAAAAGAAAAACTTGCATAAATATTTCAATACCAAATTTATTCAGACATCACGAGATTAATAAAAGTTATCTTTGGCCTCTACAATTACAAGAGGTGCTCAAAGTGGTGGCCACTGGCTTCCAGACATTTCTGTTGTGTTGTAGACGTCACTTGTTGATGCTCCATTCATGAGGGTAGCGCCATCTGTTGGGAAAACATCGTACAACAGGACACAGAGTTATCGTGATTTGATCAAACTTAGAAAGAGGAATCTATATGTATAGAAGTACTTATACAAATGAAATATTTATAAAAGTTTTTCTTTTCCTGATGTGTGTACATTATTTTGGCTGACTCTGAACTTAATGAGAACAAAACTGTCATTTAATTGTTGCTCTGAAAGCTTCTTTAGTGAAAACCAGCTGGTGTTCTGCTTTGAAACAAACTGCTGTTGAGGTCTGTGTTTTTAGGTTTAACCCCACAGTTTCTGAATGAACTGATTGTTTTTTTTCATGATCAATGTGGACGTTATAATTGATGGTAAAATTTACTGATCATATAATCAGCATGACAATATAACAGTACAACATTCTGACCACCTGACTAATACTGTGTTGGTCCCTTTATGCTGCTAAAACTCCTCTGACCCAGTGGTTCATCAGAACCTCTGGGGATGTCCTGTGGATTCTGTGGATCCTGTGGGTTGCAGGGTGGATCCTACCTAGACCAGGCTGATCCTGGACCATCCCACAGATGCTCAATCAGATGTGGATGTGGGGAGTGTGGAACCCAGGTGAACAGCTTAGCTCTGTCGTGTTCCTCAGACCACTCCTGAGCTGTTTTAGTTTGTCCTGCTGAGGGTGGCAGCTGGCATCAAGGACTGCTGTTGCCATGGAGACTAGGGGGTTGTTTGTCCTGCAGTGTTTAGGTGGTGGTACATGTCAAACATCCACATGAACGTCAAGGTTTCCCAGCAGAACGTTGCATTAGAACAAGATGATGGATGTTGTTCTCTTCAGCTGTCAGTGGTCAGAATGTTGTGGCTGATCGGTGGATCTGTCTGCCTTTACTCTGACATCCAGAGTTATACAAAAGTGTAGTATGTGTGCAGTGCAGAAGAGATTTACTTTATTGTATGCATTTTTTTTAAGGGAGAGCATTTTTTTTATCCACCTGAAGAAGACCTAATCTTTCCCTTCAAAGGATAGTTAATTGTTACTACGGCTTCCATAGTGGTCCCATCAGAGAAAATCATATCCATATACAGATTTTTATTAATTCCAGGGCTGGTTCAGTAAAGATTATAATAATAACTACATCAGATAATTCTTGGTCGCAGTTGGAATTTTGCAGCCTGAGAGATGGTTGAGAAGGTTTGCAGTTCTTGTTTTAGCAAAATATGTTATAATAGAAGATCTTTATTGTGATTGTGCATGAAATTATCTGCAAACCAGCAAAGTGCATCGGTCTGAGGTATCTAAAAATAAATAAGTAAAGAAAAATGCTTCTAAAGCCAATAATAAACAGAATATTTTGAGGGAATATTCTAAAAAGGAAAGAAAAGCTCCATTCTCACTCCTCTCAGGAGAAACTGTCATTAAAATTGACTTTAAATTTAGCTTCAACACGAGATAAAAACATTTACTTTCATTAGCTGATATTGTCAAGTTTTAATAAAGTTCATGCTACTTTTATAAAATGATGAAAGTGAATAAATTGTATTTCTGTGTCTGTGTTTGATTTCTGTCTTTTCTCCTGTCATCCAGATGTTCAGAGGGAGATGATGCCACATCTGGTCCAGCCGATGGAAGGTCTTGAAGTTCTCTGACTGGCCTCGACTGAAGATGGTCGTCTCACTGGATTTAAGGTTCAGATGCTCAGTAACAAACTCCACCAATGAGCCAACAGGGAAGCTTTAGGTTTATTAAATGTTGCTATGAAGGTATCACTGTTTTTCTTTGTGAATGCAATGTGCTCCAACTGAAACTTGAATTAGAACTTAGAAGTAAATCCTTCCATCTGAAAGGATTTAGTTGCATTAATAACCTCATAACATTCTAATTTTTATTCCAGTCTTAGGTTGGAAATAGAATCTCTGTATTGATTCAGGTAAAGACTGAACTTCACAGCATGTTGAAGCAAAACAACCAGATGAAAACTGTGATGGTGTTGGATTGTCAGACCGTAATGTTGCAGCTCAAAGCAGCTTTTCTATCTCAGTTCATTCTGACATTCAGCTATGAATCAACACAGCAGATGGTGATCCATGCTGTGGAAGTCTCACATCTCCTGATTTAATGGAGCTGCTTTGCACTTTTTACACTGTTTATTCACCAACACTTTATTTAATAAAAGTCCCATCTAGTTTTTATGAGGAATGTGATGTTTTAATTTCTCTGTGAATAACTGCAGTCTAATGCAACAGCTGGAGTTGTAACATCTGTCCTGATATTGATCATGAAGTATTGATCAGAATACTTATGGTCAGCAGTCATCCCTGAAGTTTTACATTAAAATCTTTACTTGTGTTGTGAACTTTGGTAAGAAGCAGAAACGTTAGCGTTGCCATGGATACATGAGTGTTAAATTCTGTCCATGTTTCCATTTTGGGAAATGCAGTCCAGTTCCAGAATGTGGAGGAATTTAGTCTCACAATCACAGACAACAAATATTATCTGAAAGTCGGGTTATTGTTGTTTATCAGCACAATACAAAAAGATTAATGTTAGAAATATTCCAGTTAAGACTCTAGAATATCATGATTTATGCAAATTTACCTCAATAATATGAATGTTCAGGTTAAGATTGTACAGTGATACTTATGTAAGTTTATCTGATTAAAGTTTATGACTCTGCACTAAAATATTATTTAAATTGACATCATTATTATAATATTTAGGGTCAGACCCTACAGTATTGAGATTAAGAAATCAAATATTCTATAAAATGTAAATACACTGAACTCATTTGGATATATTTAAGTGAGACTCTACAATATTATTTGACACAAATCTATCTAAATCAAAATTTTAATAATTTTCACACCAAACATTTACTGGACTGATTTAAATATTAAAATCACTCCTTTCTAATCCTCTGCTGTACGTTCAAACCTGAGGCCTTAAATAGAAACACACAAGTATCTGATTGAAGGAACTTCTGCAGAGTCCTGGTTCCAGAACATGATGATAGAATTATAGACAAACTTTAACAAAAGCTGCCTGAGAGTTTACAGGTTTTTATGTTAGATTTCTTCAGTAATTTAATGAGCGTTATCAGCAAAAATCAAGTGTTCATTTGATGAACTTCATTTCCTAAAACATCCAGAATTGGAGCTCATATCTTTGGCAGCTGTAAAGTTTCTGCTCCTTCAAAGTTCACAACACAATGAATGAATTCCTAAAACACTCTCAATGCTGGAGAGCGTTTGTGATGCTGAAGCAGTGACCAGTTTTTCTGTTTCTTCTCTGGAGATACACAATGAGGGACGTCTGCAGCGACTGAGAAAGAGTCTCACCACATCCTGACATGAGGAAAAAGACTTTATTGAAGACTACAATGAGAAAAACTATCAGACAGCAGACGGCTGCATTCAAGGTGAGCTCTGAACATTTGATCTGGAACAGGAATTCAATAACGGCAGCATGAGCTTCATTTCAGTCTGTAGCTGCTGAATTCATGGATGAATCATCTGGCACTAGAGAAGAAGACCATCAAACATCCACGTCAGCTGATGGAGGTCCAAGAGTCTCACCAAACAAACAACCTACAGAGTGAAGACCTCAAATCTGATTGGACGGCCTCCTATTCAGCCACATGTGTGAACAAATGCCTCTAAGCTGATTTGTTTTCTAAAATAAATCTAGTTTGAGTCCTAATCTATGCCTGTGTGTTTGCTTCTTTACACCAGCTGTTAACAGTTTAGGCTGTTAGATTGTTCCAGATAAGACAAGTACAAGATTCTTCAGAGCCGTTCTACCACGAGCCTGACAGGAAGAACTCCAACAGCTACTGAATGTTCCTGTGGTCCCTTCAAGGCTACAGGAGGAGTCCTACGAGGACGAGCCGGTCCACCTGATGGTGGCCAGTCGCTGCAGTTCAAAGCCAACACCGACTACGTGGACTTCTACTGGACCACACGGAGGCCTTCAAGCCAGACCAACAAGTTCAGCGACTCCCCGACTCGTGGGTCTGAGGACGCCGCCGAGCCTCGGTCCAGCCGGCCTCCTGTCTGTGGGTGTTTGAGTGCTGAGAGGTTTGTGGATGCATGTGAACGTTCTGTGTTGAAACAGCAGCTTTGGACTCAGTAACGCCAGGAAAAACCAAGAGCTCCTTTATTTGTGACTTCCACTAAAAAAACTGATGAAAATAAGTTTGCCAGGGTTCTGACTGATAACAGATTATTAAATAATGAAAATAATCGTTTAAATATTCCTTTAAACAATCCTTTTAGGTCTACATTTCCTTTACACTGACTTCTTGGTATATGTACAAGTATTTTGGGTGGAATATACCATTAAGCCTGATGTTCAAGGGTTCTTCTGGGAATATACCATTAAACCAACCTTTTAGGTAAATGTTCCAGGATGTTGGGTAGAATATACCATCAGATCAACCTTTTAGGTCTACATTGGAAGATTTTAGAGTAGAATATTACTCCAAACCATCCTTTAGGTCTACATTTAAGGTGGAATACTCCTTTACACCAAGATTTTTTTGGTCTACATTGAAGGATTTTAGGTGGAATATTCCTTTGAACGAACTTTTTAAGTTTATGTTCCAGGATGTTGGGTGGAATATATCATCAGACCAACCTCCAAGGTCTACAGTAGTGAATTTTAGGTGGAATATACCATTAAACTCACCTTTTAGGTCTACATTGGAGGATTTTAGGTGGAATTTTCTTCCAAACCATCTTTTAGTCTACATTTAAGGATGTTTAGGATGGTATACTCTTCCAAACCAACTTCTCAGGTCTACATTTCAGGTGGAATATTCCTCCATACTAACTTTTTTGGTCTACATTGAAGGATTTTTTCTAAACCACCCTTTGGGTCTATATTTGAGGTTTTAGGTGGAGTGTTCCTTTTACCAGCCCCTCAGGTCTCTTTGGTCAAACATCCACATGAACGTCAAGGTTTCCCAGCAGAACGTTGCATTAGAACAAGATGATGGATGTTGTTCTCTTCAGCTGTCAGTGGTCAGAATGTTGTGGCTGATCAGTGGATCTGTCTGCCTTTACTCTGACATCCAGAGTGATACAAAAGTGTAGTATGTGTGCAGTGCAGAAGAGATTTACTTTATTGTATGCAGTTTTTTTTGTTTTTTAAGGGAGAGCATTTTTTTTATCCACCTGAAGAAGACCTAATC